>NW_027632915.1:999418-1599418 GCF_902686455.1 Sciurus vulgaris | reverse complement strand
AGACGCATTTATTTGTCCTTACTGTGTTAAAATTGGATCATCTCAAGAATCTCATTCACAGACACCTGAATGTTTGAACTACAGATACTACTGTATCATTCTTACCAGTTGCAGCAGTTAATCTAGTGCAAGGGTTTTGATATGTGTGTAGTCCTGTTTTAAACATGACTTTTCCATCCCTCACCCCAGTCTTTTAAAATCTGTGTTGTTTATCAAATGTACATTTCTAATTTTTGTTATAGCCTTTCTTTGATTTTTAACATGCTAGTTTCCAAGATGTAATCTTACACATTTGACTTTTTAATCACGGACCAATGCACCTGGTGAAGGATTGAATCCATTAGGTAGAAATAGTAATTTTTTTTTCTTCTTTAATGAAAAACCTTTGTAAAAGAGAGGGCATTTTAAAGTTGTAAGTTTGAAGTCAAAGCGTTTTCCTGGCATGTGATTAATTATGAGATGGGTGCTTTTGAGGAAACTACAGTTTTACTAAAAATCTCAATTTTAATATGTTAGTTTGGGTCATTTTCTTAAATTCTTCATGAAGTTTTATTTGCAGTCATTCAAACTGGAATGAATTGGAATGAGAGGTCATGAGTAATTATGACAAACTTTGTGACTAGATGACAAATCCTTTAGATCCCAAGGAAATATTTGTAAATTTAGGACTTTAGTAAGTGCAATCCTTTTTTGAGAAAAGGAGGAAAAATGAGAGATTAACAAAAAAAGAATAATTGGTGTGGGTTTTAATCAAACACTTACTTTTGTGATTTTTGGTTCCATTACCTAATATAAATTCAATTTCAAGGTCATTCATATTGATGGACCAGGCCTTATATTAATCTATCTTAAATGTTATACCTTTGAAAGGGCTGATGATTGTATTGCAAAAGTTCTCAGTTTTCATTACTTGCTATGTTGTTAATTACCATGAAGTTGATACCTTTTTTAGACATTTTCATTAGGAAGGCTTATGATTAGTGGTTGAGACTCTTCAAATTGATTTTGTGTAATCTGGTGGATATAACAATGGTTGAAAATATAGATCATAAAGAATTGTGTAGCCATCTTTACAGTGACTAAATGGTACAGAATTTGTATTAAACTACCTATATATTGAATAGACTCTTTTAAATGGGGGAAGGTGTAAAATATCACTGGCCCTAAAAGGAACACAGTAAGAGATTGCTTTCCATAGATAAGTGACCAGTGTGAACTCTGTAGGCCACATTCCAGAAACTACCATGAATGGCCAAATTTATGAACTGTCCAATGCAGCTAAAGACCTAATTGTAAGGATCCCTTAGTGTTGTGTGTGTTATCTGGTTAATGGTTTTTATTTTTGTGGTTTGCTAATGACTTATGATAAATTGTGAATACTAAGTAATGTGCCCTGAGATGTGCTATAAATGCAAATTTGTACATTCATAAAAAAAAAAAAAAAACTGGGGAGGAGAGTGGGAGTGAGCAGGCTCAGTGGGGCCTCCTCTCCTCCCCCTCCAGGGCTCAGCCGGGGACTGCCTGGAGATGTCGAGTCTCATGGCTGGTAGCAAAGGTCCTGCCACGGAGGGCTGAACTGGGGCCAGGACCAGCTCAACGGATGCTCCCGCGGAGCCTACTGCTCTCTGGGTCACCACCAGATTGCTGAGTTGGCCACTTGTCATGGCTACAGTGCCAACTCTGGAGGAAGGAGGTCAGGACACTGGGGATAGTTTGCCACAGGGCTGGAGGAGCCCACTGTGTTCCCCATCACAGGGACATGGGCATGCTGTGTGCATTAGCCGCCAAACATTGATCTGGTCTGTGCGGGGAAGGGCTCCATTCATTTCTCTGTTTCTACATTTATTTTTAATTTTTTGAACATAATTTTAAGCATTCTTGGAAGACAGGCAGAGACCGCAAACCTTTCATTTTACCCTCTTCAAATAATGTGATTCGCACACACAGGTGTTCACTTCTAACGCCTCCGTAACTCATAGAGCATTGGAGGAGAACTTAAACATCATGTGCTATACACATGAGAACAAACCAAGTCCAACAAGCATTCTTGTAAAGGATCAACTTTTGTGCAAAAGAAGAAAAAGGGAAAAGAGAAAGAAAATAAAGCACAAGGGAAATGGAAAGTGGATTTGTAGTTAAGGTTTGGAACCAGTTTGCCCTTCTCCTGGGTTGTTATCTGGCTCTAGGTAAGCAGGTCCCAGATTCCAGGACCCATCCTATGGTCCAGGAGCTTGGGGCTGGTTCCTCATTCTCCTGGAGCATCAGCGCAGAATGGCAAAGGCGTGGGATATATGCTGTTACCTCATGGCTGTGCATTTGAACCTCCTCTCAGTTCTCAGAATCTCAGAGCCACCTTCCTTTGGCAAGATGACAAATAAGTGGCTGTCTCCATAATCTATTTTTTTAGTCAGGGCAGGAACCCCTTGCTCCCTATTCCATGAAGCATGCCACCAGAGGTGAGGGACATGACTGGGGGATAATCAGATCCTGAATGTGGCCCCATGCTGGGCCCAACAAACCCAGCTCACCAATGCCATGGGATGCAGGTGGCAAAACGGGAAGCCACATGCCCCTCCTTCCTTCAGGAGAAACCTAGGAAGGCCAGCCTTGCTGTCCAGAACCAGGATGCAGCTGCCCTGTCTGTGGGGAGCGTGTTCTCTGTGACTCCCCGGCTGCATGTTGTGGTGTTGTGGGCCCCTCATGGTGCACCAGGCTCACAATGCCAGGGCCTGCCTTCTGTGGCCCCCTGGCCCACCCAACTCTGTCCTCCTCAGACCTCAGCAGTGAAGGTCTCTGGTGAGGATGGGGTCCTGAAAAGCTGGGCACTCAGACTGGGGCCCAGGGTCTCAATTCTGGCCCTGTTGGCCAAGGGAGGAAGCAGGTGGGGGTATTGCTTTTACTTTGAAGTCCCGGATTTTTTGGTTAAGGGGAAACTAACTTGGCTAGGTTAAATAACACTTGATATGTCCCTCTTAGTGCCTGAACATGGCCCTTGCTAGAAGAGGGGACTTTGCTGGTACAGGTGGTAGACCATCCTGCATTTTCAGGGAGCACCTGGTGAGTCATGGGGGTCTTTGGGAGAGGGGCCAGAAAGCTCTGTGCTAGTAGCCACAGAGGGGACAAGGCAGCAGTTAGATGAAGTGATGAGGGGGCAGTGGAGGAATGCTGGTGACTCAGAAGTACAGTCTTCACTCACAGAGCATTCAGATGCTCTAATTGCAGACTTGACCTTGGAGCTGTAGGAGGCTAACTGTGCACATGCACATGACCTGGTCTGTGGTACTCTGTTACAGCAGCCACAGGACACTGCCGCCCTGGCATAGAATGTGCCTCTGGGGAACATGGGATTGCTGGCACCCCAGCTCTTTTCTTACCTGGCCCCTCTCCTGTCTCTCGTCACGGCCATGTGGGGCACTGGACAGATGGAGAACTAATCACCCTCTGAAGAAGTGTGAGCCAGTCCAAGCCATCTCTGAATGGAAAAGTCACATGAATTGTAAAAGGTACACACATTCTGGGAACATCATCTTCTCATCCCCTTTTGGGGACAGGGGTCCATGCTACGGAGCAGACAAAGGCAGCCTCAAAATGCCACGGAGTGTTGGAAATAATCATTGTTTGGTTTGCCACCCTTACATTTTGGTCTTACTAATTACAATAATATAATGGACAGAGTTTATTTGACAAGCTGATTAGATTTAACAGTAAACAAAACATGTAATGGTAAAACTATTATGTAATGGTAAAATTTATTGATGGGATCCAATTTACAAACTTCACATCCATCCATACATACACACCACACACACACACACACACACTCCTTTGGAATCATAAACGAGGGTGAATGGCATCAGTTTTCACACACATCTTTGACTCTACTGAAATTGTATTAAACATCACAGGGAAAAATAAAACTGTGCTGAAAGTAAAAACTTAATTCTATAGTCATAGCTCCATGGTGCACCATTGCTTGGTTACCAGAAATGGTCCTGGATGGTTAGGTCACCTTGTGCTACTGAGATTTGTATTCCAAAGGACAGGGAAAAGGAGCAAATTCATCTTATTTCTGACCCATCCATGAAAAATTTGCTGTCAATGTAGCATGACATAAAAGCCTGAACTACCTGACACTGAGTTATCCATCTAGAATGCTCCAGGTTTCTGTAGGGCTTCAGCAGGGTCACATAAAAAGAACTGGCCTCAGCAGTAACTTACTGAACATTGGTGCTTTGTCCCCTGTGATACATCAACAGTGAAAACACCAACTGAATTAAGTAAGGGCCATGTGATGGACTGAGCACATCCTTTCTACAACCAGGAGACAGCCACAAATGCCATGAAATAGCCTAAAAATGTAAAACGCAATCCAGGAAATCACTGGGAAGAGAAACAAGAATAGTGGACCAGAAATTTAATGCAATCTCAGTGAGACAGAAAGAGTGGAGGATTGAAAGAAGAGGCCTGATCCAGAAAAGCAGGAGGAGAAGGCTCTGGATGGAAACCAGCAGCACTTGAGGGTCTGGGGGCTACAGAAACTGTCACAGAGTAGTTGTTGAAGAGCAGCCTCTGCCAGAGCTGGGCTGACCAAATCCCATTCCCCACCCAGTGCAGAGCATAGCACAGCATTGATGTTGCCCAGACAGAGCAGAGGGTGGGAAGCTAGAGTCAGACAGGTACGGTCTCAGGAGAGCCCCAACCAATGCACAGGAGAGCAGAGGGAGCAGAGGCGAGTCATTAAGCAAGAAGCAAGGGGGGAGTATTTGTCAGAACTGAAGGAACATCCAGTCTTCTGATTGAAGGTGGACTATGGAGCAGCTGAGCGAAAAGATGGATATCCTGTTTCATTATGGTTGAATCTCTGAGTCCTAAGGGCAAAGAGAATTGGTGAACAGCTTTGAGAGAAAGGATGATAGTCAAGAGTTGTATTGACTTGAATCTTCTCAGCAGCAACACTAAAAAGTAGAAAACACTGGAATAATATTCTCAGAATTCTGAGGACGAAGTATTTTAGCCCTAG
This sequence comes from Sciurus vulgaris, assembly GCF_902686455.1. Lineage (NCBI taxonomy): Eukaryota > Metazoa > Chordata > Mammalia > Rodentia > Sciuridae > Sciurus > Sciurus vulgaris. The sequence goes on along the minus strand of NW_027632915.1, from coordinate 1,594,398 downwards.
AATTATATACCCAGCCAAAATAGCATCTGATATCACAGCAAAATAAAGGCATTTATTTTGCCTAGAGGATCCACCAAGTTTGCTGTCTCTAGACCTGCTCTGGATAAATAACTAAGAAGGGAGAATCCAGAAAAGAAGCCTGAATAAGCAGATCATATTCTGTTGATCCAGCCTTTAAGGAAGCATAGTCCTTTCTGCAGGCTGTTGAGCCTCCTATAGCCTTGGTTTTCTCCTCTGTAAAGTGAGATAATCTCATCTGAAAGGCCATCATAAGGATTCCAGAAAACAAATGCGAAGTTGCCGAGGGACCTGCTACACAGCAAGTGAACACAGCATTTATGCAACTGGTAGGCAGGCATCATGTTTTTATAGTCCCCCTTCCCCAGTTCAGACCTTCAATGTTGTCATTTTCAAGGAAACTAAAGTTCTATAAAATGATCTTATGCTTTCTAATTCTTAATTTTTCCACAAATATGGTAAAATTCCTTTCAACATATTCTAGGCTCTCTTTGCTATAATTTCATTTTGCAAATGTTTTCTGAACTTTTTTAGGCAGTAATCATACAAAGCACATGTTGAGGACTAACTGAATTTAGCAACCATAGGACAGTGTTTTTACCTGATAATGCCTAGATTTTGCCAAGATTTTTGCATCTGACTATTTTTTAGCAGAGTTAGGGAAGCAGTTGGAAATAGCTCTTCAACCACACTGTGTTTTATTACAGGAAGTTTTTAATTCTGTTCTGCACAACTCATTTAAAGATGATTAATGATGGAATAGGTCCAAAGAAAGTCAAATTTTTGATAAGTGTTGCCATTCTAAATAAGTGATGGACATTTTACATGTGGCTGAACAAACTGCAAAGATTGAAGTAAGGATAAGGGCGAATGAAATACTAAGAATTGTTTCCTGTCATGGTAGTGGTGATGATGGTGATGATGGTGATGCTCATGGCACTCTTGAGAAATTGTCAACCCTATATCAAAAGAAACAAAAATTGTTTAGTTTCTATGGAAAACAATATGATTTCTCAAAACATCAAAGAGAATTACCATACAATCTAACAATTCTACTTGTGAGCACACGCAATAATGTAGAAAACAGGATCTCAAACAGGTACAACCACCTTCAAAGTAGCAGCATCCCAATCACCAAAAGGTGGAAGCAACTCAAGTATCCATCAAAGGATGAGAGAATAAGCAGAATGTGCTACAGATCTACAGTGTGTATTACCTAGCCTGGAAAGGGAAGGACATTCCACATGTTGCAATAGGGATGAATCTCAAGATATGATGGTTGGTGGAGTGAGCCAGTCACAGAAGATCACATACTGCATGATGTCACTCACACGAAGGCCATAGTAGTCATATTCAGTCACAGAATGTAGGATGGTAGTTTCCAGGGACTAGGAGAAGGAGAGAACGAGGAGGAGATGTTCAATGGGGACAGTTTCAGGTCTGCCAGATGAAGAGTCTGGGATGGGATGCTGTGATGGCTGCATAGCAATCTGAGTGCACTTAATGCCACTGACCTTTATGCACCTTAAGAATGATTAAAATGGTGAATTTCAAAAAGAAGAAAGAAAGAAAGGAAAGAAAGAAAGAAAGAAAGAAAGAAAAGAAAGAAAGAAAGAAAGAAAGAAAGAAAGAAAGAAAGAAAAGAAGAAAGAAGAAAGAAAAGAAAAGAAAAGAAGGAAGGAAGGAAGGAAGGAAGGAAGGAAGGAAGGAAGGAAGGAAGGAAGGAAGGAAAAAAAGGAAGGAAAAAATGGTGAATTTTATGTTACATGTATATTACCACAGTTAAAAATTTAAAAAGGAAAAACAAATTGAGCTAGTTGACAGTGACTTTGGGTGAACATCTAAATAGAAGTACTCATTATTTAACACGTTTTATTCAAGAGCATACGAGGAGAAGTTAACAGGAAAGATCTGATTGACAATCTCACACCTGTACAATTAGTGCATGCCACTCATACGTCTGAAAAGTATCTGTTCATGCTTTGTGCCAAGCTAATTTTCAAAGTCATAGCACATTGAATTTATGAATCTGGCTACATTTTGTTGATTTTTCAAAGCTGAAGCACCCACAGAATGAGTATGCCCCATTTGTTTATGCATGTTCCTTTGGTGGGCTCTTGGTTTGCACAGACATTGCTACTGTGACATTTGTGTACATAAATTCTTTGGTGCACATGTGCAGTCATTTCTGTTGGAACTCTGCCAAGATGAAATGGCTGGATCAAGGAGTGTGTCTGTATTTAATTGATAGATAATGCAGAACAGTTTTTCAAAGTGAAGAATCAATTGACTCTCCTCTCCAAAAAGTGCGAGCTTCCCCTTCCTCTGTAACCTCACCCCCAGTTGGCATTGTTGTCTCTTCTAACTTAGACCATTTTGCCTGGTGTGTGGGCTCCTTATTGGGCTTTAATTCAAACTTATGCTCAGCAATGCGATTGAGAAATTTTTCTATCCTTACTATTTGGACTATTCTTTTGTAAAATGCCCATTCGAATTTCTTGCCTAGTTTTCTGTCTTTGTCTCTTTGACTCAAAGGAATTCTTCATACAGTCTAGACATGGATGCTTTGTTGATTTTCAAGTCTTGTTCAGGTCTCAGTGGCTTGCTTTTCTGCTCCATCAATGTGGTTTTGGTGTATAAAATCCACACTTGGTGTGGCTCCCAACATGTCAATGCTTTAGCCCAGGCAGAGAGACTTACTGTCCTGATTCTACTCATTTTGCTTTAAAAATCTTCGTGGAAGTCAAATTCATGGAGATATTCTATTGTGCTACTGACTGGAAGATTTTTATCTTTGCCCTTTATGTTTAAGTCTGCAATATATCTAGTAGTTTTGTACCTGGAAGTTTATTATACATATTTCTCTGTGTTTAGAAATGTCCATAATAAAAATAATTAACATCTAATATTTGCTTTGACTTTGTACAATCTCCTACCAAATGACTAAAAAGTGAATCTGTGTTGTCTGACTATTTTCTAGACTACTAATTGGTTTAGAGGAAATAAGTTAACTTCTCTGAGGTATATTTTAACCACTAAAATGACATTATTAATATCTATTTCACATTTTTTGGATTAAATGAATAAATAGAAACATAGCAAATATCTTAGGCTTTACACGTGATAGGCATTGAATAAAAAGTTCTTATTTTCCTTTCTGTCTTAAGATTAATTTTTCATCCACACCTATTTTTATCTGACTCTGGAATCTGTACTTTTGCCTACTACTATAATGTCTCTGATTGCAAGAAGGACTTTGCAATTACATATTTCTTCTATCAATCATTAATCCAGTCAAGAAGTAAAACATTAATAAAATCTTCTCTTATTTTCTAAAAAAAAGTGAATCTGTGTTGGAGTTTGCCAAACTTGTATGCATCAATTGATATACTCACATGATTTCAATATTAAAATTTAGTAGTATGATAAACAGTATCATCAGATTTTTAAAATTTTATTAACCCTGCCTTTTCTTGGACCCATCTGAGTTGTGGCAAAATATCTCTTTGACTTTGGGGTACTATGTTTTGTGTAGTTGTGTGCATGCCCATGAGGGCGATTGACCATGGCTTCCCTTTTTGGATCCTGGACTAGAGACCAGGGTCTAGAAACTCTCTAGTCTCATTGAGTGAGTAGAACAGTGTTTTCTTGTCCCTATTCTCTTGTAGAGTTCCTCTGACACTAAATTGATCTCTTTCTTGGTGAGACTTGCAGGAAAATCATCTGGGTCTATTGTCTATCAATTTTCATTTATTTATTTAATGATACAATGTGGTTTTTGACACAATACCTTTATTTTATTTATTTATTTTTTATGTGGTGCTGAGGATCAAACCCAGTGCCTCACACTTGCTAGGCAAGTGCTCTACCACTTAGCACAACCCCAGCCCAATTGTTTACTTTTTTAAGAATTATTTTTTAAGCATATTTTCAAACATTTTAATCTTTAGAGAGTGAAGTGCTTTCAACCTTTCTATTTCTTAAGTCAATTTTGGTTAGGGATTTTTTTTTCTAGAAATATTCTTATTTTATCTTTTGAGGTTTATAAGTTTAGTTACATAAAATGGTTTACAGTAGTTTAATAATAACTTGTAAACATTTTTGAAATCTTCACTCTGGCATCCATTTTATTTCTGATATCGCTGTGTCTTTTGCATTTAAAACATATTACTAGAGTTCTGTCTGCTTCACTTTAGTTGCAAGGCACTGTCTTTGGAAGTCTGCACTTCCTTTCTGCTTTACTTCTCTGCTCCACACTCTCTGCAGTACTTCCTCTTTCCCATGTGCAGGAACTGCAGGCTTGTGCATTTCCTTCTTCTTACTGCTTTTCTACATCGCACTTGTTTTTAGATGACATGATTTCCCCAAAATTTGAAATATTTCTTGATGATTTTTTTTTATAAATGAGTCACTAAGAATCATCTTTCCAGTTTCCTGAATGTAGGGCAAATTTTCCCAAGTGCTTAATGATGAGCAGTGGTTGCTTTGGGTGTGGGGCCTTTTGTATTTCTAGCCCTTTCTTACCTACAAGGGAAGTGCTGTTTCTGGTTGTTGGCTTGTAACTTCAGTGTGCTGTGACAGGCACTCCTATGACTCCTTTGCCCACCTATGTGACACCAAGCCTGTAAGGTTTTTTGTGCCACTTGGTGACTAATTTCCTTGTTTATAGAGAAAACTTGGGCCTGAACTAGAATATGATAGACGTGATTCATTGATAATTCTGGTGGCCTAAAACTGAGCCTATTTTTCTGCATAGGAGATGTTCACTTCATTTTGCCTAGGCCAGGAGCTGGGAGCTGCCCATGACATGGACCACTTTGAGCCTGGTCCGAGCATCTCAGCCCACACCTGTGGCACCAGTTCCAGCACCTCCATTGTGCCCGTGTTTGCTGTGGTGCTGATGCTGGCACATGGGGTCAGCCCTTCACATGAGCACATTTCTTACCTGCTACTTCCTCCTCTCCCCACTCCATAGCTCATATTTTGAACAATCTGACTACTTTCTTAAGTTTCTGTGGCTCCATGATGTATTTGCAATTATACTTGATGATGGCTCTGGTTCTTTAGGGTGTATGGGGGGTCTTCTTTCTAAACCTCCTTCCTGCCTACAGGGGAAGGGCTGGCTGTCCCTGTGTATGCTTACCTGCTCCAAACTAACATGGTTTTGCCTTCAGTATGTGCAGGGTGGTCTTTGAACAAAAGTTCTGTCTCTAGATACTTGCTCAAAATCTAAGAAGCTGCAGAGTCAATCAATGCCTAGACTCATCTCAGTTCCAATATCATTCCCCACTCTTGAGGCAGAGGCCTTGTCCTGTCTGTCCCTCTGTTCTGTTTTCCAGGGCACTCTGCAGAGGTTTTGGCAAGTGCTCAATAAATATTTGCTGTGGGGAGGAGTCCAAATACACCACGTTGTCTCCTGATGAGAATCTCTGATACAGTCACTTCTGTTTGCTAAAGAAAAGCAGAAATTAAAAAATTGTAAATCATGCAGACTGGGAATTTTAATATGCTAGAGGGGAAATCTGAATTTATAACATTAAAGGAAGAAATGGTTTATTTCACTATATAGGTCTTTTTATACATTTGGCAAAATTTGGAAGGGACTCAGTTCTGTGAAAGGCCACTGTGGTTACCATGAACGCTCCCTGCCCCAGGTGTTCTACTGGACATTAACAGAGTCAAGGCAGGCATGGCAGATAGACCCCCTCCTGGGTTTGCCTGTCTGAAGATGCCCTCCTCAGAGTGGGGTGGGGCCATGACACAGTCTACCCTGGGAATACGTAGGGGGTATTTTATGCAGGGGAATACACCACACAAGACTGGGATGTCTGCTTTGCTGGGAGCCTCTCTTCCCTGCTGACTTTGAAGAGCAAGTCATCCTGGTGGGAGGACCTTGTGGGGAGGGGGTGTGGTGGGGAGGCAGGCAGCCTCTGACCCAGATTCAGCTGGTAACTGAGCCCCTTGGTCCTTCAGCCACCAGGAAATTTATGCTTCACCCTTCCCCAGTTGAGCCTGCAGATGAGAACTCAGCCTGCAGAGGACACAGTGAATCCACACCCATGGAAATTGTGAGATAATAATTGTGTGTTGCACCAAGCGACCAAGTCAATGGCAGTGCTGGTACACCACCACAGGTAACTGCTGGCAGAGGAGGGAAGCCTTCACAAACTCTTCTTTCAGATAATCCACCAATGTTTTTCAAAGGGGTGCACTTTCTAGAGGAAAAATATTAGCCATTCTTTATCATTTGACTGTAGATTCCAGGTCAGAACTAAACGACTATCAAATTAGAGGGGTTGAAAAGATGGAGAAGGACATTGGGGCAGTGGGCCAGGGTCTGTGAGTTGTGATGTCTCTGCCCAGTACCCCTCAGGCTGTGCAGAGCAGGGGTGGGGTCAGCGGGCCCCAGTGGGGCAAGCACCAGAGGCCATGATCCCCACCTGCTTCCTGAGCTAAAGCTCTGCATCCTGAACTCCCCTCTCCTAGAGAGAGTAAAACATCTGTCTAAATGCTAGAGAGATAAGATCTTCAAAATAAAGATATTTCAAGATAGCACATGCAGAATATCTTTCCACCTGCTTGCTTAATATAATGTAGTCATTATGGCAATAAATGTTTCTAATAAAGCATGAAAATGGAGTGTTTGCTTTGCTGCTTGTATGGACTCTCATTTCTCTTTTTATGATATCAGAGCTGACATTTGCTTATCTTTATCAGTGGAATATTTAATCAAGTCTAATCTGTAAGAAGCAAGAGGAATTATTTTATTTAAACCTGTCCCCCATGTGAAAGGTCTGGGAAAGAAGACAAAGCCCACCAACAAGTGTGGCTGTTAGAGTTATGAGCAAGATGGGGGGAAGCTTCAAAGGAAAGGGTGCCCCTGACGCTGGCTGGCAACAGTCCTGGGGCTGCCAACTTTCAGAGTTTTGGATTTTAAATCAAGGCATTTGACACAGGACATGAGCATTTACAACCCTCTCTGTGAGCAAATCGTCTTCATTTCTGACTGAATTGTCTCTGAAGTCCGCAGTCTGCATGCCTTTGGTATGTAGGTGAGATTGCTTCATGCCCTCCTCCTACTGTAAAGCCTTCCATGGCTCCCCAGGGTCTATGGGATTAAGGTCAGTCTACTGAACAGAGCAGAGGGGACCATCCCTAATCCCCATTTAACCTCTTCTCTTCTTAGCTCCAATGGTTCCAGTTCTGTGTGGCTCTGGGCTGTGTTGTGGCCCTTCCCTGAATGCTCATCCTTCCAGGCCTCCAAAGCCCAGCTGTTCTCAGGTCCTCCCATGCCCTTCCTCATGCCTACCCCATGTGGACCTACCTCTCTTCCAAGGGCTGTTGCAAATTTCACTTCTTCCCCAAGACTGTTCTTGAAATCAAGTGGCCATGTCTGTGCAGAGTCCTGCATACCCTGGGGCTGCCACTGCCAAGAATGGCCACAGTGGGTTGTGACCAGGCTGAAAGAGGCAGCCCTGTGTTTATCACATCATGTGCCAGGCACCTGACTGTTTTGGAACTCTTCATTCTTTCTACTATTTAGGACTTAGCAGAAGTGGGCTCTTCATTCTTTCTGTCTCCTTTCATCTTGCAAGTGTCACTGAGGGATTGAGCTCCCTAGGGAATTTAAACTGAGAGTCAACTCATTCCAACATCTTCCCCTGTCCCTTCATCAGGGTGGTTTCAGTTAGAAAGTGCAGAGTCCATGAGTGTAAGTGGAAAGGAATGCCAAGGAGTCCCATCTCGCAGGTGAGGCAACAGGACAGCCAACTCCAAGATAAACATGTCTCCAGTCTCAAATATGCCAAGTAAGTAGGTAATTGGCCCCAATTATATCTAAACAAACAAGGAGTAGCTAAAATAAATAAGCCCCTTACATGCATATCTCTCTTACCTCCATTGCTGTGTTTTCTTAAAGTCCACCCAGAGGCCAGGTGCTGGGTGCTTTTCCTTGTTTCTTGCCAGCACTGAGGCGAGGCCAGTACCATAGACACTTACAGGGTCTGTGTGCTCGGTGCTGACTGGTGGGTGATTAGCCTGGGAGCCACTCACACCCATTGGCCTCTCCCAATGGTGGCCTGCAAACTTCCTGCTTGCCAGTAAGGCCCAAAGTGAAGCCAGGACTCAGGCTGGAGATGGGATGGAGTAGGCTGTTTCTGCAGATGCAATGTCTGATGCTGGGCACCCTTGGGCCACAGGGCCACCTTGGCCAGTCCCAAGGGGAGCTCTTTGGGACCACACTTCCCACTGCAGGGGCCCCCTGGCCTGAGGTGGATACAGAGCTTTTCATGCATCCTGCTGGATTTTATTTGGTTTCATGTCACTCACCCTGGCTGGCTCTTTGTGAGCCCCATGCTGTAACTGAGCACCATAGCACAGCCCTGCGAGCTGCCTGGCCTCTGAGCTTGATACCTCAAGTGCCTGGAATGATCTACAGGTCAGGGGGAGTGAAGAACCATGCAGCAGCAACACATCAGGCCTGTCTCCTAGGTGGAGATGACCTCACTGATTAGCACTGCTTAACCAGTGACAAGTCCCCATCACTGTGCTGGGCCCAGCTCACAATCTCCCATCTGTTCATTTGCATATGCAACTTTTCAGAATACTTAAAATACCACCATGAGGTAAGTGGACCCTGCCCTATAGTTCCAATTTAATTAACAAGAGACAAAGACCTTGGTTTTGGACCCAGAATTCCATCTCAAGTTCGGGTAGACTGCTGACTTTATTTTCTTGTTTGTAAAATGGATACAGGAATGGCCTCATTTTTCTCTCTCCCTGGTCATTTAAGCAGGGCCAACTCTCTCCCCACCCCTGTGGACATGCTGAAGGAGGTGGCACATCTTGTCTCAGTCTAAGGCACATCTTGTCCTCAGGATGTCCCACCTGGCTGGAGATGTGCTTCTCCTTCTCTGCAGCTGCCAGGCTCACTGTGTGGGTCTCCACTCCTCCTTCAGTTGCTCACTCTTGGCAGCTCCTCTTGGCTCTGCTTTGTGGTCAGCTTTATCCTCTCAATTCCACCAATTTTGACTGCATAACATTGAGCAAGTTCAAGATCTTAGGATTGCTGAGTCTCCATGTTCAAGTCTGTGAAATGGAGAAGACAATTCCAACCTGAGAAGGCTGTGTCTGCAGGATGGGGGACAGCAGTAAGATCATGGAGCCAGGCTGCACCGTGGGGCTGCCCCCACCCCCAACTCCTAAACAGGCAAGATGCACTTGGGATCCACAGAGCAGTAGAGCTGGTTCCACCACCACCCCAATCCAGGTGCTCGGCTCTTGCCATCCCCACAGCTACTGCTTTATAAATGAAGGTGACTGAAGTGATGACATTCCTCCTCTTTGGTGCAATCAGCAAGGACAGCCCTGCCATCCTGGCCATCAGTGCATTTACTCACAGACCTGGAGGGCTCATCTGCTCACCCTGGTCCAGAATCCTGCCAGGAATTCGGAGCTGAGTGACCATATCAGTTCACCAGTCCCTGGTTTCCAGACTCTTCCTCCAAGAGTGGTGGCACTTCTGCAGGAGGCACGGAGTCCATCCTCTGTGCTTTCTCAGAGTGCACCAACAGTGGCTTGGGCTTCCCTGCGCAGGCTCTTTCAGTTCCAGCTGAGGCAGGTGTCAACACTGGGTGCAGGTGAAGTCTAGTGTGGCTCCCATGTCCTTCATCTTCTGGGGTACTGCTGACAGCCCCTGGAGGCTATGACATTAATGAGACAGCTGGTGTCAGGGGAGGGCTGTGCCAGGTCTGGACTCCAGAACCCTTGCCAGGGGGTGCTTTTCCCTTTGGGGAACCAATCTTCTAGCTCACCATATAACTAGGCTGGTCCCCATGGGCATGACAGGACCAGAGCATCTGGACATTGGGGCTCAGGGGCCAGGTCTGACCTTGTTTTATATGGGAGCATGTAGGCAGATTAAGGATTCTCCTGTAATGGCCAATGGATGCCCTCCTATGCGGTGTCCTCTGTGGTGTTGTTTCTACCCCTCTCCTGCATGGTCACTGACAATGATATTTATAAGGAGCACTGCTGAACTGCACCAGGAGGATAAGTCTTTTCAGGCACCGTCTTGTTTGAATCATGTGACATTCACAGAACAGCGTGATGTACAGGGTGGAGCAAGAGCTCACTCTGGGGATCCTGGGGGTCCTGGGGCTCTTGCTACCCAGCTGAGCAAACCTGGGAGCAGTGGACAATATCTTTCTACCTCTGTTCTCTCACCTGCAGAGCAAGGATAATGCTGCAGTGGTAGAACCAGGCATGGGCCTTTCTGGAGTCCTCTGCTGCCCAGTGGCTGGGGTGTGTGGTCAGCTGGCAGCTACCAACTAGCATCTCCTACAGAGCCATGGTTGTGCCTTTCCAGGGGCAGCTGTGTCTGGTGAGACTGTATATGAAGACTAGGCCTTTTGCCCCTGAAAGAGGACAAGTCAGCCAGCCACAGTTTTCCCAGGCTCTCTGCAGAGCTGGAGTGGGCTTTGTGCTCTCTATCCACTCCTGCTTCCTCTCCCTTTCACAGGAGTTGATCCCCAATTCATGCTGTAGGCCCCACTGCACATCTCAGCACTGGCTCTGGAGAACTGGCTGACATTGGCTGGACCTGCCTCATGGCCCTTCGCAGAGCTGTGGGAGCTGGTCCTGGCCTGACTAGGACAGTCTCCTGGTGAAGAGCAGCCTCGTGTTACTCCCATTCTGTAGGTGCTGTGTGGACATGAGGTGCCCCATCCGTCACCTGAGCCTCAGCAGAGGAGCCTGATTCCTGGTTTTGCTGCTATAGTCCTTGTGTTAGGAATAGACTGGAGACAACCTGGCAGTCTGGTGGAAGGACCCTCAGCTCTGCAGTGACTGGAGCTGGCCTGGTTGCACAGGAAGAAACCTCTGTATCCCTGGATGAGTGTCTAATACTCAGGAATGGGTTTCGTGCTGCCTTATAGCAAGAACTTCACCTATTGGTGATGCCACATGATCCAGTCCATTAGGGAGTTGGTCCAGTTAGCTGCCACCAGCCTGTCAGGGGAATGGACACAGTTGTGAAAAACAAGAGCACTGGGTTCAGATTCAGGGACCTGAGGTTGTCACTCAGGGCTTTAAATTTGCAACCCTTTTAGGGAGATGGCAGGGTACAGTCCTGAGAGGCCAGGCTCTGGGCTGAGGGCAGGGTGAGGGTGAGCTGGGAGGGACCTTGGGGTGAGAGCCCTCAGGGCCTGAGAGCAGGAAGGTCCACAGGACCTTGTTTCTGTTCCCTACCAGGGTTCTTCCTCTCCACTTGTGAACACTGCTTGGGCAGCCTGCTCCCTAGGGAGTGCCCAGCCCTCACACACCAAGGGCAGCTTCTGGGGCTGTTCAGTGGCATCTCCTTGGGAAATGTTTATTTAAATATGAACTAAACAAAAAATAATAGAATTAGGAAGGGAAACTATTGCCAGGAACTCCACCATCAAATAAAGTGATCTGGGGACTCTGCAGCCTTTTGGACTTCCTGCTATTTCTCAATTCCAGTCCTGCAGGACAAAACCTGTGGGACAAAGCCAGTGTCCTCTTCTCCCCTCCTTGGCTTCCTGCTGATGCCAGGCTTAGCTGCTCTTGGCTGAGCCTGTGGAGCTTTGACACACCCTTTCTCTGCAATTTCTTGCAGTTCCTACTTTGGGGGAATGGGTCCAATTCTGCCTCCCAAAGCATTAGGAAATGGTTCCAAGCACCATTGCTTCAAAACATCCTGGCACAGGACACAGGCCTCATGCTTGTTTCCAAAAATATGCCAGAGGAGTAGAAGAAATAGGGTCTGTGGACTCGGCCCCTCCCCAGCTGGTGGGCGGAAGCCATCTCAGCCTAGGACCGCAGGTCCACCACAACCCTTTAAACACCGTCCCAGGGAAGATCTGGAAAACAATCCCTCTAATTAGCTCCTATGATTTCCCTGATTGCCACCCAATTCCTGAAGTGCAAGACACATCCATTGGCTCCCCAGTTGCCCTGATCTGTGTAGTAGACTGTGCTGCTTTGGGTTTGGCTCCTAGCATGTGGTAATAGTTTATTACCCCTCTTTTACATCCTCTTAAACTTGACATGGCCTTCCTCCTCCCCTTCCCAATGTAAATGAGACCACCATACCATTCCAAGACTCACAGAGGAGGCCACCTTTGTGTTAGACCAGTAGGTTTAGTAACAAACCACCAAGTCGGTTGAGAAAGTTTGGGCCCTGCAAGAGCACGAAGCATATATAGAAGGAACCCTGTGAAAGGGATGAGGCTGTGGAGAAGGAGCATGGCACCCAGTGGGTGGCAGAAAGTCCTGCTCCTCCTAGCGGGGTGGTGCTGGTGGCTAACAGCAGGAACCACCTTCCCCATGTCCCTTCAGAGATTCATGGAGAGGCCCAGCTTCATAGGCACAGTTGAATATAAAAGGAACTATCTGAAATTCAATTTAATGTAAAATATTAAAGAAACTCTGCTATTCCTTCTGCACATTATGTTTTGCAGCTTGCTGCTCGATATTAGGCTGAGAAATGTCACAGGAAGAGGCTAAGAATGTGCTCACCCACCGTGCCCTGGGCCAGGGACTCCTCACCAGCCTGGCTTTGGTGGCACTGGGACAGTTCCACTGGCAGGCAGCATGGTCTCTAAGTCCTCCCAAGTCCCTTGTGGGTGCTCTCAGCTCCCTTCTCAAACCTGGAGACAGGGTGGCGGGGGAGATAATGCTGCATTTTCTAAGCTGGGGTTAGAAAGTTCTAAGGCCTCTTCTAGCAGCCTGAGCTGGGAAAGCCCTGTGATCACAGCCAGGCAGCATGGCAAGTCTACTGGGCAGTGAGCCATTGGCCAGGTTTTAAGCAAGACCCATTTTAGCGTCCAGAGTGTGGCACAGCTTTTCCATGATCCCCTCATGTGACATGTCGCATCTGGACCTCTGGAGTGGTGGCCTTTTGAGGACACCCACATCAGTTCAGGTGCCCTTTTCTTCCCATGTATGATCTCTGTGCTGCCGTGTGTGATCTTCACAGCCTCAGCTGAGGAGAAGCCAGGGGTAGGCACAGGTCCCAGGCTGGCCTACAGTTGAGGGGAGTGGCTGCCAGGCATCTGCAAGCGCTTGTGCCAGAAAGCCAGCACCCTTCTGTTTCTCCCTGAGTCATCCCTTCCCCTCAGCCACCTCCACCCTCTCCACCCTCCTGGCATCCTGGGCAGGACCCCCATCTGTCTTCTGCTCTGTGTCCTGCCTCTTTAGGCACCTGTTGGCCTGTACATGTGTGCTACTCTGGAGCTGTCTCTGGGGACCCACACATTGCTCCAGCCTGGTGGGAAGGGGGATCAGGAGGTGGAGCTGGAGTGGATCATCTGAGGACAGTGTCATGACCGTCACAGCAGGAGAAGCAAGAGGCCACGTGTGGACTGCCAATGCTGCCCTATGCCAGCTCAGGGCAGGACCACCCGAAAGGGCTTGGTGACACCTGGAAGAATCCAAGGGCAGGAGATGGGGAGGATATTATCAGAGCCACATTGCCAGGAGGTGATGAAGGCCAGCAGTGGATTAAGACTCAGGGGTAAAATCATCAGGGCCCAAGGAAAGCAGAGAGGGTAGTGCTTGTACCCCAGAGCCTGGCCAGGCATGGTGGTTGAATTTATGTGTCAACTTGGCCAGGCTGTGGTGCTCCATCCTTTGGTCAACACTTGTCTCTGTGTTGCTGGGAAGGTATTTGTGGATAATCGGTTGATTTGAGTAATGGAGATTATCCTTGATAATGGGTGGGTCTCATCTGATCCACTGAAAGTGTTAAGTGAGAAAATCTTTGGTTTCTCAGAGCAGAAGGGATGGTGTCCTGAGACCCAGCCAGGCTTGCAGCCAGTCAGCCTGCCCTGTGGATGTGGGACTTGCCAGCTCCTGTGGTATTGTGAGACAACTCCTTGAAACCTCTCTATCCCTGTCACACACACACATGCACATATGTTCAAGTCCCTGATGTCAAACGACACAGTCTTTGTGTGTACCCTACACATCCTCCCCTTATGATGCCTGTCACAATGTCCATGTCCATGCTGTGTCCACGCAACTATGAAGTTGGGGAGCCTCTGAATGTACTCAGCACTGACACAATGGCTTTCCAAGTGTTTTGACCCATGGTTGGTTGAAGCCATGGATGAGGAAGCCATATACAGAGAGATCATGGACATCTAACTGCTTATCTATACCCATGTCCCTCTCTACATCCCATGTCCACCTCTACATGTGTGCCCATATCTATTCCACACAGAGTCTGTTGGTTCTGTTTCTCTGGAGAACCCTGGCTGATACCTGGGAATGGACAGCAAGGCCCAGGTGGCCCTACCTGCCTCTGTACTCAACACGCTGGTGGACACTTCTGCTGGATGTCTTTTCTTTCTGAATTCTGTTCCCAAAGTGTTTTGAGTCCCTCCAACTCTCAGCAGAGGAGGCCTCAGTCCAGCCTCTCACTGCCCGACTGGCCTCTGAGAAAAGGCTTCACCCCAAAGGAAAGACCCAGATCTGCGTTTGAGCTCGGTTAGCCAGGCCCCAACACTGGGGCCTCCTAAGGGAAAAAAGAGACTTCCATGCATGCAGTTATTCCTGCAGAACTTGGAATGCCTGTGAAACCAGCCTCTCCTATGTGACCCTCGGATATTCTCCACAAGGATAATATTAATAATGGGCATTCTATGAGAAGAATATTTAACATGGAATGCTGGCATAATGACAGAACTTAAAGACTTCTTTTGAAGAACTCCACTTGCCTAACCAAATCTGTCATGTGGCCTTTCAATAAAAAGAAGAGAGTCCATAGGCTCATGTGGAAGAAATTCAGAACTTTGAGGTTACCAGCGAAGAACCAATCTTCAGAGGGATTCCCAGCTCTCAGCTCTGACAGGCATGGTGGAAGAATTTTGATTCCAGCCACACCACAGTGAAGATGCACATGGTAACTGGTGTGTAATTTCCATGGGCTTCCCAAGAGAGCCACAGAGAGTCTTGGAAATTCCCAGAAGAATGTGGCCTGACTCCAGTGGAGTGGTGCTGGGCACTGGAATACAAATCTCACACATTCTTGAGATGCCACTGCAGTCGTCAGGCTGTAGCGAGTGTTAGTAGGCATGTGTGACTGTGAGGTATGGGGATGGTGGAGGTGAAACCTTCCTCACTGTCCTGCATGGTGGAATATCTGCTCACCACATAACTGAGTTGTTGACTGAACCTGACAGCACAGAGAGGTCATGGGCCAGCTGTTCCTTCATGAGTTGGGAGAATTTTACTGGAGTCAGTAGAAGTCATTGTCAGAGGTCAGTCAACTAGAAGCTTGCGGTATTTAAGAAGAAACCTGGCTTAACTGTAGCAGGTGTGTGGGTGGTGGGAATTAGGAGAAGAAGAGTCTTTATTTGTACACTTACTTTTATTATAACTTTTGCCCCTAGGGCAGGAGCATTCCCTAGCCAGCTGAGGACATGGTCAATACTTCTCTCCTCTCAGCTACATGGTCTCTACCATTTCTTCTCTTTGTCTTGGCCCTCATTTCAGAGGCAAGCTTCCTGAGTGTAGGCATTATGTGATGATGTGCTGACAGCACCCAGTGGCTCAGGCCTGGGGAAGTGGGAGTGAGAGAAGCAAGGTGTTAGACTACCATGACTCACACATTTCTGCAAGAAACTCAATTTCCATGCCAGGAGAAAGGACAGAGCTCAAGGTCAGGTAGAGAAGGGGGTGAGCTGACCTTAATCCCATGTCCTATGTTTGCAGGTGAGGCCTCCTTCCCACCCACAGCCTTCATCGAGGCCCACGTCCTTTGCACATCTTCACCCCTCCCCTACCCCTCCCCCAACTCATGTCTACACTATTTCCACAGTGTCACCCCACCCACATGCAGAGTCACAGCCCACAACACACTTCCACTGCTACATTGTGTTTTCATCACTTCCCCCCACATCCATGGTCATGTCCACAGCCAACTTCCCCTCCATATCCCCACATCTGTACCATGTCCACCACCATTCCCTGTCCACAACCACATGCTTTTGCACATCAACATAAACCAGCCATTGCTACAAGTCCACTCAATGGTACACATGTGTACAAACTGACAAGCCACAGTGTCTTCCACAGGAGTCTTCCACTTAGCCCCCAGGAGAACACTGTGGTTCCTATTCCATAGTTTTCCTAGTCTATAAGATTAAGACCACCTTCATTTTGCCACCAAAATAACTGAACTCCCTTCTATCGACTGGCCAGTTGGATATCAGGCTAGTGTCCAAAGTGGCAAGTGTGTGGGCCAGAGCAGAGGTGAACTTGGAAACACCCTCCCAGCTCCTGTGCTTCCTGCCACCCAGCTTTGGTTGGTCCTTGTCCCAGCACTCAGGGAGACAGCCTACTTCTTTCAAGTCACCATGTACCTTGGGGGCATCACTTGTCTTTCTTTTCCCTGTGGAGGAACACTCCCCACTACCAGCCTCATATTTACCACGGGCTGAAAGTGTAGCCTCACCTCCAAGGGTTGCATGATCACTGCTTATTGTTAGTCTGTCCTGGATAGACAAGAGATCCAAACATACTTTATTGCATCTGCATGGAATCTAGTTAATTGGCAGAAATTATTCATTTCATCATCAAAACTAGAATTAGTAAAAGAGATGGTAATTTTCAACTTGTTATTATAACCTTGATGGATCTTTTTATTTGGGGGAAATCAATGATCTAAGCAACTTAAATCATGCTTGGGTATCAGTGATTATTAAATAATGTAAAAATAGCTTATCTCCTATCCTTCTAAATGCATAAACATAAATATGAGAAAAACTAAATCCACAAATGATCTGGCTGTGATCTCTCCTTCGTCCAAGCTGTGCATCCAGCAGGCACACCTCCCTCTCCTTCCCTTGGTCTGCTGATATGTCTAGAGCATCAACAGTGCAGGGCTGTGTGCTGGTTGATGGGGACCCACAGGCCTCTTTTGCTGCCAAATAACCACCCGTTCAACATTGTTTTCCATTGAGAGAGATGTGAAGCCCAGCCAGAGTTCTCCTCTTGGAGGAATTATGCCTGCACCTTAACCCTTGTCATCGGGAAAAGGTTGAATTTGTTCACCCCCCACCCCCCACCCCCGTGAGCAGCTGTTGCCTCTTGTTAGTCTTGCACCTGAGATTGTAGGTCGCTCTGGGACATTGCCATGGAGCTGTCTTCTTTCTCAAGTCATCTCCAGAGGCCCAGGCCTGAGAGGTGCTGGTGGAGGTCACCTAGCCTCCAAGGGTGGGTGAGGGAGCAGGCTAGGTGGCTGCCTGGTAGGCCTCTAGGGAACCCCAGGACTGACTGCTTCCCTGAAGGCACAAAAGAGTCCCTGTACACCAGAGATGGCTTTGTTTGCCCTGAGGTCTGTCATAACCAAGGAATTTCCCTTCTATTTGTGGTCAGTTGTAGGAAGTGCCAAAAACTTTGACCAAGTTCCAGGACCATTTTGCCTCCACAGGCAAAATGCAGTGCTTCTCCTTGGGAAAGCTGCACAGGAGGAGCAACTTAGTCAGAGACTCTCAATTAAACCCTCCATGCCTTCTCTGATTTTCCCCTTCACAGACTATAGTTTTCCCTCAACAGTTCTACAAATATGTAAAAAATGTTGGCAAAAAAAAAAAAAACACTCCAATATTTACCTTGCACTTAACAACATCAAGAGTTACTTGAGTGTTTTTGTTATTTTAATGTTAGGGCTCATAGTCTGTTATTTCATGTGAATGAACAATAACAATCTGACTGTGGCTTAACTGTGAGGATGCTTTCGAGTGAAGAAATTAAAAGAAAAACACAGCAGATTAGGATACGAATGCTTCCAACCACGATTCCTGGCCCTCACTATTCCTCCACCTCAAGGTCACATTAAAATGTTGGCAACTGAATCTGCCAGCACATCCAGGAGGCAGGTGATGTTGTCTGGGACACCCAGAGCCCAGGCTTCCCAGCCATCCATGGTGGTCACTGTGAGAGGCAGGTGCCATGTGACACTGACAGAGCAGGACATCATCTCAGGACATGCTCTAGTCAATACTAGAGATATGCCTCCAGTTTGCACCTGAAGCTCCACGTCCTGCTTTTCTCTATAATGCAGTTGCTGAAGGGGGTTTGGGACGGGAAGCTCTTGAGTACTGGTGAAGTGGGGGTGATGGAATTTATTTTCCAAAGCAGCGTAGTGCTTCAGATTTCCATCACCTTGTATTTCTTAAGGCTAAAATAATTACAAGATTATAAAAGTACAAAGAGAAGGAACCAATGCTGAGTAGGAGCTTGTGAGTCCTGTCCTATAAGAGCTGGAGTCCTCCCATGTCATGTGCCACCACAGAGAGAGGCTTGGCAGGGTGG
The DNA here is from genome assembly GCF_902686455.1 of Sciurus vulgaris. NCBI lineage: Eukaryota > Metazoa > Chordata > Mammalia > Rodentia > Sciuridae > Sciurus > Sciurus vulgaris. The sequence continues at coordinate 1,576,041 of NW_027632915.1, read as the reverse complement.
TGGTGGGCAAGCTGCCTCTCAACAGGAAGGATGAAGGCCCCTGGGCAGGGAGCAGGTGTCCAGGCCCTTGCTCTGGACGACACAGGTGGCTGTAGACTCTAGCAGGTTCTCTGGGAGCCCAGGATTCTCATGCTGGCTTGCTGCAGAAATGGACTTGCCTGAAGGACCACAGCAGAGCTGTGGAGCATAGCTGGCATGTGGTTGTCCTTAGGTATTATCTCCTTGTGACACTGGTGGAATCCATGTCTGTACCATCAGGGGTTTCCTTCCTCCTGCAAGCATTAGCTGCAGGCCCCCGAGCTCTGGCAAGCAGGATTCAGAATGGAAGAAGGTATGTCCCCATGTCCAGGATTAAGAACTGCCCCAGGTTACCAGGCAAGATCAGAAGCAGATAAGAAAAGCTCCTCCTGATGGGTGATGGCTGCAGGCCTGACCTGGGGTAGGGGGCTGTAACCACAACCCAAACAGAAGCAGGGGACTGGGCAGTGCTCAGAGCAGGATCAGTCAGTGGCTTTGGCGTCCTTGCCAGAACTTCACTGATGGATCTAGGGGCATGGATTTGTGGCTGAAAATCCCTGAGTGGCGTGCCTCCTGGGCCCACATGCTTCTGATGAGCCTGCTTCAGTATAGTCTGATGCTCCTATAAACAGTGTGATTTGGGAGAAGAACCTAATCCAGTTCATCTTATTTTGTTTTATTTTATTTTATTTTTGTTATCAGGGATTGAACCCAGGGGCACTTAACCACTGAGCCACACCCTCAGTCCTTTTTAATTTTTATTTTGAGACAGGGTCTCTCTAAGTTGCTGAGGTTGTCTTTGAACTCATGATACTCCTGCCTCAGTCTTCTGAGCGGTTGGGATTACAGGCATGAGCCACTGTGCCAACAAGAGCCTAGTGCATCTTATTCACATTGGGAGGTAGGTCTAGGCATAGGTCAAAGGTCATAACATAGAGGATCCTTTCTTTCCTACTCCCTATCTGAAGTTGTCGCTTGGCTTCTTGTGCCAAGTAGCCTGGCTCTAACAAGGACAGACATGTCTGAGACTATTCGACCTCAGACCAGCACCTTTGGTGCCCCATGAAAATATCTGCCAGAGCTTGGCCTCTGAGTGAACAAGTCCTCCCAGTGGCCTGTAAGATGCCCATGACCCCACTTCTGATGCCTGTTGGATTAATCAGGGCTCTCCAGAGAAACACTAAGGGTGTGTGCATATTTAGAAAGAGGTCTGTTTAAAGGAATTGAATCATGTGATTATGGAGACTGGCAAATCAAAATTTGCAGGGTGAGTGGGCAGACTGGAGACCCAGTAAAGAGTCAAAGCTGCAGACTGAGCATGAGGACTGTCTGCCGTAGGTCCCCTCTTCCCTGGGAGTGATCAACCTTTTTTCTCTCACAGCCACCTCCTTCTAAACCCCTCATTCATGATGTCTCCATTAGCACTGGCCTCTTGGCTGTTCTTCAGACACTCTGGGCAGGTGCTGCATCAGGATCTTGGCAGTGACCTTGACCTCTGCCCAGAACCCTCTCCTGTAGATAACCTTAAGGACAATGCATTGTTCCTGCCAAGTACTTGGTCCAAAGTCTCATTCTCATTATGCCCACCCTGGCAGTCTGTCCACAGCACCATTCTGCCAATCTGCCTCCAAAGCCCTTCCCTATGTGAGGTTCTATTTTCTGTTGGTTTCCAGCTTCATGTCCCCCACTGAGGGAAGTATCTGCACTCTGTTCACTGATGGACAAGCACCTTGCATAGTGGGTCAATGGTGGGAACTCCCTCAATGAGTGCAGAGTTGGACTCACCATCACCAGAGTGGCAAAGGGGCTGCTCTGTAAACGGGATCGAAGACTATCCCAGACAGTGGGCATGAGCTTCCCATCAGGTGACCCTTGTGTGTCTGCAAGCAGCCCATGTCCTGCAGATGGTGGCCATCCACACGCACAGCTTCCCTGTGACCCACCAGAAGCCTGAAGGTTGAACTTTAGAGTCTGCACCTTGGAGTTCAACAGCTCCCCTTTCCTGCACAGGTGAAGTGACACTAAATTTAGGATATTGCTGACACCCAGCATCTTCCAGCTTTGCAGGAAAAGACTTGGGACTCCAGTTCCCGTCTCTCGATTCCTGTTCCATAACGCTAGACACCACACCATGCTGTATTGCTTCTGTTTTGTTTTGAACCAGAGCACCACAAAATCAAATGCCCTCCTGAAGTCTTCTGGTTTTCTTCAAAAGAATTACGATGCAAGCAATGTTGTCACAAGTTAACTGTCCCATGGTTTGATGTGGTTTACCTCCCAGACATTCACGAGTTGGAAGCTTGGTTCCCAGCTTGACTGGGTTGAAGCGATGGCACCTTTAAGAGACTAGACCTGATGGGGGATCATTAGGTCCTGGGGGCTACATCCCTATGAATGGATTATGCTGGCCCTGTAGAATGGTTTGGGTTCCACGAAAATCAGCTTTTGCAAGAGTGGGGACATTAGACAGCAAGGCTGGGCATACTTAGCCCCTTCTAAGGACAGCTGTTTGCATTTCTCTGCCATCTTGTGAAGTAGCCAGGATGCTGGTACCTTGCTGTTTGGAGCTTCCAGCCACCAGAAGTGTGGGCCACATGAAACTCTTTTCTATATAAAGTATTAGTCTTGAGTACTTGGTTACAGCAACACAAGATGGATCATAGGCACTGTGAAAAGGATAGGCCCCGGCTGTCCCCCACTTCACAGGAACCTGGTGTCTTTAATTCCTGGGCACCTTCAGTGTGTGACCAGGCCCAGTTTAAGAATGGCTGTAGGCATCCTTTCCTATAAGGAGGATGAGAGAGACTTCTGAGCAACAGAAGAGTAATTTCCCAGCACTGAACTCCTCCCTGTCCCTCATCACCCCCACCAAAGCATCTTTGGGCTGTGCCTTGGTGCTCTGCTGAAATGGGCCAGGAGAGGGTCTAGCAGATATCCTCTGCTGATTGGCATTCTGCCAGCAGCTGCCACAACCTGGCTTTTCTTGGAAATGTTTGAACCCATGCTGCCCCAGCAGCCCCGGGGCCGTCTCCTGGATTCAAGCACAGGCCAGCATGTGTTGGGCAGATAGCACTTTTATTTTGGACTTCTCTGCAGTTAAATATAAGAGGTCCCTGCTCTTCCACTGTTGGTGCTGGCAGGGTGGGTTGGAGAAAGAAGCAGGTCTCTGGAGTGGGCCCTTTCCCACATGAATCCAGCTCCCGATTCCAGCAGGTCACAGTTGACTAGTGTCCCACCAGGAGTGTTCGAGTTCCCATGAGCGAGTGAATGACCTCACTGCACTTCTGTGGCTCAAATTTCTCCTTACTTTCCCTGAAAACCCAGACCACAGCAGACTTATTCCAACTATTCAAGAGGGCATCCTGCACCCCAACATTCACTCATTGAATCCCTGAGTCATTACCAGCATGGTACTGGGTGATGGGGTGTGGCCTGCCTCCCAGGAGGTTAGAGGCTGAGAGTGGAGGCAGAGAAGGGACAAGTGGGGTCCTCCTGTGCTGCCTGTGAGTGGGAACTCCCAGGTGAGGCCACTGGGGTATAGGTGGCTTCCCAGCAAGCAGTGAGAAAAGGTCATCTCCACATGGTTTCTCTCTGAATCCTGCTGGCAGTGACACAGAGCAGGGCTCAAACCCACTGGCCCTTTTTGCTAAAGAGCACAAGCCTCACAGGTAACAGGCTATATTTTTGATAGCAGTGCTTCGCATTCCTCTGCAGTTTTTTTTTTTTTTAAGAGGAGTTTTGGTCCTCCACTTAGCATAATGATGGAAGGTTCTTCTATTTTCAAATCAAATTTGAATTTAAAAACGGAACCAATTTCTTAATAGATACCATAAAATAAAATTCAGTTGTGGATAGATGTGGAAAAAACAAGATGGTGGGGGAAGTAGGGATGCCTTAAGTTTGTGGAGTGCTTCCATAGGATGGTTTGGGCTTCAGCCCGGGAGAAGCAGGTGGTTAAGAAAATCTGTCCAGAGAATGGGTTGTCCAAGTGGGATCCCAAGGGAAAGCAGGAGCCTATGGGGGTAGTTCAGATAGGCAGGGTGGCACATACCAAACCCAGAGGTAAAAGCTGTGTGCTGCAACTAGAAGGCTCCAGGTAGTTCCATATGGCTAAAAATTGGCAGGCCTGAAGGGGAAGTTGGTGGAGGGTGGAGGTGCTTGGGGAGCTGTGTTTAGGTGGGGAGTCTGGACTTTAATGATGGAGGAGAAGTCTCCATGGAAGAATGTTAAGCATGGGGTTATGATCAGATGTCTGAATTAAGAAGATCTGTCTGACTCTCATGTGAAGGAATGATGAGGACTGCCCTGGTGTGCTGAAGGGAGGGAAGCTCATTGGGAGACTCTTGAGGTGAGTCGACTGTATAAGTGTGCTGCAGCTGCTGTAACAAATCACCAAAACCTGGTGGCTTAAAACAGCAGAAACTCATCTCGCCATTCAGAAGGCCAGAGGTGTCAACAGGGTCATCGTCCCTCCACAGGCTCTTGGAGAAAAGAACTTCCTGTCTCTTCCAGTTCTCAGTGATCTCTGGTGTTCCTTGGCTTGTGCCCCACTGCTCCAATCTCCACCTCCATCATCAATTGGCCATGGTCCTTATGTCTCTGTCTCTCCCCTCTTATAAAGATCTTGGAGAACAGATTTAGGGCCCACTATAAGCACAGGATGATTTTATCTTGAGATTATTAACTAATTATATCTTCAAAGATCTCATTTCCACATACTACCCTACCTAAGGGGAGATAGTGGCTGGGCACAGGTGGCCTGGAATCATGATATGTGAAAATTCATGAAGATGTAGACTCCCACACATGAGAAGACCGGGAGTCAAGTGCAATCCTGTGCTGTTTGCTCAGGGTTGGCACCTGGGGCACAGGTAGCATCTTCAGTCCATGGGCAGCAGCTGCTGGCCTGCCACCAGCTTCCATAAGAAACCTTCCTTAAAATAGCCTACATTCATTTGCTAGTGCATTTCTAAGGTGGCCTTTGCACTACAACAGCAGAGCACAGCAGATGCCACCTAGACCCGCAGGCCTGTGAAGCCTAAGGTATTTGCTATCTTGCCATTTGCAGACAGCTTGCTGACCCCAGACTCAAGGACTACCCCTGAGGCTGCAGGGCTCTCCCTGGAGAATTAGGGGATCTACCCCACGTCAGGCCTGCACTCAGTTTGTTGGAGATTCTTGAAGCCAAAATGGGCAGCTCTGCATGCTGGCCAGGGCCTCCCCACCCATAGCTGAGCTTGTCCTAGTGTAGCTGTGTCTTCCTCAAACATCTTGCTCAAAATGAGTCCCTCACTGACCCAGGTGGGCTGTGACTCTGCCAGTGACTGAACACAGGACACCCTTCCCCTTTACCTAGAGGGCCACTTGAGAAGCACAGCTTTGAATTTCCAAATACCAGTATCAAAGGGGAGACATGGGTCGCTCCAGCTGAGAGGTGGGTTGACTGACACAAGAGCCCCAAGTGGCAGCACCCAGGAGGACTATCTGAAATGGACCAAGTATGTGGAGTTCATTCCCTAAGGTGGAGTACAGGACATGGTCAGGTTTGGGTGAGGCAGAAGTTCAGAAGTAAGCACCTAAGGTTTACCAGAATGGAATCACAAGCTATGGTGATTGGCAGTGAAGGCTCAGAGACAGCAGGTCTGCCTTCATGCCTGGGGCCTGGACTTGACCTTGGTGAGCCTCTGTTTCCTCTGGCAGGAGTCCTGATGAGAGGAACTGACTCAGGTGAAGCTTCTAGAGTCTGCCTGGCACCAGCTAAGTGCTTGAGAGCATTAACTGTTATCAGATGCCTGTCTGGCCCTCAAGACAGAGTCTCAGGCTGAGACACAGACTTTTGAGTCCTCAGCAAATTGGTGAAGGACATCACAGGCAGATGGGATTACAGAGGGGAAATGTCCCTGCTCTGATGATTCCATGTTCATGTGGATGGTATTGTTGAACTAATGTAAGAGATCATTTGCTTCACATCCCAAGTATGACAATTACATAGGGTCACTTCCCCCTGTCAGCTCTCTCCAGGAGTTTAGACCAGACTTGCTCCACATTTTGATATGCAGCAGGGACCATCATGGTGCCACACTGTAACTTTGCTGCTTTTCCCCACAGTGTCTACCTCAAAAACTTCAGAGAAAGCAACTTGGGGCTGTCAGGGCCACTTCCTGTGGGGCAGTGAGGTCATCTCTCACAAATCAACTGCAGTGCAGGGGGGAAAGTCCTGCAAGCAGAGGGCTAAAGTCCTGATGATGCAGGATGCCCTGAATGGTTGTAGCAGGAACAAAATGCCATATTTTCATCTGACATATGTATGTATGACATATGCATGTGCAGGTGACACTAGCATCTGCAGGGATCTGCTCCAGCACTTCATCTGCTGATGCACAAGTCCCTATAAAAATGGTGGAGCATGTGCCTGTGACCCATCACATCCTGCACACCCTTTAAATCATGTCTACATGACTTGTAATACCTAATAGAACAAACTGTGAATGCTGTGTAAATGGTTGTCACAGTGCATTGTTTAGGGCTAATGACAAGGTGGAAAGTCTACACATTCAGTACACATGTGATATTTTTCCCCAAGTACTTTTATCTGCAGCTGGTTGATTCTGCAGATGTGGAATGCATGGATGTGGCAGTCTGACTAAGTACATGGACATGTGCACCACACATGTGTATACACACATACAACACACAGGTGTACATACATAGTATACATGTGTGCACACATAGGTTTTCCTGAGGTAGTGTCTGCCTCTTCTGAATAATCTGCTCTCCTGTTTTGGAATTCTTATTGGCCACACTTGACAAAGCCATCTGGATATTTTGGTGGCACCTGTCAGGACCCTTCTTGTGCCTGCAATGAGCAGCCATTAGGGAACACGCTGCTGTGTCCAACCTGCTTCAGACTCAGCGCTTGGAATAGTGGTGACTGGGAGCTCAGCTAGTGCTGGTGCCCAGGCTGGGTGCCCTAGGAGACTTCAGGGGCCCTGAGGGGAGTCATGGGATGTTCCTCAATCACATGCATATGCAAGGAGTCTCAGCTACAGGAAGGTTTGCTGGGGTCAGAACATGCTAGAGCAGCGTGGCTAAGCGGGAACAAATAGAGAAGCAGCAGAAGCAGCAGAAGCAGCAAAGCTGGAGCTGGAGCGTGTTTCTGCTCATTCAGAGATGACAGAAATTTGCTGAATCAGGGCCAGCATTGCCAAGAACTTGAACTTGAGCCATCAGTTATATCAATTGAAAGTCTGATAATGCCAATAACAATAATGTATTTGTCAAGCTCTTAAGCACTGAGCTCTTGACATGTGTTAACCAAATCACATATTTTGGCACAGATTTTGCTTGGAAATGTACTGTTGTCTGGGTTTCAGAAATTCAAAAGAAAAATCTTGCATATTAAATAAATAATGAATTTTCACTACATAAAGTAAATTATTAAAATCTGAAGTCCCTGAAACCTCATAAAGGTTCAGAGAATTAAATTCAGATTCACAGGAGGCTGGTATGTATCACAGGACCTGGCATCTGTGACATTTTCTGTCATCATGCACTGTAGTTGGTGCCCCTTCGCTTTCTACAGGGCTCACTCTCTGCACGCTACCTATGATCATAAGACACACTCTGCATGTGTGTCTGTCAGGCAGTCCAAGTGCCCATGAGGGGCCCTGATGCCACCATTATGTCCGGGGGTGTTTTCCAAGACTGCATGCTTTCCATGTAAAGCTGGGCTCTCTGAGAACCCAGGGTTGTCACTGTCACTGTTGGCATGGGCTTTCCTTGTGGATTGTGGGTGAAATATGCAGGCTTCCTGCCACAAACAAGATCCCACACTCCTGGCTTAAAAATGCAAAAAGCTGTTTGAAAAAGTGGCTGACTAGTGTCCTGTGTGTGTAGATTGCACTAGTAGAAATAATATTCAGTTTTGCACTTTGGTAACAGCCACCCTGATGAGGCAGACTCATTTATTTACCTTCCCCATTGGAAAAGAAACATGTAGGATCCAGCCAAGAGGAGGAGGGCAGGAGTGGGGAACAGAGAACAGGGCTTGACTCCTATTGTATTGATTTTGGCAGAACTGCCACATGAAAAATTATGCCTCAGATAAAAATAAATTATAATCTATAAGTATTTGAATAAGAAGGATTCCCTGTGAAAACTTAATAAATGAATGTTAATGCAGTTACCAATTTGTAGCCAAGAAACAGAACCAGACACATTTCTCTCTGTAGCTTGTTTTGGAAAATATTGCATAACCCATGAAGCCATTCCTCACAATGTGCTTAAAAGTGTCATCTTATGTATAATTTATATAGTGAATGTTAGTTATGGTCTGTTTAATAGTATTTGGTGCTGTCATATGACATCATTCTTTCATTTACCAATTGGAAAAAATAAAAGACCCATCAGAAACACTTTATAGAGCAAGAAATATGCTTATTGAAATTGATGAACACCACAGAAGACAATGAACAGATTCGTTGGGGAGGTGTCTTGAATGGATTTTTGGAAAGAGTAGTTGTGGTGGAGAAGACAGTAGTTGGTACACTGTTACTCCAAGGTGGTTTTCCTCATCATTTACTTACTGCTTATGTGTTATCTAAGATGCTGCTAATGTGCCTTAAGCTATTCATTTTGCCAACATCACAGTAAATTGCTGCATAGGCTTGGACCTTTATTAGTAGCAATGATTAAATCCAATTTTCGTTGTGCTTACTACGTTTTTCCACTGCCTACAGGGCATCCCCATGGTGGGGAGAGGAGCTGCTGTCCTACTTTTAATCTGTCCACTGTTTAACCAAAAATCCATTTTGCAGGATAAGATTTCCCTGCTTACCCTCACTCCACTTTCCTACCACACGGGGTAATTTTGGTGCTGTGTGAGACAGCATGACAAAATATTTGAAAATGTATTAAATAAAATATAGCCATGCTCTTCTTTATGCAGTAAAAGCTTTGGATAAAAGAAAACCTGCCTTTTACAGTAAGAGTGTGTGTGTGTGTGTGTGTGTGTGTGTGTGTGTGTGTGTGTGTGTGAGTGTGTGTGTGTTTGCATGTGTGTGTGCTTGCAGAATCCTACAAGATGCTGAGCACTGACTTCCTATATTATAGGAATGGAATTTTCTTCTATGTGGATGAATTCTCATAGGGTATGTAATTGCATTATTTAATTCTGCATACATGTCAGGGTGCAATTTGTGTGAAAGGATTATAGACGTTAAAGTTACCAACTCCTGCCTGTCACAGTTCTCAGAGTCCTGTAAAGGGAGTCTGCCTAACACAGCATCAGCTTGCAGGCTCCAAGTCCACATGCTAGCCAAGCGTGATATGTCTCAGAACCTCATTTTATCTAGAGTTTCTCGCCTCTGAGTTTGGATTCGATATGGAGTCTGCCCTGAGTTGTCACGGAACATTTTGCACTTTTTACCTGAGTGTTGTAGGAGTGTCCTGGGGAAGGCCATTCACTCCTGGGATCCAGGCCTGAAGTAGCACCTCAGGGTTTTACAAAACTGATATTGTAGTCTTTGGTCCACGAGTGGTGGCATGTTTGGCAGTACAGAGGAAAAGGGATATCCCAGAAGCTCCTCTCAAGTCCCAGGTGACAGCCAGGTCTGGATTCCAATGGCAGTGCCATCTTCCTGGGCCACAGAGAAGCCAAGAAGGCTCCCACCCAAGTCTTGCCACCTTTCTGTCCTTCACCTTCCTCCTTCATCCAGTCTGGGCACTCTGCTCCTGCTGATGGCTTCCTGGTTCCTGGGGGATCTTCCCTATGCCCTATTTCTCACTACAACTACTCTGGGTTTCTCCCTCCCTCCTTCTCTATGATCCAGATGTTCCAGAACTAAATGTCATTCCTGTTGTGTCCTGATAAGTGCAAGTTTGGAATGTGAACTAATGGGGGACCCCGAGTTAATGGCTCCCCATCCCATGTAATGCTCCTCAGAGCTCTGTAGACAAGCTGCTCAGCCTAAAGGAGGAACTGAGGGTGGGTGGCTCTTGTTCAGTGTCATGCCAGGCCTTGAGTGAGGGAGAGATTTTGAAGGAAGATCTTCCACGGCTCTGAACTCATAGATGTGTCCACCCTGGAGGGAAAGGATTGACCTCTACCCTCTGCAATACCCCCTTTGCCTCTCCCATCTCTCTGCTCCACGAACGTGGTGTGAGGTTTGGACAGGCTGCAGTCATGAGTCTGTGACCCAGTCTATTCCTGTGTCCTTCTGGCCTGTTACTTAGGGGATGTTATTTAGCATTTCCTCATCATAGTGAGGACCATGGCAGCCTCATGCATGACCAACTCCCACTGTGGAAAGTGTAACTGTGTCCTTGTCACCAGGGAGATCCAGAGGACAGATGCTGCAGAAAAGGGCTCAAAAACACCTTCACTGTTGTCTAAGTATCTCAAGGAGTGGAATGCTGTATTCGGGGCTCAGCAGTTGATCTCACAAGGAAGTGACATGACCTGAACCAAGACCAGCCAGTAGGGAGCAGAGGGTCCCTGGGGAAGCAGACAGAGCAGAAGTCCTCCTGTGGATCACCCACTTCTCACTCCTGGACCCCTGTGCTGTTGCTTTTAAAGCACCAGATTTAGCCTCTCAGGGGACTATTGAGTCTCCAGAGCAATTTCATTGTTTGGGGCAAATTAGCCAGAGAATTACTGAATCCACCTGCTTACTGTAGAGGAAGTCTCCAGGAATTCCACCACAGATGGCTGCACCCGAGTCTGGGAGCTCAGTCCTTGAGGGCACCTCTCATCACTGCATGAAAAACCAGCCAGCATCTCTGAGTTGAGAGAACCCACCCTGCACAGAAGGCCCAAGTGGAACTTTGTGCTTCTTTGACATTTTGACATCTCTTCATCTGGAACATCAAAGCCACTGTCCTTTGGAGTGATCTCTTATCTAATTGCACTGTTCTTGCTTGGATCCAATTAATGGTTAAATGCCTTTTTACTGTGAAAATTACACCTTCTGTAGGATTTAGAAAGGACGAGGTGGCAGGCCTGTGGGCTACAGTCCAGCTGCCCTTCCTGACTTCCTGGATAGTAAAGCCATGTGTTTTTCTGACCTTCCCTGGTTAAATTGATCTCTTTCCTACAGGGACTTCTAATAGCTTATGAAAACAGCCTAAATAGGGGATGTTGGGGACAAAATGGGAGTGAGAAGAGGTGATTCTGACACCTGGGCTTCATGTGAAATTCAAATACTTGGTCTTCTTTTACCTGGGCTTAGAAGTTAAAAATGTTGTTTGACAGTTTTTTCCTGCCCATGTTTTTTAAATTTCCCCTCTAAACAAAATCATGTGATCCTTGGCTTGGCCTCCCAACCTCCAGGACTGGGGAGTAGAACTTCCACTATTGAACTTCACCTTGGTGCAGCAAGGATGCTGGTGGCTCCAGCATCCTTCCAGCCATGCTGAGAAGCAAGGGCAGCCTGTGAGGGGAAAGGGACTCTGGCAGGTGGACCATTTGACCCAATAACAAAAACATGTCCTCGTGGTAACAGTCACTATGGAGTGAGGCTCTGGATCACCCTGGAGGCAAGAGGACCCAAGACAGCAGGAGGAATCTGCCTGCTCCCCCATCAGTGTGAAGCTGAGCTGCAGCCTATCTGGGTGCAGACAGCAAGGGGACTCTGCCATCCCACTAGCAATGGGAGCAGAGGCACCTGAAGTTCCAGGGCACCTGTTGGTCCCCAACAAGTGGACATCTGTGCCCAGGAAGGCTGAGGGTATCTGTTCAACACTGCATGGAGTGGCCAGCTTCCTGGTAGCCCATAGGAAATGTGCAGAACCACCCAGGGAGGAAGGGTGTGCTTGGACAGCTGGTAGCTGCCTGTGGTTTCTACCTTGCCATCAAGATTGGTGTGTTCCAGAGGCATGGGGCAGCCCCACATGTGAACATGGGGGCAGAAGGGCTCCCATCTTTTGCATTAGGAATAGTCATCCCTCAAGCTCAGGACTCCAGAGCCCGTCTGTACCACTGTCTGGAGAAGAGTCGAGAATGAGGCTGGGTGGGCCGCTGGAGAGTGAGACCCACTGATACGAACAGAGCCGGGTCCAACTGGGGTCAGGCCTTCTGGAGATGTGAACTGAGTGTAGCTAGGGGCTCACATTGGTTCTGCTGGAGTGTCTGTCATTGGCACTGAAAAGGTCCTGATCATGTCAAGGACCAGGAAATTCAGATTTTGCTAGATGACACTACAGTGGTGGAACACAGCAGACAAGTTCACTTTTTTTTTTGCGGTGTAAGGGCACACCATGAATTTGATTCCTTATCCTTTCTGTTGAAGGAAAATCCATCTCTGAATTTAGCAGTCTGGATTTCAAAGATGCCTTTTAACACACCCTACTTCTCTTTTCTTCTCACATTTTGACTAGCCACACCAAGAGAAGCAGTTGTGAGCACCCTGAGGCCACGGCTGTGAAGACCACTTTGAGCTGTCACACTGGGGTCTGGCACTGCCATGCCACACTGAGGATCGTGTTGGGGTCTCACACTGGCGTACCACATTGGGGAACCCATATTGGGGTACCACATTGGAGTATCATGTTGGGGTATCATATTTGAGTCCACATTTGGAATACTGTATTGGTGCTCCCATGTTGGGATATCACTTTGGGGATGTTACATTGGCAGTCCTACATTGGGGTACCATGAGGACCCCATTGTGGGACCCTTGCTCCCTCCCAAGAAGCGACAGCAACAGGGGAGGTAAATGGTGAAGTACTCAGACAGGTGACATCCAGCTTGAGGGCTATGGAGTTTGTCCCTGAGTGAGTCAGCAAGGCCATGTTGGCTCTCAGGGGAGTTTTTGAACATGCATATGAAACGCTCAGCACAGCACTTGGCAACTCTGCATGTGCAAAGTTAAGGAAAGGTAGACAGCATTCTTAATTGGAAAGGACTTTTCCATGAAAAGAATTAGAGAAGTATGGATTTTAGTTAATAATAAAGTACAATATTGGTGCATTTTTAACTTGGAATATATTGTGCCAAGGTAAGGTCCTAGAGCAGGGGACACAGGGACTTCCTGTGGCATCTCTGCCCCTCTCCTGTCAATCTCACACTCTCCTGAAATCTGGGTTCCTATGTTGCACACATCAGCTCCTATCACTGGCAGAGATCCATGCCCCTCTCCTCCCTTCAGTTCTGTCACTTCCATGCTGCTAAGCACAGTTGGCTGTGTTGATCAAAAGGACACAACTGGTTTCTCGACTGGATACAAAGCTGGCCCTGAGGATGGTGCAGGCAGCATTGGCCATGATGCCCTCATCCTTCAGAATGCAACTCAACCTTCCTGTCTCACTCCAGTCAGGAGGTTCAGCCTGTCGGAGCCATGGGCTGGAGTCAACCAACCCAGCTCTGATAGGAGAGGAGCAGAGCAGGGTGTGGCTCCCTGATGTGCTGGGATAGCACAGCTTTGGCCTCGTCGGCACCTTGGTCAAGTACCTGCATCTCAGGCGGCCTTGGTTTCTCATCAGCTGAATCAGAAGATGCAGACTTTGTTTTCATCAGAATTACCGGTGGATCCTGTGGTCCATTGAAGTTTCTCACAAAGTGAGTCTGAGATGCTGGCACACTTGACAAAGAAGCAGGTGCCCAGTCTTAGCTGACTCCAGAGCCAGAGCTCCAGGGCTGGAATTGGGCATCACTGTCGAGAAAAAGCCTCAGAGCCTATTCTAACGTAGACACTGGGCATCCCATGCAGCGCTGCACAGCACCTGTGGCAGGGGCTGCAGCAGCACTGGCCAAGCTGTCCTCCACAGGCAGATCCCCACAGCACACAGATCCCACAGAGCTGGTCTACATGCAGATCTCCAGGCACACCCTGGGCTCTGAGGCAGCCAGTCTGAAGGTAGGTCAGAAAGCTCTGTGAGACACTTCAACTGGACTCTGGCAGAGTGCCTCACTTGTAAGGAACTGACCTGGTGGAAATCCCTTGAAGGCAGGCCTTTGCTGCCCAAGCCTGGCTCACATGGCCACAAAGGCATAGGTGAATGCAGGAAGCAGGACTGACTGGCCTTCCTCGCGGGAGTCAATTCTGTTCACTTCTGAGGGAACAAAGCTCAGCCATTCCCCCTCTACCCCAAAACACGTTGGAAGTATGGACTGTGTAGTGTCCTAATGACAACATGGTACCCCTGCAGACACAGCATGGGCACAAGCCTTCACTCTCCTTTGGACTAATGATCCTGGGGTACCGTTCAGCTGCATAGGTAGAAAGACCAAGGCCCCAGGTTTCTTCAGTGCTTTGTTGAGGACATCAGCTGGAGGCCACCCCTACAGCCCTTCAGAGCCCCCATACCCACAGCCCCAGTGCCTGGCTGCCCCCTGAGGAGCTCCATCCTCTCCCGCATTGTCCTGTGCAGGTGACCTGGTACCTGAAGGGAGGCAAGGCTCTAGGGCCAGGGTGGCCACACTCTCTGCTTTGAACAAGCTGCCAGACAGGAGGTGTGAGGCCAGGGCTCCTTCTTCTGGAGAGCTCTGTGCTGAGGCCACTCAGGACAGGGGCCAAGATGTCCTGGGATGAGGGCAGCTGTGCCGGACTCTGCCCTTGCTGACCATAATAGGGAGGAGCCAGTGGCCAGGGGTGCTGAGTGCCCCTTCCTCTCTTCCCACCTTCCTTTTGTGTGGCGAGGACACTAGAGATTGGACTTAAGGGTGCTTTGCCACTGAGCTATCTCAGCCCTTTTCTTTATTTTGGGACAGGGTCTTTCTACATTGCCCAGCTGACCTTGAACTTGCCATTCTCTTGCCTCAGGCTCCAGACATGGGGCTGCAGGTGCCTTGTGTGCCATGGCTGCTCCCCAGCCCTCCATGAAGACACCAGGGTGGGTTTCTGTCACATGATTAGGGTCCTCTTTGAGAGCGTGTGTCCAGGAGAACTGGAACTTGGTGGGAGTAAGTCCAGCCACTGTTGTCTCAGGGCAGAGTGGAGAGGGACAGGCACACTGCTTGCTGGTGGAGGGATGTAGGAGCATTATTAGGTGTAACTGGGCTTTTATTTCCTCTTTGATGAAGACTTTGAAAAGTTCCTGCGACAGAACACAGGGTGCCAAGACTGGTGTCACATTTCCAGCTGGCCTCTTTGCCTCTGAAATCCCCTGGTGCTTCCAGCTTGGCCATTGAGCCCACCCCCACTCTCTCCCCTGAGGAGTCTACAGAATGCCCACAGGAATGTTCTGTCTGTGGTTTGCAAAATGCTCCCACAGAGCTCTACCAGGTGATTTCCTTTAAGGTAAAACCAAATTACCCTGATAAATCACTGGCCTCAAAGTACAAAGTGCTCAGTGTTGGGCTCCCTCAAAGAACATTCTGGCATTGTTGGCCCAGTGGTATTCAGGGAATGCAGTGGAGAGAGGCCCATGTGGAGCTGCACCACAGCCTCTGCCACCCTCCCTGCAGCAGGTGCTCGTGTGTGGGACATGCTTCACCCTGGGGCCATGACAAGGTGGCCCTGGTCCCTTTCCTCACCAGGCTTGCCATCCACAGGAGAGAGTGACCCTTCCTAGGGGAAGGCATGCACATTACTCTGCCTCTGCAGCCTCAGCCCTCCCCTCCCGCCACCCTGGGCACAGCCCGTGTGAGAGCCTCTGTATGGATGGAAGTGTGTTCCCCTCCAGGCACTGCCTTCCCGGGTGTTCTGCCCCGAGTCCCCCTCAGGATGTACCAGGCAGGCTGTGGGGTGAGGCCAGCATCCAAGTCAGAGTCAGGACAGAGGATAAAGCTATGGGAGGGGAAGCATTTTATCACATTCTGAGCAGTGGCAGCTGTCACCAGAATCTGTACCCAGGTGCTCAGTCTGCACTTTGAAATGGAAGGTCAAGCTTTCCTGAGGGTGGCAGCATTCACCTTGGGGCTCACGGGTGCACCACCCCTCCTATAGACAGCCTGGGGAGTCTGCTCTACAGGGAGTCATTTTCAGTTTCAGCCACTGTAAAGAAGTGAGAAGACACCCTGCTGAAGCCACCTGTGCCAGTGAGAGAGATACACCAGACACAGGCTTATCTGCCCTCTCCAGGCACACACACTGGGCTTGCCAGGCCAGAGACACACAAGGATGCCTGGAGGCCACGTGGGGGCTGACCCTTGCAGGGAACGTCCCTGAGCCCACTAAGCCCATTTGGGGCACCTGGGGTGTGCCAGCCCACCACTCCGAGGCCACCTGCCACCAATCACAGTGGCACCCATGGACCTCCAGCGTTTCTGTGTTTACACAGCCTGGCGAGTCTCGATGAATTGTCTGAAAAATGAAAATCACCCATACTTCAGAAAAAAGACAGGCTGAGGAGGGAGAAGAGTTCTGGTCTCACTGGTACCAGTGTGAGCACAAGACCCAGGATCACTCTGCAAACTGCCCTTCGCCTGGGGCACACTTGGACCAACTGCCCCACAAGCTTTCCCGGTGAAATTCCCAGTTTCTTGTAATCTGCAGATGGATAGATGTGTGTCAGGAGCCCGTGGCTCCAGTCACAAAGGGTTTAAGTTATCCTTACAAGTAAATAACCAAAGTTACATCATTTTCATCAACATCCATCATTTTAATTGCCTGAATCTCCTCCAGAACAAAGTGACACTATAGTTTTATGGTATTTGAATTATGGAGGCAGGAAAATTGAAGTTTTTGCAATAAAACTAAAAAAAAAATATTAACAGACTTTTATCACTTTTTCCCTTGTGATTTTAATTTGATGGCTTGTGTTTTCTTTTTTTATTTATTTTTTATTGTAAAAAAATGAGATACATGTTTTTTTTCTGTTTGTACGTGGAGTAACAGCATACCATTTGCATATTCATACATTTACATAGAGTAATGATGTTTGATTCATTCCATTATTTTTTTCCTTCCCCCCACCCCTCCCACCTCTCTTTTCCTTCTATACAATCCTCCTTCCTCCATTCTTGTCCCAATCCCACCCCCCATTAAGTGTCATCATCCGCTTGTCAGTGAGATCATTCTTCTTTTGGATTTTTGAGATTGGCTTATCTCACTTAACATGATATTCTCCAATTTCATCCATTTGCCTGCAAATGCCAAAATTTTATTATTCTTTATAGCTGAGTAATATTCCATTGTATATATATACCACAGTTTCTTTATCCATTCATCAATTGAAGAGCATGTAGGTTGGTTCCATAGCCTGGTTATTGTGAATTGAGCCGCTATGAACATTGATGTGGCTGTATCTCTGTAGTGTGCTGATTTTAAGTCCTTTGGGTATAGGCCAAGGAGTGGGATAGCTAGGTCAAATGGTAGGTCCATTCCAAGTTTTCTAAGGAATCTCCACACTGCTTTCCAGAGTGGCTGCACTAATTTGCAGTCCCACCAGCAATGTATGAGTGTACCTTTTTCCCCACATTCTCGCCAACACCAATTGTTGCTTGTGTTCTTGATAATCACCATTCTAATTGGGGTGAGATGGAATCTTATTGTAGTTTTGATTTGCATTTCTCTTATTACTAAAGATGGTGAACATTTTTTCATATATCTGTTGATTGCTTGTACATCTTCTGTGAAGTGTCTGTTCATTTCCTTAGCCCATTTGTTGATTGGGTTATTTGTATTCTTGGTGTAGAGTTTTTTGAGTTCTTTATATATTCTGGAGATTAGCGCTCTATCTGAAGTATGAGTGGCAAAGATATTCTCCCACTCTGTAGGCTCTCTCTTCGCATTGCTGATAGTTTCCTTTGCTAAGAGAAAGATATTTAGGTTGAATCTATCCCAGTTATTGATTCTTGCTTTTATTTCTTGTGCTATGGGAGTCCTGTTAAGGAAGTCTGATCCTAAGCCAACAAGGTGAAGATTTGGACCTACTTTTTCTTCTATAAGATGCAGGGTCTCTGGTCTGATTTCCAGGTCCTTGATCCATTGTGAGTTGAGTTTTGTGCAGGGTGAGAGATAGGGGTTTATTTTCATTCTGTTCCATATGGATTTCCAGTTTTCCCAGCACCATTTGTTGAAGAGTCTATCTTTTCTCCATTGCATATTTTTGGCAACTTTGTCTAGTATGAGAAAACTGTACTTATTTGGGTTTGTGTCCATGTCCTCTATTCTGTACCATTGATCTACCTGTCTATTTTGGTGCCAATACCATGCAATTTTTATTACTATTGCTTTGTAGTATAGTTGAAGTTCTGGTATTGCGATACCCCCTGTTTCATTCTTCCTGCTAAGGATTGCCTTAGCTATTCTGGGTTTCTTATTCTTCCAGATGAATTTCATGATTGCTTGCTCTATTTCTGTGAGGTACGTCATTGGGATTTTAATTGGAATTGCATTGAATCTGTATAGCACTTTTGGTAATATGGCCATTTTGACAATATTAATTCTGCCTATCCAAGAACATGGGAGATCTTTCCATCTTCTAAGGTCTTCCTTCATTTCTTCTTCAGTGTTTTGTAGTTTTCATTGTAGACATCTTTTACCTCTTTTGTGAGATTGATTCCCAAGTGTTTTATTTTTTTTTTAAGGCTATTGCAAATGGGATTGTTTTCCTCATTTCCCTTTCAGCTGTTATGTCGTTTGCATATAAAAATGCTTTAGATTTATGTGTGTTGATTTTACAACCTG
Organism: Sciurus vulgaris; assembly: GCF_902686455.1. NCBI lineage: Eukaryota > Metazoa > Chordata > Mammalia > Rodentia > Sciuridae > Sciurus > Sciurus vulgaris. The sequence goes on along the minus strand of NW_027632915.1, from coordinate 1,557,454 downwards.
CTATTTTGCTGAATTCATTGATGAGGACTAGAAGGTTTCTGGAGGAGGTTTTTGGATCCTCTAAATATAGAATCATGTCATCCACAAATAGTGACAGCTTAAGTTCCTCTTTTCCTATTCGTATACTTTTAATTTCTTTAGTCTGCCTAATTGCTCTGGCTAGAGTTTCGAGGACAATGTTGAATAGAAGTGGTGAAAGAGGACATCCCTGTCTTGTTCCTGTTTTTAAAGGGAATGGTTTCAGTTTTTCTCCATTAAGAATGATGTTGGCCAAGGGCTTAGCATAAATAGCCTTTACAATGTTCAGGTATGTTCTATACTATCCCTATTTTTTCTAGTGTTTTCAGCATGAAGGGGTGTTGTGTATTGTCCAATGCTTTTTCTGCATCAATTGAAATAACCATATGATTCTTATTCTTAAGTCTATTGACATGATGGTTTACGTTGATTGATTTACGTATGTTAAATCATCCTTGCATTCCAGGAATGAACCCCACTTGATCGTGGTGCACAATTTTCTTAATATGTTTTTGGATATGGTTTGCCAATATTTTGTTAAGGATCTTAGCATCTGTATTCATCAAGGATATTGGTCTAAAATTTTCTTTCCTTGATGTGTCTTTTCCTGGTTTGGCTATGAGGGTGATATTAGCTTCATAGAATGAGTTCGGTAGGGAACTCTCCTTCTCTATTTCCTGGAATACTTTGAGAAGTATTGGAATGAGTCCTTCTTTGAAGGTCTTGTATAACTCGGCTGAGAATCCGTCTAGTCTTGGGCTTTTCTTGGATGGTAGATTTTTAATGGCTTCTTCTATTTCATTGCTTGATAGTGATCTTTTAAATCGTGTATGTCCTCCTGGTTCAGTTTGGGAGGAGCATATGTCTCTAGAAATTTGTCAATGTCTTTGGTACTTTCTATTTTGTTGGAATACAGATTTTCAAAGTAGCTTGTCATTATGTTCTGTATCTCAGTGGTGTCTGTTGTGATATTTCCTTTTGCATCATGTATATTAGTAACTTGAGTCTTCTCTCTCCTTCTCTTTGTTAGTGTGGCTAAGGGTTTATCTATTTTGTTTACTTTCTCAAAGAACCAACTTTTTGTTATGTCAATTTTTTGAATAGTTTCTTTTGTTTCAATTGCATTGATTTCAGCTCTGATTTTAATTATTTCCTGTCTTCTACTACTTTTGCTGTTATTCTGTTCCTCTTTTTCTAGGGCTTTGAGCTGTAATGTTAGATCATTTAATTGTTGACTTTTCATTCTTTTCTGAAATGAGCTCCATGCAATGAATTTTCCTCTTAGGACCGCTTTCATAGCGTCCCAGAGATTTTGATATGTTGTATCATCATTCTCATTGACCTCTTGGAATTTTTTAATCTCCTCCCTGATGTTTTTTGTTATCCATGTTTCATTCAATAGCATATTATTTAGTCTCCAAATGTAGGAGTAATTTCCTTTTTTTACTTTGTCATTGATTTCTACTCTCAATCCATTATGATCTGATAGAATAAAAGGCAGTATCTCTATTTTTTTGCAGTTAGTAAGGTCTGCTTTGTGGCATAACATATGGTCTGTTTTTGAGAAGGTTCCATGTGCTGCTGAGAAGAAAGTGTATCCACTCGTTGATGGATGGAATATTCTATATATGTCTATTAAGTCTAGGTTATTGATTGTGTTATTGAGTTCTATGGTTTCTTTGGTTGGATTTTGTTTGGAAGATCTATCTAGTGGTGACAGTGGTGCGTTAAAGTCGCCCAGAATTATTGTGTTGTGGTCTATGTGATTCTTGAAATTGAGAAGGATTTGTTTGATGTACAAGGATGCACCATTGTTTGGGGCATAAATATTTACTATCTTTATGTCTTCCTGATTTATGGTTCCCTTAAGCAGTATGAAATGTCCTTCTTTATCCCTTCTGACTCACTTTGGCTCGAAGTCCTCTTTATCTGATATAAGGATGGAAACTCCCGCTTTTTTACTGAGTCCATGTGCGTGGTAGGTTTTTGCCCATCCTTTCACCTTTAGTCTGTGGATGTCTTTTTCTATGAGATGAGTCTCTTCCAAGCAACATATTGTTGGGTCTTTCTTTTTAATCCATTCTGCCAGTCTATGTCTTTTGATTGATGAGTTTAGGCCATTAACATTCAGGGTTATTATTGAGAAATGATTTGTATTCCCAGTCATTTGGCTTATTTTTGGTTTTTAAGTTGGTTTGGTTTCTCCTTTGAGTGATTTTTCTTAAGGTAGTTCCTCCCTTTGCTGACCTCCATTGTTGTTTTTCATTTCCTCCTCATGGAATATTTTGTTGAGAACATTCTGTAGTGCAGGCTTTTTATTTGTAAATTCTTTTAACTTTTGTTTATTATGGAAGGATTTTATTTCATCATCAAATCTGAAGGTTAGTTTTGCTGGGTATAGGATTCTTTTTTGGCAACCATGTTCTTTCAGAGCTTGAAACATGTTGGTTCAGGCCCTTTTAGCTTTTAGAGTCTGGGTTGAGAAGTCTGCTGCTATCCGTATTCATCTCCCCCTATATGTAATCTGATGCTTTTCTCTCGCGGCCTTCAAAATCCTATCATCATTTTGAATGTTGGGCATTTTCATTATAATGTGCCTTGGTGTGGATCTGTTGTGATCCTGTGCATTTGGTGTTCTGTAAGCCTCTTTTATTTGATTTTCCATTTCATTTTTCAGGTTTGGGAAATTTTCTGATATTATTTCATTGAATAGGTTGTTCATTCCTTTGGTTTGTATCTCTGTGCCTTCCTCAATCCCAATAATTCTTAAATTTGGTCTTTTCATGATGTCCCATAGTTCTTGGAGATTCTGTTCATGATTTCTTACCATCTTCTCTGTTTGGGCGACTTTATTTTCAAGATTGAATATTTTGTCTTCATTGTCTGAGGTTCTGTCTTCCAAGTGGTCTAGCCTGTTGGTGATGCTTTCCATTGCATTTTTTATTTGGTTTATTGTCTCCTTCATTTCAAGGATTTCCGTTTGGTTTTTTTTGAGAATCTCTATCTCTTTGTTGAAATAATCTTTTGCTCCCTGCAGGTGCTCTTTCAGCTTATTGGTATTATCATTCATTGCCTGCATTTGCTCTCTTATCTCATCCTTTGCTTCACGAATCATCTTAATCATGTATAATCTGAAGTCCTTTTCTGACATTTCTTCTAACATACTGTCATTTGATTCTATTACTATAGAATCTAGATTTGTTTGGATCATTTTCTTCCCTTGTTTTTTCATGTTGTTCATGTATTTTCCCCTCTAGCGCTGCAGATCTGGGGTATTGCAGATTTCCCCCTATAGGCTTATAGTGGCCCTACAGGTTTCCAAAACCCTTTCTTTAAGGGGAGATCAATATTAGCAGTGCCCAAACCAGACACTATGCAATCCTAGACCTAATAGCCCCTATGGGGTCAATAACATCATGTAAATAAGGGAGAAAGCGACTCTGAGGAAACAGGTAAACAGAAGGAAAAGAAAGCCAGAAACGTAAAGAAATAAAAACTTAAATTTTTTTTAAAAAGGAGAAAAAAGAACATCTACTGTATAATAGTCATATTGTAATGAAACCTCCCAGTGTTCAGTAGCCTGATGTATGAGAGGTACCTGAGAATGAGCTTCAAGCCTCCAGCAGGCGTCGCAGGATGGGATTTGCCCCACCCGAAGATCAGAGCTACGGCTTCCAGGATTATCCAAGATGGCTGCTCTGGCTTCCAAATGTGTTGGCAAATGGGGAGCTGCAGCTCAGGGATGGACATGGTCAGCTGGAGGTCCAGGAGACAGGATGCAGTGGGTCCAGCAGGGGTCCTGGAGGTCCGCTGTGTTTGGTGTGGTTGTGGGATCCTGGAGGCGGGGTGCAATCAGTCGGTCTGGGGTCCCCGTGATAGGGCGCAGTCAGTTGGTCTGGGGGTCCTGGCGGCAGGGAGCTGTCAGTTGATGTGAGGGCCCCAGAGGCAGGGAGTGATTAGTCAGGCTGAGGGATCCTGGAGACAGGACTCGGTCAGTCTTGCCAGGGGTCCTACAGGGCCTGGCTGTTGTCTCAAAATGGCGGCAGCCACATGTAATCAAACCTGCAGGTACTGTAACAGTGAACTTCCAGGCAGCAGCAGGCAGCTGGTTCTCCACTGGCGGTCTGCGGTCAATCTGCTGGCAGCTGTCGGATGATCAGGAGGTGAACCTCCAGCGTTGGATGATGGGTAGGGGTAAGGCAGGCGATGGACAGGTAAGAGGCAGGCAAATGGCGGATGATAGACGCCTGACAGTGAGCGATCTGTTCTCAAAAAAGGGGTCGATATGCTGGCAGACTGCAGGTCATCACAGCAGACAAATGGGGTAAAGAGCAGAAGATCGATAAGCAGCAAAAACTGCCTCACTGAGAAACAGATGTCCTCTGCTCGGCTTGTGTTTTCTTTACGGCAGAGGCTGTACACTTTAGCTTGCAGTTACATCCCATCTGTGAAGCACTGTGTTACTATGTTATTACAGTTTATTCTAGTAGCTTTTCAATCACTTCTGAGTCGGGCTTTACAAGTATTCTTGCAGCAGATGGGCTTCCTGGCATTAGACCAGGAGCACACGAAGCTCAAAACTGGACTTTAATGGCAGCATATGCATGTGGCACATTGCACCAGCCTTTCCCATATGGTGCTGAGCAGTCCTTAAGCCTGCCAGTCACTCTTCTTACTGACTACAGTCTCTAAGTAGTTTTCTGCCAGGGAAAAATGTACCAAGGCAGCAAATTTCTCCAATGCGCCATCCTTATTACTGAGACAACCCTGTCATTAGCATAAGCACAGTGAACCTGAACTGGGGATGCATACCAATTAGGTTGCATGAAGCACTTTTACTTCTTATCTCTATGGAAATGCACCCCCCTGGCTGCAGTGGACAAACAGGAATGTCCCCCACCCATATGTCACCTAGTTAACACTGTACACTTTCATGTGAACCAAAATCTGCTTGAGACCTCTCAGCAGTGGAAAGAAAGGAAAGAAAATGACGGAAGTCTTATGTGTTTGGGAGGCAATTCTTCCTCAGAATTCCGGGCCTATGTGGCCATAAGCAGGAGGTGCTGTAGGATCAGCTGTCACAGTCTTTACATCTAGAAATCATTTTCTCTCATTAAAACTTGCAGGGGGAGTTTAAGCAGTCAAAAATAAATTTATTTATCCCATTAAAGAAAAACAGAGCCTAAACATTTTTTCAAAACGAACATGAGGCGTGTTTCACTGGTGAGAGACTGGGAGAGCTGAGTCCTGAGCTTCTGGTTCTGCTCCCTGAAACTTCACCTGCTGCAGACTTCTGCACCTGAGGAAGCCCACTACAGACTCCCCAAGACCACAGAGAGTCGTGTGTGCATGTCTGTGTGTGTGTGTGTGTGTGTGTGTGTGTGTGTGTGAGAGAGAGAGAGAGAGAGAGAGAGAGAGAGAGAGAGAGAGAGAGAAAGAGAGAGAGAGAGATATTGCTTTGTGTCTACCCCAGTCCACACCTGAGAGACAGTTGGAACCTGGGTTCTAACCCACAGAGCTGACCCTGGAGGATGACACACTGGCTGCCTTTTCCTCTGTGTTCCCATTGCAGGCTTAAAACTGGGCACCTCTGTACCCGAGCTGGCCCCCCATTGGCTTGGCTGTCCTGAGCAGGTGGAGGCCTGGGCCTGACCTCTCCACGTGGAGGTTTGCCTGTCATTCATCCAGCTCCAGAGTCTCTCTCAGGCTGAGCAGCCATGAGTGCCCCTGCAGTGAGGGTTGCAGCTCTGTCAGGGCTGCAGGGACACACAGAGCTGTTCAGGGGCATCAGTTCTTGACTTAACAGGACCCAAATGAAGTGGTACCCAAGGCACGGATGCACATTGTGCTAAAAATGTGAGATGCTGGTGACAGTGACTCAGGAAGATGAAGAATAAAATGGAGTGGGAAAGCAGCTCTGGCACGAAGCCACCCAGGCTGTGTGGGGACTGCTCCATTCCCAGGCACTGCCACTTAGGGAGTATGGATTTTCATTATTGAAGCAGCTCTGGAAGCACATGAAATTCTCTGTGTTAGTGGGAATCATTTGCTCCTGCATAATGTGTCCTCTGGAAATTGCACACGACTTTGATCTGTTTTTTAAGGAAAAGAAAACTTCTGGAGTGGGAATGGTCCCCAGCCAGAGCACCCCTGAGGCGGAGGGGAGGCAAAGAGGGATGCAGAGGCTCAGGGACTTTCCTCCACTCTGCAGCAGATCAGAGGTGGAATTAGGAACAATCCAGAAACTTTTACCTCCAGCAGCTTGGAGCAGTTCTGTGGGAGGTTTAGTTGTGACACAGGACTCCCCCTTACCTGACCAAGTGCTGTAGGGCATGCTAGGAATCCAGAGTACTAGACTGATCTGAATTCACCTTGATCTGCAGGTCCTCCTTTCTCCACTGACCAGCCACTGACTGTGGGCCTCCCAGCCTCCTCTGATATCTTACAGAGGACCACCACAACCTCCCCTGTGATTCTCACCATTGCAGAAGGACAGACAGCCTCGCCAACCTGTTCAGGTGTGGATACGGGAGGCGGGGGGGGATGAGCTCCTTCGAGTGAACCCAGCACCAGGCACAAGGCCACACAGGGAAGCTGGCTGGACGCCCATGGAAGGCCTCATGTTCCTCAACCTCATGCCTTCTAGGCAGGTAGACTGTGGCATCTGGACCCCCACAGCAGAGATGGGCAAGGGGCGGCACCACCCAAACCCGCCAGTGACATCCACTGTTGGGCAGGCTCTGTGGAACTAGCTCAAGTGAGAACAGTGACAGAGCTGCCCTCTCAAGTTCCCTCCCTGATCAGGGTTGCTCCTCAGACCTCTGCTGGCCTGGTGTAAAGATGCCACCCAGGCAGCCCATGGGCCTTGGCTTGAACCACTCAGGTGCTCTTGGACAGGCACCGTTCTTTCCTGCTAGGGTCTGCCCCAGGAGCCAGAGTCAGTTCTGATCCTGGGAGCAGCCACCTGGAGTGTTGGGAGGTGGGTTCTTTAAGGGGGACTTGCCCTTGGAAGAGACCTCCAGATCCCGCCTCTCTGACTTCCCGTTTGCCAATGGATCTCTTCTTCACATAGGCTCTTGGACATGCCATGAGTTTGTGCCAGGCCTGAGTTGGTGCCAGGGCCCACACAGCGCTGCTCCAGCTTCGGGCCTCCTGAGCCCCGAGCCAGGTAGCCTGCATCCCATTATCAAGTTGCCACCTCCAGGATTGGGTCACAGCCATGAGAAACAGGCGATGTGGTCACAGGCTCCCTGCAATGCTCATCTGGTCACGCTCTTGTCCACAGGTGCTGTGCTGTGTTACACTGTGTCCCCCAAAGCTGAGTGGAGTCTACCCCCAGGCTTCAGAATGGGACTGACAGGGAGAGAGGGCGGCCACAGATGTAATTAGTGAACCAGAGCATGGCTCTGATCCAATGTGACCAGTATCCTTACAAGAGGGACATCTGAACCCAGAGATGCGTAGGGAGAAGCCACGAGGACAGAGGAGAAGATCGTAGTGAGGTGCCACCAGCTGGGGCACTGGGGAGGCAGGAGTCCTGCCCTGTGCCTCAGCGCTCACAGGCCAGTCCACCCGGGGTTGTGAGCTTCCAGGCTGCAGACATGAGAGAGAACAGGCCTCTGTTGTTAGAAGCCTCCTGCTTGTAGTAGTTGGTCACCTGACAGCCCCAGGAAACCACCCCAAGTAGCTGTTAGATACTGAGTGGTTCACAGGACAAGGAAAGAAATGACATTTTGGAGTACAAGCAGTCAGTTTCAAGTTGCAAGCAATACAGAGAAATAATGAGTCAGAGAGCTCTGGAGCCAAACTGTGTGGAGTCCGCTCAGTCTTCAGGACAGCACGTCCACGTGGCCACACTCAGGAAGACTCGCACAGCCAGCCTCAGCTCAGATCTTGGCTCTGCAGCTATGCCACCTCAGACTAGTTGCTTAATCTCACTGAAGCTCAGGTTCCATGAAGGGCAGGCGGCCAGTAGCAGCACCTAACTCACAGGTTTTCTGCATGGTTATAAAGACAATGTCTAGCATATGCCCAAGGTGTCTGGCTCATTATATCTCAATATAATAATACTTGTTAGGATAATTTTTTTCCTTTCAAAAACCATATTTAATTTTTGGCTATCACCACCCAAAGTAGTATTCCAATTCTCTGGCAGCCATTTGTCACCAGAGCTTTCTTCTCACGCTTGAAATAAAAGCAATAAATTGGCCTTAAGCGAGCAAGCAGGAAGAGTGTGCACCCCAGGCTGCAGCAGGATTCCTGGCAACCCAGGGAGCTCACCTCTGCATGTGCATCACCTTCAGCAGGCCAGTGGCAGTGCCTTCCATGCTGAGTCTCCCTCACATCCATTGCCACCACCCCAGTTCAAGCGAAGCTGCCTGGAGAATAGGGATTATGAGTGGGAGCTCTTCATATCTTACTTTGTACTTTGAATGAGTTTTAAAGATTTAATGAAGAAAAATGAGCAGCTATGTTTGCACAGTATTTGAGAGCTTCTAAGACCCATTTTGTGTGCTATCTTGCTTGATCCTGCCTACAGAAGTGTATTTCTCCCTCTCCCCCTTCCTTCTCTTTCTTCCTTCCTTCCAATACAGAAAGTCAAAAAGGTTAAGTTGCTCACTCAGGATAGCTTCTGAGTCCAAGCCCTCCCCTTCCTGGTGGCTAAGACTGCAACTTGGCTGTTGAAACTTTCAGTGCATGATGGTTAAAATATAATTGACATATGGGTACATTTGTTGCAAATTGTGGCTTTTAATTACCCTATGATTACAGTGTATTGAGACACAGAGGTCTGGAAACGCCAGCTGCTGGGTCATATGTCAGAGTGAGTAGAATGAACACTTGCCTCAGTCAAAGAACCCCAGGTTCAAGTTCAACTAATAGCTCTATGCTTACACTCTTAGATGTCTGTAAGCCCCCTGGTATGAAACCAGCTGCAAAGTGAATTAGAAAGTCAAATAAAATAATTCAAATACATTCTCTCAACCATTCACATTTACTGTACTCCTCACTCAAGTCACAGCCAGTGGGAGAATGACAACTAACTCGATAACTGCAATCCCATGTTGTGTGCGACTATGGATGTCCCTGGGGAGCTGGCAGGACACAGGTACGGACCACACAGGACACGGGCAGGTGAGCCTCCCAGCCACGCCACCTGCTGCCTCACAGAATGTCTCACTTCACAGAGCTGTTCCCACTCATCTTAGGTCTTTGCTCAAAGTGAACAATATTGGTGGCAAAAATGTTAGAGCCAGGCACTAATAAAATAAGGTCAATTTTAAAAACTCTTTTAGGTGTTAAAAGATGTATTCATGGCCAGCTGATTTTTATCTTCGTCCCATTGGCTGAAATTCCTAACCTAGGTAACTTTCAAAGTCTGTGGCAATAAACCTGGTCATTTTTCTCCATTTGGAACTACCAATTTATTTCACTGAGTTATCAAATCATGACTCCCGGCTCATTGCAGCCCAGCCTCTTTATGGCTGACCCAGTGCAGGTGAAACCTCAGCTTCTGTCCCTGGTGATGATGCGAGCTGAGAACTCGAAGGCTGTGAACTCATAAGCATGCTTTCTGACCTGCTCTCTTCAGTCCCCACCAGACTGCAAAGTAAATAGATACCAGCTACGGACAGGTGCTGTGCTTTGACTGATCAGGTCAGGATATGAGATTTGTCTCCCTGAAAACCGAAGGTCAGTGTCCTCCTCGCCTGAACTTCTGTCAGAGCTGCCCTGTGCCCTCTCCCCCTTCCTCCCTGCCCAGGACGCTTCTTGCTTCCTTTCTGGTGTGTGTCATCTGCACAGGTGCTCCCTCAGGACCCAGCCTGGGATCTGGGCTGAGCACCTCTCCAGAGCTTCTGCCTGCAGACCCACAGCAGGATGTGGCCACAAGGGTGTCGCCCTCTCGTCCCAAGGCAGGCTCCTTCTGCCAAACCCGAGGGAGCTCCGTGCTCTGCCCTCGGTGCCCCAGGACACTCTGCTCACCTACTCCTAAGCCAGTGGCAATCAGTGATCCTTGACACCACCCTCCCTGTGCCTGTCCCAAACCCACCCTCACTTCTTCCTGGTATTCTTTGCTCCAGGGCTGGACCCTGAGCCCCAGGTACAGACACAAGAAGAATGTCTCTGAACCAGTGTCCCCTCTACACTGACAAACTGTACCTTGGAGGGTGATGCTGTCCTAAGTCACTAAGTGACTTCCCGTGGGACACCAGGGCCACTTGGGATGTGGCCTCTGGGCATCCTGCCAACCTTAACTCAAGCCCAGCCAGAGGATGCTCCACCCCAGCAGCCTTACAACCCTGCCACCTGCCATTCCCACTAGGTCACACCCCTGCCTCCAGATGCCACCCTGTGCTCTCCACAGCCTGCAGCTCTGGCCTTTCGGGCTCTGACTCGCTGATTGATTTCCACTCTCCAGTGCTTGTGAGGACAGTTTCCTTGTTCATTAGGAATCTTCAGGGTCCAAAATAGAGAAGGATGTTAGACCCTCACTGACTCGGGCAGGGAGAGAGGGGCAGCTTGCACTCCACACACCCACTGCCCAAATTTCAACGTCTTCCTCTTTATGGGCAGACCTATACATCAGACCCTGGGCACCATGCTCCCACAGGGCACCCAATCCCCAGCTGTGGGAAGGTGTGCATTCCTGATCCCCGCAGGTCCCTGGGCCTGGGCTCAGCTTTCTGGGTCCCAAGTCCTCACTCACCAAAGGGCAGTAAGATTCTGCCATGGAAAGTGGACATGAGAGCCATGTGCAAGCCCTGGGAAATCTCCACCCCAGTACCTGCAGGAGCCACAGACGTCCTGAGACATCACGTGAGGTAAGCCTGGGCTGACACCCAGGTCTTCTTCATGGTGGAAGACTTCAGATGAGGTTTTAAACCTTCTCTCACCTCAAATGATGTGTGCAGAGGAGAGGGGAGACAGGCCTGGGAGTGTCCAGCAGAAGAGAGGGGAGACAGGCCTGGGAATGTCCAGCAAAAGAGAGGGAAGGCAGGCCTGGGAGTGTCCAGAAGAAGAGGGGAGGCAGGCCTGGGAGTGTCCAGACTTATCTTGTGGGCTTCACCCAGGGTCCTTGCTGGAACCATCACCTGGAACCCTGAGTGAACCAGGATGGGAGCTCATACCTCAGCCCATCTCCTGGGGCTGGGCCTATGGAAACCTGGCTCACAGTGAGGCCCACAGGCTCCAGACCAGGACCCGTGGCTCCAGCGGGCCTCACACACTCTCATGACTCAGTTGAAGAGAGGCCAAGAAAATGCGAGCAGCATGCTCCCAAGTATTAGGGCTGGACATGACAACGGCTCATCATTTGGCCAAGGCCAGGAGCTGGGGTTGCTGTTGGACCACCAGGTGTCCTGCAATCTGCCCAGGACCTTCTTCCCACTCTGTGGGTGTCAGCAGCCTGTGGGGGACATTCCTCGGGCCATGGGCATGAGGTTTCAGACAAAAGCCCATCTGCCCAAAGATGGCTGGATCCCTGCAAACCCTAAAGGCCACTCACTGAAATGATGGCACACCAGAGCCCTGCACACACCATGACCCCAGAGCCCTGCACACCTAGGACCCCCTAGAGCCCTGCACACCCCAGGTACCCCCAGAGCCCTGATGCACCCCAGGCACCCCAGAGCCCTCCTGCATCCCAGGACTCCAGAGCCCTACACACCCCAGGTACTCCCAGAGCACTACACACCCCTGGCACACCCAGAGCATCCTGTACCATAGCACCCCCAGAACCTCCTGTACCCCAGGCACTCCCAGAGCCCTGCCATACTGCCTTGCACAGAGCATGGTGGACGATGGCAGCTCAAGTCCTCTCTTAAAGCAATTGAAGGTCATCTGCACTCCTCCCTGGAACACTAGAAGTACGGTTTCAGGACCAAGGCATGTTTTCTTGGTAGAGTTTCAAAACATGAGAAACAAACCTGAGGAAAAGCATTCCTTCCTGCTGAGGGAGTGTTTGCAGAGTCTGTAACTTAAATTACTAATAAGCACCTTAAAGCTTGACCCCATACTCGTCACATGAAAGAAGGCTCTGAGAGGAGGTAGGGGACAGAGTGGTAGGCACTGTGAACCCTGAAACCTGGCCCCCCCACACTTCAGATGCCCCGTGCATTTCCCGAGGTGCATTGAAATCAGAGCAGAAGCAGCTCTGAAGTACCACGAAGGAAACAGTGGCTGCTCTCCTGGTGCACACGCTGTGCCTCTGCCCGCCACTGGCTAGCCACTTCCACCTGTCCAGGAGCTGGAGCTATATTCAGTCTCTGAACCCCAGATGTTCACAGAAGTGTGGTCCCCCTGAACCACGATGCCTCAGAGAGCACTGGTCCACCTGCACCCACTTTCCACACTGTACAGGAACTTTTTTAAAAGATGCCAGCTGGACCAAGGAAAAGGGAGGTCACTTTCCCAGGTTGGTTTTATGTAACCAAATGCATGAACCCCAAGCATAAGCCATTAATATCTCCCCAGGGCTCACTGCACAACAGGGCCACATGCAGACCCTTCCAGGTGAGTGCTCGCCTCCCCTTTGTAGAGGAGACCATGCAGTCCCTGTAGGTGCCCTTCCAATGTGGTGTGCCCCTCTCCATGGGATCCCACTGTCCCTCCCATGGCAGGGCCCAGATAACCACCAGGCTTCTGCATTCAGAGTTGGAGTGGGACAGATCCAGGTTCAGAACGCAGGTGTCAGCGGTGACCATGAGAGTCACCTGACCCAGGTGGGGCTCTGCATCTACAAGGTGAGGGTGCTCCAGGGGTTCATGGGTGCTGGCTATGCCTGTGACACTCACAGGGTGCCTGGGGCAATCCTGCCTGCAGCAGCGGCTGGGGCCTGGGAGGTCTGCACCTCTGACAAGATGGCTGAAGTGGCTGCTGTTGGGCGGGAGGCTGGAGCTGACCAATGAGTGTGTTCACAACTGTGCACCTTTCCCTCGGCAGGCAAAGGGCCACTGTCCCCCATCAGGGTGAGCACAGGTGAGCACCTCCTTTGAGCATGTGTGTATCTTTCCCAAAGTGCAAGGAGGAAGAGACATCAGGCAGGACCCAAGCTCCAAGACCAGATACCAGCAGCCCCTCTCAGCCACCCCTGCTGCTCGGAGCCTCTGAGCTGGCACACTGGCCATTCTGTGGGCAGCAGTGCTGGCAGGCGACCTGGCGGTCCTGGACCTCAGCCCAGATCCCCCCTGTGGTTCTCACTGTGGGCCATCACAGAGTCACGGATCTTTAGATTTTGCAAGGAGAGCTGCACAGGATGTCACATGGTGGGTTAGTCCAGTAGCAGAAAAGGTCAGGAAGCATGGGGGCCCCGGCCACACTCCTACATGGCTCTGTGTCACATGGCATTCACTGAGTTCATCGTTTTAATGTGACTCATGATGTAGAGATGAGCCATCATATGAAAGAAAATACAGAAGATGCAGAGAAGAGGAAAGAGAAGTGATTCTACCTGAAGGAAATAAAAAACTGAGCTCAGGCAAGGCTCACAGGAGCAGATCAGAGACCATGGCTTTGCTGTGTGCTAAGCCCCTTTTCTTTCAAGGGCGACCAATCTTGGCAGGTTTTAAATTATTGTGGTATTTATATTTTTCTTTCAAAAGTAAGATGAAGATTTATTTTAAATATATATCTTTTCAGTACTCACTGGTAAAATACTAAGAGATTTTCCCTTGAGGAAAAATAATAGCTCTTTCAATCACTAATATGCTAATATCTAAAAAGGCAAGGTGGCTGACCCACTGGCTCAGTGGCTTGTGCAGTAGTGATGTATTGTTACAATGTAAGAGTGCTTTATTTTCATAAGAGGTTTTTATGTTTTCCATAAAATGAAGCAACATTTTAAAAGATGATATATCTTATAAATAGTAAAATTCTCAATATAAATTTTACCAGACAGCTTATACTAGTGTACATGCCAAGATTATTTGCGTTACAAAGTAAAATGACAGAAAATTTCTTTTTTTAATAGTACTGATAAATTCTCCTATTTGCCATTGAGCAGTTTTCAAAATAGCCTCTTCAAGGCCAAGAGAAAATCATGCAAATATATAAATATGCTAATTTTCTTTGTATATATAACGAGATTTCAAGGTTGCCAAAACCACCACTTTATAATTATAATTTATAATTAGGAGGCAGTGGAGTGTTAGATTATGCAAATGGATCCTGAGGACAAAGAACGGACTATACAATTCCACATCTCTGAATCTGGAAATGCTATAAAGTTTATTAAGTGCCACACCGAGTGTTTCCTCACCTCTTCTGCAGTCTCCGAGGTGTCTGAGCAAATGGAGGGCATTTTCATTAGTGGCCACCTGCATGCCCTCAAGGTCAGCTCTGGCCCTGAGCATTGTTTGCAGCTTGTTCCGCTCAATGCTGACCCACTCTCCCCCACTCTGTCCACCATCCCACACTGCCCCTGACTGGCAAAGTCCTGGTTTTCTACAGTGTACACAAAATTAGCAAGTGAGTGTTTTCACCCTTTCAGAACAAGTGATCTCAATGGAAAATGGATATGGTATTGTGAGTTATTTTCTGTTAGTGGGGTTTGCTTGGGCCCTGATCATGGGAGCTGGAGATAGCCATGTGTCTGTGTTACTTTGACTTTCTTAACCCTCAAGTTCACCATAAGCATATGGTGGTGTGGAGTTGGACTCCATGGGACCCTAAGACAGGCTCCCTGGGGAAACCAAGCTGGAGTAGCCTGTGGGTCCCTGAGAGCCTCTCTCAGCAGCACCTGGGTGTGGCTTGCAGTCAGTGACACCTGTGTCCTCAGCTGGGTGGCCCCAGGTGAGTGCAACTCTGTACTCAGCATCACAGGCCTGAAGCTCACCTCTGTGCCTCAAGCACAGGAACTGAGGAGAAAGAAATGCCCTCTCCCTGTCCTTCAGGTGTGCTGCCTGCCAGGGTCATGCTTGCAACAAGCACAAGGGCCACAAGGCTGGCCCAGGACAGAGGGATGCAGGACCCATCCCAGGCCCAGAACAGAGCCCCGAGCCCCACTCCTCTGCATGCGGGATCATCTCCAGTTGTGTGACTACAACACACCTCGTCCTTCTGCTCACCTGCTGATGGACACCTGTGCGCTGTGGCGCTGTGGACGAGGGTGTGCATGTGACCATGTGTGCTCCAGGATGCCATTTGGCCATCTTGGCTGTGCCTAGGCATGGACCCACTGGTCATAGAGGAATCTATTACCTCCTTGATGAACATCAGCAGAGCCCCAGGGTCACAGAAACACCCTCCTCCTAACTCTGGGGCCATAAGATAACTGCTTCTTTTGCTGTGACTGTTCCCATGTTTTCCAGGCCTGAAGGCTCTCCTGCCTTTCCTCTCTACTCCCCGTGGAGGGGTGGATAAGGGTGCCCAGGTCCAGTCCACTCCCATTATGTCCCTGAAGCTAGTTCATGACAGGACAGAAACAGGACCCAACGGTAGATGATGAGCACGGGCAGCAGGCCTGTCCTCCCCCTGGGGTTGGAGCCCATCCTCACCCTGGTGGGAATTCTCCTCCCTGTGGGCTTTAGCTGGAAAGATGCTCCAGGCTGGGGAAGGGGTGCAGACTCATGGGCAGGAGTGGCCTGGCCATCCCCGCACCCTGACCCACAGGTGCAGCACCAAGCGGCACCTAGAGAATCTCCCAGCAAAGCTGTAGCCCTTCCCTGGGCCCTGCAGTGTGCCTGAACATGGACACTCAGAGCTGCATGATGGCACCACGGGGAGTCACTTTGGACATGTATCTGAAGCCAGCTGGCTTTGGGGGAGTTAGCAGCTACCTCTGTAAGTCTAAATGCACGCCCCTTTGACCCACTTCCAGTAGTGCACTCTGCCATGCATGTGGGGCAGAGATGTGCTTCTTGGCCTTCTACACAACATGTAGCTTGGTACCTTCATGGTGACGATGATGTGGAATGAAAGCAGAAATGTCAGTGGTCAGGTCACTTCACAGGGGCTGCCTTCCCCGCAGGTGATGCTGGGATGCCTTGAGGGGAACGTGGTGTGGACGGGCCCCCTGAGTGCTCCCTCTGCCCCAGTACTGGCCCTGGCTCTACCCGTGGCTGGGCAGCCAGGACAAGGGCCAGGCCAAGGCATGCAGCTTGCCAGAGGCAGAGCAGGGATATTTGTATGATTCAGACCCAGCTACAGAGGCCAAGGCGACCTGGGGGGCTGGGAGCCCCCAGGGCACTAAGGGCAGTGGCTACTCTGCATGGTGAGACAGCACAGAACACACCCAGGGAGATGCATCGCACACACAAGAGCACCCCAGCTGTGGTGGAATAAGGCAGCTGTGTGCTGGTAAGTCGTAGCCTCCATGAGATCTTGCTAAGGGGTGTGCAGGACAGTGTAAGATTTGTCACAGTAGAGGGCCAGGGTTGTGGCTCAGTGGTAGAGCACTCACCTAGCATGCGGGAGGCACTGGGTTCAATCCTCAGAAGCACATAAAAATAAAATAAATGTATTGTGTCTATCTACAACTAAAAAAAAAATTAAAAACAAAATTCACAGAGGAGATAATTGAGATGGCTGTAACATGGTGGATATGTATAACACACACTGGTATGCACAGTGATGTGTGTGCCTGATGCACCCTCATGGACACACTGCAGAGGGGCCTGTGGGCAGCTGTCTTAGGGAGCAGACCTACTTTTCACTCAGGCTGTGGTGCACTGCTTTAATTTTTCTTTTAACTCTAAGTGTGTAGTTCTTTTTTCAAACTTTTAATAACCAAAAATAACGTGAGATAGAATGTATCTCCACCATAAATTGGATAAGATGTGCTATTTGTTCTTTCCACCAAATGCCACAGGCTATATTGGCTGATGTGACATTTTAAAGCAAGGCTGCCACCTTCAAAGGCCTCTCAGTACTAAGTCAGAGGCACCAGGAGTCTCTGTCTCATGGTGGAAGAGTCCCAAGGCAAGAGTCCTTGCATTTGCAGCCAAAGAAACTAAAGTTCAGAGAACCCTCTGAGGCTAGCAAGTGAGAGGAGTCCTTGACCCCAGCTGCACTGGATCAGAAGGCCTGGTCCTGCTGGCTTCTTGGGTTACCTGGGAACATGAACAGGCATGGCTGCTGGCCACCTAGAGAGCTCTGCAGACCCTGCCCCTACCTCCTTGGATCCCTTGCTTCTCATCATATGAGTGGCTTGAAATCTTCTAAATGCTTCCCAGGCAAAACACTACCCTTGACCAATCACTGCCTCATCAGGACCATGTGCCAAGGTGGAAAAACTCAGACCAAGCCCCTTCAAGGGCTCTTGGAGGTTCTTTCAGAACTTAAATGCCATTTCTTCTCCTTTGGAAACGTGCCCTTTCCTCAGTGGGAGCCTCTTCGATCCACTGCGCCCCTGTTCTGTGTGGCTCTGGCAAGGGAGATCCCAGAGAGCTCAACTACAAACCACCAAAACAGAGAAGACGACAGGTTCCTGTGCACTCACCAGGAGTGACAGGCAGAGGAGAGCACGAGGCTGGCCCAGCTGTCACTCAGGAGAACAGGAGGTGGTGGGTTCAGTGGAAAAAGCCAACCCCCCAAGGCTACATGTCCACAGATCCACCTGCCCCTAAGTGAGCCAGGCCACTGCAGAGGCCAGCGCTGGATGGATGTGAGTTCTCCTGCTCTGGGCTGGTCTCCCTCCAAACCTGGCTGGACTAATTTCTACCATCCTCTCTGAAACTGGCCACCATCACCAGAAGTACCAGTGCCAATGACAGGGACACGTGAACATCCCTGTTGCTGCTCAGGGTGATGGTTAAGGGCATCAGCAATGCAGCCCTACAGACCTGGCTTCTGTCCCTTCTCCAGTCTGTGTGGCACTTAGCAAGACAGTGGTCCACTCAGAGCCCCAGCTTCAGTGCTGCTGCACCAGAGGTGTCGGGGCACAGGTGCAGTGCTGAGGTAAATGCCTGTCAGCATGAGTCCAGCACTCCAACAGTGGGCAGCAAGCCATGGCAGTGCCGCGATCCTCAGAGAGTCTGTCGACTATTTAGGTTCCACCTGCCTAGCACACCTCTCTGGTCAGTTACAGTCTTATTACTAAACAACACTTTTAACTGGTTATCTTGGAACCAGAGCTTCTTTTCTTAGGTTCCTCTCCCTGATGGTGACCCACAGTAACTCAAAGTGGAGAGGGGGGCGGCTCTCCTGGTTGGGGCATTTCAGGTATCTTGTCAGTTCTGGCCTTATCTTCCCCCTGCTTCTTCCAGGAGATGGAATTTTCAGTGTCCTGTCTTACTTTTCTACAGTCAGCGAGGTAGTCCTAGAGGGGTTGAGCATCCATGAGGACATCTGGAGATGGCAGGTTCTCCACCATGTGGCTCCTGTTGTTGGGATTGGACGTCAAGGAAAGAGACAGGACCTCCACTGGAGTGTTGACAGAGCATGGGCATCTGGTGGAGATTACGTGGCTGACCTTGTGAGGATCAGCAAATTACTGCACGATGTTTACACTGACATTGATGTAGTGACACACTGATCTAATTACATGTCAATAAGCCAGAGGCCTGATTCACTGAGGGGAACAGAGAAGATTACAGAACTCCACTGGCAGTTCTTAGAGAACAAGGACTCAACCTTCAGATTCAATTACTGCAAAGCTAGCCAACTGCAAAGCCTCAGGTTGGAGGGAGACCTCTGTGGGGTGAGCTTACTGGGACTTGCCCTCTGGGTTTAAACCAAACTTCCTGATTTCTGAAATGCCTTTTTTTTTTAGATGACTCATTCCTATGCACAATCCATACAACAGAGATCCCAGAAACTTTGCACAGAATGACAGGAGAACAAGTGTTCCTCCTATTGCAGATGGACAATGACTGTCTCCTGCACCACAGACTGGAAGGGCAGCCACCTGGGCAAAGGAGGCATCACAGGAGAGAAGTGGAGGCACTCCATGTGCCTGGACCGGTGGCTGTGGGGTTGGAGCGGGCAGGCACCTAGTCTAACAGAAGGCATGTTTTGGGGAGAACAATGTGGGTTGGGCTTCCCAAATGCCACACAGTCAAACATCCCCACCCAGGGGTGTTTGCCTACCTCTACATCTTTGTTCATTTCAAAGTCATCCACATTGCGGGTGGAGAGCAGATTGGAAGTCCACAGAACTGCAGGTCCTTGCACCAAAACAGAACTCAGTAACTACTCAGCAGGGGAGTGAACAGGAGAGAGCAAGAGGGGGCAGGCCACGCTAGTGCAGGAACTGGAAAGCTCTTCCTGTGAAAGGGCAGGAAGTAAAGACTTTTGGCTTTTGAGGCCAAATGGTCTCCATTGCAACTACAGTTGTCCCCACTTATCCACAGGAACACATCCCAAGAACCCCAGGGAATGCCTGAAACTGAGATAGTACCAAATCATGCACAGATGGTCTTTTCTATGTGCACATGTCCATGATAATGTTCAATTTATAAAGTAGGCACAATAAGCAATAATAAAATAGCATAATCATGGCAATACTACGTACTGTAATAAAATTGCCAGCACCGCTACTCCTGTACTTTAGAGTCTTTGTTAAATAAACTTTGTTACTTGAACAAGCATTGCATTACTGTGACAGTTGCTCATTCTTACCTACCAGGGGAAAACCAGGCCCTCAACCTCAACCTGGAAATTGTCATCACAGAAGGAGAAGAACACTAGCACCCGCGGGGAGCCCCCAAAGGCCCGGGCTGCACCTCTTCAGGTCTTCAAAACACCACCAAGCTCATTCAATACAGGAAGACAGTTTACCGCCAAAAGGGATCATGTGAATTTACAAGTGAAGACCATAACTGACAGCCATCCTACACGTTTTCAACCGTAATATCTGTAAGTCTGCATAGAAGCACAGCAGAGCCACCAGGTCAGCTCACCAGTGAAGACTTCAATGAGAACTAGCAACAGGAAGAAACCTGGAACCGCTGCCCAAGCATGCCAGAGTTCCATGACTTTGACCTGACACTAACTGGAAAGCAAATCAAGTACAAGTCTGAATGCCTGCTGGGGGCCACTGGTTTCTCAAAACGCCATGCCCTAGCCTGGTGGTGGGAGCCACAAAGCTGCAGCTGCAAGGCCCTGTAGATGCACATGGTGTGCACATCTGTGCCCAGAGTTCTGCTAGCGTGTGTGCATGAACATGGACATGCCTGTGTTTGTACACATACCTTCCACATAACCCCAGAATCCAAGGTTTGCTTTTACATTAGTGATTTGGATGGTCTGGATGATAGCATTACTGAATGACTTCATAAAAAACATCAAAAGTTGGGGCTGAGAGTGGCTGAGGTTGAGCACCTGCCCTGGGATCAATCCCCAGCACCACAAAAAATGTTATAGAAAGTTTTATGTACATGTATTTGTATACTTTTTACACACAACTTTTATAGGCAGTTTATTTATAGCCTATGTATATATAGCTTATAGACATAGTTTATATATTATTTGACTATAAGCTATATGTATATGCCAGTTCTATATTTGACAGTCTGCTTTTCTCAACTTTGAACTAATTTTTATGAATAACTGCTTAGAAAGTAGGCTCCCTGTGGCCTGGGAGCTTGACCTACTGTCATGGCTGCAGTGGCTGCGTCCACTACCACACAGATGGCTCTCTTGGCTGGAAGAGGCACTGATTGGAGGGTGTGGAGGAGCCCCCCTCTGGGGCCTTCTTGAAACTTTCTCTGACATTGTTACTTCTGACTGAATCAAAGAGCAGAAACCCCAGTCTAAAGGAATATTTTGAGAAAGTGTAAAAACAAGGAAACAGAAGAACTTGTGGTGGAATTAGCATCTTTTTAGCCTCCACAGTGGCAGATGCCCCCAAACACCACCAACAGTAGCTTTTTTCTGTACCCCTCAGGGGGTCTGTAATCATGTCATAATCCACATTTAATTATTTCCTCTGAAAACTATTATCTCATTTCTTCATGATTGTCTTATTCTTGCTGTTTATGTTTTTTCCTACTCAGAAATATTGAGCTTAGAAAATATTAGTTTTGTTATAATTGATATATGTATATGATTTAATTTTTATTTTAACTTTTCAAGAAAATCAGAATATAATCAAAAGATGTCTCATGTCCTAACTATAGAACCTCCTTTCTGAATGCTTTAAAATATATTGCCATGGCAATTCCCTTATGGCAATGAATACGAGCACTTTTTTTTTTGCAGAGTATGGTGACAACTACTGTGATAAATATTTTCAAATAAAACTGTGGGAAAAAGTCAGCATGAACCTTACAAACACTAGTTTCTCAAACACACAAAAGAGGGAAAGCCCACTGTGCCTACCCAGAAGAGAAGCCTAAATGAGAACAGTCATTCAAAATCGTAATGTGAATATTTTAAGGTGTGGATCCAAGATTCAGAAGGACTAAAGCCCAAAGCTTGGTCTTGTGCAGACACAGAATCTGGTGTGGACTGCCTGCTGGGCATGGGCTTGTCTCAGAGACACTTCTCCCTGGGTCCCCAGCATCATCACAGGTGGTGGCCAAGGGACTGATGAGACAGACACAGCCTCACACTTACAGACACCCCAGGAGGGACGTCGTGTGGGCTAGTAAGCACACTTCCTTCAAAGAGCAGGTCCTACAGGTGATGCTCCCTGGGCAGGGGCTGTGCAGTGTGCGCCCTCCCCCCCGCATCAGCACCCACACCATGCGGAGGGCAGGTTCCCACCCGATGCTACTGAATGCAGAGTTGCTGGGAAGAGCAGCAGCCTGTCCTGCCGCAGGGCAGCTCCTATGAACCAAACCCTGAATCCTGGTCAGGTGTGGTCAACATAGAAAGCCACAGGTTCTGAGGATTCACGAACCCTTTAATAATCCACTGATAAATCCTTTATTTAATAAGCACCTTTGGTGTGCATGTGTGTGAGTTTATGAAATCAGTTTTCATTGTGGCTGGTATAACGTTGGGCTCAGAAAATTCCTAGAAATTCATCTGAGGGTCCTAGTGAGCTGCTGTGAGCCCCCAAAACCACTGATGATCACTGCACCTGAGCAGGCCCAGCTAGCAGGCCCCACATCCTCTGGAAAGTCACCAAAAAGAAAGAGGCTAAAACAAACTGAGGTGAGCAGCAAGTAGGAACTTGGACAGCCTCAGAAGAAACTTAGAAAATTAAAGTATCCAATCACTACTGACACTGGGAAAGAAGAGGAGGTACTGTATCCTAGCAACCAGAAAACCCAAAGTCAGACTGGAAGAAGGGAAGAGGAATTCCAAGGAATTGAACCTAACAACTGAAACCAAAATTGTAATGTGAGATAAGAATAGTGAAATCACAACAAAAATCAACAGGAAAATAAAAGAAAAATCAAAGGATCTGCAAGAAGACAGTGTTTGATGAGTTAAGTTCCAGAAGGACTGACTGCAGAGGACAGAGGAGGATGTCCTGGAGGACAGAGCACAGGCCCATCAGCCTGTCCACGGGATGAGACTGACACCCTGTACACGGGATGAGACTATGTGCAGGAGGACCAAGATCACAAAGCTCAGTGCACTTGGAGCAAAAGAAAATGCTTCCAAAGCTTCCAGAGGAGAAGGGAAAAGGAGAGTCAGCCACATAGCCTGCAGGGTCAGAGGCACCGTGTCTCTCAGCACACAGCCTAAGCAGTAGGACCAAGCCCTCTCTTCCCCAAGAGAAGTGACACCCAGTTCACTGGCCTGTCCACAGCCAAACCACCAGTGAAGTATGAAAGTAGATTAGATGACAATTTAAACTTTCATCTTTCAAACGCACTTTCCTCAAGAAGTTAGCAGAAGATCTAATCACCATGAGAAAGACAGAACCTGAGTGTGTGACATGGGGTTCTGGAAACAGGATCCAGCTCAGTGGCTGGTGGAGCCATCCCAGGATAACCAGGACCGCAAGAACAGAATCCAGTGACTCCAGTCCAGGAGGATGAGGAGTATGGCCAAGAAAGGATCAAAGTTAGAATTCAATATTTCATGTTTAAATTGAAAGAATTGAAGAATGGTTTCACAGAAAGTATGTAGGAAATTAAGCAAATGGAAAAATAAGGTATTGTTAACTCCAGGGAAAACAAAATGTTGTGTAAGAAAGAAAGACAAATCATTGTATGATTCAGCCCTGAACAGTAGGTAGACAGACAAATAAATATAAACATTGCTTACTGATGTAATCAGAACAGTTGGGGGAGACAAATCCCGGGAGGTGTGTTCACAGAGGTGCAAACAAGTTAACCTTGCTCAGTAACTGTCATCTACCCAGCTGACCTCTCAATAAGTATCTAAAGTCTGAAGACCAAGGGAGAGTGATGTGAACATGGTATTCAGAGATGTGGCACCAACACCACTGCTAGAGGGACGAGGTGGCAGGTGGCAGGTTACAAAGGACCCAGGAGGGGCAATTTATAGAAGGACCTCAGCACATGTGGAGTGGCCTGATCATTTCTAAATGAAGGAATCATCAACTAATGCAAAAGACACAGGCAAATCTTGAAATGAAAGTGAATGCATGTTTACCAGCATGAGTCACATTGCTACAAATCCAGAATGACCCAGGCCTGGGGCCACCCCGCATCTCCTCTTTGTGCACCTGACCACTGTCTGCTTCCAGTCATGACTAATTCAAGGTACTGACCCTTGTCACAACAGAATGACCCCAGCAGGCTGAGCCAGGCCGGCCTTCCACCTAACACTTCACACGCACCCTGTCAGGGCCTCCAAGGCACGTCCCGCACAGCAGGGCCTATCCTCACCCCAGGTCTGCTCCCAGAATGATCTACGAATGCCCCTACCTTGAGAAGGCTGGCAGGAAGGCGTGTGCTGCCCTGCCCATGGGAGCACAGGACACGGAGAAACCAC
Organism: Sciurus vulgaris; assembly: GCF_902686455.1. NCBI lineage: Eukaryota > Metazoa > Chordata > Mammalia > Rodentia > Sciuridae > Sciurus > Sciurus vulgaris. Next base: position 1,533,640 of record NW_027632915.1, on the reverse strand, counting down.
AGGTTTGCTCCTGGCTGCTTCCATCATCTCCTCTAACCCTCTGCCTCCCGGCTCCCTCTCCTGCTCCCTGTCCTCTCTTCCTCACATGACCAGGTGGTTGCAGAGTCCCACCCTGTGTCCTGGCTACTGCTCACCCACCAGTTGGTTCATCTCCAGGATCCCCTCCAGGACTGTCTCCCTGGCTCCAGCCACAGCCTCTCAGATCCTCCATGTTTGCTACCATCTCTGGAGCAAATTCACCAGACAGAATTTCATCACCCTTCCTTGGTGGAAATGATGTGGCATCCCTCCACATGTGCTGTGTTCCGTCCACCTTTTCTGCCCTTTATAATGGCCACTGCCTGCCTGCAGTGCGCAGCCCATTTCTTCATACTCAGAAATTGGCAGTGTCCTTGCACCTGATCTGCGTGGCCTGCCCCTCACCTGGGAAGCACACCCACACCAGGACCCTAATGCCCCATGGAGGCTGAGCCTGTGGGGCCCACAGCCCACATCCTTCTGCCTGGGACTCCAGTTGTGCCGAGGCAGCACCTCCACCCTCCTGGCATTAGCCACAAACACACCCTGTCTGGGAGGAGTGAGCTGATGCTGCTGCCTTTGTGGCCACCCTGGTACCCCAGACACCAAGGGCTCTGCTCACATGGGTGATGCAGCTGAGGCTCAGGCCTGCAGCTGATGTGGAGGACCCAGGTCCACCCAGGCTCCTGTCAAAGGGAAGCCCTGCCTCCTCATTACCTCCAGAGGCAGGTAGGGGCCATGCCCTGCTGAGGGCTGTGAGTCACAGGGTCACAGGGCGGTCAGAGACAGACAAATCAGCAGCAGGTGCTACAGCAGGATTCCAGCTTCCCAAGAGCTGGCCCGGCTTCCTCCTGACCACTCCTCACTGGGTGGGAGGCAGCCGGGACAGGTGTCGATGTCTCTAAGGCTGTGCTCTCCGAACCACGGGCTGGTCCCACAGCATGATGTTGGTCAAGTCTCGGCACGTTTCCTAAACACAAAATTATTTAGCTCCCTCCAGTCTGCTCTGCACTACACACATGGTGATGAAGTTACCGGGGTGCTGCTGAGCTCAAAGAACCCACAGTTGACATTTGGTGACCTTAAGGCGGTTCGCGACTCATCCACTTAGCATTCCAGGGACATATAACACCCATTTTCCATGGAGAATTGAGGGTCAGGGAAAGGGAAGGCCTCCTGGGCTGCAGGGCTTTTGGCTGCAAACCTGCCTGGAGCCCCCTGCCCTGAGGTGGCTTCTCCCCAACCCTGAGTGCAGGAAATAAGCCACTTCATCTGGTCTGTCAACGGTCATCTGTGCCCACACCTCTGCTCCAGGCCTCCAGCTAACACACAGGCACAACTGCCCACATACCTCTCGGTAGTGAAAGGCCAGCAGGCCCCCAGGCACTAGGTGGGGGCCCTAGGCCACTGTGACCAGGGCTTGGTCCATGTATCACCGGGTCAGCCCTTGGAAGACACACACTCAGGCAGGTCTGTTAGCATGATGTCCATGGCGTCTCACAAGCACGTGTGTCCTGAGCCACAGAAATGCAGCTGGCTCAGGAGGAGACAGTAATTGGGACTCTCTGTGAGAGGAGGAGTGCGTCGGGTCCACAGACTGAAAGCATGGGCAGCCGACACAGGGGGCCGGGCCATGCTGAGTTTAGTCACGGCCCACCCTGCACACTGGGTGCTCATGCTACGTCACGTCATTGTTATCAATCCCATCATCCCCAGGCACCTGCCAGCCACAAATGATGATCCTGACACTCCATGTGGTCGCTCCAGGTGCCTTCAGGAGTCCAGCGGGACCTTCCCGGGCATGTGGCCATGGCACTGGGTATGTGAAGTCCCCCAGGCCGATCATCCTTGATAACAATACCCGACAGACTCTGTTGGGCCTGATGCAAAGATCCTGCCTCCCTCACTTGGAGAAAACCCTCCAGGATGCCCTACTGCCTGATTGGCTGTGTGCTGGTGACCTTGACTAGTTGCCATTTGGGGCCTAAGAGCTGTTTTCTCCTGTTCCCACCAAAATGCTCTAAGGCACAGCTTTCAAACTGGGGCACTCAGGATCAGGCCTCACAGAGGTGACAAGATGACAGGGACAGCGCTCTGCCTGTGACTCTGCAAGAGCTGTGATGGTGACAAAACTGATCATGGAGACTTCGGATGGCCATGCTCTCATGTGGAACTTGTGGGGCGTGGTTTAGAGTCTCCTTCCCTCAAGAGGTCAGAGCAGGAGCAGATCCCAGCCCTCATGGAGACCACCGTCACAGCACAGGTCTCAGAGAGTTCTGCTCCCAGACTCAGTACTGACCCCCTCTAACTAGGGAAAGTGTCATTCAGGGTAGGAGTGACTTGTGCATGGCCAGGCAGCAGAGGGGCATTTGCTCAGGACTCATGGGAGGCTTGTCCCCTTCAGGTCCAGGAACATGGATGCAATTAAATATCTGTGATATCATTACAAATGTAATGAGCAGAGGAAATTGACAGCAGCTCCAAATAAATTACAGTTTAAAAGGCAAGGAAGGTCTCCAGGAACGCCAACAAATGGGGACTCAGCTGACCAGGTACAGGTAAAATTGAATTGGAAATGTTCCCTGTCTGATTAACATAACAAAAGTTCCAGGGTTTAAAGAGGAAAAAAGTCATTCTGTTTAAATGAATGGGGGAGGGGCATCTTTCGACAAACGCAGGAATCTCTAGATATGTTCAGGAGAAAGAGAGGGTGTGCTGGGCAGACTACCAGACACAGCTCCAGTAACCCCCTCTCCAGCCTCACCTCTTCCCTCTGCTCAGATGGGGCTGGCCAGCTAGTTAAAATTCTGTTACATACATTTATACTTTATATAAGATTTTCCCTTTGACAGTAATTCAGAGTAAGACATTGCACACATAGGGGGTTGGCTTTATTTGGAGATTATCCCCATTGATCAAAAAATGCTGACTTTTTATTATCACTTCAATAAATATCTTACTAGAATGTGCAGCAAGTAACAAGAAAACCAGCCAGGCAAAGAAGGAAAAAGCATGGACTTTCCAAGGTGAATGAACCAGGTAGATTCCCTTATTCCTCTTAGTGCTGCCTAGCATATGCTGGGAGGCCACAGCATGCAGCACACACCCAGCCAGCCCTGCCAAAACAAGGCCACGAGCCAACCACCAGGGAGTGAGCCCCACCACGCAGTGAGTCCACCACCAGGCAGTAAGCCACACCAGGCATTGAACCCGCCACAAGGCAGTGAGTCCACCACCAGGCAGTGAGCCCACCACCAGTCAATGAGCCCCACCAGACAGTGAGTACACCAACAGGCAGTGAGCTCCACCAGGCAGTGATCCCCACTAGGCATTGAACCCACCACCACGAAGTTAACCGACCACCAGGCAGTGAGCCCATCACCAGGCAGTGTGCCCCACCAGGAGGCAGTGAGCCCACAAGATGGTGAGCCACACATGGCAGTGAATCCTACCAAAAGATACTGAGACCCACCAGGCAGTGAACCCTACCAAAAGGTAGTAAGACCCACCAGGCAGTTAGCCCAAACAGGCAGTGAGCCCCACCACCAGGTAGTGAGCCCCACCAAGCAGTGAGCACCACCAGGCAGTGAGCCCACCACCAGGTAGTGAGCCCACTGCCAGGCACTGAGACCACCAGGCAGTGAGCTTCACCACCAGGCAGTAAGCCCACCAGCAGGAGGTGAGACCAACCACCAGGCATTGAGTCCACCACAAGGCTGTGAGACCAGCACCAAGCAGTGAGCCCCACCAGGGAGTGAGGCCCACCAGGCAGGGAGCCTCACCACCTGGCTGTGAGCCCACCACCAGGCAGTAAGCCCCACCAGGCAGTGAGTTCACCACCAGGCAGAGAGACCCACCAGGCAGTGAGCCCACCACCAGTCATTGATCCCCACCAGGCAGTGAGTCCAAAACCAGGCAGTGAGCCCACAAGGTGGTGAGCCCCACCAGGCAGTGAGACCCAACAGGTAGTGAGCCCATCAACACTGAGTGAGCCCACCAACAGGCAGTGAGCCCCAACATGAGGCAGTGAGCCCACAAGGCGGTGAGCCCCACCAGGCAGTAAGCCCTACCACCAGGTAGTGAGCCCCACCAGGCAGTGAGCCCATCAACACTCAGTGAGCCCACCACCAGGCAGTGAGCCCCACCAGTCAGTGAGCCCCAGCAGGCAGTGAGTCCACAACCAGGCAGTGAGCCCCACCAGGCAGTGAGCCCCACCAGGCAGTGATCCCACAAGGTGTTGTGCCCCAACAGGCAGTGAGACCCAACAGGCAGTGCACCACACCACCAGGCAGTGAGCCCTACCACCAGGGAGCGAGCCCCACCAGGCAGTGAGCCCACCAACAGGCAATGAGCACACCTCCAGGCAGTGAGCCCCACCATGAGGCAGTGAGCCCACAAGGCGATGAGCCCCACCAGGGAGAGAACACTACCCCCATGTAGTGAGCCCCACCACGCAGTTATCCCCAACAGGCAGTGAGTACACCACCTGCCAGTGATCCCACAAGGCAGTGAACCCACCAACAGGCCCTGAGCACACCACCAGGCAGTGAGCCCCACCAGGCAGTGAACCCCACCACGAGGCAGTAGCCCCACCAGGCGGTGAACCCACCAGGCAGTAAGCCCTACCACCAGGTAGTGAGCCCTCCAGGCAATGAGACCCAACTGGCAGTGAGCCGCACCACCAGGCAGTGAGCCTACCAGGGGTGAGCCCCACCATGCAGTGAGCCCTACCACCAGGTAATGAGCCCCAGCAGGCACTGAGCTCACCAACAGGCAGTGAGCCCACCACCAGGCAGTGAGCCCCACCAGGAGGCAGTGAGACCACAAGGTGGTAAGCCCCATGAGGCAGTGAATGCTACCATCATGTAGTGGGCCCCGCCACGCATTTATCCCCAATAGGCCGTGAGTCCACCACCAGCCAGTGAGCCCACCATGCAGTAAGCCCACCACTAGGCAATGAGCCCCAACATGAGGCAGTGAGTCCAAAAGACAGTGAGCCCCACCACCAGGCAGTGAGCACAACAGGCAGTGAGCCCCACCAGGCAGTGAGCCCTACCACCAAGTAGTGAGCCCCACCAGGCAGTGAACCCCAACATGCAGTGTGCCCACCACCAGGCAGTGAGCACAACAGGTGGTGAGCCCACCAGGCAGTGAGCCTTACCACCAGGTAGTGAGCCCACCACCAGGCAGTGAGCCCCACCATGAGACAGTGAGCCCACCACCAGGCAGTGAGAGCCACCAGGCAGTTAGCCCCACCACCGGGCATTGAACCCACCACCACGAAATTAGCCCATCACCAGGCAGTGAGCCCACCACCAGGTATTAAGCCCGCCAGGCATTGAACCTACCAACAGACAATATGTCCACCATTAGGCAGTGATCTCCACCACCAGGCAGTGATCCCCACCAGGCAGTGAGTCCACCACCAGGCAGTGAGCCCCACCTGGCAGTTATCCCTACAACGAGGCAGTGAGCCCCACCATGCTGTCAGCCCCAACACACAGAGAACACACCACAAGTCAGTGAGCCCCACCACAAGGAACTGAGCCCAACCAGGCTGTGATCTCCACCAGGCAGTGAGTCCTGACTAAAACTCACTAGGCACTAAAATTCACTAGGCACTAAAACTCACTAGGAAGTGAGCCCCACCAGGCAGTTAGCCTGCTACCAGCAGTGAATCCACCACCAGGCAGTGAGCCCCCCACAGGGAAGTGAGCCCCACGAGGTGGTGAGCCCCAACAGACAGAGAGCACCACCAGGAAGTGAGCCCCAACAGGCAGTGAGCCCCACCACAAGGCAGTGAGCCCACCACCAGGCATTAAGCCCGGCAGGCATTGAATCCATTAACAGACAATGTGCCCACCACTGGGCAGTGAGCTCCACCACCAGGCAGTGAGCCCACCAACTGGCAGTGAACCACACCACGAGGCTGTGAGCCCACCAGGCGGTGAGCCCCACCAGGCAGTGAGTACTACCACTAGGAAGGAAGCCTGACCAGGCAATGAGCCCCAACAGGAACTGTGCCCACCAGCAGCAGTGAACCCCACCACCAGGCAGTGAGCCCCACCATGTAGTCAGCACCACCAGGCAGTGAGCCTCAACAGGCAGTAAGCCCACCACCAGGCAGTGCACCCACCACCAGGCATTGAGCCCCCCACAAGGATGTCAGCCCCACGAGGCAGTGAGCCCAACCAGGCAGTGAGTCCGACCACCAGGCAGTGAACTCCACCAGGTAGTGAGTCCACCACCAGGCAGTGAGTCCGCACAGGCAGTGAGTGCACCACCAGGCAGAGAGCCTACCACCAGTCATTCTGCCCCATAACCAGGCAGTGAGTCCCACCACCAGGCAGTGAGCCCCCCACAATTAAATGAGCCCACCAGGCAGTGAGACCAACTAGGCAGTGAGCGCTACGACCACGTAGTGAGTCCCACCATGTAGTCAGCCCCACCAGGCAGTGAGCCCTACCACCACATAGTGAGTCCCACCAGGCAGTGAGCCCCAACAGGCTGTGTGCCCACCACCAGGCAGTGAGCCCCATCATGCAGTGTGCCCACCAGCGGGCAGTGAGCCCCACCATGCAGTGTGCCCACCAGCGGGCAGTGAGCCACCCACAACGAAGTGAGCCCCACGTGGCAGTGAGCCCCAACAGGCAGTGTGCCCACTGCCAGGCAGTGAGCCCCACCACCAGACAGTCAGCCCCATCAGGCAGTGATCCCTACCACAAGGCAGTGAGCCCCACCATGCAGTCAGCCCCACCATGCAGTGTGCCCACAACCGGGCAGTGAGCCACCCACAATGAAGGGAGCCCCATGAGATGGTGAGCCCCACCAGGCAGTGAGCTCCATGACCAGGCAATGAGTCCACCAAAGGCAGTGAGTCCACCACCAGACAGTGAGCCCACCACCAGTCATTGAGCCCCACCAGACAGTGAGTCCACCAACAGGCAGTGAGCCCCACCAGACAATGAACCCACAACCAGGCCCTGAGCACACCATCAGGCAGTGAGCCCCACCACCAGGCAGTGAGTCCCACCACCAGGTAGTGAGCTCCACCACTAAGCAGTGAGTCCACCACCAGGTAGTGAGACCCACCAGGCAGTTAGCCCTACCACCAGACATTGAACCCACCACCACGAAGTGAGCCCTCCACCCGACAGTTAGCCTCACCACTAGATAGTGAGCCCACCACCAGGCAGTACCCCGCAGGCATTGAACCCACCAGTAGGCAATGTGCCCACCACCCGGCGGTGAGCTCCACCAGGCAGTGAGTCCACCACCAGGAATTGAGTTCATCAACAGGCAGTGAGCCCACCAGGTGGTGAGCCCCACCAGGCAGTGAACCCCACCAGGCAGTGTGCCCCACCACCAGGTATTGAACCCCACCAGGCAATGAGCCCCAACAGTCAGTGATGCTACCACCAGGAATTGAGCCTCACAAGGCAGTGACCCCCATCAGAAGTTGAGCTCCACTAGGCAGTGAGCACCACCAGGCAGTAAGCCTACCACCGGGCAGTGAGCCCACCACCAGGCTGTGGGCCCCCAAAAGGAAGTGAGCCCCACAAGGTCGTGAGCCCCACCAGGCAGTGAGCCCCACCAGGCATTGAGCTCCACCACCATGCAGCGAGTCTACCACCAGGCAGTAAGCCCCACCAGGCATTGAACCCACCAAGAGGCAATGTGCTCATCACCAGGCAGTGATCCCACAAGGCGGTGAGCCCCATAGGCAGTGAGCCCCACCAGGCAGTGTGCCCCACACCCAGGTATTGAGCCCCACCAGGCAGTGAACCCCAACAGGCAGTGAGCACCACCACCAGGCAGTGAGCCCACCCCCAGGCACTGAGACCATCACCAGGCAGTGAGTATACTACCAGGTATTGAGCCCACCACCAGGCAATGAGCCCCACCAGGCAGTGAGGCCCACCAAGCAGTGAGCCCACCACCAGGCAATGAGCCTCAACAGGCAGTGAGCCCCACCAACAGGCAGTGAGCTCACCACCAGGCAGTGAGCCCCAACATGAGGCAGTGAGCCCAGAAGGCGGTGAGCCCTACCAGGCAGTGAGCCCTACCACCAGGTAGTGAGCCCCACCAGGCAGTGAGCTCCAAAAGGCAGTGTGCCCACCACTAGGCAGTGAGCCCCACCAGGCAGTGAGTCCACCACCAGGCAGTGAGTTCACCACCAGGCAGTGAGCCCCACCAGGCAGTGAGCCCCACCAGGCATTGAGCTCCACCAGCAGGCAGTGAGCCCCACCAGGCTGTTAGCCTCACCAGGCAGTTATCCCTACCACCAGGCAGTGAGCCCCCGACAAGGAAGTGAGCCCCAGGAGGCAGTGAGCCCCATCAGCCAGTGAACTCCATGATCATGCAGTGAGTCCACCACCAGACAGTGAGTCTACCACCTGGCAGTGAGTTCACCACCAGGCAATGAGCCCACCACCAGTCATTGAGCCATACCAGGCAGTGAGTCCCACCACCAGGCAGTGAGCCCACCACCAGGCTTAAGCCCTACCAGGCAATGAACCCACCACCAGACAGTGTGCACACCACCAAGTATTGAGCCCCACCAGACATTGAACCCACCACCAGGCATTAAGCCCCACCAGGCAGTGAGCCCCACCTCCTGGCAGTGAGCCCACCACCAGGCAGTTGGCCCACCACTAGGCAGAGCTGCTTCAGGGATCGCAAACAGATTGCCACGTTCAGCCACAGGCAGGGACACCAAGGTTCACTACAACAGATTTTATTCAGCTGAACTAAACTCTCATCAGAAGAGACAGGTGCACACCATGCAGACACAGAGCCCAGAGGTATATGCTCAAGGCACACAGAGAAACAGCTACAAGGCCAAGCCCCTCCTGCTCAGGATGTCTGATTTCCCTGTGCCAACAGGGGCCACCTTCTCCCTCATGGGGCTCTTCTTCCAGGCTGGTGTGATGGTAAAACTACAGCTGTGAACATTAGTGTTGGTGGGGGGTGCCAGAAGTGAGGCCACAGGTGGTTTTCAGAGCAGGAGGTCCCAGGAGGCCCTGAGCATCAGAGACACAATTTCTTCCTAAAGGACACCCCATGTCCCATGACGGTTGCAGTCACACTGGACTCCCAAAGCCTTCTAGAGGGCAGGATGGGGCAAGGGATAAGGAAGAGCAAGAGCGTCTCCTGTCTCTGCACAGGCACTGGGGAGGTTGAGCACATGCTCTGTTTGACTTCAGTGACTAACCCATGGGGACAGGGTTGTGTCAGCTGTAGGGAAGCCCTGGAACCCTGGCCTCCCCTTGAGACAGCTTAGCTGACTTTGTTGGTTCCAGGACTAAGAAGAGGATGATGGCTACTGCAGTCCCTCCACAAGCTCTCCCCGGTGTGGAATGCTCAGGCTTGCTGGGTGTTGGCTGGGAGTCGTCTAATTCTAGCTGGTCTCTGTGTGGCAGGCACCTGCTTTGCTGCAAAGCTCCCATCCCTTGCGGGGCTTCCTCACCAGCCACCTCTACTCGCCTTCCTGCGCACGCTGCACTGGGGTGCCAGTCCCCTGTCTCATAGTCCTGGCACTGTGCTCACAGGTGGGTGCAGAAGGGGCAGGAGCTGGACTGTGGCTCCCCGGCCGAGGCCCAGCCCTCCCCACCCACCCTGATTCCTCTGCTCTGTGTGCACATCAGTTACCTGTCAGCCTAGCCTTCCCCGCTGCCTGTAAAAGTGCAAAGTAGATTCCCCTTTGGCTGAGCGTCCCCAAGAATGAGGGGCTGTGGCTAGATGAGAGCCAGGGAGTAACCCTCAGACCTAAAACTGGTGGTGCAGATGGCTGATCAGTGGCCAAAGTGCCACCCCAAGGAATGTTGTGGTCTAGTTGCTTCAAGTCTGTCTCCAAGGCCGTGAATCTTGCCTGATCACTGATGCTACCCCAACACTTAGAGTTCCTCCACGGGCACCCAAGTCTGAGCCTGCCTGCAACCCTCAGGCACAGAATGCAGATCTGAAAACCCATCCTGGCATCCCATGCCAGTCTGTCCCTGGACCCAGCACACAGCTGCCAACAGCACTGGGCCCCTGTTTGTTTATGGTTTGTGACATGCTGGTCCTGTGCTGACTGCAGAGCACATAACACCTGTCACACCATCCTGTCTTCACAGTAGCCATGAGGCAGGTGTCCTCATCATCTGCACTCAGAAAACTGAGAATCAGAGATGCCTCGCTCCTCACCCTCACACAGCTTGGAAGCTGCAGGCTAAAATGAGAAATCAAATTGCTTGGGCCCTTGGGGCTGTGACCAATGTAGCACCACCTGTAGCTTTTTTTAAAAAAAAATTTATTGTTCTAATTGTCCATGACAGTAGAAAGCATTTGTGCATTTTGTTAGATCATACATAAATGGAGTGTAATTTCTCATTTTTCTGATTGTACATGTTGTAGGATCACATTGGTCATGCAGTCAACTATGTACATGAGGTAATAACATCTGCTTCACTCCACTGTCCTTTCTGCCCCCACACCCATCCCCTCCCTTCACTCCCCTCTACCTAATCTAAAGTAACTCTGTTCTTCTCTAGTGCCCCCTATTGTGAATTAGCATCCACATAACAGAGAAAACATTCAGCCTTTGGTTTGGGGACTGACTTATTTCACTTAGCATGATGTTCTCAAGGGCTCCAGGAATGAACAATCCCCATATATCCTAAAAAGCATATCCTTGTGTAAGTGAAACCGAGGTTATCCTGTTTTGCATTGTATTTGAAGCTTGACGCAGGGAAAGCATGCTCAGGGCCAGGACCCACCCTGGAGACTTTGTTCCTTTGCTGCCTGTGATAGACAGTTGTCAGTGTCGTCTCCGTCCTGAATTTACTGAGCATTCTTTCCCACAACAGTTCAAATTTCTATGGGCCTTTTCCTACCTAACAAGTCAAAACATACTTTTTTAAAATGAAAAATCTAATTTGACAGTTTTCCACCAAAAATAGACCTTTTCCTAGAGTCAAAATAGAAAATGGAGGGGAAGCTAAGGTACAGAGCAGTCGAGCTGACTTCTTGACAGGATAATTAATCCTAACCAAGTACCTGCAGTGGCACTTGGGTCCCTGGCAGGCAGATGTCCTGCTCTAGGGCCACACTGGACTGGAGCCTCCTGGGGTGGTGGGGAGTCCAAGCCATGTGTGAAGGCAGCTGGCCGTGGCATCTTAAGCACCTGTGGTGAGGTTGGGTGTGGCTGGTACTCAGGCCACAGAGGACTGAGGTGCCAGCTCTGCTGAGTGCCATGTCTAAATGTGATGCCCCACTCAGCCAGGCACTCACGCCTCAGAGCACAGACCAGGGAAGGACATGGCTAGAGTAGGAGGGTTCTGTGAGAAAGAGAGAGGGCACCAAGGAGATGGCAACTTCCCCATGGCGCAGCTACAGGGTGTCTCACCCTTAGCAAGGAATCCTAAATGGTGACGTGTGGACAGGTACCTGTGAACAGGTGTTCACCCTGCCTCTGAAAAGCAGGCTTGATGTCACCCAGCAGAGAGGGTGAATGGAGGGACAGAACAGCAGAAGGGCAAGAACTGAGGGGAATGGGCATGGAAGCCAGTGGTGAGCGTGAACAGGAAGCAGCCAGAGAAGAAAGGAATGGAGTGGGCAGTGTGTCCACCACATGGCCCAGCAGTGGCCAGGCTGACTGTGCCACCTGTGTAGAGCTCTGGTGAGGACCATCTCAGCACTCCATGCTGGAGAAGGGGCGAGGAGCGAGCGGCCTGGGTTGGCAGCTGACTTGTGAGTTTCAGGTTGTAGATCACCAGCGTAGACCACCCAGTGATGCACCCCCACATGTGTGCCCCTGGGGCAGAGGCAGGGTGAGGACAGCCCAGGTCCCAGGCATATGACTTGGTGCCAGAGCCCAGAGGACATCTGCAGTCGGCTGCCTCCTGGACTCCTCAGACCCACACCTGCTCATCACCGAGGCAGCGCACGCCAGCATCTGCACCCCCTGCTCTTCCCAAGGATCTCACCATGATTATGCCACCATCCTCCCTGAATTGTCCCCAGCCCTAAGTGCACATCTGCAGTACTGTATACTCAGGACCATGCCACTGGCAACTGTGTGTGTTGAATAAACCCACTGACCTGAACATAGTTTTCAGCTCCTGTGTCCCGTGAGGTGTGTCAGGGGGCAAGATGCGGAGAACCCCTCTGCTGCCTCTTTATCCCAAGCCCCAGTGTTCTCGCCATCTGCCTATGCTGACCCTTCTACAGAGGGACTGTGGACATTCTGGCCTCTGGCAGAGTCACACCATGGACACCTGTGAGTCCAGAGCTGTCCTTGCCTAGAGAATTGACACCAGAAGAACAACTTCCCCAGCTGGCTCAGGCCTCGGCCGCCTGCGCTGTCCCAGGTGCTGGGTTCTGCGCCTCCCAAGTGCTGCTGTCCAGCACTGCCCTGGGTTCAAGGCCAGCTGACATTGGCCACTCTGTCACTCCTGGCCTGGGCTGCACTGGGCCCCTTGTGGATCCTTCTGGGTATGGCCTCTGCTCACCCTCCCTCTGAACTGCTGTGGCTTTGGTGGAGGGAGCTCAGGGCACTGTGGCTGAGAACACTCCCAGGGTCCAGGCTGATGGGGAGAAACCCTCAATTCTCTGAGGACTTAGAGCAAAGGACTCAGGAGCCCTTGGCTTCTCATGGGCTTGCAGGTGTGGGCAAGAGGACCAGCCAAGAGGACAGGGGAGCACCATGGGCCGGGAATGACCTGCAGGACAGGGGGTGGCTCCCCTCCACCAGGCCCCAAACAGAGCAAGGTGCCAGGAAACACACGTGAGGCTACAGCAAGGGCAAGAGAGCTGGAATCCCCAGGGCCAGCACCCAGCAGAGGCCAGGCCATGAGCAGCCACAGGCGATTCTCTGCCCACACGACTGTGTGCATGCCAGCCTTGGGCAAGGTGTCCTGCACAAGGTGGTGTTGGCCTTCCATGGCCCCTCTTATCCTGGACTGGAACATGACACCAGTCAGTGGGGCAGGTTCCAGCTCAGCTGGTTCCTCCAGGCCACCCCGAGGACCCTTTGGCTTTGTGCTGGTCTCTGTCCGCTGACCCTCACCCTCAAACATAACTGCTGACACCAGCATTGCTGGGCCACTCGCTCCCCATGGTACCTAGGTTGACGTCAACTCCAGTGCCTCAGCAGGTGACCCTGGTGTTAAGCAGGGTCAGGGGCCCAGGTACCTGAGCAAGGCCTGGATGTGCCTCCGCAGTGCCTCGGGGAGCACACCTGCCCACACCTTGATCCCCAACAGTGGGGTCCAGACTGCACTGGGCTACGTTTCTGTTGCTATAACCCAAACAGCTGCTGAGCCTTGTCAACTGCAGAGCAGCAGGAAGACCAAAACCTCAGGGGCACAGACTATCTGCCCTCCCTGTGGCTCATCCTGGGGAATTAAGCTGCTCAGATCTTCCAGCAGTCTACATGTGGCTTTTCAGAAGCTCTAGGAAAACAGCTTGACCTTATCTTAGTCCTCCTAGGCAACAAGCCCAGGAAGAGCCAAGTCAGAGCTGCTGGGAGCATGTGTTCCCTTCCCACCAGGCTGCTCCACCCAAGCATCCATCACAGATCTCTTAAAGAGCAAATTTCCCCAGGACATTCAAATGCAGGATGTGACTTACAAGCACTTTGCACTGGTAAGCAACACGCCTGCACGCTGCTGGGCCACAGCACCCCTATCTGCTGGGGAGGCAGCCACAGGTGACCGGTAACCCGTGATGGGAGGCATGGGGTGCGTGGGTTGTGGTGTTTGTCGCTAGTTGCTTCAGTGGCAGGCTGCAGCAGATCACTGCCATAATTAATCCCGTATTTTGTACCTAAAGCCACAATACTCGTTTCAGGATGGAGCTAAAGTACAGTGCGCCTATCTATATCTGTAAATGAATGATATTATTATTTTGGGACATGAAAGTTTAAGCTCTGTAAAACATGCAGTCCCATGGAGATCTCAGCAGAAGAACTTGTACACACAGGTGTTGGACGTGATAAGGTGCGTTGCCATTTATCTGTGTACTTGCAGACAAATATTAACATAGTCATGAATGAAGCATTTAATCCCCTTTATTATAAATTGAATATCTTTATTTTAACAAACATGAACAATGCACATTATTGTGCTCCCACTATTCATTACCATTACCCACAGTGCACCATTACATGATACGCCATAAGACACACATTCTGGGAACAGCAAGCATCTGCCGGGGTACGACACCATACTGTCATCCTTTTCCCACTCAAACAAAGACATCCTCCCCCAGACACTCTTTCTCACAGGGAAAGAAGACATGCTGCATTAGGCGTCAGGAAAGTCAGGAGCACGCCTCACATTGGAGACGTGGGTCAGAACCATGCATCCAATCCTTTGAAACCCTGAATGAAATCCCAGCCATGCTGAGGTGAGAGCGTGCACCCAGGGCTTTGTGCCCCTATGGCCATGGTGGGCACCTACCGGGGGAAAGTCAGATTCACGGCTCCGTGTGCCAGGACTCTTGCACAACAGGCCAGAGGAGCAAGGCCTGCCATTGCCTGTAGTCCCTTAGGAGTGACATCTTGCACACCAGGTGTGACAAGCATTTCTGGCCTGTGTCAGGTACAAGGGACTAGCCAGGACCTGCAAGGTTCAAGTTCAAATAGAGAAACCTGACCCCAAGGGTGGTCAGAGGAGCTGAGAGAGCAAATGTGAAGCCAGGTGTCTAAGTTACCAGGTGGGAGCCCAGAAGGGAAGCGGCCACTCTGACCCCAGGGCTGAGGCAGCTTCCAGGCCTGAGAGGCAGCAGGAAGCCAGTGCACAGGAAGACGCATGGATGTGGAGGAGGCATGCTGAGCACCAGTGCCGCAGCATGTGAAGCCACATGATTCCACACTGTCCACGTGGGGGCAGCTGGGATTGGAGATGGCAGAGGGCCTGAGATGTGCAGCAGGCAAGTCCCAGGCCCCACATGGCCATTCTTCCCATGGGCCACAAGTGGGTTCGGGAACAGGTCTTTTCACTTGATCTTCTCCACCCTGTGTTCATGTTGCAGTTAGCTGGGTGGGCTGCACCACCCCCACCCTCACATGTGCATGCAGCCCAAGATCAGGTGAAAAGCAGGTCACTGGGTGGAGCCTGTTAGTGTCCCCCACAACCCCCAGCAATGTCACTCTCCACCACAGCTGGCATGCTGAAGGCATGGGCCTAGGAAGTGACCCCAGAGACAGAGCCCAACCTCTAAAGCAGCACCCACAAGCGCCACAGGGGCCTGGAGCCTTGGTCAGGTCCTGCAGAATGGGGTGTCTGGAGAGGGGGTGGCTGTGTGCAATCCTGTTCCTCCTGCGCAAAGTGTCTGGGCTGTGTGCAATATGAAACGCTGCAGAATTTCACAGATCCTTTGAGGAAAAGCTCAGACACCTATCACCATGTTGGGATGCAGCATCCTGTCTCCATTTCACCTAGGGCCCTGGCGTGCAGGGATGGTAACCATGCAGAACATGGGAGAAAAGGGGGTAAAAAGACCACCTCATGACAGCCTCAGGCTGGAGTGGTTTTCTGAGGAGCTCACTCAACTGAGTACCTCCTATCTCCTGAGGAGCCCCCTCCAGAGGAGACCCTCTCCTGAGGAGTCCCTATCTCCTGAGGAGCTCCTAGCTCCTGAGGAGTGCCTATCTCCTGAGGAGACCATATCTCCTGAGCAGTCCCCTCTCCTGAGGAGTTCCCTTTTCTGAGGAGTTCTATCTCCTGAGGAGTAACTATCTTTGGAAGAGTCCGCTCTCCTGAGGATTAGACTCTTCTGAGGAGTCCCCATCTCCTGAGGAGTCCCCATCTCCTGAGGAGTCCTCTCTCCTGAGGAGTCTCTATCTTCTGAGGAGTCCCCTCTCCTGAGGAGTCCCTATCTCATAAGAAGTTCACTCTCCTGAGGAGTCACTTCTCCTGAAGATCCCCCTCCCCTCAGGAGTCCCCATCTTCTGAGGAGTTCCTTCTCCTGAGGAGTCCCCATCCCCTGAGGAGGCCCCTCTCCTGAGGAGTCACCTCTCCTGAGGAGTCCCCATCTCCTGAGGAGGCCCTATCTCCTGAGGAGTCACTTCTCCTGAAGAGCCCCCTCCCCTGAGGAGTCCCCATCTTCTGAGCTGGGAAGTTGAGTGCTGGAGGCTCCTGCCATGGTTTGGCTGAGGCACTGGTTTGGCCTGGGTGGTGACTGCAGGGTGGGTGCTCTGGGGAGAGGGTGGGATCTTCAGGAGGTGGAGCCTAGAGGGATGAAAATAGGTCACTGGGGCCTGTGGGACCCTGGTCTCTTCTCTTTCTTTTTTGCCCCTGGCCATGAGGCAAAGGGTTTTGCTCTGCTGTGCTTTCCCTACTGTGATGTGCTGCCTCATCACAGGCCCAAAGCCACAGGGCCAACTGGTCCTAGATTAGATTGTCCAAAATGGTGAGCCCAAATAAAACTTTTTGCTTTATAAGTTGACTTTCTCAGGTATTTGCTATAGTGATGGAAAGTCGTCTAACATGGAAAGTAAGAGAGATGCAAGTTCCAGAGAAGGAAAAGTGGAGAGACAGAGAAACCAGAGATATTGTTTGAGTTGCTGGATCAAGCTTTGCCTGAAAGCAGGATAGCTCTAGACGCCTCAGTACATGAAGAAATGCAATTCATTATTTTGGGTTAGGGATAAGTTTGGTTCATGGACATGTAATTGGCCGATGCCAAAATTAACATTCTATTTATTTTAATAAATACATGCAGTCACATAACCATGACCACATTCAGGATAGGAAACCATTCCAACCCTAACTCTATAATTGCTTGTATTCTCTCTCTGTTCTGATTTTTTTTTTTCTACAATTTTGATTGAGGCTAATCTGATTGGGTTTTCTATAATGGCTTAGTCAGAACCTCTACTGATAATCCTCCATGACAGCTGCCTCCTCCTCCTCTTCCTCATGCCCTTTTTGCAAAATTTAGTTTCATGTTCCCGGGCCCCAGGCACTGAGGTGGCTGCTGGCCCGTTCCCTGTGTTTGTAGGAGACCCTCACCCTTCCAGCAGCCAGGCCTGCTGGTTGGACTGTCAGCAGGAATTCCACCCCTCTCTGCACCTGCCCAGGGGCTTCTGGGAGGCTGGCGGTCTCCTGAGTCTCAGAACAGGGAGTGGCCACAGCGGGGCTCATGAGGATTCTGCATTCGCTGAGAGGCGGGTGTGTTGAAGACACTTCCTTCATGGAACAGTGTGGGCACTGACCTTTCCCAGCTCCATAAACCAGTCGCAGCTAAGCAGAAGCTTCCCTGGCGAGCAGCAGCCACGGCCAAGGTCAAGAGGCTGGAACTGGCAGGAGAAGGAGGGAGAGTAGACCCATGGAAACCTGGGCTCTGCCCCTGCCCTGCCTTATGCCTTGGGGTGGCCAATTCCTGAGCCCTTCTGCACTCATTAGGCACCTGCTGTGTGCCTGGGTCCTATAGAAGGATGTTCTCTCCCTATATAAGGACCCCTGGGTTCAGAGCCTTGGGGTCACAGCTGACTTGCAGGGTCACACCATCCAGTCCACTGTGCCCAGTGTCTTTCCTCAGGTAGCCTTGGTCAGCAGTGACCAGCTTGGCATCCTCAAACCCATCGTGCAGATGAAACAGGCTCTGGGAGACTCCTCAGCCCAGAGCTTACCCAGGACCTGGGGCGCATAGTCACCTGTGCAAGCCTGGGTTCAGCGTTGCTGCTGTCTCTGCTTCTAGGTGACCTGGAGCAAGCCCTACCCAGGTCCTCAGAGCTCTGGTGGCCCAGAGGCAAAATGGAGACTGGGAAGGAAGGAGTCTGTGGTTCTCAAACTTGTGCTCACAGCAGCATCCCCTGGAGGGCCTCTCTCTAGCAATGAAGTGCTGCCCCTGAGCTCAGGGGTGGTGCCCAAGAGTGATCTGTCTGACAAGGTCCAAGATGGCACGGCTGTGGCTGGTCTGTGGACCACACGTTGAGAACCCCTGGGCCAGATGAACCCAGAAATCGCTGAACAGTTTCTTGCAAGTCCCACAGAGTCCTATCACCCGAGTCCCTGCCCTGAGGGCTCTGTCAACCCCGCCCTGCAGGGACCATGTCCCTGAATTTTCTGGCAAACTCAGAAGAGGGGCCTGGAGAGTAAGTATGACCGCTTAGGTGGGAAGAGGACTCAGAGCTCTGGGGGTTGACATTCCCAGGTGGAACTGACGGGCGGGGCTGGGGCCAGCGGTGGGGGTGGAGTTGGCAGGTGTCCAGAAGCCTCTGTCCCCACACCCCTGGGCAGCAGGACTGGCACTGCTCCTGCCAGGCTGCTCTGGGCTTCTGCCTGTCCCCGGGGAGCCCCCAACTCACCCTCGGTCAACAAAGGCTCTATTTCCAAGGCTGGTGGGGGAACGTTTCAGGCCTTTATAATTAAGTGTCCTGGTGAAGGGCAGCTGCTGAATCCTGGCACTGGATGCCCATTGGGCGGGTGATGGATGTTGACAACACATCATCCTGCACAGCCATCTGTAAGCTATGGGGATCATATATCACAACCGGCCTGGCCAGGTTTCACTGTGCTGGGTGGAGGCTACAGGCAGAGGCAGCAAGCCGGGGCCCTGTGAGAATGGGGTGCAGGCCCTGGGCTGGTCTCGGGGGCCTCTCCCAACTGATCCTGGTGCACTGAGGAAGCTGGGGCCCCAGACGAAGGGGTCAGCCCCCAGGCTTTGAAAGAAATCCAGAAGCCAAATTCGATTCTGCCCTTTTCCCTCACTCCTTCCATCCAACCCTGCAGCAACCTTCTAGTTGGTTCTGGAATTCATCTGCTGTTCTCCATCTCATGTCCCCACCCCCCATCCAGGCTGCCACCTCTCTGTCTCTCTCACTATGCTTCCCCACACATGGATGGGGTGAAACTCGGTCCCTGAAAGTAACCACCAAGTTTTGTTGATGTGATGGAGTCAGCGAAGTCTATCAGTTACCATCTGAGCCCCGGGGGCTGACGCTATGCATTGCATTTCTGCCACCACTCACTAGGATGGACCTAGGCGAGCCCTGTGGTCCCAGGAGGAAGCAGAGACACGAGGAAACGGGCAAGCCAAGCCCATTCACAGCAGAGCTCCCACCTTCCCTGCAGAGCCCCTGGTGTTGTGACAGCTCCCATACGCTCCCCAGTTTGGGGATGCTTATTATGCAGCAAGAACAGACTGCTACACATGAGCTCTTACATGATTTAGGCCCTTCCGACCTCTCCAACTGCATCTTATTTATTTCTCCACTATAACTATTGCTCTTCTCTGGCTCAGGGCCTTTGTGCTTGTGGCTCCCTTCACCTGGAAAGACTTGTCATGGGCACCCTCCTCCTGTCCTTAGATCCCAGCATAAATGTGGTCTCCTTAGAGAGATCCATCCAAAGTAAGCTTCCCTGCCCAGTGCTCCCATTTAGTCTCACTTATGTCCTGCTTGAAACTTGAAAGGATCCAACTGTTGGAACGACCTGATTTTTCTGTCCTTGCCACTCACTTCTTATCTGCTCTCTCTGTCTTCTTCCGCCCTAGGCACCATGATGCGGAGCAGGTCTCTGGGTGTCTCTGGCTCATGACTCCTTCCCCAGCCCTCAGCTGACTCCAGGTGGGTGGGTGGGTGGGTGGGTGTCTTCGCGGTTCAGAACAGACCCCAGGACAGCACCCAGGTCTCCCTGGCTTCCCACACTGCCTTCTGCTTTGGTTTGATGAGGCCACAGGATGGAAGGCTGGAGGGCTGGTGGGAGCAGAGCTGGATGGGGAGAGCCTGGGATGAGCTTCACAGGCAGGGCAGGAGGCCTGTGATGTCACCACATGGCCCTGGTGCCCACACCCTGCCCAGCCCAGAACAGTCTCCCTCTTGTTGTTGGATGAGCAGAAGAAAGATCAGTTCTGAGGCAGACCTAGGGGGAGGGCTGGATCTTTGAAATGCTGAGCAGACAGTGGAGGTGACAGCCCTGGGCTGTGGCAGGGGACAGAACCCTTGAGCTCACAGTCAGTCAGATCTCTTCCCTGCAGACCTTTTCAGAGCCTTTAATATGCTAATGTGGGCTGGGATTCCAGAGAGGATTAAGAAGGACTTGCCCAGCAGTTGGGCCCAGGGGACCCTTCAATCAGGCACCATTTTGTGGAATGGTCACAAGGCACATTGACCTGGAGAGAGTTACAAATTTCTATTTCAGGTCCCCTCTAGCCCTCTGAGAGTTTCATTAGGCCTTTGTAGCATTTTAAAAGTCAAAAACATTTATTTGATGATAATAATGTTTAAAAAGCTGTGAATTTCTAGCATCTGTAAAAGAAATAAGTGGCCACCCTGGGTCCCACTAACTGCTGGAACAGAGTCCAACACCCACTAACCCGCTGGAACAGAGTCCCGCAGCCAAGGCCTTGGCTCTACCATTTGCCACAGTCCCCACCACTCCCTACTGTCTCCCAATGTGTTCTCTTTAGAACAAAGTGCCTTCCTTCCTGGTTTGACGTTCAGCTTTCTGAGTTGCCACCAGTGACCCACAGTGTCATGAGCAGCCCCAACAATGGAGCTGTGCCCTGCAGGTGAGGGAGGAGGCTGGCCTGCACACCCAGCAGAAGGAAGGCATCCAGCGTGGCTGCAGGAAGGTCTCTCTCGGGCTGTCTGGGCACAGGAGATGGCTTCCATGACAGCCCGCCCTGGGCAGGACAAAGTGGGGGAGAGGTAAAACAGACAGATCAGATTTCTTCCTGGAGGTGTCTGGGTTGTGAGGGGCAGCGGGGAACCAGGGGGTGGCTGGAGCCGGTGGGGGGATGGCCTGAGACCACAGAGGCCCAGGGAGCCCTGGGAGGTGGGGTCAGGGATGGCAGCTGCTCACCCAGACCTGGGCAGCAGCCTGGGCGTCTGGGACGGGCATGCAACTGGACAGGAGGGTCCTGGTCAGCTTCTAGGTTCCACAGACCCCGAATGCTGGCTGGCGCAGGAGTCGGATGTATCTTTTCCTGGTGCCCAGACTGAGGGTTCTGGAGGCTTCCTGGAGGCCAGGCCTGGTCTTGAGCCCTTCCCGTCCATTAGTCCGTGGCCCCCGGCATTTGTGTCCCCTGGAACCTTGCTAGAGATGCAGCCTCTGTGTGACAGCCATGATG
The DNA here is from genome assembly GCF_902686455.1 of Sciurus vulgaris. Taxonomy (NCBI): domain Eukaryota; kingdom Metazoa; phylum Chordata; class Mammalia; order Rodentia; family Sciuridae; genus Sciurus; species Sciurus vulgaris. The sequence continues at coordinate 1,512,559 of NW_027632915.1, read as the reverse complement.
GGGCAGCCATTTGCCCCGGGAGCCCCAGGGGCAAAGACCCTCCTGCCTGGAGGCCTGAGACTCAGGCTGCTGGCCTCAGCCCAGAGCCCCACTTTGGGTCCTGGTGGTAACGTGACTTCCTCTGGTGGAGGAGCTGCTGGCTTCCCAGGCTGGGCGCCCTCCTGAGTTACCTGCCAGGGGTCCCGTTTCAGAGCTGAGCCCCCCAGCAGCCAGGGAGGTGGGAGAGAGCCAGGTCTGTGCCTCGGCCTCCCAGGAGGGAGGAGGCCCTGACCGAAGTCGGACACAGTGCAGATGACCTGCAGCCCACTCACCGCACCCATTTTACAGATGAAGAAGCGGAGACTGTGGATGAGAGGCGGGATTGGCCTCCAGAAGACTCGGCCCCCGAGGCTGCTGTTCAGATGGCAGTGCCCCCACCTCCCCTGGCTTTCCCTGAGGAGGGGACGGTGGCATGGCCATCACTGCAGGAAAGCCCACTGCTCCTGTTCCTCCTGGCCACCCCTGGGGCAGCCTGCTGCAGGGTCCCAGCCTGGTGCTCCCTCGGGAGCATATGTCCTCCTGGTCATGTCCAGCTCCTGCCTGCTGCCCAGGTGTCCTTCGGGCTGCCACCCAGGCCTGGCTCAGGGCTGCCCGGGCAGCTCTGTGAATAGTGCCCTGTCTGCAGGCCTGTGGCCCCTCACCCAAGCCATGCGGTCATGTCCTGTGTGGGATGTAGGTAATGGACTGTGGGGTGGAGCGGGGACCCTGAGAGGCCGCCTGTCTGGGCCATGGGATGACTGGGCTTTTCCAGGCCTGCTGAGCATCGAGTCTGCCCACCATCTGGCCTGGCTGCCAAGGCAAACAGGGCCTCCCTGCCCCACCCAGCCATGCAGAGCGGGGTCAAGGCACAACCTGCAGGGCTCCCGACCCAGCCAGAGGGCCTTTGCCGTGTGCCCCGTGCTGGCCCCCCAGGGCTCCACAGGTCTGCCGGGCCCTGTGAGGTCCTACTGCCAACCCTGGGTTCTGTGACCTGTTTGTCCAGCTCCCTCACCTGAGGATGGGAAAGCCGAGATCCAGGAAAGGGAAGGGTCCTGGGAATACTCAGCCTGCAGCCCTGGGGGGCCTGTGTGGACATGGAAGCAGGGATTCTGGATACACCCAACTATTTTACATCCAACCATTCTGCTGATGGGGAAACTAGGACAAGAGTGGATGAGGAGCTTCCCTGAGGTCCTGCTGTGGGGCCAGGAGAACAGTACTGTCGCCGTAACAGTCAACAGCTCTTCAGCTCTTTATATCTCTGATCTACAGATGAGGACACTGAGGCACAGAAAGGTTAAGGCACTTGCTGGAAGTCACACAGCTAATCCTTATTAGCAGATCCAGGATTTGCTGAGCCAGGACTCCCTGCTGTCCTTCCCGTTTTGCCCTTCTGTTCCTCTCTGACCTCAGAATCCTCATCTTCCCTCTGTCGTTTGGGGATCTCTGGTGGAGGAAAAGTCTCCTGCACAGTCTGCAGTGCAGGGTGCCAGGCCAGGCGGGCTCTGCCCGGTGCACGTGTGGAGAGGTGGTTCAGTTTTTGATTGGGAAGTTCTCTTTGCACTTCTGGTGCTCTTAGTGTCACCTGGGGGCTGATCCACGGAGCCACCCAGGAGCAGGGTCCACTTTACAGCCACAAGTCTCCCACATGCCCCACGTGGTGGGCAGGGGTTGCACCTGAAGCAGAGGTCTGGGGAGGCCATGGAGGAGTCCCAGAAGAGGGCGCTGCCCTGGGAGTAGCTGTTGAGATAGGAGGTGCAGCACAGGGAGGACCTGGGGGTGGAGCTGTTCCCCTGGGCAGGAGGCTGACTGGACCACGGGCATGTAATAGGCGGTGTGAGTAGTGAGTTTAAGGACCCAGAGGACAGCCTACCCCTGTGGGCACCAGGAGTCAGCCATGTGTGCCAGATGTGTGCTCAGGGCAGGTAGGTCAGACCTTGGGCATGGTGAACCCAGGGTGAATGACCAGGAAGAAACCATAGGCTGGGAGTCACCTTCCTGTGCTATTGAGCTTTCTGTTACTGTAACAAAATACCTGAGACATCAACTTAGAAAGAAAAAAAGGTTTATTTTGACTCACAGTTTTGGAGGCTTCAGTCCATGATCTGTTGTCCCCATTGTTTTGGGTCTGTGGTGGCATATCACGGGAAGACATGCATGGTGGGGTGGAACTGCCCACCTCATGGCTGAGGCACAAAAGAGAGAAAGAGGAAGAGACTGGGATCTCACAATCCAGAGCACACCTCCAATGACCTAAAGACTTCCCAGAAGATCCCAGCTCTTATAGGTGCCACCACCTCTCAGTAGTGTGCTAGAGATCCAGTCATCAGTACATGGGGCTTTGGGGAACACTTCTCGGTACCCCAGGGCCTTTGCATCACTCACAGTCTTAAGTTTCCTGGAGAAAGGAAGATCATCATTCATCCTGTGTGTCTCAAGATCAACGGGGATCCTGCTTCTGTGTACCCTCCCCCAAGCACATAGAACTTGTGTCCTGATTATTTGTTCTAAGAAGTGAGTTCAAAACTTCCAAGGACTGACTCAATCTCAGATCCACTAGTTTTATACAAAACAGCCATCTCCTAATATGGAGAAAAATATTAGACCAATTCAGAGCTCTCCTGCCAGGTTGGTGCAGATAAATGGGCCCAACAGATGAGGAGACTGAGGCCAGAGAGGCCCACATGCCAGCCATCACAGCACATGGAGAACCTGAAGGACCAGGATGGGAGAGAACCATGGGCCCTGTGTTTGCAGAAGCTGAAGGTGTTTGTCCCACCTGGAGGTTTGATAAGGGCTGTGCACGCACCGAGAGAGGATTAAGACCTGACTCACTGAACCCCAGGAGTGGGTTCTGGGGGGTTGCCAGGCGCCACCCTGCCCAGAATGGCTCCACCTCCAGGCCCTGGGAGTTATTGTGCTTGACAGGTGACCCTTTCCTCTGAGGCATCCCAGCTGGGCCCGACACACTAGGGCCAGTTCTCCTGCCTCCGGGACGGCCAGTCCTCTTTCCCCATTTCTGAACTGTTTTGGAGACCCCTTCCCCCACTGTTCTGAAGAGGAGGGATATCCGGGACCTGTCCGGCAGGGGTGCACTGAGGTGTGTCACTGACATGTCCCCAAGAAAACTGGGGCACTGGGGGTGCCAGGAGTCCACTCACTGACTTGCACCGCGGTCCCCCATGCCTCAGTTTACCTCTGAAGAGGGAATTCCAGCAGATGCTTTGGGACGCAGTTTCCGTGTAAGCCGCTGCATGGTCAAGGTTTCCTCCTTCCAGGGACCCCTCCCTTTCCCCCACAGGGGGCTCATCTCACTGCCCCTGCCCCCACCTTGCTCACTAGGGACCCCCCAGCTTCTGCCCCTTTGGCTTTTCTTAGGAACTTCTCTGCTTCTGTCACTTTGATGAATAGTCCCAACCCCAGGAGGCTGGACAGAGAAGCCCATCAAAGTGGAGGCTTAGGGAAGGGAGGACAGTGGTCAGCTGGCCCTGCATGGATGAGGAAGAGCCAGGACTGACAGAAGGACTTGCAGTGGGAACCCCCCTAGTCCAGGCCTCCTGCATATGGCCAAAAACATCCCCTCTGCTCCTCCATTATGGTCAACCCCTGCCCAGTTTCCAATTTCAAGGCAAAGACCCAACCAACCAAATCAATCCCCCAAAAACAATTTTTTTGGCAAGATTTCCCCATTGGCCAAATTTCCCCATTCCCTGCTCCTCCCAGAAGACCTGGGAATTCTTTTTTGGCAGATCTGCAGGAGGTGGGGGCCCAGTCAGGGAGGACTGTGGCCTCTGTCTCTTTGTGGCCCACTGGGGAACAGGGGGTGCGTTTCTGAGGCTAGAGCTTCGGAGGCCCACTGGCCCCTGCAGCCCCAGCCCCCTCATGGTCCCTAGGTCTTCTGGCAGGGTCCAGGGGGGCGGGAGGTGTCAATGCATCTTAGCCTTCAGAATATGCCCTCTGACCCTGCCTCCGCCTCCCCTCCAGATCGGAAGGCTCTGTGTTTTGGAGGACCTGCCCCTCGGCCTTCTGGAAACAAACTGGGCCTCGTTGGGTGTGTGTGGCTAGGATAGCGGGAGGCTGCTTCTCTCTCTTTTTTGAAGTCTCCTGAAGTTCTGTGGAGTCCCAGCACTTTTAGTTTGCACTGGGAGGAACGGTGGGTGCTGAGAGAGTGCTGTTGGGTACAGGAAGGGACCAACTGGGGTGGGAAAGGCCACTGTCTGCGTGCCCACCCCACGTGGGGTTCTGGCTGGCTTTTCTGTACAGCAGTGGGCCCAGGGCCTCAGGGGCTCCCTAGGGGAACAGGGTCCCCAGTGACTCAAGGGCAGAGCTCTGTTTTCTAGAAGCTCCTGGAAGGAGCCCTCGAGGGAGGGGGAGGAAGGAGCAGGCGGGGGGCAGCCTGGCAGCTGCACCACCTGGAAGTCAAGTAGCTGGCCCAGAACGTTCTCCCGCCTCGCTTCTTCCTCAGGGAGCATCTGAGCTGAGTGCCACACTGGCAGTGCTGGGTGACTCTGGGCTCCCCTAGCTGAGCGGAGAGGGACCAGGCTCTTACCCTGCTCTGCCCAGCGTGGCCTCCACCAAGGGACCTCTCCCACTTTCCTCCACAGAAGCCAGGACGACCGGATGGCACTTCTTTCCTTCCCTCCCTCCTGTCACCCCTCCTTTTCTCTCCTTCCTTCCTTCCTTTCTCCTTCTTGGTGCTGGTTAAGATCCAGAGCCTCCTGTGTGCCCAGCCAGCTCTCTGCCACTGAGCTCCACCCACAGACCAGGCTGGCTGCTGGCACCATAGACCAGGCTCAGCACACTTATTTTTCCTCTAAAGGACCAAATATTTTAGGGGTTGTCGTCTCCCTTGCAGTTTCTCACCTCTGCCATTATAATATGGAAGGTGTAATGGACAATGTGTCATCAAAGGAGTGCCAATAAAACTTTATTTGAAAAAAACAATCAGAGGGCCAGTTTTGGCCCATGATGGGTGATGGCTCGCCCACACCCACCTCTTGTTCTTGACGTCTTGGGCAGAGATTCTGGGAGCTGTCACGTAGTGGGTTCCCGATCACAGCATGATGATGTCCAAGGTGGCGGAGGGGCCACAGGGATGGGGGAAACTTGGGACCAGGCAAGCCCAGGTTCTGTTCCTAACTCTGAAGAGTGCATGACATTGGCCAGTGGCTTCCCTTCTGAGTCATGCTTCCCTCCACCGTACAATGAAGGTGACTCAAACACCAGGTCACACAGTTGTTGGGATGATGACTTAGCAGTGACCTCTAGTACCCAGTAAACCCTGGACTCATGCCAGGCACTGGTTTTATCCCTGACTGGAATGGAGCACTTCCCAACTGTCCTCTTAGGTCCTCAGTGAACAGAAACGGAAGATAAATCCTCCCTGCATCCCCAGAGGGTGTAATCCCAACTCTGATGAGATTTCTGATACTTGCAAGCAGAGCCCTTCTCCTCTGAGCCCAAGGTCCCTCCATTTCTAGAAGGGTTGATGATCCCTTGCTCTTGGTGCCACTGCCTGTGGAGGGAGCACCCTCCCCTTCCCAGGCGGCCCTCTTTGTGAAGGTCATGCTCTATCAGTTGCCTGGTAGCTCGAGAAAAACTACCCTGCCCCACCAGCAGCCCCTCCTCCTTCAGCCTTTCTTACCTCGATTAACGTTACCATCATCTACCCAGTGGCTCCACCAAACCCCTGAGCTGTCCTGAGACCCCCGCCCTACCCAGCCACCTCCCATCTGTGCTGGGTGGGAGGTGGAGGGGGGGACTTGGCAAATATGGCACCATGGATTTCTCACTTCCTGCACTTAGTCCTCCCACCAACAGGGGGCACTATTTTCTTTGCCCTTGATGCTGATCTCAGTCATATGACTCACTGCAGCCAATAGAATGTGGAGGTGACTGTGTCCCTTCTGGGCTTGGACCACAAGAAGCCCAGCAGCTTCACTTTGGTGCTGTCCTGCTAACCTGTGGGAGAGAGAAGCACCCCAGAGGAACTGAGGTGCCCTGGCCAGCTGACAGCCAGCCCCACAGCCATGGTATGTGAGGGCATGTATCTGGACCATCCCACCCAGTCCCCGAAGGTGGCCCTGTGAGAGGGGTCATGCCACTGAGGGTAGAACAGAGACAATGGTGAGCAGCCAATGAGCATTGCTTTGGACCATTATCAAGTCCTGGGTGGCTCATTCCAGGCTATCTTTTCCTGAAGCACCACCCAATGCCCTTTCTGCCAGAAGCCCTACTATCCTGTCCCTGAAATCCCAGAAACCTCTGTGTGTCACCCTGTTATTACCATAGCCTTGACCCTGGCCTCCAGCTTCCACTCTGGAACCTTCCAAACATTCTCATGAGGGGGGAAGAGCTCTGGAAAGACAGTCAGACCCTCTGACTCTCCACCTTGGCTTGGAACAGAACCATCCTTCCCTGGCTTCATCCTGGCCTTTAACCTCCATCAGGTGGCTTCTGGGTGGATGTGAAATGGGACAGTCCACTCAGTGCCAAAGCCATCTCAGCCACCCACCCAAGATGCCGAAGCAGGGCCATTGGTCCACCTGCCCTGAACGGCCCCTTCATGTCAGCTAGGACCCCTCTTGGGGACCAGATGTGCCCCAGGGTCACTGGGTGTGAGTTTCAGCCTGCTGGCGATGGGAACATTGGCTGAAGCAAAGGCCTAGGGTGGATGTCAGATGGAAAGATGGGGTGGAAGGTTTAGATACAAATGTTTCCTTTTCCTTCTCTGCAATCTTGGGGTCATGCCTCAGTTTCTCATTTGTATCATGGGGGTGACCTTGCAGGGACATGGTGAGGAGTGGATATAATATGCATAAACTGTCTGCGAAGTGGCTGGCCTGAGGTCGGTCCTCAATAAAGAGAAGTTGTCATTAGTGTTGCTCCTGTTATGTCTCCTGCACTAACTCTAATAATTATTACACCCTCTGCTATTACTTCTTCCACCATCGCTACACTCATGTCTTGTCTCATTGTCACTCATCCCTTTCACTTTGCCTGTCCTGCTGTCTCTCTATGGTAGAATGGAAGGAACCCAGCTGTCAGGATACCTGGGGACTCACTAGATTCATTCTCAATTTGCGAGTGGCCTGGGATCCATGCATCACCCTTTCTGAACTTTTTCTTCCAATATTTTATTTTGGAATCATATCGTAACCTCACAGGAATTTGTGAAAATAGTACAAAAAACTGACTATCTTGAAATCAAAACTTCTTTTCAACCAACAGAAATCATTATAAATAAACTAAAAGGAAAGGCAGGTCTAGACTGAGATAGGTAAATACAACAGAGTGATGGAACCTGTAATATGTAAAGAGCTCTTACAATTCAATGAAGAAAACGCCAACCACTCAGTCAACAAGTAGGCCATGAGCATGACCAGAAAGTTCTCCAAAGAGAAAACTCAATGGTCCATTGTCAAGAAGACCCCCAGTGAATTCTGAAACCACGAGGCTCTTCCTTCCTTTGCAGACCCACCAAGGATAAGGGTCAGTCTGTGAAGCTGGCACAGTGAGAGACTGACAGCAATAACTAATAGTAAGATGGAGCGCCTAATGAGACACTGTCACAGGGAGTTCCTCCCACCCCCACCCACCCATTCATCCCTGGCCCCCTTTCCCTTCTCCTTTCTGGGCCTTCCTCCCCCAGTCTTCCTGACTCAATGGCTGCTGCTCCTTTCCTGAGGTGGACACTCCAGCCCCGACTCCTGTGGCTGAACACAATGTCCTCCAGCTCCCTCCAGATGGGTGCCTATGACAGAATTCCCTCCTTTTTATGAACCAGCCACAGTTCAATGATTTGGTGGCCACCCGCACCTGGCAGCTGCTCTTTCGGACGTTGGGTCTAGACAATGGCTGCGATGCTAGAATGTTCTCTAGGACACTGCTGTTCTAGAAGGTTCTGAAGGCTTTCTGTATCTCACAATGATGTTTAAAAGGCAGAAACTTGAGAACAGCAGAGGAGGAAGAGGAGGTGGGTGTTAAGGGGCTCTCCAGAGTCTGGCTATGGAGAAAGAGGAAGATGGCAGGACAGCCCGTCCTAGGGTCCAAGTGGGCATCCTCACCTCTGGTGGGTGATGTCTAAGGGTCAGAAGAGGGAGACATGGAGAGGAGGCAGGGAAGATGGGGCACTAGGCCTGCGGGGAGGGTCACAGAGGAGGACAGGATCCCCAGATGCTGGGGGCTACATGGCGCCCCTCGCAGTGACCCCACCCCTCGCCCTCCAGGCTCTGGGGGATGAATAGGGCCTGCCATGCCTGTCTCAGATATTCGAAAAACAGATCAATCACTTTAACAAATATTAGCTCAGAATAGCAATGAACAACCTCTGGTGCATCCTCTCTGTGCTGGATCATGATGGGAAGAAGCCCGTGGCCCCAAGTGATTGTGTCCCAGTCTCTTCCCCGGTCCAGGTTTGGGGCTCCCCAGGCCTCCCCCATGTCTCCAGTTCCCTGGGGACCTCTCCAGATCGACACCCTGACACCCCTACAGCCATATCTCCAGGAGGACTCTGGGGGCCTGGCAGACACCCGGCAGGCCTGGGTCTGGAATCTGTGGGTGCCCTCTCCATCTCAAAGCCAGAAACCTCACCACGGAAATTTCTGGAAACATCGCCATTGACATTCACCTGCTCCAGACAGCTTGCAGTGCCCTTCCCAGGAGCCTGGGCCAGGGGTCCTCAAGTTTCCTGGGCACATCCTCTGTCTGCAACATGGCCTGTGGCCTCACAGGGTCTTCTCTCCCCTCAGCCTCAGCGCCCACGCAGGACAATGTTGTCCCTTCTCACTGGGCCCTGTGGACCTCAGACTTCTGCTCAGACCACAGATGGGATGGTCCTGGGGACCATGGAGGTGGAGGGTACGACCCGAGGGAGGCCAAGTTGAATCCCTTCCCTGTCCTTCTGGCTGTGCCTGGGTCCAGAGGACGTGGTGTCCCCTGGGGGCTCCAGCCCTCAGAAGGCACAGCCTGGACGTCCCTTTCCTGCACAGTTCCTGGAAATGACCTGGTGGTGAGTATTTCCAGCCTTGCAGGTGACAGGAGCCCCATGGCAGCTCAACTCTGGGCTTTCAGGAAGGACACAATCATGTGTGCCGCAAGTGGAGGGCGCGCCTGTCTCCCCAGGAAACTTTATTATGGAAACGAGAATTTGAATTTGCCTGGTGGCTCCTATGCCATGGCCATCACCTGGTCCCAGGACCCATCATGGATTAGAGCGGTGTCCTCACCTGGGCAGCATGGAGATCACTCGGCTCTGTGATGCAGAGGCAGAAACAGAGGCAAAGGAGAGGTGGGGTCTCACGAAGCCGAGAGGAGCAGAGTGGGATTTGAACCCAGAGCCCACGTCACCTCAGCAGTGGGTTCCCTTGGACCTGCAATCCAAAGACCTGGGTTTGTGACCTTCCCCTTTTACCAGTGAGGCCCCTCCCCGGCCAGCACCTCCACCTGCTCCCTGTGATAGGTTTGGAGGCCCCAGGGATACCGGAGGCTGTGGTGGTCTGGTGAGACCCTGGGACAAGCCACAGTTCTTGTTACTCATGGGAGCGGAGCAGATGCTCTGGGCATCACCCAACACCCAGGTGGCCCTGCCCATGGCTTCTGCCCTGCAAGGCCTTGGAGTCAACTCCCTGGGCCTGGGCAGACCCAGGGGCAGGAGAATCTGCACCCCGGCCCCTCACCTGCTGGGTGGGCAGACTCCCAGGTGTGTTCTGGTGGTCCCCAGCGGGACGGAGCCCCCTGGGCCAGGGTGGTCTCTTCCTGGCTGGTGGAGCTTCCCCAGCCTCCCCAGACCCTCCCTTGCCAACAGCACCCCCCTGGAGATCTTTTGCATGGGGGCTTCAAGGTGGTCCACACCCCCACCAGAACAGAGCACCCCTCCGAAACACCATCCAAAGCCTGCTGTCCCAAAGCCCTGTCCCCACACCCTACCCCAACCCCAGTGGGAAAGGGACCAGGAATCTGAAAGTCAGAACCTTGAACATAAAGGGAGGTATGGGATGGGGACCCTGCCCAATCCCAAACCAAACAGAGGTTCCCAGGGGGCTGCTGCAGAGAGCACTGCCCAGCCAGTCAAGCAACTGGCTAGTCCGATGGCAGCAGCTCGGGCACAGGAAGCCAGCTTCTTGGGAGAAGCTTGTTTTTCTGACTCACTGACAAAGAACTCCCCACATGCACCCCAGCCCTGGCCTCTCCCTGGCAGCCTCCACCTGGCCCTGACTCACCTGGTTCTTCTGGCCTGGAGGAGCCCAGCCCACCTGGGGCAGAGGCACCCGAGGGGAGCACCCAGGCTAGGGGAAGGTCTTCTGCAGGCAGGTGCCACATGTTGGGACTGGTCTGGAGGAGCAAGCGGCAGCGGGCTAGGCAGGTGGAGGAGCTTGAGTGGCCAAGGAGCCAAAGACAGACTGGGGAAGTGGGGTTTGGGGGAGGTGCACTCTGCTGGGACCTGTTCTATCACACCCTGCTGTGTTACTCCAGGAAGTCATGTGCCCTCTCTGGGCTCAGGATGATAGAGTGAAGAGCTTGTGCCTGGTCTTCCATCTCTCACTCTGAATGCTCTTGATTCTGGACCAGTGTTATCAGGGACATGTGGTTTTTCTCTCTCCCTCCTGCCCTCCCATCTCTCTCTCCTCCATCCATTCTGGTCTTCTCCATGTCTAGCCGTGCCCCATGCACTCAGGATACAGTGACGGCCAAACAGGTCCCTGGCGGGACCTGGTGGGCAGACACTTCACACCAGTTCCAAAGGAAGGCAAGGACTCAGGCCTCTCTTCCCTGCCCTGGGGAACATCTGACTCTATGACAGTCTCAGAATATTTTGGGAATGGGTTTCTGGGACATCTCCATTTTCCAGGTGGGGAAACGGGGAAGAGAGGTGGGGGCTGGGTGGCACCCCTAGGAAGGGAGGATTAGCTGTGGTTCCTAGTGGCAAAATTGTCAGACGGTCTGAGAAACAGATGGTGGCCACGCTGGTTCCAGCCCCAGCTGCCTTTTTTGAGCACTGAGTAGGGAGCTGCTTCAGGCCATCTGTGGCAACTCAAAGTGGCTTCTTGAGGACACTTCTTAGAAAGGACCTTGGGGTCAATGGCCCAGCTTCTTGACAAGGGCCATGTGTGTAGAGGAGGGTGATGGGCTTTAGAATATCCCAGTCTACTGTCATTCACCTTCCTAGTCCTGAAAAGATTTCTTCTGCCTTTATGGCTCTAATTTGATTGTGGCTTAAATATTCAGTGAGGTGTCCCCAAACTAGCACTTTTATATTGAATTGTTCTTTCTCTGGCTTTGGTTAAACATATTCTAGAAATAAATGCAGCCCCCATCTTCCCTGACTCTTCCTCTTCCTTCCTTTCTCCTCTCCCTCTCTGTCTGAGTCTGTTTTCTGCTGCTATTACAGCATGCCTGAGACTGAATTATGTATCATGAACAGAAATGTATTTGGCTTCCAGTTTTGGAGAATGGGAAGTCCAAGGTCAAGGACCCACATCTGGTGAGGACACTGTTGCTGTGTCATAAGATGGCAGAGCACATCCTGCAGAAAGAGGGAGGAGGGGTAGGTTCGTCCTCATACCAGAAACCTGCTTGAGCCCCTGCCTGAGAAACAGCATCTATCCATTCTGCAGAATGAACCTCATCACCTCTGACCTCAGCACCTCCAAGGGACCCACTGGGATCCCAACACATCAGCTCAGGGGATACATTTAAGCCCCCTCCCCTCAATCCCAGCCAGCCAGCCTCCATGAATCCTCCCTGCACCACTGCTTGGCAGAGCTGCTCTTCCCGGTTGCCCCTGCTCTGCCTCGGAGGTCAGCCTGGTGCTGATGGCCAGGGGCAGGTCCCTGGGGGCAGGTGGAGGGCATCACCAAGCGGAGGCTGCAGACTGTTTCCAAAGAGGCAAGAGCAGCAGGTGTGCATGCGCAGCGCCCAGCCACCCGCGCCCACCGTGGACCTGTCTTCAGATGAATGTGTACCTGTCTCCACCGTCTGTCTGTCCTTTCATCCATTTGTCTGTCCTGTCCATCTGATCTGATCTGTTTGGTGCACACATGTGTCTGTATAATGTCTGTCCATCCATCCATTCATCTGTCCATCCCTCTGTCTATGCATCCCCTTCCTCTGTCTGTCTGTCTTTCTCATCTCTCAGCATGTGTTCCTCTGGCTTTCCCTACCCCTGTCCATTTTCTGTCGTTCCTGTCTGCCTGTCTGTCTCCCTCTCTCATCTGCCTACCTACAAACAGAAAAACAGACAGATGCAGAGGGATTGAGAGGCAGAGACCTGGTCTCTGTAGCTCCAGGGAAGCTGTGGTGGCTGCTGGTGGCTGAGCTTGGCCCCCAGAGCTGGCTCTGTCCCCGCCCTGCTGGCCTCAGGAAGCCCCTTGCCGTCTCCGGCTCCCCAGGGTGTTCTGAGGGTAGTGAGATCCTTCCACAGGTCTGGGCCCTCACACCAGCCTCCAGCTGCCTCAGGAGACCACCCTAATCATGAACTACTGCCCCAAATTTGTTTTCTCCTTCCCAATATTCACCTGGACACACAACCTCTCCAAAGAAAAACTCTTTATTTCTCAGCTTCCCTTATATCTAAGTGTGGCCTGGTGGCTACATTTCGATCAAGGAGACACTAGCAGCTTCAAGGAAACCTTTTAAAAACATGGTTGGTGAATGCCACCCTGCCTCTTCTTCCTCCTGATCCTCCTTCCTTCTAACTGGAATGTGAACATGATGGCTGACACTCAAGCAACTGTAGTGCACTGTGAGGAAATTGCTCCATCTTCAGTGTAGACTGCCTGTTGCCTCTGGAATCCAGTTGCGTGAGTGAGAAATGACCTTCTATTTTGCTGAAGTCACTGGCATTTGACTTTTCTTTCAGTCAGTTGTACTCTTAATGCATAACACAGGGGAAGGAATCTCTCTTATCTGGTCTTCCCTTGTGGAATAAGGGCATCTGAGCTGGTCAGATGGCGGACACTCAGGGAAGTCTACCCCTGGTAGGAGGTGGCCACACAGGGAAGGCAGGGGCAGGGTTAGGATTGTCCCCAGCTTTGGAGTCCCATGAGCTTGGGCACCTGCCCTCCCTCTGAGCCCTGGTTCCCTTTTGTGCCAGATGGACAGTCTCCCACCCAAAAGGAGCAGCCCATCCATTTATGTGGGCCAGCACTTCCCAGCTGTCCCGTGCCCACCTGTGTCCTGGGCACGCACCCCTCCAGGAGCAAAGGTGTGGCCTAGATCAGGGCTGGGGACCAGAGCCTGTGACACCATCTGACCTGCAGACTGCTCATCTCTAATGTGGTTTTGTGCAGCGACTAGGGCCTGGGGGTTGCGACAGGGACTTGTGGCCTGTAAAGCTGAAAATATTCACCACAGGCCCTGAGAGCAGCCCCTTGGCAACCCCTGGAGGGACATGGAAGGAGGAAGAGGCAGGTTTGAAGCTGCTTGGCCCAGAGGAGGCCCTGAATCCAGCTCTGCAGGTGTGGAGCTTGCTCCAAGGCTACCCCCTCTGTACCCAGGGAAGTGCCTCTGCTCAGACTGGGTGGGGGAGCCTGGCGCTGTGGTGCATGCCTGTCATCCCAGCCATTGAGGAGGCTGAGGCAGGAGGATCGCAAGTTGGAGACCAGCCTCAGCAACTTAGCAAGACCCTGTGCCAAAATAAAAAGCACAGAGGGCTGGGGATGTGGCTCAGTGCTCAAGCACCCTGGGTTGAATCCCTGGTACCAAACAAACAAACAAACAAACAGAAAAACAAAGCAAAACTGTGCAGGCCATGGAACAAGGAGCCACAGACAGAGGGGAATGAGAGGAGAGTCACTCTGGAAAACCCGTCCAGCCTGCCTCCCCAGCCTGGACCTGCAGCCAGGGCTCTGGATCCCCAAGGGGCTGGTGCAGCCCCACAGGCTCCCCTGGCTTCCTCAGCCTCGGTTTGGCCTTCACGGTGGAGGCCTGGCCTGCCACCCAACCCCATGGCTCCTCTGCCATCCCCCCTTGGGCTGCATCCAATTCCACCCGCTCCTCATCAAAATGAGAAATCTGAGGCCCTGCAGCTCGGAGAGCTGATAACGCTCCCGCAGGGGAACCTGTGGCTTATCACTACCCGGTTACCGGCATCTCCAAGGACTGTTCCCCTTAAAAAAAAAAATCATCTGGGATGCACCAGGAGGTTGGTTGTGATAAACAAAAGAAGAAAAGTAAAGAAAGAAAAAGAGACCGAGAAGGAGGCCCTGGGACGTGGGAGGAGTGGGAGACCTGCAGCCTCGTCCGGCCCCAGCCCAGGTGCCAGGAGGAGGGGCCTGGGGCCGCGCAGGTGGGCTCTCTGCACGTGGCCTTGGGCCCACAAAGCCTGGCTTGTCCAGGGGTCAATGGGGAGGGTAGTGCACAGGTGCCCCCCACCCGCATCATGGGCCTCCCTGTCCAGGCCTCAGATTCTGGCCTCCATCCCTCTGTCTCCATCTCCCACCTGCTGTCTCTGGCCATTGTCCCCCAATCTGTCCTTGGCCCTCTGCTCCTCCTCCCCAGGGTTTCCCCGCCTGCCTCTCTCCCTCCTTTCCCATCTCCCTGTCACTCCCCAGACATTCGGCTCCCCTGCATCTGCTGCTAGGTAGTTTTCTTCCGGCCTGATGTCTGTTCCCATGCCCATCCCCCTCCATGTTGCTCTGGCCCCTTCCAATCTCCCAGGCAGTGGGAAGGACTGCCCTTGGCCCCGAAACCTCCTGCTCCCCACACCAAGCACCTGGACCCCAGGGCTGAAGGGTGTGCTCTTTCCTTGAAGCCCTTGGTCCTGGCTTATGCCCAGAGGGTCTGAGGATGGCTCAGAGTCCCCGGGCACTCCAGGCAGCTCATTCCACACCATGCCTCCTCCACATGGCAAGTGGGGCCAAGAATCCCTGGGAGTGAAGGTGACTCGAGAGGCTGGGAGGCTGAGAGAGGAGGCTGGGAATGGAGGCTGAGAGGCTTCAAGTTGAATCTGACCAGCCTCGCTCATTGTCCACGAGCTCAGAGTCCTGCACGGCACACTCATCCCCCAAGCCAGTCACTCAGGGAAGGAGGCTGGGACTCTACTTAAGAGTCACGCTTGAGCTGGGTGTAGGGGTGCACGCCTGTCACCCCAGCAGCTCGGGAGGCTGAAGCGGGAGGATCATGAGTTCGAAGTCAGCCTCAGCAACAGTGAGGCCCTAAGCAACTCAGTGACAGCCTGTCCCTAAATAAAATATAAAACAGGGCTGGGGTGTGGCTCCGTGCTTGAGTGCTCCTGAGTTCAATCCCTGGTACCCCCTCCCCCCACCAAAATAAAAGAGTAAGGCTTGAGACAAACAATATTTCAGATTCTGAAGGTGCCACTTCCTAGTTGGTGACCCTGAGAAAGTCATTCAACATCTTGTAATCTTGGTTCCCTCATCTGCAAATGGAGATAATGACAGCAGCTGCCACGGGGTCCATGTGGAGTTCAGAGTGCTCAAACTAGGAAATGCATTTGGGATGCTGCCTGGCACATTCTAGCCAGACATGCCCATTGACTTTTGTTATTATTATAGGAGAATCGCCTTGGGTCATAGGGAAAGGGTATTTTAATTGGGGTCTTGCAGTATGTGTAGGATTTTCCTAAGCTACCAGCGAACCCTCCAGGCTGGTGGTACAGCATGAGTCAATGTCCTTTCATGGATGAGGATGCAGAATTCCAAAAAGGGCAGGTCAGCCTTGGTAAAATGATGAACCCCAAAGCAGACAGTGTGGCTGGACTACAGGTTGATGTACAGTCACCCTAGTCCTGGGCTGGGACTGCTCAAGCTTCATGCAAATGCAGCTTTTCCTGCTTCTCTCAGTTCTGTTCCATCTGTTTCTGTTTCCTAACCTGTGAGCGAGCACAGGCACGGCACTGCCAACAGCCGGGGCTGGGAGAGACCCGGTGTGGTAGAAGCAGCCAGGCCTGGGAGCCTGCTCTCCAGCTGCAGCATTCCTGGCCCAAGCAGCTTGCAGATGCTGGAGGAAATGAGGAGAATGTTCCCGCACCAGCTGGTGTTTAGATGTCTGCAGACCCAGAGCCTCGGCCCCTCGCCAGCCCCTATGGCTGCAATGCCACGCAAGCTTACACTGCTGGGATCAGTTGGATCAGTCATTGGCTCTCTCTCTTGCTCCCTTCTTGCTCTCTCTGTGCAGCAGGAATGATGGGAACGCTTTCCCTCTGCCTGCCCGCTGGACGCGCTCCTCACCCTTAGGTCGGAGAGAGTCTGTGACATCAGAGATGCCAGAGCGCCTGAGTCCAGATGCTGCCTGAGGTCAGTGGTAGGCAGATGCCCAGTGGCTCCCTGGGCCCCACTACCCCACGTCGGGCTCAGGCATCTTTGCCCCAAGTGTGGCTCGGACTTGGGGACTTGCTTCTAAAGAGCGGAAGGCAGTTGAAAGTTCGTGACGTGATTTTGAGGTGTGGCTGGGAAGGGCTCCTTGTTCTTGGTCTCCACTGTCTCAGCTCCCAGCCTCTGAGGAGGCAGGTTGCTTCCTGCAAGATGGTGGCTAAGGACAGAGGGGGCTTCTGCCTGGCAGCAACATGCCACTGAACCTTCAGATGAGCCGACAGCCCCAGCCAAAGCCAAGAAGGGGCTGTTGGGAGACCCTGAGGCACGGGAGGCAGGGAGCTCAGATCCCAACCTGCAGAAGCCGTGAGATCCATGCGGCTGCTGCCGGCAGCCACGCTGCCCTGGGCTGTTTGTTACGCAGCCTGGATCACCAGCACGTGAACCACTGGCTGCGCATGGACCCCTCCAGATCTGCAGCTCCCTGCCATGTTGGGGGATGTCTGTCCTTGCCAGGGCTGCTACCAAAATCGAGTCACCTTTGCCACTGGATCAAGAGGCAGTATCCCGAAACAGACAGAGGCTCTTGCCATGTGCAGAGGGAGCCCCAGGATGCCGGACACCTCGTGGGAGACGCCCAGGTCTGCTGCCTGGGAGCTCAGCCAATGGGTCTTCCCAGCCCGACCCCAGTTCCCATGACAGGGTGGCACCTGGGGCCGGGCAGGCAGGGACTTCAGAAAAACTGTTTGCATGGGATCTGTGCTTCCCTGGAATCCCTGGGTGCCAGTCAGGGCCAGTCCTGCCTCCAAAGTGTGGCTTGTGCCAATGTAGGTGCCCCAGGGAGGGAAGCCAAGGTGCAAAGAAACACCATGACCAGGAAGCAGGAAGACGGCTGGAGGAGTACCAGTGCCCTGGGCAGCTGGTCTGACCCCATGTTTCGCATGGTGGCGGAGCAGGGCAGGGGCTGGGGTATGAGTCCTCCCGCTCCTGTGCCTCGCCAATGGCTCCTGGGATGCTCACCCCACCACTCCCAGTCCATGCCAGGCATGCTTTGCTAGAGCAGAAGCCCTGGGTGAGGCCACAGGTGCTTGTTCTGGATGCTGTCGGGTGCCTGGGATGGGGAGTAGAGGTCCACAAGGAAGGACACCATCTACATCTGCACCCTGTGGACACCATGACCAGAAAGTCCACCCGGGTGTGTCCATCCCTCCTGCAGCTCAGCCCCTGTCAGAGTCCCCAGGCCACCTGGGATAGGCGTGGGAGGCTGTGCTGCAGCACCTGGCCCCCACCTAGGCTTGACCTCCACCTGGTGCTGGCCTCCTCCTGGCCCCGGCCTCCACACTCTGGCGCTCTCCTGGAGTCCTGCCACCTGTCCCTGTCTGGCCCTCCTCCTCCTCCCTGCCCTGATTGTCAGGGTCCCCTGCCTGATGCCTCTCACGAGGAGTCCCCATGGCCCCCCAGCAAGCCCCTTCGGGATGCCCTCTGGGATGCCTTTCTGGTCTTCAGCCATCCCTGGGCTCCTGAGCTCCCATGGTTTCTGGACTTTGAGTCCCACGGTGGGCACTCTGTGGCTGGCGCTCTCTGTCACTGGTCTCTTTGAGCTGCCCTCTCAGCCCCTGCCCAGGACAAGCTCCTTCTTCCAATAACTCTCCCAGAGGTGCGTGGTACTGCAAGGCCAGGGCCCAGCAAGGCTGGGTGGAAACAGGCCTGCTCACAGCTTGCCTCCAGCTGGAGGATGATAGAACTGTTTTGAAGGCCCTGGCTGGACACAGAGCTGCTCCCACTTGCCTGGCATGGGGAGGGGTATGAGTGGCCCCAGGGAAGCGCAGAAGAGCCCAGGGCCCCAGCTGCACCACAGCCTCCTTCTGCCCATCTGCTCCCCACCACAGGCTGCCAGGTGGGCCCAGAGGTTCCCCCAAGTGTGCCCAGCATGGCACCCCCTCTGTGTCCTCTGGCTGGGAACCACCCCCAGGAAAAGCTTAAAACGACCCCATGGTGTTCTCCTTGTGCCTGTGACTTGGGCAGGGCCAGCTGCACAGCCTGTCTTCTCATTGGGTGCTAGAAGCTGGGCTTGGAATCATGGGAAGGTGGTTGGCCCACGTCTGGTGGTCAGTGTCGGCCTCCAGCCGGGGCCACCACTAGGCTGTTGGCTGGAAAGCCTCCTCACGAGGCACGGGCTTCCTCACAGGCTTCCTCCTTCCAAGGCCCATGTCCCTAGAGGGAGAGGAAGAGCCAGTGGACACAGGATGCCCTCTGCCCACTGGCCTTAAAGACCATGCAGAATCCCCTTCCTCCATATCCTCCACACTCCAGCAGGGGCAAGAGGCTGTCCATCATCACAGAGGTAACAGGTTCTGTCTTTACTCGGGAGCAATCTCAGAGTGTGAGGACACACAGCCTCTGCTCCGTGAGGTGGGAGATGAGGGTGGGAGGAGTCCTGGACTGAGTGATCAGGGAGGGTCTTCCAAGGAGGCTTGAGGAGCAAGAAGAAGCAAGCAGGGAAAGGGCATTCCCAGGCAAAGTTTAGCCTGTGCAAAGGCCCTGAGGTCTGAAGTGACCCTGTGGCTGGAACAGCAGTGAGTCAGATTGGGGCCCTGTCTCAAAGGCCCTGGTCAGAGTTTGGACTTGAGTCTACAGGTGAGAACAAGATCCAGCTTAAGATCACCTTATTTGACCCCCAAGATATGGCATGGAGTTGGGAGAAATGTCCACACGGTACATTTTCAGAATCATGATCCCTTTCCTCTCTTCCTTTTGGCCTCTCATCCTGACAGACCATCACCTGGGCCCTGACCTCAGGATCCCCCTCCATCTCTCCCGACCCCTGTATCTCCTCATCCACCCTACCAGGCTGCCCACTGTGGCTTCTGACTCTCTTCCACTGAGTGAGAGGTCCCTGTCCCCTCAGCACCTGTCATCCACGTGCCCAGCCCACCCATGGCTCCCAAGGCACCCAGTCCATTCGATCTACATACACAAACCCCCAAGAGAGCCCATGGTGGCAACGGTGCCCGCCCCTCATCTACGATGTCCCTGGGTGTGCCCGGGTCTGTGCCCGGGTCTGTGCCCAGGAGTCATGGAGATCCTGTTGCCTCATTGACAGTTTAACCAGGTCTTGGTAATCAGGGGCATCGCCTGTGCACCTGCTCCTGGGACCACCAGGAAGCTGACATCCAGGATGGTCCCCACGGGTTGTGACCCACCTGGCCGGTCTGGAGAGAGCGGGGACTGGGGAGGGGGCAGCCAGGCTGGGTGGCATCCAGACGTGGAGGAGGGAAGGAGGCAAGGAGGGGCTCCTGTCCCCCAGGTTACCTCTGGGGACGCACCCCGGCCTTTGTGCCCCTCCCTTTCTGGTGTCCAAGGATGTCTGTCACCTTGAACAGCAGGCCTGTCCTTGTGTGTATGGACTTCTGCCACAGGGGACCAGCCAGCACAGCCAGGGAGCAGACTCTGGTGTCCTGGGAAGCGTCTTGGTGGGGTTCCCCCAACGCAAGGCCTGAGACCCAAACCTGGTGACAGGGTACGTTGGAGGTACCTGCGGGATGCAGGCCTGGGCCCAGGGAGACATCAGGGAGGAGGCCGGTTCCAGGGGAGAGCGGTTGTTGGTCTGAAGGCTGCCCTAGCAACCAGGACCCCTGCGGTCTGGGACCTCTTGAGGAGCAGTGGGGAGGGTCTGAGCCTTGAAACCCCAAAGTTGGAAATGAGGGAGTGCTCACTGCTGGGCTGCCAGCCACGGCAAGTGATGTCCTCTGAGGGGCTCTGGGGTCCATGGGGGCTGTGGCAGGTAGACCCAGGGACAGCTCCAACAGCCTGCATGGGGAGCGGAGGCCAGCTGGGGGATCAGGGTGGGCACTCTGGAGGAGGCCACGTGGGGTGAAATCTGACAGCTGAGGGGGTGGGGGCAGCCAGCAGAGAGCATTTCAGGAAGGGGGAGGGGGATAGCACATGCAAAGGCCCAGGGGCAGGAAGGGGGTGGGGCTTTTTTTTTTTTTGATACCAGGGATTGAAACCAGAGAGCGGGTTCTTTTAAAACTCTCTGCTGGAGTGCTGGCCACAGCAAGCAGCGTCCTCTGAGGGGCTCTGGGGCCCATGGGGGCTGTGGCAGGTAGCACCAGGGACATCTCCTGTAGCCTGTATGGGGAGCAGAGGCCAGCCAGGAGTCAGGGTGGACACTCTGGGGGAGGCCACACAGGGGGTGAAATCTGACAGCTGAGGGGGTGGGGGCCGCCAGCAGAGAACATTCCAGGAAGGGGGAGGGGGACAGCACATGCAAAGGCCCAGGGGCAGGAAGGGGGTGGGGCTTTTTTTTTTTTTTGGTACCAGGGATTGAAACCAGAATGCTTCTCCACCAAGCCACATCCCCAGTCCTATTTTATATTTTATTTAGAGACAGGGTCTCACAGAGTGGCTTAGGGCCTCACTACGTTGCTGAGTCTGGCTTTGAACTCACAATCTGTCTCGGCCTCCCGAGCTGCTGGGATAACAGGCATATGCTGCCATGCCTGATGAGGGTGGGACAAGGGCACAGGGGAGACAGGAACCTGCTGCTGAAGTCTTCCAGGCATTAGAGGATGCTGGGCTGTCCCCTTTACTCTCTGCCTCTGCAGGAACAAGTGATGTCCCTCTCCAGACCCAGGTCTCCTTGCAGCCCCATAGAACCCAGGGTCATACCCTCCAGGGGTATGAGGAGGAGGAAAGAAGGTCCCCTTTGCAATGCTGGCTGGCATAGAGCCTTCTGCGTGGTAGGTGCCCCCAAACCCTTCCTTTCTTCCTCCCCCTGCTCTGTTCCTACCTTTTGACTTCAGAGTCCTGTGTCGCCAAGGCCAAGTACAACTCGGGGGAAAGTGGCCTGTGCCTGTATTATTGATCGATGGCAGTGGGAGAATAATGGCCGCCTGGAATAGGCCCTTCTCTGCAGGCTGGGACATGAGTACCTGCCCCATCCACCACTGCAACTGGTGAGCACTGTGCACGGGGACGCACTGCAGACATCAGTGCCCTGCGGACGTGAGTACTGGACTCTGTCAAGGCCTTTCCTCTCCCATGCCAGCAGTGATGCAAAAGGGATGCTCCAGCACCGCCCCTCTTGCCATGAGACCCCCACCGAGACCTTGTCTCACGTTCTTCCTTCATTAGGTCCCAGACTGGAATCCAGCC
Source organism: Sciurus vulgaris (assembly GCF_902686455.1). Classification (NCBI taxonomy): domain Eukaryota; kingdom Metazoa; phylum Chordata; class Mammalia; order Rodentia; family Sciuridae; genus Sciurus; species Sciurus vulgaris. Next base: position 1,491,113 of record NW_027632915.1, on the reverse strand, counting down.
AGTGCTGCCGGAGAGGCCCTGGGTGGGGCTCGCCTGTGGCTTGCGCTCAGTGGAGACCCTGGTGAGGACCTACTCCTTCACACATCTGCATGAACGAGGTGGAGACACTGTGACCGCTAAATGTCAAAGCACCTAGCTAGGGTGGTGGCCTGATCTGAGCTGGGCTGCCCTCCTGCCAGCCCCTGCTTCTCTGGAGGTCAGAGGACATGGGGAGCCAGAGGTGGCCCTGCTTCCTCTCTGGGCCTTCTCCTTTTTATAAGTTGGCAAGTTGGTCATGGGCCTCTGATGACTTGGCCACTGGGATTTGGAAGTTCAAATGGAATTTCTGTGGCACCCCAGCACCTAGCACAGTGCCTGGTACATAGCAGGCACCAAACAACTGCCCAATCAGTGAATGGAGGGATGGAGGGAGGGAGGGATGGAGAGTGGGAGGGATGGAGGGGTGAATGGGGGATGAATGGAGGGATGGATGATGGATGGAAGGATGGATCGATTGGTGGGCTGATGGCTGATGGGTGGGTGGATGGATGGGTGGGTAGATGGATGGGTGAATGGATGGGTGGATGGAGGGATGGGTGGAGGATGGATGGAGGGATGGATGAATGATAGACGGAGGGATGATGGATAGATGTATGATGGATAGATGGAGGATTGAGGATGGGGCTGGATGATGGATGGAGAGATTGATGGAAGGATGAGTGAATGGTGAATGGATGGATGATGGGGATGGATGGAGAGATGAATGGATAAGTGAACTGATGGATGGATGATGGATGTACAGGCAAACAGATGAGTGGGTGGATAGGTGTGTGTGTGGACAATGCATGGTTAGGTTGGTGGATGGGTAGGGTATGTGAGCATGATTGGACTACAGGCTGGGCCACTGGGATGAAGGGATGGATGGATGAGTGCATGGGATGTTAGACGTGGGGTATTTAGAACAATAGGTAGATAATGAGCAGATTAAAATAATAAATAGGCAAGAGGGTGAATGGTTAGAAGGGACATCAGATAAACAAGTGAATGAAAGAAAAGGCTGAGGATTTGCTAATGGAAGGGAACTCGTGCATCTTCTCTCCAAACCTAGCCAAAGAAACATCTCCAGATCCTGGCAAAACCCTGACAGCTTCCACAGAAGAACGAAGAGGGAATGAGCCTGGGTTCTGCCCCCTTTTCTGCCAACCCATCCTACACCACCGCCCATCAGCTCCTGTCACGCTCCCTGCATCTGAGGACCCTGGACCCTAACATAGATGTCACAACCACTTCCACCCAGGGATTGGGGACAGAGGAGCATCTGGCTAGAAGGTTCCCCAAACACTTCAGAATCAAAACTGGAACTAGAAGTCCTCTCAAAAAACAGGTGTTAAACATGCTGGTTCTAGAATATTCTATACCAATCCAAAAAAGATTGACCAGAGTGTGATGGTGATGCCCTGGCACACCTGCTCACTTCTGCACTCATTCTTGCTCAAGCAGCCATCCATCTACCCACCCACCCACCATCCATCCATCCATCCACCCACCCATCCATCCATCCCTCTATCCATCCATCTGTCATCCACTCATCTGTCAATCTCTCCATCCATCCTTCTTACATGCCCACATTGCCTTTTACCTAATCACCTACACAGTGGTCCTTGCTCTGTGTCTTATTCAGTCCTGGCCTGGCCCGTAGTAGGTGCACTGCCAATGTTTGAGCCTCAGATGATGCAGGTGAGCAGACTAAGAAAGAGGGAGGAGCAGAAAGGATATATATGAGTGGCAGGGACAGCCAGCCAGGGCTGAGTCAAGAGTGGGGCCTATGCCACCAGGCAGGGATGAGCATGAGAGCCTGAGACCAGGCGCATGCAGACCCCAACCCCACCACAGAGCCAAGTGAGCTCAGAAGGTCCTGCCCCCAGAGGTCAGTGTCTTCCTCTGTGGAGTAGAGAGAACTGTGTCAGCCCTCAAAATATTTGTGCAATGTTAGAAAGTACATTAGTTCATGTCCTCGGCAGGAGTTTCCTATGGTCTCTGTAACAAATCCTGCAACCCTACTGCTCAAAACAACGTGGACTTATTCTCTTACAGTTCTGGAGGTCAGAGATCTGATGTGGGTCTTGCAGGCTGAAATTGAGCTTTCAGCAGACCTGTTGTACTTGTCTGTTTTCTGTTACTGTAACAAAATCCCTGAGGTTGGATACTTTATTCTTTTTAAAATGGTTCATTTAGCTCATAGTTTTGGAGGTGGAAAACCCAAACAGCATGGCATCAGCTCTGCTCAGCTCTTTGAGGACATCCCAAATGGCATCCTGATGGAACAATGCAAAAGAAGCAGAAACCACATGGTGAGAAAGGAAGCCAGAGCTGCCAGTGAAGGCCAAGCTGGTCTTTAAAACACCCGCTACAAGAACATGACCAGAGTCCCAGGAGAACCCATCCATGTCTTGCAAGGGCAGGGCCCCCAGTGATCTCCTGTGAGGTGCCAACCCTTAAAGGTGCCACTGCCTTTAACTGCCACCCCAAGGGCCAAGCTTCTATCACTGGGATCTTGAGGGACACATAAGCCATACCCAGCAGCTGCATTCTTTCAGATCCTCCAAAAGAAAGAGCCACTCCTGTCTTTTCCCACTTCTGGAGACCACCAGTGTCCCTGGGCTCAGGGCCCTTCTTCCACCTTCAGTTTCCAGGCCCACGTCCAACATGGATCTCTCCTCTCTCACCCAGCCTCACTCACCCTCTTCTTGGACCCTTATGATGATGGGCAGAACCCCGGATGACCCAGACCCATCTCCTCTCGAGACCCTGGACCGTCACATCTGCAAAGCCCCTTCTGCCCTGGAGGATGATGCTGTTATGGGTGCTGGGGGTGGAAAAGGACCTTCTGGGGAACGTCATTTTCCAACCACATCCTCTGAGAAGACGTCAAAATGAGGCTGAGGGGCAGGAGCTGGAGGGACCATGGGCTGCAGGCAGGGATGTTGGTCTGGCCTCCATGCTGGAGAGGGGAAGGGAGGAGGGCCAAAGGTGGCCACGAGGGTCTACGGGAGATGCAGCTAGGCCAGTTGGGATGCTTGAACCAGTGGCCAGCAGAGCAGTGGCTTACTGCCGAGTCTGCCTTCACCTCCCAGGAGGATCCAGTTCAGGCTGGAAGCGGCTCTCAAGGGGCTGGACTCTGGTGCTGACATGGCAGTGGTGCAGAGCAGCTGGGACCAGCAGCCAGTCACACTCCTGTGGCAGGACCCCAGGGGCAGGGTGCTCATGGCAGAGGTTCCTAGCATAGGTTATGGCCTAAGATGCTGTAGGAAGACTGTGACCCTGGGTCCCGGGGAAGCTAGGCAGGGGGAGTGGTTGTGGTCCCAGGGGGAGGCCTGGTCTTGAGTCCCTGGGATTAGGGGACCTCTAAGCCACCCAAGATTGGTGGCCCCCCACCCAAGGGAGCACCAAGGGGGCCTCAAGATTTCTTCTGGGTCTGTGAGGGTAGCTCCCCAGCTACGAAAACATGCGACCATCCACAGGGGGGAAACCGACAATGATCGCTCAGCAGCAGGAGGTCGCACCTGCACACTGTGTATGCGAGGCAGGAGGTACATGGGCTAGGGCCTCTGCAGGGGGTGACCTTCCCCTTGTGGCCTCCCTGTCCCCATTGCTGACTATTTCAGAGACCCCAAGCTCCACTGGGCATGAGGAGGAGGCTGGGGCATGGTGCCCCTCTTGGGGCAATCGCCTGCCCTTCACCTTGTCCCAGGCTCTGGCTTCAGCAAAATTAGTTCCTCAAAAGAAGCTAGTGTGACAGATGCCGGGGAGAAGGGAACAGGACTGGAATGCCCCACTGTGTGACCCTCAGCTAATGACTTAACGTCTGTTTCTTCTACCCAATGGGAATAAGGACTGTTCTACTGCAGGGGTCTACTCCCTGGGCATGTGACTTCTGCCCTTTCCCACACCAAAAGTGGGGTGCTGTGTGGTCTGTGGTCATGAAATTCTCACCACTGGGGATGAGGCTCACACTACCGTTTGGCACTGACTTGTGAAAAATAAATTCTGTTGTGAGTGTGTTGGGATATTGATAGATCTGTATCAATTGGTGAAGAACTGACATTTAAACATGGAGGCCTTCAAATTCACATACACAGTGCTTTACTGGAGTCGGGCAGTACTGGTTTAGGAGAGTTGATGGGACACATTTCTTCTCAACTCCCATTCCCATGGGGAGGCAGAGAAAAGGTATTATAAAGATTTATTTGCCATATTAATTATTATTTTATCTTAAGTCTATTACAAAGCCATTAGTATATTTGAAAGAGTGGATTTGTGGATATAATACAATCCAATTTCTTCTTTTAAAAAGATTATTCCAATTGATGTGTGAAGAGTAGATGCAGTGAATCAAAAGTAGAAGTGGGAAGGCCCATTGCCAAGTTTTAATTCTAGGTAAGGGATGAGTTTGCTTTAAGGTGGTGGCATTAAAATTAGGAACTGACAGTTCAAGCTGTATCTTAGAAGACTTTTAATTACTTTAAAACCATTTTTATAATGTTTAAAATTATAATTCTGAGAGTGGCTTAGATAAATATTCTCAGATGAAATGAATGATGTACACAGAGATGTGTAAGTTTGTTTTCTTCATTGTTCTTACTGTTGCTTCTGCATGTTTGAGTGCCTAAGTCTTTTTGTTCTTGATGTCTCTGGGATACTGGGATACTGGGATATTAAGCACACAAGAAATAAAAACTCAACAGTGATTTTTCCACTGAGATGCAATAAAGACAAATTAACATAGTAATCCTAATAATCCTTCCTCTTAACTGTCTAGACTCATACCCTCTGATTTGTAGGACACTAAACTTATTTCATTAGCAACAACTAATGACATAAACATAAGTGCAAATTACAGCTCCCATTGACTTAATGCTACTATCAACTAGGTACTTTGTTCGATGTTCTACATATTTAATGCTAATTCTTAAGATCTTACACAGAACTAACCCATTTTATAAAATGTAGAACTTGATACATTCAGAGAAGTTAGCCTACCCAAAGTTGCCTGCCTCGTAAATGACAAGGTCAGAGGCCAAACTCCATCAACTCTTTTGCAGACAATTATATCCCCAGTGACTTGGATAGCCACTGGCAAGTCTGGTAAGGCTGAACACTCAATAAATATGTCATGAGTGAATTAATACACCTGTTTTCCCATTTTTATTAAAAATTCACATTTATCAAAAAAGATAAAACTTTCAAGCTAAAATGGATTTAGTAAATAGCAAGCTTAAACTTTGCACATCTAGCAACTGTATTTATGTTAGAAAGTGGAAAGAAATCAAGTTAATAAGGAGAACAAGAGAGTTGGTCTAAAAATATGAAGAACTGCTTCTTTAATACTTTAAAAGCCTGTGTATAACCTAGTGTGTCTTAATGTTTTATTATTTCTTTTTCCAATTGATAGTTAAAGTAGGGGTGTAAATTTTTGTCTTTTATTGTAAGAGTATATTTCTATTTAATTGTTTATATTTTTTTCCTTTTTAAACTTTGGGCCTAGGAAAGGAAAAACACTCTTTAAAATTACCTATTCAATTAATATGAGGAGAATAAATTTTAACCAAAACCCTTCTATACTTATGAGTTGAACTCCAGTTTTATTTCTGCTTTATATGCCTTTTTATTTGTATATTTTCTTCTTTTATGCCTCCTCTAAAGGTTTTCCATGCTTCATGGACTCATTTACCCACATTAAAATTAGTTCTAAAGGCAGATGAGGTTATTCAAAATTCCACTGTTTAAAAAATATTAACCACTCTATTACTAATTTGGTCATTTCAGCCTTTACCATAATTTATACATCTTCTACCAATGGATCTCATTACAAGGACCATGAATTCAAAATCAAAATGGTAGACTTATTGCTGATGAAGGTGATAGACCATAATTATCCTATAAAACTTTGCACTTTTAGGAGAAATGGTACAATAAAATATGATCAGTGACAAACTGTGTTATGTTTTATGATCTTCTTCTTCTGTTTTACTCTTGTAAATATTTTCCTCAGAAATACCACAGATGGCTGGTACCTGTATGCTGATAGTTCAATCGGGAAATTTGGTGACCTGGCTGACATCCTCACTTCTGTCATTTCACTCACAGGACCAAAATATACCTTGCTGTTTTGGACATGGATGGTGCCACAGTTGGGTCTCCCCAGGTGCTGCCTAGGCAATGGTGTTTCCTTAATTCTCTCTGTGAACATGCATGCTGCATAATTTAGTGTCATTTCAACATAGTTTTATAACAAATAGAAATGGACAATTATTTACACTTGACTAGTTTCATAATGATATAATTGAGAAAAAGCTTTAGCAGAATTGGACATTAGTGGTTGATAGATAATTTTATTTCTATTTAATTTATGATTATATTCGCAGTTTACAGTTTCTGTGTAATACTAATTTATACTTGAAAGTTTCAGTGTCATTGTTCTATATATAATGCAATCAAATATATACACTTCGGTGATATTTCAATATGCATCCTTGTTTTCTTGGAAAGTAGTAGTGCTGTATTCTCCAATAGACTCTTGCAATTTATTTCTTTGGGGAAAAAGTATCAAATTGTTTCAGATCATAAAATATTTCCTGAAGAGCAGAGACAAATTCCATATACCCTGCAGTAAGATTTCCCAGTTGCACCAATGATGTCCTTACAGCAAAAAATATCTAATACAATTTCACATATTGCACCAAGTTCTTTCTTTCTACTGCTCTTCAAATGGATGATTCCTAACCTTTTCCTTTACGTTATTTTAAAGGAATCTATCATTTTGTAAATCATCTCTCAAGTTGGATTTACTCTGTGCATACTTTGCTGTTAACAGCACCAATATTAAATTCTTTTTCTTGTTTCTCATTAGTAATAAATGTCTATCAATCCCATTAGTTTTGTTTCCTTTATTAATATTTGGGGAGAAACATTTAAGGGTATATGAAATCCTAATCCTGATCTTGACTCAAATTCACTCACTAGTTTTTCCTCCATTAGTGCTTTTTACCTGAATTAACTTTACTCAGATGAGTGCTTATTGTGATTTTCTAACTCTAAAATTTGATCTATATTTGTAGTTTCCCTTTTTCTCATAAAGAAAATAATATTCTCATTTCTCTATTTGCACACATTGTTTTATATTGGTATGGTCTAATGAGTTCCTATTATAGTCAATATGTTGCAGTATATTATTCTTTATTTGGTCCTCCAATTGTCCCAGATTAGGTCTTAAGAGTCTGTTTAACCTCAAGGTCTCTTTAAAAAGCCTTATTTTCCTTGCACATTTTCTTCCTTTCTGACTTATAAATTCCAAATTCATTTTTGTCCTGCCATATCTCTGGAACTATTTCTGGTTAGCTTCTGTTTTCTTTTGGTAGACTAAGATAAGTAGGCAAAATGGAGAGATTTTTCTAGAATTTTAACATGGATCCCTAAGTCCTGTTTTCCCATCCTGGACATGCACTAGTAGAGGACAGGTTAAGATTCCTTGGTAATGTGCATGAATACATGACTTACAGAGATGAAACCAACTAGTCATTATAGCATCTCCATTCAGACTCATTTTTATAGCCTATGCATTGTTTTCCAGGCAGCCATGCCTGAAAAATAAATACAGAAATTCCAGAATTATTTACCATGCATAGATTTCTACCAGTGCAATCTTGCTAGAAGCAAGCCATGAAGACTCTCTCCCTTTCAAACCCTGTTAGTTTGTTTTGCCAGTTAAGTTTGTGTTTAGCATATTTGCTACAAGATGAGACTTAGGTTACCTATTTTTTTTTTAAATCAATACAGAGAAAGAGAGACACTGCTGACCTGCTTATTAACTACTTCTTTCCCAATAGATTTATTGCAGTTTTTATACTGAGAATTTCCCTTTCCATTTTATTATTGTTTATTAATAAAATGGAAAGGGAAATTTATAGAATCCGATGACAGTATGTTAGAAGAAATGTCAGAAAAGGACTTCAGATTATACATGATTAAGATGATTTGCGAAGCAAAGGATGAGATAAGAGAGCAAATGCAGGCAATGAATGATAATGCCAATAAGCTGAAAGAGCACCTGCAGGAAGCAAAAGACCATTTCAACAAAGAGATAGAGATTCTCAAGAAAAACCAAACAGGAATCCTTGAAATGAAGGAAACAATAAACCAAAATAAAACTCAATGGAAAGCATCACCAAAAGACTAGAGCACTTGGAAGAGAGAACCTCAGACAATGAAGACAAAATATTTAATCTGGAAAATAAAGTTGCCCAAACAGAGAAGATAAGAAATAATGAACAGAATCTCCAAGAACTGTGGGACATCATGAAAAGACCAAATTTAAGAATTATTGGGACTGAGGAAGGCACAGAGATACAAACCAAAGAAATGAACAACCTATTCAATGAAATAATATCAGAAAATTTCCCAAACCTGAAGAATGAAATGGAAAATCAAATACAAGAGGCTTACAGAACACCAAATGCACAAAATCACAACAGATCCACACCAAGGCACATTATAATGAAGACGCCTAACATTCAAAATAAAGATCGGATTTTGAAGGCTGTGGAGAAAAGCATCAGATTAAATATAGGGGGAAACCAATACAGATAGCAGCAGACTTCTCAAACCCAGACGCTAAAAGCTAGAAGGGCCTGAAGAAACATATTTCAAGCTATGAAAGAACATGGTTGCCAACCAAGAATCCTATACCCAGTGAAATTAACCTTCAGATTTGAAGATGAAATAAAATCCTTCCATGATAAACAAAAGTTAAAATAATTTACAAAGAGAAATCCTGTGCTAAAGAATGTTCTCAACAAAATAATCCATGAGGAGGAAATGAAAAACAACAATGGAGGTCAGCAAAGGGTGGAACTACCTTAGAGAAAAACCACTCAAAGGAGAAACCAAGCCAAGTTAAAAACCAAAAATAAGCCAAATGACTGGGAATACAAATGATATCTCAATAATAACTCTGAATGTTAATGGCCTAAACTCCTCAATCAAAAAATATAGACTGGCAGAATGGATTAAAAAGCAAGACCCAACAATATTATGCCTGCAAGAGACTCATCTCATAGAAAAAGACATCCACAGACTTAAGGTGAAAGGATGGGAAAAAAACTACCACGCACATGGACCCAGTAAAAAAGTGGGGGTTTCCATCCTTATATCAGATAAAGTGGACTTCAAGCCAAAGTTAGTCAGAAGGGATAAAGAAGGACATTTCATACTGCTTAAGAAACCATAAACCAGGAAGACATAACAATAGTAAATACTTATGCCGCAAACAATGGTGCATTCCTGTATATCAAACAAATCCTTCTCAATTTCAGGAATCAAATAGACCACAACACAATAATTCTGGGTGACTTTAACACACCACTATCACAACTAGATAGATCTTCCAAACAAAAACCAACCAAACAAACCATAGAACTCAATAAAACAATCAATAACCTAGACTTAATAGACATATATATATAGAATATTCCATCCAGTAATGAGTGGATTCGCTTTCTTCTCAGCAGCACATGGAACCTTCTTGAAAACAGACCATATGTTATGCCACAAAGCAGACCTTAGAAAATGCAAAAAAATAGAGATACTGCCTTGTGTTCCATCAGATCACAATGGACTGAGAGTAGAAAGCAATAACAAAATAAAAAAACAAATTACTTCAGCACCTGGAGACTAAATAATATGCTACTGAATGAAACACGGATAACAGAAAACATCAGGTAGGAGATTAAAAAATTCTTAGACGTCAATGAGAACGATGATACAACATATCAAAATCTCTGGGACACTATAAAAGTGGTACTAAGAGGAAAATTCATTGCATGGAGCAAATTCCAGAAAAGAATGAAAAATCAACAACTAAATGACCTAATATTACAGCTTAAAGCCCCAGAAAAAGAAGAAAAGAAAAACAGCAAAAGTAGTAGAATACAGGAAATAATTAAAATCAGAGCTGAAATCAATGAAATTGAAACAAAAGAAACTATTAAAAAATTGACAAAACAAAAAGTTGGTTCTTTGAAAAAGTAAACAAAATAGACAAACCCTTAGCAACACTAACAGAAAGAAGGAGAGAGAAAACTCAAATTACTAGGCTTCGAGATGAAAAAGGACATATCACAACAGACACCACTGAGATACAGAACATAATGAGAAGCTACTTTGAAAATCTGTATTCCAACAAAATAGAAACTACCGAAGACATTGACAAATTTCTAGAGACATATGCTCCTCCCAACTGAACCAGGAGGACATACATGATTTAAACAGATCAATATCAAGCAATGAAATAGAAGAAGCCATTAAAAATCTACCATCCAAGAAAAGCCCAGGACCAGACTGATTCTCAGCTGAGTTCTACAAGACCTTCAAAGAAGAACTCATTCCAATACTTCTCAAAGTATTCCAGGAAATAGAATAGGAGGGTACCCTATCATACTCATTCTATTAAGCTAATATCACCCTCATGCCCAAACCAGGAAAAGACACATCAAGGAAAGAAAATTTTAGACCAATATCCTTGGTGAATATAGACGCAAAGATCCTTAACAAAATATTGGTAAACTGTATCCAAAAACATATTAAGAAAATCGTGCACCATGATCAAGTGGGGTTCATCCCTGGAATGCAAGGATGGTTTAACATCAATAAATCAATAAATGTAATCCATCATGGCAGTAGACTTAAGAATAAAAATCATATGGTTATTTCAATTCATGCAGAAAAAAGCGTTTGACAAAATACAACACCCCTTCATGCCCAAAACACTAGAAAAAACAGGGATAGTAGGAACATACCTGAACATTATAAAGCCTATTTAAACTAAGCCCATGGCCAATGTCATTCTTAATGGAGAAAAACTGAAAACATTCCCCTTAAAATCCGGAACAAGACAGGGATGTCCCTCTTTCACCACTTCTATTCAACATTGTCCTCGAAACTCTAAACAGAGCAATTACACAGACTAAAGAAATTAAAGGGATACAAATAGGCAAAGAGGAACTCAAATTATCCCTATTTGCTGATGACATGATTCTATATTTAGAGGATCCAAAAAACTCCTCCAGAATACTTCTAGACCTCATCAATGACCAAAATAGCAGCAAAACAGCAGACTACAAAAACATGCAGAAATCTAAAGCATTTTTATACACAAATGATGAAATATCTGAAAGGGAGATGAGGAAAACAACTCCATTTGCAATAGCCTCGAAAAAAAAAAAAAAAAAAAAAACTTGGGATCCAATCTAACCAACAAGGTAAAAGATCTCTACATTGAAAACTAAATAACATTGAAGAAAGAAATTGAGGAAGACCTTAGAAGATGGAAATATCTCCCATGTTCTTGGATAAGCACAATTAATACTGTCAAAATAGCCATACTACCAAAAGTGCTATACAGATTCAATGCAATTCCAATTAAAATCCTAATGATATACCTTACAGAAATAGAGCAAGCAATCATGAAATTCATCTGGAAGAATAAGAAACCCAGAATAGCTAAAGCAATCCTTATCAGGAAGAATGAAACAGGGAGTATCGCAATACCAGAAATTCAACTATACTACAAAGCAACAGTAACAAAAATGGCATGGTATTGGTAAAAAAATAGGTAGATCAATGGTACAGAATAGAGGACATGGACACAAACCCAAATAAATACAATTTTCTCATACTAGACAAAGGTACCAAAAATATGCAATGGAGAGAAGACAGCCTCTTCAACAAATGGTGCTGGGAAAACTGGAAATCCATATGCAGCAGAATGAAACTAAACCCCTATAGCTCACCCTGCTCAAAACTCAACTCAAAATGGATCAAGGACCTCGGAATCAGACCAGAGACCCTTCATCTTATAGAAGAAAAAGTAGGTCCAAATCTTCAACATGTCAGCCCAGGATCAGACTTTCTTAACAGGACTCCCATAGCACAAGAAATAAAAGCAAGAATCAATAACTGGGATAGATTCAAACCAAAAAGCTTTCTCTCAGCAAAGGAAACTATCATCAATGCAAAAAGAGAACCTACAGAGTGGGAGAAAATCTTTGCCACTCATACTTCAGATAAAGCACTAATTGCAAGAATATACAATAACTCAAAAAACTCAACACTAAGAATACAAATAACCCAATCAAAAAATGGCTAAGGAAATGAACAGACACTTCACAGAAGATCGACAAGCAATCAACAGATATATGAAAAAATGTTCAACATCTCTAGTAATAAGAGAAATGCAAAACAAAACTGCTCTAAGATTCCATCTCACCCAAATTAGATTAGATTGGCGATTATCAAGAATACAAGCAACAATAGGTGTTGGCGAGGATGTGGGAAAAAACGTACCTCATACATTGCTGGTGGGGTTACAAATTAGTTCAGCCACTCTACAAAGCAGTGTGGAGATTCATCAGAAAGCTTGCAATGGAACCACAATTTGACCCAGCTATCCCACTCCTTGGCCTATATCCAAGGGACTTAAAATCAGCATAGTACAGAGATACAGCCACATCAATGTTCATATGTTCATAGCTGCTCAATTCACAATAGCCAGATTGTGGAACCAACCTAGATGTCCTTCAAGTGCTGAATGGATAAAGAAACTGTGATATATATATATATATATATATATATATATATATAAAATGGAATATATATAATATATATATTTATAATATATTATATATTATATATACATATATATTATATATATTATATATATTATTATATATATAATGAAATATTACTCAGTTATATAAAATTATGGCATTTTCAGACAAATGGATGAAATTGGAGACTATCTTGCTAAGTGAGATAAGCCAATCTCAGAAAACCAAAGGACGAATGATCTCACTCATAAGCGGATGATGACACATAACGAGGGGTGGGAGGTAGGCAAGAATGGAGGAAGGAGGGATTCTATAGAGGGAAAATAGGTGTGGGAGGGGTGGGTGGGAAGGAAAAAACAACAATGAATCAAACAGCATTACCCTATATAGATGTATGATTACATAATTTACTTCATGTACAAGTTGTACAAACTGTAGTTTTAAAAGTCCTTTTGCGAAGTATTAAATAGGCCCTATTAGTTGATTATTTTCAGATATAGAACTATTCTGCTCTTTCCTATTATCATCAGTGACTCTCTTGATGGCCTATTTTCTATCATTCTAAAAGAAGAACCATAATTATTTGTCTAATGAAACCAGTGTAAATTCTCCTTTAGAGTTGAGAGTTATCAGCTTCCATCACTGTAACAAATACCTGAGATAATCAACTGATAGAAAAAAACTTTACTTTTGCTCCCAGTATTGGAGGTTTCAGCTCATAACCAATTGATCCCATTGTTTCGGGGCCAATAATGAGGCAACATATTATCACAGGAGTTCATTGTAGACCAAAATAGCTCACTTCATGGCTAGAATATAAAAGAGAGAAGGAAGAAGGGGTTGGGGCCCTTCTATCCCCCTTCAAGGGCACTCCCACAATGATCTAAGACCTCCCAGTAGGTTCCATCTTTTAAAGGTTTCCTGACCCTGGACCCCAGCTTTCCTGACCACACTGGGGACCACATGTCTTCCACATGAACTTTGGAGGAACATTTAAGATTCAAACTATATACCAGGTACTGATGGGAATTTGTCCTTTCCAAGTCTGTAAGGCAGGGAGCTCTTACTTTACAGTGCTATGTGTATGTGTATCACTCATCTGTCCTGTTTAGGTGAATGACTTACATGGTAATGTTACTGCCTCCTTTAACCAGTTGGATAAGTCTTTCTCAAAAGAGTATTTTAGGAAGTAATTTCATATTTTTTCCATTTAAACACATATATTATTAATATTTAAGATATCATCTATTAACTCTGGTCAATTTTTATACAACTAATATATTTGAATTTCTAATAAAATTGTACCCAGATACCTTAGTGCTTGATTGAGAGAAATTTCATGTACACCTTTATTGTTCAAAGCTTTTGAGATATCCTGAGGGCACAGCACTATACCTTTCCAGTCAAAAACAAATGAAAAATGTCTCATCTTTTCTCTTAGGGACCTCAGGTAGATATTAAAAATTTTAAGAATAACTTGGAAAATTCCATGTGTTTAAAATTTATTAAGACAAAATGTTTCAATACCTATTGATTTTACTCCTCAGGTGCTCATGAAGAAATGCAATGTGACTTCTAAAGTGTGGGCTCAAATGGGACAGCAAGGGGCATAGTGGTAGAAAGTAGAAATCTTTTTAGGCATTCATTCCTACACACAGGTTTGTAATCCAAGTAGTTTCATCAGGAAAGTCTTTGGTTAATTTTTTTCTTTCACACTAATTTATTTCTTCCACTCAATCTTTGAGTCTTCCCATTTCCAATTTGAGAAGATATATGAAGACCCAGCATTTAACACTCCATATGGCATTTTCCACGAGGAATTTACAATTCTAGAAAACCCTAACTTCTCCCAATTAGACAGTCATACTTCTAGGAACATTTAATTTGAATGGCAACTTTCCACTACTCCCCAGTCCATTTCTCACTTGTAAAGAACACGCCTCCCTTGATTCTGAAAATATATTCTCAGAGACTGTGGTAAAATTATTCCAAATGTAATTTGAAAGGCAATTTTCTGAAAGCACTTTATAGGATTGAACCTTATTTTATGTAACAGAGTTATATAATTCAAAATTATTTGAAAAGTCATAATGTTATGAACATTTGACCTTACATAGATTACAATAATATTAGGGGTTAAGATATGCAAACTATATTAAAATTCAAGTGGTACATAGATTAAAATATTGCCATTTAAGATAATTGTGTGCCAAGATATTCGGTACAAGTTTTATTTTTTATGGATTATCAAGCAAACCAGAGCCCCATGGGCCATGGCTTTCACGAGCATTTTCTTGGAAGATGAAGCTTTGTTATTAAGATTTGGATAAGTAGAGTAACAATCCAGAGCTATTTACTAAGAGAATATTTTCTTTTGGTCTTAATTACCTGGAACTTAATTTAATGACATAAGAATCACTTGACTCTAAATATTGTATTTTCATTCTTCTGTGTGGGTACCACAGATAACCAAGATGGCTATGAATGTTCCAGCAACATTCTATGAGCATAAGCTTTCTCTGATAAGTGAGCCCCCTTCAACTCCAATGGAAACCCAGGCTGGACAGAGTGGTTTATATTCATATAGCATTATGTCCAATTTCCCTGAATGATATGTGTGGTAAATCCCATGACATTTTCCTCTTACTATAGTATACATTTTCTTGGAAATCATTTGTAGTTAATTTAGGATATGAAGTCCAATCTAAACATATAAAGATTGGATAGCAATTTAATGTCCTTGTACAATACAAAATTTATTATTAAAAGTAGTCCAGATATTCAATCTTCTACTCCTTAAAGTGAGGCAAGAAGCCTTAGCAAGAATTTGTAGACAGTTATGCTGCTAGCAGACACAGGCTTCCATCCCAGGCAATAATTTCTTGGTTCTTCATTCTTGGCACATGGATTATTTATGTGGTAAAATTTATGTTAAAAATAACCTAAAGGGGGGTTTTGGCAAGTGGATTTAATTATGAATTTGACTTTTCTAAAATTTGAAGTTTTCACATATTAAAATTTGATGAAAGAATTATATTCAAGTTTTTTTGAATTTTTAAATACTAATAGTTTGTGAGCTCTTGTTTTTTCATGTGACTCACTCCTGTCCTTATTGAGCATCTGCTATGTGCAAAATACACTAGAACTCATGGAATATACAGTGATGAATTAGCATTCTACTCACAATTCTTCCATTCTTATAATAATCATTTTCATTAGCTTCAGAAAGATTAGTGCCTTTAACCCTTGAGTAAAAACATAATGTAAGAAGTTGCATACTAAAGCAGAACTTGGAAGTGGTATAGTTATATCTAGAAACTCTTAAATTTAAACAAAATAATTATGATAATTTTGTAATCAGAGCTTTTCTATATATTGTACTTATTAAATACTAGGTATATTTCCATGCCTTTAAAAATATTGACACATTTTTTGACACATTTTATTTGCCCAATAATTCTATGAAGTATATATTATTAAAACTATACCTTCATTCTAAAGATAAAAATACAGAAATGCCTGGAAGTTAAGTAACTTGCCTTAGTTATTTAAGTATCAAATGCAGAGACACACTTGAAATGCAGGCAGGCCACCTCTAATCCAACTGTTCTGCTATACTGCCCTTCAAATTTAATAAAATATTTGACCTATGTTTTACTCTGCACTACAATTGCTTATTTTAAAGGACATTTAATCATGTTCAATACAGTATGAAATTCAAACCCACACTATATAAAACATTGAGAAATAATAACTCAAACATTTGAACATGATCAACAACTGAGAATCTATTGGGAAGAAAGCAGTTAAGCAAATTAATTGTGAAACAGTCATTAATTAATGCAATTTAGTATTCAGAAAGCATCATGTCACATATTTAAATTTTGGGGCAATCCAGATAATAGAATATCTTTTTCACATTGTATATCAATATTTTTCCAGGGCTCAATTTCCCTTATAAGAGAGTTGTAGTTCCTATCATTTTTTTCTAGTTCACTTCTTGATGACTTCCAAGTTCCTCTTCTATCTTACAGTTTTTTAATAAAATATTTTCTGGCCATCTGCTATGAAGAACAATTTTCATTTATGTAAATTCAATATTCAAAAACTTTTATAATTTTCTTTTAATAATGTGGAACATATTTTCAATTATTCTGTCCTCTCACCTTGAAAGGAGAACACTCATGTTCACACAAATATAAAAGCATATCCTATCTTAAGGAAAAACTATAACCCCTTCTTTCAAGAAAAAACAGTTTTTTTCAGAATTGATTAAAAGTTTAGGAGATTAGTAACTAAGTAGTTTGTAAAATCAATAAGGGAAATTTTCTCTAACTGTTCAAACTGACTTTAAAATATTTCTTACACATATATATACATATATATGTATACACACACACACACACAGATAGCTTGCAGTGGAATTTAAGAGAAACACTAAATCAGTTCCACTTACAAATCTGTATATAAACAACGTGTGACTTTTTATGTTCTATGAAACAGTGTTGTCATTCCAAGCAGTTAGGTATTGTTACACACCAAAGATAGATTTCTGAAAATTTTAGTATCTCTTGTTATTTTTATCACTTCTGACTTACTGAAGTATATATAAATGCGAAATTATTTTCTAAAAAAAGCACACATAAGATTCCATTCATCACATACATTAATCAAAGGCAAATCAAAATTACTTCAATTCCAAAGATTTGACTGATTTTAGCAAAACTCGTGGCTTTGAGGCTTGCTATCTTTTAACTCTCATATCCTTTGGGGTGGTTGGATCTGCAAAACAACAAGAACTGAGCAAAATAAAGGATGTGCTTGTACCTTGTTTCTCTTGGTACTTTATGTCAACTGATGGTCTTCTGCTTCCACGTGTGCCGAGGCTCTAAGAAACGAGCAGGTCTCGTTCTGGACCTGAGCTCTGGCAGGGGTAGTGGGTTAGTGACTCCTGCCGATTTTCTAGGCTGTTTCCTAACCATCTATGCACGAGGCAATAGTGTTGCCCATCTCACATTCTGGGATGTTGAGGATCCAGAAACCTTTGATGACCTGGGTCATCAAAGTTTCCTGGGTCACTTTCATTATGGAGGTATTTTTATCAGAGTCCAGTTTGATGTGCTTGATGATTTGGTTCTATCTTTTGAACTTCTTCATTGACAGTTTCATCTCTAAGTGGCTCTTTTTTTTTTTTTTTTTAGATTGTCTTCAGGGCAAAACGTGGTGTCTGTTACATAGATGATGTAGCAGTGGATGATGTGTCCTTTCAAGATTGTCCCCCCTTACTTAGCCCAGACAGATAGTGTACTGCTGAAGAATTCACATGTGCAAACAAACACTGCATTGCAAAGGAGAGACTGTGTGATTTTATGAATGAGTGTGCTGATAAGTCAGATGAAACTATGTTTGCAGTAAGTTCAAGTGTTTGTGTCCTTCCTTATGCTTTAGTCTCCCCAGCCTTACTCAAGGTGGTGTGTTCCTTTTTGAAATTTAAAGTGCAGGTACATCTCAGTAGCAAATCCCAGCAAGTTGATTTATCTTAATACTTCATTTTGAGCCATAATTTTTCAAAATAATTGATGACTTTTATGTGTATATATGACGTAACTGGAGTTAAATTAGATTGCTGTCTTCAAAGAAAAACAGAACAGAAATAAATATTTATTATATGAAAGAAATATTTTGGAAAAAAGCAAAACATCCATCAAAGTCAATTCTTTTGAGGCTGGTGAGCCTCTGTATTTTGATGCATTTCAGAGGGTTGTCATTTCTTTGTGCAGATTATCAGATGTGATAAGCTGATAAAAATATACTGATAATATATCAAATGGACAAAGTGATCTCCCAGTGAAGATTAAGATCATCTATGTAAAACAGCAGTTGTAGGCGATCAATGCAGAACAAACACTACCTATTAAAATATCCACAGCTAAATGGAGCATATGTGCTCATCCAAGTAAGCCTATAAAATTGTGTACCACAGTCCAATTGCTGCTTCATTTAGTTGCAAATTAGGTGAATATAAATCGTTCAAAAGACAGTTGACAAGTTATTCCACTATTATTTATAATAATATCTGAGCCAGGATATTGAAGTTTGATTTTACTGGCTTCTTGAAACCAAACCTAGGTGAGGTTATCAAAAACTAGTTCAGTATAGCAAGAACTCCTACTTCTGTAGAACTTTAAACTTTCAAAGTCCTTTTACTGATCTCCACTTGATTTTCACATAAGCCCTGAGAAGTAAGTGGGCCAGATATTAATTTGCATTTCATGGATGAAGAAGAAGAATAAGAATGGTTAAAAAATTTTTTCAGAACTTCATACAACCAATGCTAACGAAGTTGGTCCTAGGACCCAAGTAGTTTGATTTATGATCTGTTACTCTGCCCAAGCTACTGTATTTCTGTGTTATAATCCAATGTTTTATAATGATGATGTAATGCTCTTTAAATTGAATAGCTATTTGTTACTTGAATTATGGGTATTATTTCTTATCATTGTCAAATATCTACTTTTATCATATATAAGACAAGCAAAATACTTGCCTTTTCTTCAATTTTGTACAAGCATTGATCCTTACCTTTAAATATTTTCTGTTACATTTTAGTTAATTTTGCATCAGATGCTTTATAGTTATTTCATTGCCATTTTAATTTCAATATCCCACATTATCTATTAGACTGTTAAATAAATCAAATATTATGCTTTAGATTTTTATTTGTAGGGTTGCTAACATATCTTTCTCAGAGATGTAGTTAAATGTGACTTTCAGTACTTCAATTTTCAGTACTTCAAATATCAATTTATGGTTAAATTTTTTGTTTTATATTTAGGCTCAGAAGTCATGAATATTTCTAGGTATTTCTATATTTGGGAAAATATGGTGATAACTAATGGTATCAAAAATGTATTGAAAAATTTTGTCTTAGTAATTGTTTCATAAGAAACATAAACACTAATCCTTTGAAGGGAAAGTTGTAGCAGAAAGTACACTATGGTGAACTGAATTACAAAATCTAAGTTTTTATTGGACCTACTCATATCACTAACACTGAAGCAAGAAAGCTGAATTACTTCCAGAACCTACATAGAAAAAGGAAAACTTCCTCAACTCCATAGAACAAATAAACAAAAGTTAGAAATGAAAACCTAAAAGTAACCTAAATTGTGACATTGGTTTTTATTATATAAGAATAATTTCTTTTTATATAGCACTGCTTATTTTTATTGTACATTTAAAAGAACAACCCTATTCCCAGTCTACTGGTCTTAAATGTTGTTTTAATTATAGAGTTGCTAGAACCTGCTATTGGAATTATGAGTGGTGTTATTATCCTGCATATGATATAAACCTTGATGTTCTAATGAGGCCCAGAAGAATAGGAAGAAAAAATTAAAAGAATTACCATAGCAATTGATTTCAGAAGATTGGCTGGCAACCAAACAAGTATTTGAGCTTAATTTCTACTCTTTGTTTTTTATTACTTTTATTTTATTTCTTTCTTTTTGAGAATTCTAAGGTTGAACATGTATTGCAACTAGATAAAACTTTTGAAATATGATTAGGTAGAAATATACAATCTAGAACTATCAGAAAGAATGAAAGAAATCCTCTTTTTAAAGGCATAGATTATGTCTGGTGAGAAGAAAACAATTATAAAAGTACCTGCTGCTTTAAATTTCTGTAGATCGATGTAGACTCTGAAACCAAAATCTATCAGAAAAAAAATGAATTTTATTCCTAGTTTGAATAACATTTCTAAAATATAGGATATATTGAAAATTATTTATATATCTAAGAACTGTAAAGAACTGTAAATTTTTATTTGAACATATTTGACATAAAGACTCATTTGAAGAATAAACATTTTTGTTTCTTATAGATAGTTTTTGTTTTGTTTTGTTTTGTTTTGGTACTGGGGATTGAACTCAGGGGGCACTAGAATACTAAGCTTCATCCCCAACCCTATTTTGTATTTTATTTAAAGACAGGGTCTCACTGAGTGCTCAGTGCCCCACTTTTGCTGAGGCTGGCTTTGAACTCACAAGCCTCCTGCCTCAGCCTCCCAAGCCACTGGGATTATAGTCATACAACACTGTGCCCTGCTCCTTATAGTTTTAATTAATGTTATTGCTGATATATAATGAAGAGTACTATAGGCAATCTTTGAATAATTTAATTCTGCATTGTGATAAGTAAGGATGCAGGATATTCCATTGATATAATTGGTTAGTACCCTGAACCTAATGGGCATACAATACTATGTACTAGCTGCAGATATCTATTATTTTTAAACACACATAGAACATTATATAAAAATAAAATGGTCATTAAGCACATTTCAAAATTTTTGATGAATTAAATTCTTATTACAATGTGTTTTGAATTAATCTGAAAATAATTTACAAGACAACACCTAGAAAACTGCTATTGGTGAAGATTTGAAACATACCTTTAAAAACGCATGTCTACCCCCAGAATCACAATGAAATTAGAAAATGTTCTGAAAGAGCATACAAAGAATTATAAAATACTTCCTAACAAAACCTGTGGGATCTTGTTAAGCTAATACTTAGAGAAAAATTTCTAACCTTAAACCCTCATATTAGAAACTATTCAGTAACACAAATTAATGAAAAAGAACATAATTCTAAGATAGGGTTTTAAAAGATTGATAAAATTTTTTAAAAATCCCATCAAAACTGAAGGGGAAACAGAAAAGATGGAAATATAAAACTGATTCAATATATATTCATTAATTAGTTACTACATATATCAGGCAATGTTTAAGACACCCACTAAAATTGTACATTACCCTATAACTTATATTCATGTTAAACACTAAATATACTATTCTTATAGATAGATACATATGCAACCACACAGGAACACACACACATACAAAGTACGTGTGTGTGTGTGTGTGTGTGTGTGTGTGTGTGTGTGTGTGTGTAACAGCATGATAAGTGTAGGTCTGAATAAGAAGATGCATGAAGTAAATTAATTCTTCAAGGAGGTCTGGGACCTGCTCTTTTCCATTTTAATTTTTCATTATAGCCATCCTATTGGGTATAAGTAATATCTAATTGTGACTTTATTTGGCATTTCCCTAATGATTAATGATGATGAGCATCTTTTCATGAGCTTATTAGCCACTTGTGTATCTTTGGAGAAATAGTTGTTAAAATCTTTTACCCATTTTTGAAGGATTGTTTTAGAACTTTTGTTGCTGAGTTTCAGGAGTACTTTAAATTATGGATTTTAAAACTTTGTTAAATATATATATATGTGTATATACACATATTGCAAAAAATGTAATTTTATTCTGTAAGATCTTCTTTAAAAATTTTATTATTAATACTTTAATGCTCATAGCAAAGCTGAATGGAAAGCACAGTGAATTGCACTCAGAGTCTTTGAATAGGGGCAGTTGATGAGCCTACAATGATAACCCCATTCTTAGTCTATAGTTTACATTAAATTTCACTCTTGGCACTATATATTCTGTGAGTTTTGCCTAATGGAAAATAACATATATCCACTCTCATAGTATCATAACATTAATTTCACTGTCCTGAAAATCTATCCTCTACCTGTGTCTGTTCCCTCTCTTTTCCCTGGCAACAACTGAATTTATTTTATAGTTTTCATAGTTTTGTCTTTATACAATGTCACAGAGTTGGAAAAATACAGTAATCAGTTTTTTTGGATTAACTTATATCACTTAGTAATATGCATTTAAGGCTATGCCATGTCTTTTCATGGGTTGGTGGCTCACTTACTTTATGACTAAATCATATTCTATTTGAATGATATTGAAATAATATTCTGTTTGAACATACCACATTTTATTTATCTGTGCACCCACTGAAGATTATCTTAGTTGCTCCTGGTTTGGCAATTATAAATAAAACTGCTCTAAATATGCATGTGTAGGGTTTTTTGTGGATATAAATTTTTAACTCATTTGGGTAAATATTGGAATGCATGGTTGCTGAATCATATGGTAGAGTTTGTCACATGTATGCTTTACATATGTTTTCTTCCAGTCTGTGGCTTGTCTTCTAATGTACTTTACAGTGTCTTTCACAAAGCCTTAGTTTTTAATTTTAGTAAAGCCCACCTTATCAATTTTTTTTCATGAATTGTTCCTATGGTAACTGCATTTAAAAAGTTTCCATAACAAAAGAACACCTGGATTTTTTCTCATATATTAGTTTGTAGGATTTTTATCATTTTAGTGTTTTACATTTAGATCTATAATATTTTATGAGTTAAATTTTGGGAAAGGTGTGAGGTCTTTGTCCAAATTCATTGTTTTGCATTTGGATTTCTATTTTTCTGTACCACTTAATGAAAAAAATATCCTTTCCCTGTTGTTTTGTTTTTGTTCTGTTTTAAAACACCAGTTGAAAATATTTTTGTGACTCTATATTAAAAATATAGCTGAGCGTATTTTTGTACTACATATCCTCTTTGATTAATCTGAATATCTATCATTATCAACATTGCTATTTTGTGAGTACCACACTGTCTTGATTACTGTGGCTTTATTGAAAAACCTGAAGTCAAGTAATGTCAGTCTTCTGCCTTTGTTCTTCTTAACTACTGTATTGACATACTTGATTTTTTGGTCGCTCTATATGAACTTACATTCAGTTTGTCAACATAATACCTTGCAGCACTTCACTGGGATTGCATTTAAACACCAAATTGGTTAAGAAGTGACTTCTTGATAAAATTGAATCTTCCTGTCCATGAACATGGAAAATCTTTCCATGTATTTATTTATTCTTTGATTTCTTTTTTCAATATTTCTGTACTTTTCCTTATATAAATCTTGTACAGGTTTTTATGGGGGGGCATTTATCTAAGTATTTCCCTTTTGTGAAGGATGCTAATATAAATGGTATTTTTGTTTTTTAATTTCAAACTCTATTTGGTTACTGATGTTATATAGGAAAGTAACTGACTTTTTATGAATATGAATCTGGAAAACTGTAACTTTGCTTATTAACATCAGAATTGTTTAGAATCTTGAAATTCCCAGACTTGTTTACTAATTCCAGACTTTTATTGTTGATGGTGTTTTTAGTTTTCTACATAGACCATAATGTCTTATGGTATGAAAGATAATTTTATTTATTTTTGATTCCTTTTCTTATTTTATTTTGCTAGCTGATATATCAGGTGTGATGTTCAAAAAGAGTTTTGAAAGGGAACATTCATGCTTTGCTTCTGATATTAGTGTGAAAGCATCTAGAGTTTTGGAATTTTTCTGTTTTGATTTTTTTTTCTCTTTTATCATTAAATGTCCTATCTATAGGCTTTTTTGCAGTTCTTTATAAAATTAATTCCCCTCTCTAGTTTGCTGAGAGCTTTTATCATAAATAGATGTTGCATCTTGTCAAAGGCTTTTTCTCTATCTATTGATAAATTTGATATAGTTGAGTGATGTTTGTTTTTCAGACTGTTACTATAATATACTATATTATTTGGTTTTTGAGTGTTGAGTCATCCTCCTGAACCAGGAATTGAACTCATTTTGTCAGGCATATAATTGCTTTAATACATTGTTGGACATATGTTAATATTTTGTTGAGAATTATACATCTATATTCTGAAAGAAGTTGTAGAGACTGTTCCTAACAATTTTAGGTTGCTCTCTTTGGTGAGCATTTGACTCCCCTTGTAAACTTTTGACTGTGTATGAGATTTTTGACAAAATCAATTCTAACATTTTCAGCTTGTAGCCTCGTGGTGTGAGTAAAGCCCGGGCCTGGCTCAGATGCTTCTCATCTTCCATGCTCCCTAAGGCACACTCTTCTTAGGTCAAATAACAGGGGTGCAAGGCTCCATCCCCACATGCAAGGATATGTCTAGTTCCTGCCTGAATCATACCTCTAAATTTCCACTTGGCCATAACAAGTCTCATACCTAGATCCCAAATCAATTGAATGGGAAAGTATATTCTTTCTATATTGGGAAAAAGAAGGAAAGGAATATTAGACATTAATAAACCAAACATACTAGATCACTTAATAGCAGTCTTGCTAAAGTTATTACAAGGGTTGTGTTTCATTTATTTATCTATTTAGTTTTCTCCTTTGAGACTAGTTCTATATTTTTGTTTACTTCTAAGATAAATAAAAAATTATATAGATATATAGTCTAGAAGAAACAAGTCTTAGGTCCAAAATTTTCTTCTGTTTCTTCTAAAGTTTCATAATTTATATTACATTCAAGTTTATGAGCTCTTATGTTTATTTCTATATAAGTTGTAAGCTTTAGGTTTAGGTCAACAACAACACCCCCCGCCCGCTGGTGACTATGCAATTGCTCTAATAACATGAACAAGTCTATACTCCCTTGGTTTAATTGCTTTCTCCTTTTTGTTAGAAGTTCATTTGTTCTACTTTTCTGGAGCTACTTTTGGGTTCTCTATCAGAATAGACATCTAAGTGTGCTATAGTTTGAACCTGGAATGCCCCCCCCCCCCCAGTCAGATGGATACATTGGAAGGTAGTGGAATGTTAGGATGCAAGAGTAGTGGAAGTTTATTAGATCATGGGTGAATGGCTTTAGTGGAATTGTGGGATGTTGGTCTTTTCCTCTCTCTTTGCTTCTTTAATGCCATGTAAGTAGCTTTCCCTGCCATGTTCTTTCACCATGATGTGCTGCCTCATTACAGGTCCCAGAGCAACAGGATCAATGCATCATAAACAGAAACCTTCAAAACTGTGAGACAAATGAATCTTTTTTTTAAGATTCTTTATGCATGATTTTTCTTACAGTAATAGACAATACACTACCATAAAGTGTCTATTCTTTTACCAATACAACACAATCTTGATAACAAAAGCTGTGTAATAAATCTTGATATTATTTAGTGATACCTCTGCATTTATTACTCTTTAAAATTGTTTTGGTTATTCTAGTTCCTATGATTTTCCAAATAAATTTTATAAATATATCATCTGTATTTAGAAATAATATTGAAGTAATTTTGTTGAGAATTGTATTAAGTAAAAATTTGGAGAGAAGTAAAATCTTCAACATATCTTATTATCCATGTGCATAGTGTGAATTTACTCTTTTGATCTGTGGTTTCATTTATCAGTATTTTGTAGTTCTCAGCATACAAATTCTATACATGTTATATTAGCTTTATACCTAAATATTTGATATTTGAAAGCTTATAAGTGATATTATATTTTTTATTTTTGTTCTCATGTGGTCATTGATAGTATATAAAAATAAAATTTTTATGTCACTTTTTTCCTTAGACCTTATTGGCTCATAAAAGTTCTGATTTTTGCAGTATTTATTTTTTAGACAATGATGTCATCTGAAATAGGGACAGTTTTAATTCTTCCTTTCTTCTTTGTTTTCCTTGAAGATTTTGGAGAAACATTCAAGTGAGACCTATTGAAATAGAAATTTCTTTCATAGGCATTTTTAAATCATTAGTTGCATTTTCACAGTAGCTACAAAACTACTTAAATTATCTACTTTGCACTAAGTAAGTTTGTCCTCCACAAAGACTGGTCTGTTCCATTCAGGTTGTTACATTTATGCATGTACAGATATTCATAGAACTCCTGTATCATACCTTTGATAGCCACAGAGTCTCCAATAGCCCACGTTTTACTGCTGCTATAATCTGTGTGTTCTCTCTTTTCTTTGTTATTTTTAAGTAGAGAGGATCAATTAAATAAAGAAAAATTGAGAAATAAGGGATGCAGCTGTCAATACCTTATAAATAGTTTGTTAGTGTTTTGGTAATTACACAAAGAGTTGGAGGTGGTCATGGAAGTTAACTCATGCTCTCTTAAATAAGGATCTAAGACTTCTGTGAAGGATTTAGTTTACTCAATTACAATTAAACTTGATCTTTTTCTCTCTGTCCTAGCACTTATTCCATTCTATTAAAATGTGAGAACTGAACTAGCACAAATTTATTGACAAATCAGCCTCAACATCTACCAAATTGATGTTGGATGAATTGACAAATGAAGTACTCACCCATAAAGAAATCATTTCTCTGACCTTGTAGACACTGGACATGGGAAGGGAGAATTGAGGCCTGCTGAACACTTTCATAAACCAAAATACACTGCCTCACATAAAAAAGTACCCCTTTAATTAGAGTATTTTTAATAATACTGAATCAATTTGTCCCTATTTTCCCAGTAAGAGTTTTTGATGATACATCTTCCTATTTGTACTTCTTCTTAATAATAAAACTTAAGTATTAGAAAACAGGTACCATCAATTATATACATTGCATCTCTTCATATTTTCTTTTTTCACGTTCTTAGTCATGAAGTTAATAAAAATATTCTTGAATCCTTTAATAGCATCTTGTATTCATGATCCAAAGACTGCTGTTATCTACTCTTCTAAATGGATAGTTTAAGTTCTTAAATTTTCCCTTAAATATGGAAATAAATATTCAGGAAATGTTAGTGTAATTTGATATTACAGCTGATGCACAATATTTCTTTCTCTCTCTCCCTCTCAACTCCCCTCTCTCTAGCCTACCATAGAAAATGATGTGGCCTAAGAGTTTAGTAGTTTAGTTTTTATTTTTCAGTTAGTCTTGTGTTAATCATGTCTAAGAAGAATGAAGAGGTGGTCTAATCAAGAATAGATAAAAAAGTTCCAAATGATATGAATTACAAAGGTGGGAGCCAAGTCCCAAAGGCAAGAGGGATCATGGTGTGTTGCATTGTTAGCTTGCCTAACATGTAGCCTGTCTAGCATTTGATTTGAGAGCAAGGAATAGCTAGGAGCCCAGAGAGACAAGCAGGGGTACTTGATAGTTCATGCTAAGAAGCATATTGAAGAGAAGGAATGGGGAACAGGGATAGGAAAAACAGTGGAATCAATCTGAAACAATTTTGCTATGTACATATATGTATACAACAGAGAGAATCCCAATATCCTGCACATCCACGAGACTGGGAACCTAATTAGAATAACATACAGTTCATGTTTGCATGAATGTCTCAAAATAGATTCTACTGTCATGAATAATGAAAAAGAACAAATACAAATTGAAAAAGAATGCATGCTTTAACTTGAGAGTTCTAAGAAGACATTTAACTACAGAAATAATAAAATCAAAATTGAATCTTAGAAACATCACTCACAGCAGTGTACATGGGAGCAAATTAGAAGGTGGAGCATCACAGGGAGACTGTCAATATTCCATTCAAGATGCATGGTGTCAAGGTGCTTTCAATGAAGATGAAAAGTGAATAAACATTTGGAAGGAATAAGTTTATAAATCTGATGACTAACTCTGGAGGATTTCTGGGTTGGACAAGTGGGTACTGGCAGTTTTATTCACTCTTAATTAAACATGCAAAAGGATGAGGAAGCTTTTAAGGTTTTGACTTCTTTTCTGCTCTTTTCTTTGACATGTGTCTGATGAACAATAAATAGGTAACCAGTTGGCAGCTGGCTATATAGATTTTAAGTTTAAAAAGAACATTTCTGCAGAGATGTAAAATTAGCAACTGTCAAATAACATCAAGCCCCAACATCAGACCCTTTTAAATACAACATTATTTAAAAGGAAAATGGTTACAGAGGAGATGAAAACAGGCAGAAGGAAAAGGAGAAACGGGCTCTGTTGTCATACGAGACAGTTATAATTCTGAAAGAGGTAGTCAATATTATATGTGCAAAAATTAAATAAGTACTCCAAAACTTTTATTAGATTTAATAACAAGGGGGAAATTTGTGATCAAACACTGTTTTTTTAGAAAGTGATAGAAATTTAAGTATGGGATTACTTCTCATGTTTAATGGTGTCTTTTCTGTTGTCCACTGTAGTTACCCTGGCTCACACTTACCTCATTATTTAGATTTTAAACTGAAAGTCGTGATTTGCTATTCACAATAAAATTCTATTATTATGGCTTCTACCCATTTTTGAGCTTATCTAGACTAATATAATCAGCACAAATAGACAATTGAACTGTGTGGTTACATATTTCAAATATGTTCCTGCAATTAAATATTTTTGAAACAAATTTTCTTTCTCTACACTTAAAAAAGAGAAAATAATATTATGTATCTATACATAGTTTCTGAATTTCATTGGTCAACATAAAATTAGATTTCTAGTAACAGAAACTAGTAGTTGACATCTTAGGAGTCAGTTTTCCACTTCTAATTTTAACAGAAGAATATCTATGCATTTTCTTTATCTCCAAATAATTGCTTCCCTGAATTAAGAAACAATATTGCACAAGAAGAAGCTCCATTGTGGATTCTGTAAGAAGAGGAAGAACCTGGCACTGGTAATGAAGGACAGGGACAGGGTAGGGATGTAGTCAGGAAGATCCTAGAAATGGGTGCAAATTGGTGAAAGGTCTTTGGGTTTCTTGCTGTTGTGACTATTCTGCATTTAACTATTGGTTAAAGTGTCATAGGACCAGTAAGTGGAGTGAGAAGTAGTTCTACCTCATCAGAAAGGGTCACGTTAATTACAATCTACTATGTACTGTAAATTGGGATATGAACAGTGCATGACCTCTGGGAGAGGGCTTCCACAAACCAACACAGAATAATAAAGGAGCTACAGAGGAGCTACAAATGTTATTGGCAAAAAATAGTTGTGATATATTATCTAAATAGATTCTGGTAAAAGACAAAAATTAGGACCATCAGCGTGGTCTAATTCTCCTAAAATATAATTATTATAAATGATAAATCAAATATATATTAAATATTATTATTGAACATATAAGAAATTAAGAATTGTGTTTAATATGAATAGAAAGTGATAAATGAGAAAAGAAAAATTAGGATGGAGTTAGGTAAAACAAAGATGAAATGTAGAAATAGCAATTATATTCCTAAATAAAATATTCCTGATATTTTATTGATACATTTTATATGATATTATGGAAGAATCATTCATTGTCAAAATATTTCTTGACACAATGATAAATGTTCAATGAGATGAAAAGACTGAATAAATAATAGATATGACAGGATGAATATTAATTTATGTGAAATTGATGATGAATATGTAATGTGAATAATATATACTAGAAAGAGTTTCATAGAAAGTAAGCTAGTAAAACTGCGCTAAAATAAAATAAAAAACTTAGGCATGATATAGAAGTGTTCTTGGTGATATCATAGATAATGGCATAAAAATATTTAAAAGATGGACACAAATGTATACTGCAAAGAGTAGTACATCAATTTAACATTTATTTCTGGGTCAAAATAATTGAGCTGAGTACAGTGGCACACTTCTATAATTACAGCAGCTTTGGAGGCTGAGGCAGGGGAATCGTGAGTTCAAGGCGAGCCACAGCAAAAGTGAGGCACTAAGCAACTCACTGAAAACCTGTCTTTAAATAAAATACAATTAGGACTGGGGATGTGGCTCAGTGGTCGAGTTCCCCTGAGTTCAATCCTTGGTACCTGCCCCCAAAATAATAATAATGATAACAATAATAAGAGCATTTAAAGATGAAATCTAGAATAAAAATATAATTTGGTAGTTTTATCCAAATATATTTTAAAAAGCCATTAGAATAGTAAAAAATATGAAAACCCAGTTATTAATTCATATTATAAAAAAAAACTTCCATGAG
This sequence comes from Sciurus vulgaris, assembly GCF_902686455.1. Classification (NCBI taxonomy): domain Eukaryota; kingdom Metazoa; phylum Chordata; class Mammalia; order Rodentia; family Sciuridae; genus Sciurus; species Sciurus vulgaris. Next base: position 1,460,845 of record NW_027632915.1, on the reverse strand, counting down.
GGTTTTTTAATCAGATAAACAAATATAAGTCAAGAAGTATTTTAAAAATATGATTGGTAGGGTTAAATTAAGCACATATAATGAGTTTTGAGCCTTGGAAAATGGAGCATTTCTTTCAGTCCTATTAGGTATATTTACATATCAGTTACAAATTAACGACAATTTTTAAAAATTTCATGTAGTGTAGGTTATATAGTCTGTATTACTTGACCAAAACACAGTAAAACTAAAGGTTTAAACTAAAATGCTGAGCCAATTAGATATTCTTAAATAACTATTGATTAAAATGTATTTAATTTAGAATAATAGTATTTTTCAAAACACAATCGTGGACAGTAGTAAATAGTGCCAAAACGCATAAAGTACTTGCGAGTCTACTTTGTGCAAATTGAAACTGCAAATACCTTTGGAAGAAATTAGAAATTGTCAAGATCTGCCTTATGACTTAATGCTGATGTAACAATATGGTAGTATACATTAAAAGTTTTGTTGGGAGGAAGGTATCATGTGTTCTTATTACAAATGAAAGAAAAGGAAAAAAATGAAAGGAAGAAAAGAGAGTCAGAACTGATTGCTGAATATTTAATATTTTATAGTCACAATTATAATCATTTGAAAATTAAATTTTAGCTGGGCACTGTGTTGCACACCTGTAATCTCAGTGGCTCAGTAGGCTGAGGCAGGAGGAGTGCATGTTAAAGTCCAGCCTCTGTAATTTAGTGAGGCCCTCAGGAACTTAGTGAGACCCTGTCTCAAAATAAAAAAAAAAAAAATAAAAAGGGGTAGGGATGTGGCTCAGTGGTAAAGAGCCCCTGAGTTAAATCCCCCAATACCCCCCATAAAAGAAAAAAAAAATTAAGGGAGAATGTGTAACATTAAGTGGAGAAACACAGTGGACTCTGATTAGATACTCAAAGTAAACATCATGAATTTTAGGATAAATCAGAGTATGCCTCTCGATATGATGTGCTGAGATGGTACAGGATTACTTTTGTGGTCTTTCTGCTGAAAAGGAGAACCAATGTCTCATGACAAGCATTCCTCAGACTAACCCAAATTCAATTTGAGTACTTTCTGTAAAAACTGCCTTCACCTCATCAAATATGTTGAGGCTAAGAAAGAAAAGTAAATAAGAAGCACTTGAAGATTAAGAGACTAAACAGTCACAGAAGCCAAATAGGAGGTTAGGATTGGATCCTAACCAAGGAGAGATACAGCTATAAAGAATGTAATAAGGTATAGTGCACCATGATCAAGTGGGTTTCATCCCAGGGATGCAAGCTTGGTTCAACATCAGGAAATCAATAAATGTAATTCACCATATTAATAGACTTAAAGTCAAGAATCACATGATTATTTCAATAGATGCAGAAAAAGCATTTGATAAAATACAGCACCCCTTCATGCTCAAAACACTAGAAAAAATAGGGATAGTGGGAACATTCCTTAACATTGTAAAGGCCATTTATGCTAAGCCCACGGCTAATATCATTCTAAATGGTGAAAAACTGAAAGCATTCTCCCTAAAAACTGGAACAAGGCAGGGATGCCCTCTTTCACCACTTCTATTCAACATCGTTCTTGAGACTCTGGCCAGAGCAATTAGACAAACCAAAGAAATTAAAGGGATACGAATTGGAAAAGAAGAACTCAAACTATCCCTGTTCGCTGATGACATGATTATATATTTAGAGGAACCTGGAAATTCCACCAGAAAACTCTTAGAACTCATAAGTGACTTCAGTAAAGTAGCAGGTTACAAGATCAATGCCCATAAATCCAACGCATTTTTATACATAAGTGATGAACCTTCAGAAAGAGAAATTATGAAAACTACCCCATTCACAATAGCATCAAAAAAAATAAAATACTTGGGAATCAATCTCACAAAAGAGGTGAAAGACCTCTACAATGAGAACTATACAACACTAAAGAAAGAAATTAAAGAACACCTTAGAAGATGGAAAGATCTTCCATGTTCTTGGATAGGAAGAATTAATATTGTCAAAATGGCCATACTACGTAAAGTGCTATACAAATTCAATGCAATTCCAATTAAAATCCCAATGACGTACCTTACAGAAATGGAGCAAGAAATTATGAAATTCATCTGGAAGAATAAGAAACCCAGAATAGCTAAAGCAATCCTTAGCAGGAAGAGTGAAACAGGGGGTATTGCAATACCAGATCTTCAACTCTACTACAAAGCAATAGTAACAAAAACAGCATCGTATTGGTACCAAAATAGAAAGGTAGATCAATGGTACAGAATAGAGGACACGGACACAAATCCAAATAAATACTATTTTCTCATACTAGACAAAGGTGCCAAAAATATGCAATGGAGAAAAAGATAGCCTCTTCAACAAATGGTGCTGGGAGAATTGGAAATCCATATGCAACAGAATGAAACTAAACCCATATCTCTCACCATGCACGAAACTAAACTCAAAATGGATTAAGGACCTCGGAATCAGACCAGAGACCCTGCAGATTATAGAAGAAAAAGTAGGTCCAGATCTTCAACATGTCGGCCTAGGACCAGACTTCCTTAACAGGACTCCCATAGCACAAGAAATAAAAGCGAGAATCAATAACTGGTATAGATTCAAACTAAAAAGCTTTCTCTCAGCAAAGGAAACTATCAGCAATGTGAAGAAAGAGCCTACAGAATGGGAGAATATCTTTGCCAATTATACTACAGATAGAGCACTAATCTCCAGAATCTATAAAGAACTCAAAAAACTCTACACCAAGAATTCAAATAATCCAGTCGACAAATGGGCTAAGGAAATGAATAGACACTTCACAGAAGAAGATCTACAAGCAATCAACAAACATATGGAAAAATGTTCAACGTCTCTAGTAATAAGAGAAAAGCAAATCATAACCACCCTAAGATTCCATCTCACCCCAATTAGAATGGCAATTATCAAGAATACAAGCAACAACAGGTGTTGGGGAGGATGTGGGGACAAAGGTACACTCATACATTGCTGGTGGGGCTGCAAATTAGTGCAGCCACTCTGGAAAGCAGTGTGGAGATTCCTTAGAAAACTTGGAATGGACCCGCCATTTGACCCAGCTATCCCACTCCTTGGCCTATACCCAAAGGACTTAAAATCAGCATACTACAGAGATACAGCCACATCAATATTCATAGTTGCTCAATTCACAATAGCCAGACTGTGGAACCAACCTAGATGCCCTTCAATTGATGAGTGGATAAAGAAACTGTGGTATATATATACAATGGAATATTACTCAGCCATAAAGAATGATAAAATTATGGCATTTGCAGGCAAATGGATGAAATTGGAGAATATCATGCTAAGTGAGATAAGCCAATCACAAAAAGCCAAAGGACGAATGATATCGCTAATAAGTGGAGGATGACACATAAGGGGGGGGGGAGGGAAGGGTTAGTATTAGGGTTAGAGTTAGGGTTAGGGAGGGGGGCAAGTATGGAGGAAGGAAGTACTGTATAGAGGGTAAAGAGGGGTGGGAGGGGTGAGGGGAAGGGAAAAATAACAGAATGAATCAAACAACATTGTTCTATGTAAATTTATGATTACACAAATGGTATGCCTTTACGCCATGTACAAACAGAGAAACAACATGTATCCCATTTGTTTACAATAAAAAAAAAGATAAAAAAAAGAATGTAATAAGGATAACTGATATTTAAATATGGACTTGTAATGTTAAGTGCTGTGTCCTTGTGATTTTTAATGTAATTATACAAGAAAATATCATTTTTATATGAAAGAAATAAAAAACTTGATAAAATGGCATAGTGTCTTCCAATTTATTTTTGAATGCTTCTAAAAATATATACATATATAGATAAGCACATGGAACAAATGGGAAAATATAACCATTTATGAATTTAGGTAAAGAGTGAATAGGAAATAAATTGAACTATTGATTCTTATAAGTTTGCAATTATTTCAAAGTAAATAATTACAAAAATAAGGTAATATTAAGAGAATCAGGCAATCCAAGATGGCAGACTAGAGGGTGACTGCATCTCCAGTCACTCCAGAACCCAGGATTCAAGAAGGGGAGGCATTGAGAGACTCAGACTAAAATAGAGCCACGGGGCGAGTCTCCCCCACCCGGTGAACCTCAGCCCGGGTGGCAGGCCTGGATTCGGGCGACTTATTAGAGTAGGAAAGGGCAGCTAGAGTCTTCTCCAGGGAGCCCTGTGCACTCCAGCGCTGGGCTCCTCCCACATGGCCAGCTTCTCAGAGCAGGGCCCCCAGTGAGAGCCTTTCCACACAGAGCCAGCTCCAAGCCCTGGAACCAGTAGCAGGCTAGGGACAGCTTTCTTCAGAAGCACTGCATTATCAAGCTACTCCAAGACTTCAGGCTACTGACGGCTGGGAGGTGATACACTGGAAATCTACAGGGACACTATAAGCCAATACAGAAAATCTGCAATATCAGAGAGTCCCACTGACATCTGACCAATATGAGAAAACAAGGGAAGAAAATTTCCCAAACCCACCTGGATACTATATCAATAAAACCCAATGACAGCACAGCAGAAGCAATGTCAGAAATGGAGTACAGAATGTACATAATGAAAACAATCAGGGAAGGAAACGAGGAGATGAAAGAGCAAATGCAGGCATTGAAGGAGGAGATGAAAGAGCAAATGCAGGCATTAAATGATGGCACCAATCAACAGTTAAAAGAGCAAATACAGAAAGCAAGAGATCATTTCAATAAAGAGTTAGAGATACTGAAAAAAATCCAAATAGAAATCCTTGAAATGAAGGAAATAATAAACCAAATTAAAAACTCCATAGAAAGCATAACCAATAGGATAGAACACTTGGAAGACAGAACCTCAGATATTGAAGACAAAATATGTAATCTTGAAAACAAAGTTGACCAAACAGAAAAGATGGTAAGAAATCATGAACAGAATCTACAAGAATTATGTGATATCAAGAAAAGGCCAAATTTAAGAATTATTGGGATTGAGGAAGGCTTAGAGAAACACACCAAAGGAATGAACAATCTATTCAATGAAATAATATCAGAAAACTTCCCAAATCTGAAGAATGAAATGGAAAACCAAGTACAAGAGGCTTTAGGACACCAAATATACAGAATTACAACAGACCCACACCAAGGCACATTATTATGAAAATACCTAACATACAAAATAAAGACAGAATTTTAAAGGTCACGAGAGAAAAGAATCAAATTACATTCAGGGGGAAACCAATAACAATATCAGCAGATTTTTCGATCCAGACCCTAAAAGTTAGAAGGGCCTGGAACAACATTAACCAAGCCCTGAAAGAAAACAGATGCCAACCAAGAATCTTATACCCAGGAAAACTTACTTTCAGATTTCATGACAAAATAAGATCCTTCCATGATAAACAAAAGCTAAAGTAATTTAAAAAAAGAAAGCCAGCATTACAGAACATTCTTAGCAAAATATTCCATGAGGAAGAAATGAAAAACAATGATGCAAATCAGCAATGGGCGGAACTAGCCTAAAGGAATAGCCAAATAAAGGAGGAACCAAATCATGTCAAAAAACAAAAATGAGTCGAATGACTGGTAATACAAATCATATCACAATAATAACCCTGAATGTTAATAGCCTGAACTCATCAAAAGACATAGACTTGCAGATTGGATTAAAAAGAAAAATCCAACAATATGCTGCCTGCAAGAGACCCATCTCATAGAAAGAGAAACCCATAGACTAAAGGTGAAAGGATGGGAAAAAACATACCATGCACACGGATACAGCAAAAAAGCTGGAGTATCCATCCTCATTTCAGATAATGTGGACTTCAAGCCAAAACTAGTCAGAAGGGATAAAGAAGGACATTACATACTGCTTAAGGGAAGCATAAATCAGCAAGACATAACAATCATAAATATCTATGCCCCGAACATTGGCTCATCCATGTATGTCAAACAAATCCTTCTCAATTTCAGAAATCAAATAGACCACAACACAATAATACTAGGTGATTTTAACACACCTCTCTCACCGCTGGATAGATCATCCAAACAAAAATTGAATAAAGAAACCATAGATCTCAATAACACAATCAGCAATTTAGATTTAACGGACATATATAGAATATACCATCCAAAAAAGAGTGAATACACTTTCTTCTCAGCACATGGATCCTTTTCTAAAATACACCATATTTTATGCCACAAAGCTACTGTTAGCAAATACAAGAAGATATAGATACTCCTTGTACTCTATCAGATCATAATGGATTGAAATTAGAAATAAATGACAGAATAAAAAACAGAAACTTCTCCAATACTGGAGATTAAATAACACACTATTATATGATAAAGGGATAACAGAAGACATCAGAAGGGAAAATAAAAAAATTCTTAGAAGTAAACAAGAACAAAGACACATCATATCAAAATCTCTGGGACACTATGAAAGCAGTACTTAAAGGAAGATTTATTTTATGGGGCACATTCAACAAAAGAAGTAGAAATCAACAAATAAACGACATAACACTACAGCTCAAAGCCCCAGAAAAAGAAAAGTAGACCAACACCAAAAGTAGTAGAAGACAGGAAATAGTTAAAATCAGAGCCAAAGTCAATGAAATTGAAACAAAAGAAAGAATCAGAAAAATTAAAAAATAGTTGGTTCTTTGAAAAAATAAACAAAATTGATAAACCCTTAGCCACACTAACAAAGAGAAAGAGGGAGAAAACTCAAATTACTAAAATTCAGAATGAACAAGGAAATATCACAACAGAAACGAGTGAATACAAAACATAATTAGAAGCTATTTTGAAAATCTATACTCCAACAAAACAGAAAACCTCGAAGACATCAACAAGTTTCTAGAGACACATGAATTGCCTAAACTGAACGAGGAGGACATACACAACTTAAATAAATAAATTTCAAGCAATGAAATAGAAGAGGTCATCAAAAGCCTACCAACAAAGAAAAGTCCAGGACCAGATGAGTTTTCAGCCGAGTTTCAGAAAATCTTAAGGAACAGCTCATTCCAATACTCATCAAAGTATTCCATAAAATAAAAGAGGAGGGAACCCTCCCAAACTCATTCGATGAAGCCAGTATCACCCTGATACCTAAACCAGACAGAGACACTTCAAGGAGAGAAAACTTCAGACCAATATCCTTAATGAACACCGACGCAAAAATTCTCAACAAAATTTTAGCAAATCACATACAAAAATATATTAAAAAGATAGTGCACCACAATCAAGTGGGTTTTATCCCAGGGATGCAAGGTTGGTTCAAAATCTGGAAATCAATAAAAGTTATTCACCATATCAACAGACTAAAAGTTAAGAATCCCATGATTATTTCAATAGATGCAGAAAAAGCATTTGATAAAATACAGCACCCCTTCATGCTCAAAACACTAGAGAAAATTGGGGTAGTGAGAACATTCCTTAACATTGTAAAGGCCATCTATGCTAAGCCCAATATCATTCTAAATGGTGAAAAACTGAAAGCATTCTCCCTAAAAACTTGAACAAGACAGGGATGCCCTCTTTCACCACTTCTATTCAATATTGTTCTTGAGACTCTAGCCAGAGCAATTAGACAAACCAAAGAAATTAAAGGGATACGAATTGGAAAACAAGAACTCAAACTATCCCTGTTCGCTGATGACATGATTATATATTTAGAGGAACCTGGAAATTCCACCAGAAAACTCTTAGAACTCATAAAGTGAATTCAGTAAAGTAGCAGGTTACAAGATCTCAATGCTCATAAATCCAATGCATTTTTATACATGAGTGATGAATCTTCAGAAAGAGAAATTGGGAAAACTATCCCATTCAAAATAGCATCGAAAAAAAAAATACTTGGGAATCAATCTCACAAAAGAGGTCAAAGACCTCTACAATGAGAACTACAGAACACTAAAGAAAGAAATTAAAGAAAACCTTAAGATGGAAAGATCTCCCATGTTCTTGGATAGGCAGAATTAATATTGTCAAAATGGCCATACTACCAAAAGTGCTATACAGATTCAATGCAATTCCAATTAAAATCCCAATGGTGTACCTTACATAAATAGAGCAAGCAATTATGAAATTCATCTGGAAGAATATGAAACCCAGAATAGCTAAAGCAATCCTCAGTAGAAAGAGCGAAGCAGAGGGTATCGCAATACCTGATCTTCAACTCTATTACAAAGGAATAGTAACAAAACAGCATTGTATTGGTACCAAAATAGACAGGTAGATCAATGGTACAGAATAGAGGACATGGACACAAACCCAAATAAATACAATTTTCTCATACTAGACAAAGGTGCCAAAAATATGCAATGGAGAAAAGATAGCCTCTTCAACAAATGGTGCTGGGAAAACTGGAAATCCATATGCAACAGAATGAAACTAAATTCCTATCTCTCACCCTGCACAAAACTCAACTCACAATGGATCAAGGACCTCGGAATCAGACCAGAGACCTTGCATCTTATAGAAGAAAAAGTAGGTTCAAACCTTCAACTTGTTGGCTTAGGATCAGACTTCCTTAACAGAACTCCCATAGCACAAGAAATAAAAGGTAGAATCAACCACTGGGATAGATTCAAACTAAAAAGCTTTCTCTCAGCAAAGGAAACTATCAGTAATGTGAAGAGAGAGCCTACAGAGTGGGAGAATATCTTTGCCACTCATACTTCAGATAGAGCGCCAATTTCCAGAATCTATAAAGAACTCAAAAAACTCTACACCAAGAATACAAATAATCCAATCAACAAATGGGCTAAGGAAATGAACAGACGCTTCACAGAAGAAGATGTACAAGCAATCAACAGATATATAAAAAAGTGTTCAACATCTCTAGTAGTAAGAGGAATACAAATCAAAACTACCCTAAGATTTCATCTCAACCCAATTAGAATGGCGATTATCAAGAACACAAGCAACAATAGGTGTTGGCGAGGATGTGGGGAAAAAGGTACACTCATACATTGCTAGTGGGGTTGCAAATTAGTGCAGCCACTCTAGAAAGCAGTATGGAGATTCCTCAGATATCTTGGACCGGAACCACCATTTGACCAAGCTATCCCACTCCTTGCCCTGTACCCAAAGGATTTAAAATCAGCACACTACAGAGATAAGCCACATCAATGTTCATAGCTGCTCAATTCACAATTGCTGGATTGTGGAACCAACCAAGATGCCCTTCAGTTGATGAATGGATAAAGAAACTGTGGCATATGTATACAATGAAATATTACTCCACCATGAAGAATGATAAAATTATGGCATTTGCAGGCAAATGAATGAAATTGGAGGATATCATGCTAAGTGAGATAAGCCAATCTCAAAAAACTAAAGGACGAATGATCTCACTGATATGCGGATGAGGACATATAAGGGGGAGGTAGGAGGGGTTAGTGTTAGGGTTAGTCTTAGGTTTAGGGTTAGGGATAAGGAGGGTGGTAAGAATGGAGGAAGGAAGGACTGTACATCAGGAAAAGAGGGGTGGTGGGGGAAGGGGATAAATAACAGAATGAATCAAACAACACTGCCCTATGTAAATTTATGGTTTTTAATTAAAATAAATAAAAATAGGAAAAAAAAGTTGTCTAGTTCTTGATCTAATATGTATCAGATATTTGAAATCGCAAATGTTATTTTTTATTTTTAATCTCTCTTTTTGATCCATTGAAAAGTGTTTGTATATACCTTCATTGGGTTTTATGGTTATTTTTATTAATTGACACTCAATCAAATTCCTTACACTTTCACATGAACATGGCCATTAAATATTATATCTTTTATTTTTTATTTAATTAATTTAGGAACTCAGATTGAATCCAGGAGCACCTAACCACTGACTATTTCCCCAGAACTTTTTATTTTTTATCTTTTTGAGACAGGGTCTAAGTTGCCTATGGCCTCACTAAGTTTCTGAAGCTGGCTTTGAACATGCCATTTTCCAATCTCATCACACCGAGTGACTGGGATTACAGGCCTGTGCCATCATGCCTGGCTCAAGTATTATATCCCTTATACCAAATTTTATTTGCTATTTTAGCACAAAATTTTCTGCCTTTGTTCATGAAGAATATTGGCCTAGTCTTTTCATGCAATGTCTTTTACAACTTTTCATATTTGAGTGATATTAACTCCATAAAGGGCAGGTGAAAGTGTTCCTTTTTCCTCTCATTTACAGAAGTATATTAAATGCATGATAGAATTCACCAGATATCCTCTTCCCTTGAGTCTTCTTTGTGGAAAACTTAGTAACTAAGGATTGTATTTATTTTATATATTTATGTTTCTTCTTGAGTTAAATTTAGTAATTTGTCTGAGAAAATGTATGTATTCCACCAATGTTGCCAAACTTTATGTTATGAACATATTCACAATAATCCTTTATTATCCCTTTAAAATTCATAAAAACATAGTAATATCCTGTCTTTTGTTTCTCATTTTGGATGTGTTTCTTATTTTCACTAATTTTTTCCTTGGTATAAATGGAGTTTCATCAATCTGACTGATACTTTCCAAGAAACACCTCTTGGTTTCATTGATCTTTTAAATTCTTTAATTTCACTGCTTTCTCTTACCTGTATTATTTCTTTCTTCCTTCTCCTATCAGGTTTCAAATACTTGGGGAGTTTTCCAGATATCTTGTTTGTTACTGATTTCCAATTTGATTCTGTTGTCATGATTTTCATTTTTTAAATTTGTTCATACTTGTTTTATGGCCCTGATATGGTCCATCTAGGTGGCTATTCCATGTTTTCTTGAAAATAGTGTGTATTCTGCTCCTTTGTTGCGGCATACTATAAGTTCCAGCTTGGTTACTTCCCTTGGGAATGAGTTTTAAGTCTTCTTTATCCTTACACTTGTATCAATAACTGAGAGAACTGGTAATGCTTCCAAATGAAGTTGAAAATTTGCCTCTTTTCTTCTAACAGTTTCTGTTTTCTGTGACACTCTGTGTTAGTCAGCTTTTCATTACTATATCAAATAGTGGAGATGATTAATTTGGTTTATTTTGGCTCACAATTTGAGAGGTTTTAGTTCATTACCCATCAGCCCCATTGCCTTTGGACCCTTGGTAAGGCCACACATCATGGTAGGAGCACATGGTGGAGCAAAACCATTCACCTCATGGCCAGGAAGCAAGAAGAAGAAAGAGAAAGGAGCTGGGCCCCATTATCCCCTTCCAGGACATGTCCTCAATGACCAGTTCTCCTACTAGGTCCCACCTCTAAAAGATTTCCCTTCCTTCCAACAGTGCCAAGCTGGCTCCAGGGCTTTAACAAATAGATGTTGGTGGGATGGTTCAGACCCAAACTTTAGCAGATATGTAAGCACATTTTGTCATTGTAAAATATCCCTGTTTACACTGGAAATATTCCTTTCCTTGCCCTAGACTGAAGCTGACCAACTCATTCTCCAGTGAGAACTGCTTTGTGGAGTGTGTATGCTGAACCACGAAACCCCTCAAGCTAAGAGGAAGAGCACTGGATGTCTTGGCTCACATTTCTATAAAATGAAGAGGACTGCCTATACGACAAACATTTTCATAGTTCTGGGATCGAAAGTCTGAGATGGCGCTAACAAGTTCAGGTCCTTGGTGAAGGTACTCTTTTTAATTTATAGACATTTGTCTTCTTACTATGTCTCCATATGTCAGATAGAGAGCTACCTATCTCTCTTTCCTCTTCCTATAAGAGTATAAAGCCCTCCATTCATGAGTTTCTACCCTCAAGTCCTAGCTTCAAATATCATTGTCTTGATATTATGGTTTCAACATATGAATTTGAGTAGCAGAAGACAAGGACATTCAGTCTATTGAATGGGAGAGTCAGAGCTTATAGTATGGTTGCTTCCTACAATCAGTCTTGACTACTAGAGTAAAACAATAACATACGTGTGTGTGTGTGTGTGTTTATGTATGAAACCAGATGAAAGTGGTTGAGAAATACTGTGTTAGTACAGCCGCATGTCTTTCTTTCCTCATTACATTTATCAGTTTACCTTCTTCTTGAGGTAACAAAAATTATTTTTCATCATCCATTGCTTGGTTCATGGATGAGGCCCATATAATAAGTAACAGATTAATAAGAGAAAATCATACAAATTTATTTAATATATGTTTTATGTTGACATGGACCCTTCAGAAATGAAGACCCAAAGATACAGGTAAACTTGTGTATTTTTATTATGAGACTTGATGTATGGAGGATAATCATGAACAAATTGTTGGAGGACAAAGTGAATGATTGCCATCAGGCCATAAGCAGAAGGAACTTAGTAACACCTGCTTATTGGGATTCTTTTCTGTGACCATATATCTAAGGAAATAAGGATGATCCTTTTCTCTGGGTACAGGGTGCCACCTCTCACATATGGGTCTTATGACGTGCTCTAGGGGAAAAGGGTTGGAAGAAAGTGATAATGACCTTCCTGCTTCTGCTGTTTTCTCAAATAGCAAAGTGGAATATTCTCTGATACCATATCCTAGACCCTACTGATCTCAACAGGTTCCATTTATAGATTTTTAAAGTCTCATCTCTGTAAAAACATGTTTCTGTGTGTTTTAAATGATTGTAAATATTTCTAAGTGCTTTAGTAGTATATTCTCAGACACTAAGTCCATAAAATTTATAAAAAGAGCAGTCCCAGGGCTGGGGGGATAGCTCAGTTGGTAGAGCACTTGCCTTGCTAAAATAAGGCCCTGGGTTTGATCACTAGCGCTGCAAAAGAAAAGTTTTTTATTACTCAAAACCTTACTCAGGTTAAGCATCAGCATCAGAGAGTATATCTCACATATTCTTGTAATCACTATGGAGATGTTACTGAAGAATCTGCAACCTCAGACCTAAAACAGGGATGCTTGGATTCTAAAGGGAGTAAACAGCAGCTAAGACAAATCTCCTTGTATTTGTTTTGTCACCCTATATTTCTGCATCATGTATTTTCTTTGTTCTGTTTGATTGTTTAGTCATCAGACCTAATCTGCTTTCAGTACTGCAGTTCTTCAACACACATTCTGATGGTTGGTGGTATTGGTATTGTCTTTTTTTTTTTTTTTTTCCTTAGAGAGTGATTCTTCTGTTTTTATCTAATTTTCTTGTTATTTGAAAGAAGTCAGATTTATGTTCATTCACTGATGATATTGATAATATATATCTATAAAAATCAATTTTAATCACTTACTGTGTTCTAGGTACCCTGCTAAACTTTTACACGACTGAAATTCAGGTTTCCCAATTATCTCTTTAATAGTGAGACACCATTCACATATTAATTTGTTCATTCAGAAGCATTTTCAACCCTTATAATGTGGTAGGAACTATTTAAGGTACTTGAAATATTTATTTTCAATGTGTTTAGTGAAGCACTAATCATATGGGCAGTGTATTGCAGGACTGCAGAGAATGAACAAAGCCTTTCTCTCTGTGAAAGTAAAATGTCACAGAACAGAGGTAATATTTGAAGTGAAACTTGAAGAATTTCCAGTAGAAATGCCAAGTGGCCACTCTATAATGAACAAAAGGAATGGAGAGAGAGAGAGAGAGAGAGAGAGAGAGAGAGAGAGAGAGAGAGAGAGAGAGAGAGAGAGAGAGAGAGAGAGAAAGAGAGAGACAGACACAGACAGAGAGAGAGACAGAGTCAGATACAGAGAGTAGGAGGAAGGGAGAGAGAGAATGATAATATGTTTGGAAAATGACAAGTTTTCTCAAGTGTGTTCTTAGATCTTGAAATAGTAGTTTGGCTACTGACTGAAACAGATTTTAAATGATATGTTGAAGAATGTGAACTTTCATCTTTGAATTCTATGGAGGCTTTGTAGTTTTAAGGTCAAGTATTTTAGAATTGGAAGTAATGTAATTTCTGTGTTCATTATAAAGATAGTAAGGACTGACAACATGTGGAGTGCATTAGAGAAAAGGAAAATGCTAGTATAATATTCCAGATGAACGACCATAAAGGTCTGAACTGAGGCAGGGTGGTGGGATGAAAGGCTTTATTGAAGAAATATTAGGTAGAAATAATAGACATTCGTGGCTATGGGCAAATAAAGAATTGACCATGATAAATCTAAGGTTTTGCTTGGACCTTTTGCAGAAATTAATAAATTGCTGTTAAGAATACAAACACTGAAATTCAAGACATGTCGAAATTCAGGTATCTCTTGAGAGACATTCAGGTAGAGAAATAGCTTAAGTTGGACACAGAAACTCTTCAGCTCGGGAAACAAAAGATGCCTGTAGGCTTTGATAAAGGAGTCAATGAATTTCAATAAGACTTGAAACCATGAGTAAGAAAATGAGTTCACTTACAGTAAAAGTTTAAATTAAAAGAGGAAAACTAGAGACAGTTTGCTGTTAAAAGAGTTTGACTTTGATATTGTTCACGAATACTTTCCTTACCTTGGTGGGATTGTTTGAGGTTATAGAATGTTATAGAAAGTATAGAAGAACATAAACACAATCCAGGGGTTGGTTTTGTTTTCTTTTAATCCTTATCTATTGCCAGCAAAATTACATGGAACTTGTACCCCAGGTGGACTTTGGAGAAACCAATGCAGACACTGCCCCAGCACTAGTTCTCCTTCAGTTTGTTCATTAAGCCCTGGCCCTGCTCCTCTTGCCCACACCTGGTACAGGAGGTTGAGGGCAGTGTTCTACACATCTGTACATATGATCAGCACAAAGCACTCATTTCCTAGACGGTGTCATTGCCTCACACTCGTGTATTTCTGGGCTTGTGAATCCTCTGCATCTTTGGAAGAAACTGTCGGTGATTATCATGTTCACAACATTCAGATCTGAACACAGCTGCCAACTGCCTGCCAACTGCACTTTTTTTTTTTTTTTTTTTTTTTTTGGTACTGGTGATTGAACTCAGGTGCACTGAACGACTGAGGCACATCCCCAGCCCTATTTTGTTTTTTATTTAGAGACAGGGTCTCACTGAGTTGCTTAAGGCCTCACTTTTGCTGAGGCTGTCTTTGAACTCAAGACCCTCCTGAGCTCACAATCCTCCTGTCAGCCTCCAGAGCTGCTGGGATTACAGGGTTGCACCATCATGCCTGGTCCACTTGCTATCTTTGTCCCTCGCTATATCTTGGCTTATTACCTTTCAGTGTGTCTTGGGTTGCCCAAGCCTTTGTACAGGTTCAGTTACTTAAAATTTCAAAGTGTATAATACAATGTGCCAGATATTTAAATATATATATATATACATATATATTATTATTTTTAAATGATAGTAATTGTATATTTTATGGGACACAATGTAACTTGTTAATACATATTTACAATGTGTAATAATCAGCTCAGGGAAAACAGATTATCTGTCACCCATTCCTTTGTCCTGGGAACATTCAAAATTCTTCTTAATCATTAATTTGAAATCATCTATTAATTATTGTCAAACATAGTTATACTACCATGCTATATGACATTATAATGTACAAATTACATTAACACAAATCATTGTGTCAATCTACATGCATTGCACAGTGATTTTTTTTATTATGTATCTACACAGTTGCTCCTATGACTCATACAATTATTTTCTGTTTAGGCATAAGTCCCTAAAGTTCTTTCACATTATAATCCTTGCAAAAGAACTCCTTGAGTGACTTCTATTTGAGAGATGGGGATTTTCAACAGCAATGAGTATTTATTAGTAAACTCCTTTATTTTTTCATGTTTTTTCCTCTAATATAATGGAATTTTATTATTGACTAAGTTCACAGAAAAAGAGACATGTACATTTATAGTACAGTGGCAAAATGGGATATAGAGCAGATTTTTAAAATAAGAGTATTCCTTATTATAAACTACATATTACCACTGCAGTACTATAATTTGTTTCTTAAAATGTAGATTATAATTTCTTATTTTCTGAAATGTCTGCTAAGATCAAAATTGGTTTTTAACTAATATTTTTCTACAGTTAGCATTTGAAAAGAAAAGGTGTAGATGTAATGAAATACAAAAATTTCAGATCCACTTTTTATTGTTTTAATTTTTCCTTTATACAATCCCTTTCATTTTTATCTGAAGAACTAATGTTTGTGAATCAGAGGTAATAAAAATGATGTCAGATATATATTAGGAAACATAGCCATTTCATCTTAATGAAATATTCATAAAACACAATATAGATTATACCATGCCTCTGTTGCTTTCATACTCCTACATTAAATATTGAGGATATGTAAATATTTACATATTTCATAAGATCCAGACTGCACCTAGCCCGAAGGAAAGGATGCTGAGCAAATTCTGGCAATAAATTTCATTTCCCACTAGTGAATTAAGACACCATTAGTGAATTAAGTCACAAGGTATGTTGCAGGCACATTAGCCTAATGTTTTTATCTATAAATAGCTCTCCTTACATGTATATAATAGGTATTTCATTTTCTGTTATTTTCATTATTATCTCATTTTTAAAAAACGAGACTTTCAATAATGTTATTTAACAACAAGCAATATGAGAGTTTGGAAAAATGTAATAACAATTGAGAGAAGTTTCTATTGAATTTCCTTCTATCTATTAGATTATTTCCCACAAACTTCTATGTGTATATATTGAAGTACATGTATGTAAGAAATAATGTAGAGTTGACTGATTTTCCAAGGACTTTTTTTAGTCTCTGCCCTGCGTATCAACAACTTGCCCAGTTTGTTAAATGCTGCTTGTCTTTAACAAGTAAGGCTCATTTGAATACCTTGAGAATTTTAGGCTTAATTGTGTTAGAAAAAAGAAAAATAACTCAAGAATCTTCACACTAGTGTTTTAACATCTTTTCCCACATACCTGTAAAAATAAATCAAAGTCTGAAATTCAAAATAGGCCTGATCTACTTGTACTGCAATGTGATGCATATGCTAACATTTAATATTCTTTGACAGATGGAAGTGTGTTGTGTGTGTGTGTGTGTGTGCATCTGTGTGTGTGCACACACATGAATGCATGTATGAAGGTAGGTATATTAAAAAGAACAGTGTCACTAATGTTAGAATAGCTGAATATTAGCTTATAAAATAACTGTTATATGTTCACAAATATGTCATATTTTTATTTGTGTCTCTTAGTTTTGATAACTGTAGTTTTTATAATAGAATTTTTAATTTCCTAACCAGAAGCATCTGGAAGCAGCTTTGTGTAGTATACTTGAATGTCTAACATAGAAACTTACATGATAAAGTTCCATCAAGTAGAAGAGTTCATCCTGTACTCAAGCACCTCAGTGTTTCTGGGAATGTTCAAAGAATATACACTATTTCTTCAATAATTGCATTCTTGGGAACTTTTAGTAAACAAATTTGTTTATTTGATCTGCTACATGTTATTAAATCTGTTTTATAAATTATTAGTATCAGAAATGACATAAGGACATCACCATAGACCACATACAAATTTAAAGGGTGATAAAATAATACTATGAACAACCCTATGCTCACAATTTCATAACCAGAAGAAATGGGACTATTCCTAGAAAGACATAATCCATCAAAATGTATACAAGAATAAATAATTCTGAATAAGGCTGTATCTATTAAAGAAATTAACATCAGCAAGTAAGCCCTTCCAAAACAAAAATTCACACAATATCAAAATACTATGCACTTAATAAATGCTGGTTCTCTTTAAAAAAAACACACAAAACACACACACACACACACACACACACACAAACAGCCACAGTAGCATGGTAAGTTATACCCAACATTTAAGGAGGAAAGTAAGCCAGTCTTCTACAATCTCATCCCGAAAACAGAGAACATACTCGCTAACTCTTTCCATGAGACCAGCTACTACATTATACAAAATACAGACAAAGATAGGCAAGAAAATAAAACTGAAGACCAATGTTGTTCTGACATAGATGCAAAAATCCTCAGTCAATGTTAGCAAATCAAATACAGCAGCATAAAAAACAATTATTCATCAGGGTCAAATACAGTTTAACCCAGGTGTATAAATCTGGTTCAACCTTAGAAAATTAATTAATGTAATCCATCATCTCAACAGAATAGAGGAGAAAAATAACAAGTGTGTCAATAGATGTCACAAAAGTTTTGATAAGATCCAGTACTGAGTCATGATAGAAGCCTTAGCAGAGTGGGAATAGAGGGGACTTCCTTGGCTTGATATAGAATATCTACAGAAACCTGCAGCTAACCTCATACTTAATGGTTACAAACTTGAAGCTTTCCTGCTAAGATCAGGAATGAGGGGAGCACAATCCCTCTCAACACTCCTTTTCACACTGACTAGAAGTCTTAGATAATTTACTAGAATAAGAAAAAGAAGTAAAAGACACAGATTGTGAAAGAATAAATAGTACCATCTTAACTAGAGGTGGATAAAAGCCAAATTATAAATGATGTTATTCCAAGGAAGACAGAAGGCCATTGGAATGTCTTTTGAAACAGCTATCACAGTGAGATTTATTTTGAAAATATATCACTCAACAACAGTGTAAAAACCAAATAAAAATGGGGAACGGAGATCGTTATGTCATCACAGGATAATTTTCAAAGGTTAAACAATTCTCATAGGAATACAGAAAATATATATTTCAGAATTATTTAATGAGCAACACATTAAAGTCTTAAAATGGGTTCATATAGTATTTGAAGAACTGAATAGTCTTTGTTCTTTTTTTTAAGTTAGAGAAAGATTGGGCTCATGTCCTAACTTCATACCTATGCTATGAATTCATATAATTTCAGAAAGTCAGTCCCCCCTTCAGAGTAAATAATAAATCCCCAAATGGTATATTCTCCTAGAAAATCAATGATTAGTCTGCTAACACCCCAGTCTGACACTGGAAAGACAAATAATCCACTTTTGTGTTTTATTCTAAAGTACTTTATAATTTTTCTTTTTCTTTTTTTTTGGTACTAGGACTTAAATCCAGGGGCACTTAACCACTGAGTCACATCCCCAGCCCTTTTGACATCAACTGGGTGTATATGGATACTTTCATGCTAAGTGAAGTAAGCCACTTCCAAAAAACCAAAGGTGAAATGTTTTCTCCAATGTGTGGAAGCTAACACACCATGGAAAGGGTGAGGGGAAGAATAGAAGTGCAGGAAATTAAACAAGAGGGAATGAAGGGAAGGGAGTGGGGATAAGCTATGGAAAGACAGTGGAAAGAATCAGACCATTTTCCCACATATATATATGAAAACAAATGAACCCCACCACCGTGTACATTCATAAGAACGCAATGCTAACTAGAATAAGATACATTCTATGCTTGTATAATTATATCAAAATCAATCTGACATGTATAACTACAAAGAACAAATAAATTAATAAAACATACTAAGTAGTATTCCCTAGGTTTTTAAAACATTTTTATAGCACAGAAATAAAATTTAAAAGAAAAGTAAAGGGCTTTTTAGGTTTACTCTCTTACAACTTTCCACCAAATGAGGACACAACTGTTAGGACAGACTTTTCTCACTCTGACCTCCAGAACTGTGGGGAACAATTATCTGTTCTTCACGAATCTGAGCTTTCACTAATAGGAATTAAAACTGAGAAATTGAAATAGTTACTTACTAATCATCTAACATATAACAATACCTTCAAAACCGGAGTTCTGTGTAGAAAAGTCACTGCTTCTGCCAGCCTGTGGGTGTCCCGTGTGGGTGTCCCGTGGGTGTCTGCACAAGGGGCAGGCCTCTGCTGTCGAGGTTTGTTGCAGCTCATGACAGCGGGCCATGCCACCCGGTGTTGCAGCAGACCCCAGCACCGAGCCAACCGCCAACCGCTGTTTCTTCTTTCTGGATTCTCCTCCACGTCAAGGAACAATCTCCGCGAAACTGGTCCCAAGCCCAGGAATAGGTACCACGAACAGTCCACACCGCCGTCCTGGAGCCACAGTAAGTTTCTCTGTCAGAATGCGCGGCCAAGGGTTTATATAGCACTTGGTCCACTGCTATTGGTCCAAACTTATGCTAATGAGGGTTTGAAAGCTGTACCAATGCTATTGGTCCAAACTTATGCTAATTAGTGTTTGACACACACTAACGCTATTGGTCAGTTCTTTTTTTTTTTTTTTTTTTTTTAAAATTCATTCATAGCAGCCCCAAACTCCCGTACTGAGAAAAACCCCACTGTCAATCAACTAGTCAATGAATGGAGTGGAATGTAGCTAAATGTGAAAGTGCTTACCTTGCATTCCCAAAGCAGTGGGTTCCATCCCTGTTTCAAAAAAAAAAAAAAAAAAGTAAAACAGAGATAGAGAAAGAAGAGAAACAAAGAAAAAGAAAAGAAAAAAAGCAAGTAAACGAAATTTATCAATACTCAACTAATGGAACTGTAAAGGTCCCAGACTTTTTTTTCCACTTTTTTTTTTTAATCTATCCAAACAAAATATACCATTCAACAATATTATGTGCCACTTTGTTGTGTATAGACTTCATATGGAATCCTCAGCATTGTCTTCACATATCTCTGATTGACCACATTTCTAAGTGATCTTTCTTAAAAGTCGAAAGTATTTGTTTAACTTCTTTTACTAAAATTCTTCTTTGGTTCTCCTGAGGATGAAATCCTTGTCTTCTAAGGGTTTGAGAAATGACCTGGCTAGTTCTCCTGCTCCATTTACCCTGCTCCCTCACCCACCCTTGCTAAAGGTATGCTGTTCTGTACCGTCTCCTCTAGACTGTGTCCCCTAAAGTGGTAATACCCTGAAACCAGCTATGACTTAGATGCATCCTCCCACATCCCTCTAGGAACTGAATTCTTAGCTCTACCCTTACCCACACATTCCTTCATCTGAAATTCCTTTCTTTACTCTTCTCAGATGAAAGAATTAAACACTCCTATCCTAAATCCCACTGCTTTTGAAGCCCAACATTCCAGAAATTTTATCACAATATATTGTAATTATTAATTATCTCTATTTCTTCCTTGTATGAGATTTGTATTTTAATGTCTAGCAGAAAGTAGGCATAAAATAGGCATATACAAATAATGAATTAATAAATGAGTCAGACTTCATATTAAGACATCATGCATTATCTAAAATATGCTCCTCCTACAGAGGTTGAAATTGAAATCTTAAAATTCATATGGTTTACCAAAAATGATCTAATAAATTTTTCCTGGAATTATTTATTTTTATTTGTCATCTTCCTCCTGTGAATACTGTAAATTATTTCCTCCCTACACTGTGCTTTCTTCATTTATGTGGAAATTTCCTACATGTCTCCTCAGGCCACAAGTATATTCTTGTATTTCAATGACAAAGATGACATTTAGGCTGATCTTTCTATTCTCAGACTTCTAAAGAAGATTTCAGCTTTTGTTTAGTTTACATTGCTTTTCTGTTTCCCTTGCACATGTCTCCACTAGCAGAACAGTCAATATTTATTTTAGGAGAAGAATAGCTTTCTTAAATGAAGGAAAATAAAAATATGGGGCTTCTTTGAGCTTAATAGGATCTGTTCACCATGAAAATACTAACACATTTTCTGACAATGCATGCCAAGCATTTCAAATACTGAAGGATGCTTCCTAATGCTAGATTAAAAATCTATAGAAACTAGACTTCTAAGTAGTTCCCTTCCATGAAATACCAAAATGTTTGTGTTTTTCTCAGAATACTCAGTGAAGTAAATGCCAAGACAGAATTTGGCTTGCAAGTGATTTACTGGGGAACATGCCTATGAAGGCAAATGGAAAATAAGTAGCAAAAAAAGGCTAAGTAGGGAGCCGACTGAGTTATATAAGTATCTTCCCTTTGTGACAGGGGAGAATGTAAATTTGGATAAAAGATATTAAACTGCAGTACAGTTCTAAGAATATATGGCAAGGCCAACAGGAAGCCATAGAGACATAGTCACCATCAAAATAAATACCATATATCCCCGGAAATAGCTTGCCTCTGTACTCCTGCTGAGTTCAGTGATTAGTTGGGAGCACTGGGTAGGGAGTATTACCTCAGCATAAATACATGCTGGATGTCAGACCTAAACTATAAGCTGGGGCAATTAGTTTCCCATTGTTAGATCCCAGAGCCCATGTGGAAGGTTACGTGGTATGATTCATATTAAATGACTCAGGTCATTGAGGAATTGCCTTTTTGCAACAACCATTAAATCTTTTATCCATAGTTAGTATTCAATTTTACTTACAGATGATAGAATTTAATAAAATGGTTGATGCTACAATAAATGGACCATTTTCCTATGTATTTCCAATCAGAAAATCTGGTCACTCTTATTCTTAAATCCATATCCTCACTGAATATCACAGGTACTTAATATCAGCAGTAATGGATATTAAAATAAACATTACTGTATGTGCATTATCTATTTTTAATGAACTGTATACATATATGTCTTTATCATTTTCTGCATGCTAATTTGTAAAAGCCACTAATGAGTAGATGAGAACATAATGATAAAATGCTTGATTAGATATTTATCACCACAATTAAGGTCATTTTTAAAGATTTTTAATGAATTCAAAAGCATATGCCAATCAGATGTATTTTAAAATATGACTCAGATAAATTAAGCTTTTCTCCCTACTCATACTTTCTATCACATAAAGCATGAATCAGCCCTAATCAGTCCCATGCATTTGTATATGTGTCTAATTTTCAAAAGTGCTCATAATTTGAAACTTTTTGATAAGATTACTTGTGACATTATAAATTACATCAAAAATTTAAAGGTTACATGAAAATACTGCTATTATGAATACAATGAAATATAAAAGATAGCACTATTATGAAACCACTAATAGCCTTTTTTCATAAAGAATGTGGTCAAAGAGTGTTAGCCACTAAGAAAGAAAGGCATATTTTGGGGTTAACTCCTATACTAATGCAAATACCAAATGTTCGTTCCTTTCGTTTCAGCTAAAAATTGGAGAAAATCACCAAGAACCAACCAAGATCACCAGGATAACCCAGTAACTCTCTTTTTGTTTAGGCTACTAGAATAAACTTGACTCATTATAATATTGGACTTAGCTTCCCAAAGTGCTTCTGTCCTCCATTTTAATCTTTTTATCTGTGCTCTATGACCTTGAGCTGAGCATGCCCAGAAAAGTTCTGCCACCTTTCTTTCTTGAACTATGGCCCTAAACTAAATTCGTGAGAAATGTACATCCTGAACCATGCTCAGGAATGTACTCACCCCTAAAGTGCCTTTCTGTATAAATATGTATAGATTCCCTAAGTAAAATCTCTGTACTTCTTCCTCAAAGGTAGTATTGATTTGCAGATAACTCAAGAGGTCTCCATAATCTCTTTTGGTAAGGAGATTCTTTCTTCATTCTTTTATCTTTTGGTCATTCTCACAGGATGACTCACTCAGACAAGAACACATTACTTTCAGTAACAAGATGAAATTTGTGTTCTATAATTTTTATGGACTGTTTTAAGACTTACTGATGTTTGTAAATTATTTGGCACTGATTTCAAGATTTCTGTCCTTGTATGCTCCTTTATGAACTTCTAAGTTCTGTCTCTTTCACCATTTTAGGATAACTATTGCAATTAACTACAAAAAATTATTTTCCTTTTTTTATTCTGCATATCTCTAAAGATAATTGCATGCCTATAATACAGGCAGATTTGCATATGATCATTGTGAATCTGAAGATTTCCCACTTACTTGCATGTTTACTGCCCTTCTAATGTATATCCTTACTTTGCAATTATATTTTCATCTATAATGAAACCACAAACTGTAACAGGCATTTCCCTGAAAAACTGAAATGCTTTTATATTAGTATTATTATGTTTTTTGTTTTATTATATAGTTCTAATGCTTTCATTATAGACAGAAAATTAAGGAACAAATATTTTCTTAACTAGAAAATTCCCATTAAAATCTAAGCTAAGTTTTAGGCCAGAAATTTTATTAAAAGTTATACCACAATAATATTTTTAAAATTTTATATGAAATATGTATATATATCATTATTAAATTAGCCTTTATATTTTATTTTATTTGAATATATCTTTAGAAATAAAAAGACTACCCAAAATTCAGAAGGTAATTTTGAATGAAAATAATACTAGTGTTTTTATTGTTTTGTATAAGAATTTTTAAAGTAAGCATACATTTACTATTCTGTTTTTCATTCCACATGCTTTATGGTGAGTCTAAAAAAATATATATTTCTATAATGTACACACACACACAAACACACACACAGATATATCGATACACTCATGTATTTATTTACTTGTTTATTAAGGGAGATTAAAAAATTCACTGGTCTTGGATTACGTGATCCTGTGCATTTTTGACTGGGGTAAGCATTATTGTTTTATATAATTGCTAACACATAGAAAGCAAAAATTACATTTTTTTTCTTTTGAACCATAACTCACATTTCTTCTTTTTTCTTTGTGGATCTTCCTCAGGATTCCTCTATTGAATCCTATTGGATTCCTCCAGCTTTATATTCATTCCTAAATCTCTTGCCATCTGAAACAGGAAACACTTACTCAAACTAATGATCCCCATTTCTTTAGAATTCTCTTTCTGTTGTCAAAGAAATATTTTCTGAAATCTCCTTGTGGTGGTTGCAATCACTTTTCTATTTCCATCCTGCAGAAATCTTGCTTAACTTTTTAACCTGGAACTGTCCTTATAAGTCCCTGGCTTACCTCCTACTTGGCAATTCAGCATCTCACCTACCTAGATAACTAAACTGACTTTGGATCACTTTCCTTGTTTCTCATTTTAATGTCAATGCATATCTCTTTTTCTAATATTTTTTCTTTTAATAAGTAAACGCAAACATACTCTTTATATCTGCATATTTTTCTACTATTTTTTGCCCATTTCCTTCCGAATTGATTCCTTCAAAAACCTGGGTATTTTCTTAGCCTCCTGTTTTAGATATCTCTAGGGATGCATTAGGTAACATTTGGGGTATCATAAGTAGAGGAATTCTCTCTGTCACTTCATCACTGCATTTTTAGGTTGTTGTTATTGGTGATGATGATTAGCATGCAGACCTTAAGTCATTTTGTTGTTGTTTTAAAATTCACTACAGATAGTACACTCCATTTACTGCTTATACACAAGGTGGACTGATACTTGCCCTGAAACTGCTCCCTGGTGTCTGACCTCCTCCCTTCACTCTATCGTAATTGTTTAAACAGTTTCATGTACACTCAGTGCTTCTGCTATTATCTCTATGCCCTTGGCTTGCTAAACAATATACCCAGACTCAAACTCTGTTCTAAACTCTAACTAGAGAAGAAATATCTACTCTGAATACCCACATCAATCTAAATATGACAAATTTGCAAATAATAAGATTGTATGCTATATTATTATGTATTAAATAATATAATTTAATATTAATTGCTGAAAATTTCTGGGAATAATTATGCTAAAGTCTAAATGCTTTACATAATTTTTTTCATTTACTCCTTGTAGCAATCCTTTTAATTACATATTATCTCCATTTTACACCCGTATATTCTAAGAGAGATTAATGAAGTTGCATATCTAGTAGTATCAGATATCAGAAATCTAGTGAGTGGCAGAGTTAAGTTTTGAAAGGAAGCAGTATGACTGGCCAACATTGTCTCCTTCCTTCCTTTTTTCTTCCTTTTCTGTGTTTTCTTTCTTTCTTTCTTCTTTTGTGGTTTTAGGGATTGAACTAGGCAAGCACTTTACCAATAATCTATGCCCCAGCACTTTTTATTAATAAAAAAAATTGATTTTGAATCTTGCAAGGTTGTCTAGGCTGGCCCTGCACCTGCGATCCTCCTATTTCAGCCTCCTGAGTAGCTGGATGTACCACCATGCCTGAATTCTTTTCATTTTTTAAAAACTTTACTTTCAATTAATGTCTTTCCATGGTATCACCTGCCCTCATTATTTGCTATTTGAGCTATTATAGAGTACTAATTTTAAGAGAAAGCTTATATAATTATTGAGAACATTAGCCTGAAAGCCAATCTCCCTTTATGTTCTTAAGCATTGTTATCCTGTGCAAGTTACTCAGTCTTTCTTGGTTTTGATTTTCTCATTAGTAACAAGTATATAAAAATAGCACAACAACATAGGATTACAGAACTTGGACAAATATTTTTATTTGTAGTATGTCTCAGTGGTTTTTATAACCACTGGTTATATCTACCTGTCGGTCTATATATTGTAAGTTTCTAGTGTTATACAATGACGTGTTTCTCATAATGTTTCTGGTAGACAACTTTTGAAAGTATTATGTAAATGGTTGTGTACAGGCTATTATGTTAGTGTCTTACCATGCATCAAATCTGTGCAAAACAACCCTGTTCATTCTTTTTTTTTTTTTTGGCAGAATACAGGCAACCACCAAACGAAAAAATAAAAGAAGAAAATAATTTTTGATTTATAAAAACTATATCTGAATGATAATACAATAATCAAAATATTTGTTGGTAGATAAAGAATTATTCCCATCCCTAGTCCAAAATAGGCTACTATATCTAAAACACTGGTACATATGTTGATTCTCATGTACTAACCAGTGCCACTGTCCTCTTTTTTGTTTGTTTGTCACCAGTACATGCTTTATAAAAAAAATTTTATTTCTTCTCTTTAGTTATATGTGACAGTAGAATGCATTTTGACATATCATACTGTCCTCTTGATTTTCCTTCTTCAGGTTATTTTGCCAGGTTTTAGATAATGATAATTGTTGTAAAGAATCCTTTGGATTTATTTAGATATGCTGGAGGCAACAGTACAGTCTACATGTGAGTCATATTCTCATTTTCAAAAATAAAATTGCTTCAAGTTTTCACAGATGTTCTTCTTAATCTATATTGGCCCCAATAAAGTTTCCACAGCTCTCCAACTGAGCCCAGTGTACTGGACTTTATAATTTTAATTCATGAATTTGTCTACAGCTTATGAGTTCAAATAGATTAGGTTCTTGTTTAAGGCCAACTTCAAATGAAAAATTGACAAGTATTCTGGCCTATCCTTTTTTCTTTCTGTTTTTGAAGATACTTCCTGTAGATCCTATTTGGAGCATGTGTTATTCTTCATCTTGTTTAAGCTATTTGACTGAGAGTCTGAAGTGGGTAAAACTAGTTACAGCTAGTAGAACAGGATGCCAAGATGTGTGCACACCATCACTCTCTTCTCTGGCCCCCCTGTGCTGGCAGCACACCCCGAAAGCTGCTTATGTTTTTATGCACTCAGCTGGGCTGAGTCAGATTTTCACTCCTACTGTTCCTGTAGACTTCTCTTCTGTTTCCCTC
This sequence comes from Sciurus vulgaris, assembly GCF_902686455.1. Lineage (NCBI taxonomy): Eukaryota > Metazoa > Chordata > Mammalia > Rodentia > Sciuridae > Sciurus > Sciurus vulgaris. The sequence continues at coordinate 1,433,595 of NW_027632915.1, read as the reverse complement.
TCAGTGTCCCTCCTTTCCTGCCCATGCACACTCTTCTCAAAGGTAAATTTTATGGATTCTTTTATTGAAAAAATATAAGCAATTTTTTACATGCACTAATATTCAAATCCGTCCAAAAGTGTGGATATTCACAGCATTTCCCCTTAGCTCCAGGCATCAAAGGAGAACTTATTGATTATTATTTATCAGGTATTATATCTTTGATGTTCAGGGAAGATGATGGAAGAATGTTAGTTGGACATTTCCCAGAGTATCTAAATTGATTTTCATGTACGAGAAGCTACTTAAAGGAAAAGGAGAAAAATCTTAAGACTTATGGTAGGCTTATGACCCTATGGAAGGAGAGGTATTCAGAGGGGTTGGAGTTTGCAGGGGGACATGTATGGGGCCAGGACAGTGTCATTGTGTAAGGCTTTCAAAAGAGAGGAATAAGGAGGTATTCATGTTTTCTGAGGTAGTGCACCCCCCTGTGGTCTCCTCAAAAGCCTTTTACTAAAGACATAGTATTTTGAAGAGGTTTTGAGTCAGTTTTTTGTTTCACTTAAATGTAATATTATTTGGGAATAAATCTTAATGTGGGCATCAAAACATTCCAGTTTTATTCTTGTTACATCTGTTAATAACAACAAAACACTAAAATTTAATTAATGCTAACAAGTATTATCTGAGTTAATTTTTTCCTGTCCCATAGGTCCATGAGTAAATTCTTGCATTGTTTCAATAATTAAAATTTTTTCCAAATATTGAACTGTTTTTTTTCCCCCTTTCTGTCTCTGACTAGTCAAATTTTCTCTTACCCTTTCATCACATTACTAATGATTACCCTGGTTATAAGTTGGGAAATCATTAATCCGAACACAATCATGTTTCTGAATATGATGGCTTCAGTGTCACTTGGTTTTTAGCTGTGTGAAATGTGTACTTTCTATATCCTACGGAAATCTAAACATTTAAAAGAAAAAACTTTTCCAGATAATCTGCATCATGTGTGCATGTATATGTGTACTTGAGATTGCAAACATTTCTAAAGTTAAATATTTTCATTTTCATTATAATATTTTCTTCAAAATCAGATAGAGTCCAAGAGAGGAGCGATGGGGTGGGAGGGAAACACAGGGGTTGCTGCCCCTCCCTGGGCTCTGGGAAGCGCTGGGCACACATGCAACCCCACCCAAGTCTGAAATTGCCACCCAGTTCTTGAAGGTCAGTCTCTCCTTTCCTTCTTATTTTTTGCTTCCTATGTGTCAACATCTTCTGGGTTGCTGTCAACTGGAACTTGGCATTTCCTTAGCCAGTCTAGTGAGATTGAGGAAAAGGGAATTCTCCAGACAGACAGCAGCCACAAGGGTGCTTCTGGTTTGTAGTAATGACATTGTGCCACTGGTCAAGAACAGGTCTGCTTTCCCAATGTGCTAAAGTCAGTCAAACATGAAGTTCCCAGGCACTTGTTCATTTGGCTGAAGAATCTGCCCAGCACCCAACTGCTTTTTCTGTACAATGGCATGTGTGGCTGCGTTTGATTCATCCACCATCATCTATAAGCCCTGGGACATGGTGGGAATCCTAGCTCCAGCCTTACCAACTGATCAGGTTCTGCCACCCAAACCAAGGTGCCAATCAAAGAGATGAGCACTGGCGAAGACAGGAAAGGGGCCTGAATTGGTATAGCTCTGCTGTGAATACAAGGGGATCTATCTCCTTAGCCCTGTCATCAGAGGAAGGAATTGACAAGAACTGCATAGGGAAGGGATGGAAGTGGGGTTGACAAGAAGCATACACAGCTACCACTACTGGTCTAACAGTAGTCTAGTAGATGTTTTCTTAGTTGTTCTGGTTGAGCCTTGTCTATGATAATAAAACTGCTATTTCCTGGGAACAGTTTCAACTCTCATGACAAGAAATGTATCTATGGAATTCATTGTTCTGCAATCTATGAGTGCAGGACAGACTGCCTCAGAGTAAAGGAGACAGAGTGCAGGTAGCAAGATCCATCAAGCTTTTGTCCTGCTTTTTGTTACCATAAGCAGGTGCTAGCAAAGGGTGACTGAGTTGAGCAAGAGCAGCCTATAAGTTCTTTTCTGCAACAGGACAAATCTTGAAGTCACCATTTAGAGGTGTCCAAAGGGCCTGTGATGTGTTCCTAGTTTTCATGACTGGATCTATAATTGAGGCTAAAAACTTTTCTCTAGATTCCAGGTTCCTAAAAGGAAATGGTATTAAATCATTTACCACCTCTAATTTTCCTCTGAAAGCCTATTTATGCATTTCTGCCTCATTTTGCTAATGATACTCAATGTGAAACCAAGTGATGTAGAGAAGAAAAAAAATGCTGTTCATAACTTTTTTGGAAGGTAATAGAGGACAGAATCATACCTCCCACCACTAATACCAAAGAAGAATTTTACTAAAAGAAGTTACACAGATACTTTGACTTTTCAGAAAGATCACTTAGAAATGTGCTTAATTAGAGATATGTGAAGACAATGCCGAGGAATCCATATGAAGTCAGTACATAACAAAGTGGCACATAATATTGCTGAATGGGTATATTTTGTTTGGAGAGATTAAAAAAATACCTTTACAGTTCCAGTAGTTTAAGTATTAATAAATTTGTTTACTTGTTTTTTTTTTTTTTTTTTTTTTTTTTTTTTTTTTTTTTTTTTAAGCAGGGATGGAACCCAGTGCTTTGGGAATGCAAGGTAAGCACCTTCCCATCTTCCCATTTAGCTACATTCCAGTCCATTCATTCCCAAGTTGATTGACATTGGGGTTATTCTTAGTATGGGAGTTTGGGGCTGCTATGAATGAATGTTCAGGAAAAAAAAAAAAAAAGAACTGACCAATAGGGTTAGTGTGTGTCAAACTCTAATTAGCATAAGTTTGGACCAATAGCATTGGTACAGCTTTCAAACCCTAATTAACATAAGTTTGGACCAATAGCATTAGTACTTCTTTCAAATAGCATAAGTTTGGACCAATAGCAGTGTACCAAGTGCTATATAAACCCTTGGCAGCGTGTTCTGACAGAGAGACATGCTGTGGCGTCAGAATTGCAGCAAAGACTGTTTCAGTTCTGAGGAGTGTATTCATCAGTGGGACCAGTTTTGTGGAGAATCCAGGAAGAAGAAACAGCGGTTGGTGGGTGCTGGGATCTGCTGAAACACCGGGTGGCATGGCCCGCTGTCAGGAGCTGCAACAAACCTCGGAGGTGGAGGCCTGCCCCTTGCGTCCCCGCCGGCAGAAGCAGTGACATTCCATCACAGAACTTCGGTTTTGAAGGTATTGTTACATGTTAGAAGATTAGTAACTATTTCAATTTCTCAGTTTTATTTCCTATTAGTGAAAACTCAGATTCATGAAGAACAGAAAATTGTTCCCCACAGTTCTGGAGGTCAGAGTGGGAAAAGTCTGTCCTAAGAGTTGTGTCCTCATTTTCCAGAAAGTTGGAAGAGAGTAAACCCATTCTAAAAAGCCCTTTTACTTTTCATTTCTTTTTACTTTTATTTCAGTGCTATAAAATTTTTTAAAGAAACCTAGGAGCTACTACTTCGTATGTTTTATTGATTTATTTGTTCTTTGTAGTTATAACTGTCAGATTAATTGATTTTGATATGATTATACAAGCATAGAATATATATTATTCTGGTTAGCATTGCAGTTCTTATGATTGTATATGGTGGTGGGATTCATCTGTTGTTTTCATATATCTACATGGGAAAACTATGTCTGATTCTTTCCACTGTCTTTTCGTTGCTTATCCCCACTCCCTTCTCTCCATTCCCTCCTGTTTAATCTCCTGCACTTCTCTTCTTCCCCTTAATCTTTCTATTGTGGGTTAGCTTCCACACATCAGAGAAAACATTTCACCTTTCGTTTTTTGGAAGTGGCTTACTTCACTTACCATGAAAGTCTCCATATCCACCCATTTGATGCCAAATATTATTGTTATTCTTTTATTTTTCTGGAAGTTGGTATCTTTTTTAAATCTACTTTTAAAAAATTGTTCTAATTAGTTATACGCCACAGTAGAAGGCACGTTGACATATAATACATAAATGGAATATAATTGCTCATGCTTCTGGTTGTACATGATTTAGAATGACACCAGTCATATAGTCATATATATGCATGTAGGGTAATAATGTCTGATTCATTCTACCATCCGTCCTATGGCCCATACCCTCCCCTCTCCCTTCACTCCACTCTATCCAATCTAAAGTAGCTATTCTTACTTAGCCCTCCCTATTGTGAATTAGCATCTGCATATCAGAGAAAACTTTCAATATTTGGTTTTCTGGGATTAGTTCATCACTTAGTATGATATTCTCCAGTTCCATCCATTTACAAGCAAATGCTATAATTTTATTCTTCTTTAAGACTGAGTAATGTTCCATTATGTCAATATACACATTTTCTTTATCCATTCATTTGTCGAGGTCACCTAAGTTTATTCAATAGTTTAGCTATTATGAGTTGAGCTGCTATAACCATTGATTTGGCTACATCACTGTAGTATGCTGATTTTATTTCCTTTGAGTATAAACAGAGGAGTGGGATAACTGGGTCAAATGGTGGTCCCATTCCAATTTTCTAAGGAATCTACATACTGCTGTCCATAATGGTTGCACCATTTTGCATTCCTACCAACAACGTATGAATGCACCTTTTCCCCCACATCCTCGCCAACATTTATTGTAGCATGTATTCTTGTTAGATACCATTCTGATTGCATTGAGATGAAATTAGAGTAGTTTTGATTTGCTTTTCTCTAGTTGCTAAATAACATTGAATAATGTTTATATATTTGTTGATTAATAATCCTTTTGTGAAGTGTCTGTTCAGTTCCATATCCCATTTATTGATTGAGTTATTTGTTTTTTTGGAGTTTTTTAGTTCTTTATATATCCTGGAGATTAATGCTCCATGTGAGGTGCTTGTGGTAAAGATTTTTACCCACTCTGTACAGTCTCTTTTCACAGTATTATTTTCTTTGCTGAGAAAAAGTTGCTGTTTGAATCCTTCTCATTTATTCATGTTTCTATTTCTTGTGCTTTGGGAGTCTTGTTAAGGAAGTCTGGTCCTAAGCTGCCAACATGCTGAAGATTTGGGCCTACGTTTCCTTCTATTTGGTGAAGGGTCTCAGTTTTAATCCCTAGATCCTTGATCCACTTTGAGTTGAGTTTTGTGCAGGGTGAGAGGTAGAGGTTTAATTTTATCTTACTGCATATGGATTTCCAGTTTTTCCAGCACCAGTTGTTGAAGAGGCTATCTTTTCTTCATTGTATGTTTTTGGCACCTTTGTCTAGTATGAGATAACTGTGTTTATGAGGATTTGTCTCTGTTTTCTATTCTGTACCATTGGTCTACCTCTGTTTTGGTGTCAACACCATGTGGTTTCTGTTACTATTGCTTTGTAGTAGAGTTTAAGGTCTGGTATGGTGATAGCTCCTGCATCACTTTTCTTGCTAAGGATTGCTTTGGCTATTCTGGGTCTCTAATTTTTCCAAATAAAATTCATGATTGCTTTTTCTAGTTCTATGTAGAATTTCATTTGGGTTTTAATATAAATTACATTAAAATTCATGCCCAAACAAATTACTTAGAACTATGAAAAATAATCTTGTCTTGCATTGACTTGACAGTTTTTTGGTTGCTGGTGTCTGTGAATCAGGAGCTGTCTCTTGCACTCTCAGTGGTGAGAGTGGTGGCTAAGTGGTGGCTAAGCTGAGGTTACTCTCTACATTTCAGATTTAACATTGCACTGAATTGAATCAATTTGGCATGTTGGTGCTGAGGTCTGGGTTCAGCCACAATCTTTGCCACCACACAGCCTGGGATACTTTGCTGGGCTTTTAAAAAAACTTCTAATTGTGCCTGAAAATTTCTTTGATTCCTTTATTAAATTTTCTTGATCAAATTTTGTGTGCTAGGCACTATTCTATGTGCTGAGTGCAGAGCGAATAGGCCAAGTTCCAGCCTCCAAGGAATGTAATGTAGTTAGTAAGATAATTATAGCATCCACCTCAGTATTATTGTGAAGGTTAGAAGACAGTATGTCTGTTAATTTCTACAGTGCTGAGGACCATAATATTGTTGAGGAAAATTGCAGGTCTCAATAGGTATCACCTTATTTGTTTGGGAAGTCTTTGAGTGTTGTAAAGTTGTTACTTTTTTCCTAATGAAAAGAGACATTCGACAGAGTTTATATTTGAAGTCTATGAACTTCATGGACCACTGTGGGCTGCCTGTCTCCAGGTCAGATTCACACTCCTGTACTGACTCAATACAGATTTGGTGACCCATGAAGCCTCTTCTGTAACCTTGAGAGCCAGTGCTTCACAGTAGGAGGCCAAGTCAGAGTCTCCAAGTCAAGTCCAGGCCACCTGCCTATGGTGTTGACTTCCCCCAATCAGTTCATCTTCTGCCTTCACAAACTCACTGACTGCCATTGAGTTGGATGGGCCTTATTCCAAAACAGGAATTTTCTAGCTTTTGCTTTATTTGACCAAATAAAGAGAGATTTTGGAGAGAGACTTGGGCTTTCTCAATCCCCAGAATTGTCTGTGAGTACTCTTTGAAGGCTTCTGTAATGACTGACAGTCCTATTTTTCACTCATTTATGAAATACCACTGCATGTGTCTCATCTTAAACATATTTTAAGTATACACATGTAAATTACTCAATATCAACATTCAAATAAAAAGCAGAGAATAAAAAACTCCTTCATTTCTCTGTCCATTGTTGTGCTGAATGTGTGTCTAAGGAGAGGTGTGTTTTCTAATTTTTGAAACAAAAAATTATGTATTAACACACTTAGCCTTTCACAAAGTCAAAATGAGAGAATTGTTCTCAGTTCTAATAAGTGTAAACACTTATTTTATAAACCTCTGTACAACTGGCTCTTTTGTTTTTCACAGAGTATGCATGACTTTTGGAATTAAAAGTAAATGAGACAAAGTAAAAAAAAAAAAAAAAACTACATAGTCCAGCTCTGTTCCTTTCACGGGAGGGCTCAGCCCATCCTCTCACTCCTTCCAGAAATGTTTTCTGATGGGATGTTGGTGTAGCTCCATGGTAGAGCACTTGCCCAGCATAGGAAAGGTCCTGGGTACAGTCCTCAGTGCTGCAGAAATAAGCAAAGCAGAACAACAGCAAACATTCTCTGGAATGTTGTTGCACAGTAGGTTGAGTATTGATAACAATTAGGTACTGTATATTTAGCATCCACATATCCACCCTAGTTCTGCACAGAGCCAGAACCACTTAGTTAGAAATTCAATTTGTGGGGTTTTTTGTCTCAACAATCAGAAACTAGAGTGAGGAATGGATAGCCCACAGAAGACTGTGAGAATAGAACTTGCTGTGTGATCCTAGTGGGCAGCCCTGAGCCACCAGCTCAGGGCTGGCAACATAGGTCACCTGGAAAGCAGCCCAGTCTGGGGCACTGTGGTCAAAAGCATCCCCAATGGGGAGCTTTGGGGATGCAGTAACAGGATAATTTCATTGTGTTTATCCTACCTTAAATGCACTATGGAAGAATCAGTTCCCAGGTAAGGTGGCTTGCCTGGAGGGGAAATTTTGTGCCTTTGTCCATAAGTGGGATAGCCAGTTGCAGAAAGTACTGGTGTGCCCTGTGCCCTGAAGGACTTTCCCACTGTGCCACATTCCTAGGACTGAAGGGCTCAAGCCTTTGGCTGGGGGCCAGAAGAGCTCATGATTTTCAGGCTGAGCCCTGTGTTGATGGGAGGCGATGCCAGCTCTCAGGCTGGGCCTTTTTCTGCCTTGCAGCTGGAGGTTCAGGGAAATCTGATCATCATAGGGGACAAAGTGGCCTTGTGGGAAAAAATGCATGAGCAGGCCCTTCTCTTACCAAACCCTTCCTGTTCAGACCTGAGCATTTCTGGTTTCCAAGTTGTGCCTCCAGGGACATTTGACTTGTTTTGCCATGACTACTAGCCATCTGCTGTGTACCACCCACAGCCACTTAACAAGATCTGTCTCAAAATAAAATAGAAATATGACTGAGCATGTGAATCCCTCTGATGGAAGCCTTCCCCTCAAGATAGCAATTTCTCACAATTGTTCATTTTGGGTTCTGATCAGGTATTTCCTTGACAGGAGCCTATGGATAATGTTAATGGAAAAAATTTTATTTGGCATTTCTGTGTTCCATTGACCAAATGCACTATGCCCCCCTCATCTTATTACATCTCTGCTGACAGATTCATCTTTGGCATTCCCTGTGTATTGCCAGGCTTGATGGCCCAGAGCTGTTTTGGGGAGATATTATGATCTTCCATCTTTGTGTTGTGACCCATCAATGTTCAAATGACAAACTGAAATAAAAACTGCAGACCTGAGGGGACAGTCAGGGAGGGAGTCCAGATGGGGCTGCGGAAAGGGGCCCCATCTGCTTACACCCCTTCTGCTGGGTCCCTGCCCTGTGGCCCCAGCAGACAACCATGTGGGACAGTTCAGAGTGGCCAAGACTTCTAGTTTTTCAAGAGCAGCTGTGCCTCACACTTCTGGCTGGTACAGGGCACCTCTGCAGCCCCCAGGCCCCTCCATCCTGGGACAGGCTCCCTGGGTACCCAGCATGGGGAAAAGAGGTTATCAGGCATTCCTCCTGTACTCCCTTCTGTGGGATGAGCAGCTGGCAGAACTGTAATCTTTTCCCCTGGTCCCTGCTTCTGCTTAACACCCCCACACCTCCCTGAGACCCTGCAGCACCACCCTGCTGTTCTCTTCTCTGAGTTCCACACCACCTTGCTGAACCCCTTAGCTCTGTGCTCTTCAGTTCCTCAGAGTTTTGCAGGACATGGTGGTGGTGCAGAACCCTGGCTGACAGAGCATCAGGTTACCATGAGCCAAGAGCATGAAAGCTTTTGGACCACTCCCTTCCCATGGAGGAAACGTCTTCCTCTTTGGAACATGTACAGCATGGCCCATCTTACTCCCAGACAGTGCTTGGGACCTGAGCAGAGCACAGGTCAGATAGTTCCCACCTCTCCAACTGTCCATTCCACTTTACAGTCTTAGAGTTGAAGTCAGTTGGGATGCAGACATGAAACCTGGCTGTGGTCAGTGAAAGAGTTGGGGATTTGGATGGAGATTTGTACCTTCCTGCTCACCTGGAACCCTCAGACTGGGCAGAAGTGGCCCCTGATGAGAACCCAGGTTAGGATGGGGTGTTTTGCCTGGCCAGCTGCTGAAGGTGGCTGTGTGAGTGCAAATGTGGTGGCCTGCTCCTCTCTGCAGAACCAGCATGGGCACCATGGAGGACAGCAGGAGGGTGGTACCTCCCAGACTCCTTCTACCCCTAGGTGACACAGAGACTTCACTCTCAGCTGAGAAGTACCTGATCAGCAGGAGAGAGCCAGGTTCCTTCCCAACTCCCAGCACACTTTGGTGAGTGAAGAGCCCCATTCCACTGTGACTATGACAATGGTGCCAATATTCACAGGGTCCTAATAGGCTCCCTTCCAATCTTATGTCTGTGTCTGCCACCTCTTATTTCCCATTCTTGATTTAATGCTATGGAGACCTACTCTACCAAGCCCTCCTCTCCAGATGTGGTGCTAGTTTATTCATTTCTACTCCAAAGACTGTGTTGAGATGGCTGTTTCAGGACTTGTCACACTTGATGTTGGATCATGTAAGCCTATTGATGAATACATGTTGCCAACCCTGTATCAGCTGGTCCTCTATTATCTTTGTGTCTCCACCAGCACTTCTTCCATGTACCATGGGTACTCAGTATTTGCTGAAATTAGCTGAATACAACTGACACTGTTTTAAAGTGGGTTTTGCAGAACTGTGCAGAGGGACATGTATAGGCTGGGGTCAGAGAGCTGCAGGTTTCCTAACCCTGGATTTTCCTCTGATTCTGATTTTCCCATGTGATAATGCCCTTCTCTGGATCTCCATTTACAACATAATTACAGATTGAGTCAGTAACTCAGCCAAATATTGGGGGCCATTCCTGGCCTCAGCACTCAATGGAAAATATTTCCATTTCCATTTTGACTGAAAATCAAATAACACAAATAAAACTATCATTATCTTGAGGTACTTTGACAAGGGCATTTGTTCTACTGGTCTTTGAGTCTTGAGTTACCAAAGAATCTTTTAAAGAAGGTGGCCTGTGAGGAAGTCCTTTAAACAGAGCAAGGGGAACTAGTCCTCCTATGTGTTTGCCACCAAAGGGAGAAAGCACCGGGGGCACAGTTAGAGCTCCAGCTGCACTCAGTGGGTTTGGGTCCCAAGGTCAAGCGGTTCCCATAGATTCCCAGTCTCACATTACTGTTCTTTCTATACAATGAGAATAATGGTAATCAAAAGATGAACTTCCTTCTTAGAATTGTTTGAGCATTTATAAATAATAGGACATATATAACAGGCTCAGGCCCCCAGAATGTGCCTACTGCTGCTGTTAGAATTAATTCTATGGGAAGGACAACTCAGATCATCAGTGCTGGTCTGTGGCTTTTCTGATTAATCCCTGTCTTTCATTTTTATTTGTTATATTTTAGAAATACCTGTGTTTTTCTTTCCCATCTTTTTAACACAAATGATTGCTTAAAGGAAGAAGTTAAGGAAGTGAAATGTCTCATCAGCAGATAACTCCAGCCCCTTTTGTTCTCCTGGTTGAATGCAAAGGCAGACACAGCAGTAGCCCTCAGTAGGGTCTGGGATATTCTGCTAGACTCACTGTGTCTCCAGCCTCCTCATGTACAAGATGGTGCCTGCATCTCATGGAGCTGAAATAATGCATGGTGTACAAACTACTGCTTAAAATATAAAACTGAAAGCTTGCTGTTAGGGACACTCATGTTGGAAACAGGAGCACAGGGCAGCCAGCAGGGTTCCAGATTGCAGAGTCCCCAGCCATACCCTGAGCAGGGCTGTGGCCCTGTCTGCAAAGTGGGAAAGGGAACACTTACTTAGCTCCCAGGGTAGTTATGAGAACTTAAAAATGATATATTTTCTAGTTAAATTCTGAGCTGGTATAAAATGTTAAAATGTGTTATAATTATAAACCCTTGCCCTGTTTTCTTTATATAAACCATATAGAGTAGCAGAAAGGAAACATGAGCTTGAGAAATAATTGTCATCCCGGCTCCAACACAGAATAATTCGGTTCACCTTGACCAGATGTACAATCAGATAGATGGACTGATAGAAGCATCAGTATGTTAATTACCACAAGAAGAAGATGAAATGAACACAACTTTAAGGCTTCCTCTAGCTCTGAAGCAATATGATTTCTATGTATAGTCTACCTGCTTATAAATAAGATGGACTCTAACACTTTGTGGCAATTGCTTCTTCCATCATGAATGAGATAGAGCAAGGCAGGGCGATAGGAAGAATGGAAGGAATCAAAGCCAGAGAACTCTGGTTTGAATCTGGGCTCTTCTGAGATTAATCAACTTTGGGGGAAGTCATTAAACTGTCATGGCTTTTGTTGCCACATTTGTGAAATGGGATATAAGGAACCTCATGGGGCTATTGTGAGAGGAGTAAAAAACACGAAAGGATTCTGGTTCACTTATTCTGTCTTCCCTTTTAAAAAGGTCTAGAAGGCTTAGAGCAAATGAAATAAAACTGAGCCCCCTTAGTTCTGCCTGGCTGGAGACACAGGGAGGCAGGGAGCTAAAAAGACTTTCGGACATCGAGGTTAGAGTCAAGTCTGTGGGCTTAATATGGTGCTGAGCAAAGAGAGAGAGGTTGAGCTGCAGGGGACTCTCATTTGACCACGTGGGATTCCAAACACAACTTGCAATTGGTCTTGTGAAGAATCCTGTGCACATGCTCACTGGAGCACATTCCCCTTAGGTCCCCACAGGAAGCCTGCTTCCTGGGGGTTGCTCCTGGAGAAGGGGAAATGGAATGTCTCTCTGGCAGGGACTCAGGCATTTCCTACTTCAAGCCACAGAGCCTGAATACTGAGAAGCAAAGTCATCTTAAAGAGCTCACAGCCAGTTCTTCCAGTACCCCTGGAATTCCCAGGGCCAGAGCAATGGGGTATCATCTCCATCTGCTCCCTCTCTTCCTTGACAGGCCAGACCTGAAACTCCCAAACTGTCTGGTTCCCCTTGGCCTCTGAGTCACTGGGCCAATCATCTGCAGAGTGGAGCTGGGGATCCAGGGTATGTGAAGCTGATCCATTAGGATGTAGCAATAAGCTAGTAGGTCTTTGATTCATGCTTAATTTTAGCTCATCTAATGTTTACTTTATATTTTGCAATGTTAATAATAATTAATATAGTACTGCTTATCCTGTGTCTAATTCTTAACCTAGGCCATGAGTATATTGGACACACACACTAAAATCTGTTAAATCAGGTTTCTGTTTTGGAGACTTGATTTTGTATGTAAAGTCACTCGCAGTCCCCTTTCTTCTGTGCTATTCTTACTCCAAAGTTGCTTGACATTCAATAAATATTAAATGGAGCAATAATAGTGATAATGACCATCTAAATAAATAAAATGAAATAATCCTTTTTAAACCTTTCCCGGCTGTCTGCATTTATGATTTGAGAATGAAAGAAAAGTCATTTCATGGGGTCAAGCAGAATATCTCTTGGCCTCTTCAGAGGGTATTAAGTCATAATCAATTTTCCAAAGTCAAGTGGATTAAAGCCCTAGCAAGGCAGATCATCCTCAATGAGCACAGGGCCCATTCAGATTGCATGTCAATGGTGTTCCTACAGATACAAACAGCATATTTGCCCTTTAGCTTCCAAACAGAACACTTCATTCTCTCTGTACAAACCTTGATTAAAGTAGCATTAAATGTGGGCATTATTGGCATGGATATCACTCTGCACTGTGAATATTTTCACCATAATCAGAGTTTATGCATTATTACACTGGGCATAGAGCCTGACACATCATAGTAGGTAATCTTTAAATGTCTGTTAAATGATGAATTAGTCCTCAGATGAAATAAGACTGGATTGCTATTCACCTTTAACACTCAGCAAGCACTGAACTTCTGCTTGGCAAATAAAGATGAACTACAAACATTACCCCAAGGTCACTGCAACCCCACATCATTTGCATGCATATGTCTTCTCCTGGAACCATTTTCTGATGCAATGATCTTGCAAACATCTTCCATTGGTTCATCCAGACCTCTGCTCTTGAGCTGAGAGCCTGTCTCCCATGTCCTTCAGCTTCTGAGGTCAATCAAAAGGGAGCCCCAAGAAAAAAAGAAGTCAAGCCATTTCTACTACTGGATTTCTCCCAGTGAGATCAGTTTAGGCTGGCTATTCCCCTTTTGAGGCTGCCTGCTCACACACTGATCCTAGCCAGCTGTCCAGATTCCAGTGAGCTCCCCCTCTTCACCATGACTTTGCCCTGATAGGGGTCCAGTGTTGCTGCTGCTAGTTCTGGTCTTTGCACCATCCTTTGTGGGTCCCTACCTCATCTTCGAATTGGTCCCCTTGTAAGTAAACCCTGCTTGAATCCTCCTAATTTCTATGTGCCATCTTTCTCTTTGAGTACCTGCAGCTTCAGTATGCTTCCTGACAGCTACGGCCTCGCCTGCCCCAGGTGATTTTGAACATAGCATCTTAGCATGCTCCCTTTATTTCTTCCAGGGAGATGCCACTGATTCTTTCCACCTCAGATCCCCATGGCACATACCAGATACATATTTTATGCATTGTCACAGTTACCCTGATGTTCCCATCAAGACACACCCACTCTGATGAGAGGTAATACATTCAAACCTCAAAAATGAGAAGTTTGAGAAAACATTATTATGATTTGTAGAATACTGGAAATTACTATTTCCAGAGAACAAGCATTTAAAAAATGTGAAGCTTTGCTTAGAAAAGTAATTTTCTAAGGCTAGTAGGAAAAGTACTTATTATTTCTTTTTACAAAATATATGTTACATGGCATGTGCACAAGGCATTGGGTGTGGAGGGTGAGATTTAAAGAAGACTCCAGACATGACTCCTGTTCTTTTTTTAAAAATATTTTTGTTTTAGTTGTAGGTTGATGTAATACCTTTATTTTTATTTTTATGTGGTGCCGAGGATCAAACCAAAGGCCTCTCACATGCTAGTGCTCTGCTACTGAGCCACAACCCCAGCCCATGACTCCTAGTCTTAAATAACCTGGCATATAATTAAATAAATAAGCAAACACATAGGCCCATACACTCTTGTCCCCTAAGCTCTGGACATGCTTTCAGATGTTGTAAGTAGATAGATAGATAGATAGATAGATAGATAGATAGATAGATAGATAGATAGATTACTTGCCAAAACTCTATTTTAGGCAGTTTAGGATTCATGACAAATTAAGTGGAAAGTGTAGAGAGTTCCCATAACTCCATGTCATACAGCACAATCTGCCCCATCATCAGCAGTCCTCTTGGAGTGGTACTTTGTTTATAATGGATGAACCTACATGGACACTTCATTATTATCCAAAGCATCGAGTTTACATTGGTGTTCACCCTAGGCATTCATTATGAGTTCAGCAAATGGATAATGATGTATATCCACCTTGGTTAGTAGAAGTAACCATAGTGATCTGCTGCCATAGTGATCCTCTGTATTCTGCCTATTCATCCCTCCCTTCTCCACTAATCCTTAGCAACCATTGGTCTTTCTCCTGTCTCCATAGTTTTGCCATTTTCAGAATGTTATACAGCTTGAATGAAGTATGTTAGATGTAGTAAAATACATCTAAGTTCCCTTTATGTCTCTTCATAGCTTGATAGCTCACTTCTTAGCACTGCATAATATCCCATGCTCTGGATGGAACACAGTTTTATTTATCTACTCATCTACTGAAGGACATTTTGGTTGCTTCCAATTTTGGGTATTGTAAATACAATAGCTATAAATATTATGTGAAGTTTTTATGCAAAAATGTTTAACTCCACTGAGCAAAAACCAGGGATTGCTTAACGCATGTCAATACCAAAGATTGCAATTCCTGAAGTGTACATGGAGTATGTTTAGTTTTATTTAAACATTGCCAAACCTTCCTCCAAAGTGGTGGTACCATTTTGCATTCCTGTCCGCACTGAGTTCCTGACACTCTTCATCCTAACCAGCTACTGGTGGCATCAGTGCTCTGGATGAAGGCCATTCTAATAGGTGTGTGCTGCTATCTTGTTGTTGCTTTAATTTGCATTTCCCTGATGATATATGATGTGGAACATCTTTTAATATGCTTTTTTGACATCTGTGTCTTCTTTCTTGAAGTGTCTATTAAGGTTTTTGGCCCATTTCTCAATTGAGTTGCTCATTTTCTTTTTTTTTTATTTTTTTCTTTTTAAATAATTGTTTGGCATTCCTGTAAGCCCAACAACTAGAGAGGCTGGAGACAGGAAGATCACAAGTTTGAGGCCAGCCTGGGTAACTTAGCAAAATGATGACCTAGTCCTTACTCTCAAAATAAAATATTCATCGATCCCCAGCACCACAAAAAATAAATAAATAAATAAATAAAACAAAATATTTAAAAAAGAGTTTTGGATGTAGAACAGTGGTAGAACACTTGTTTCAACACATGTGAGACTCTGTTTTGATTCTCAGCACCAAATTGTTTTTAAAAATGCATTATTTGTCCATTTTGGATAATAATCGTTTATCCAATATATCTTATGCAAACATTTTCTCCAGGTCTGTAACTTGTCATTTCTGTCTAGAAACAGAGCAGTGCCTGAGTTCTGGATGAGCCTTTTTGCAAGGTGAATCTGCTAAGACAAGAAGTGGTAACAGGTTCTTATCCCTGGGGCACTCTTGCTACAATATATCTTCTGCCTTCTCAACACTTTCAGGACCCCTCTATGTTCTCTGGTTCCAATAAGTTTTACCTTTGACACTATGTGTGTGAAAGCTGTCTCACTTTCAACTCAGTGTTTCCTCACTGGAAGTGATTTTGTCCCAACCCAGAGAACAGATATTTGACACACCTAAAGACATCTTTGGGAGGGAGGTCACTATTGATTGAGCCAAAGATGCTGCTAAACATTTATCTTACAAAGCCAAGGAAAGTCCCAAAAAACAAAGAATTATCTGTCCCATATGTCAGTAGTACTGGGGCTGAGAGACCCTGATGCAGATCCATAGCAAGTGTGGGTCTCCATACTCCGGCTCCACTGACAGGATTCCACACTGTGCTGTTTGTTCCTACTGCCAGATTTTTAACTTTATTGGCTTCAGGTTGGCCATTTACTTAGCCAAGTTATTTAAATGATCTGAGTTTCAGTTACTTGGAAACACATTGAACCTCTCAGAGGTTAATTTCCTCAACTTTGAAGGCCTCTTATGAAAATTAAATGAGATAATGTGGCAGGAGCTTTACCAATTCTATATCCAAGCTCTTTGCAAAAACACATTTGCCACAGTTCTGTCAAACAGAGAAAAGATACCTCTTCCTGCTCAAGGCTAATGAGACTAAACATGTTTAAACAGCTGGTTCCCATTACACAAATCAAAATGCTCGCCCAAACTCTTCTATAAATGCTCTGCAAAAAAGGACTGATTCACAGCCTCCAGTGTTTGTGTTTTACATGTAAAAATAAGGTCCCAGCCTACAGAGTGTTTTTCCCCCACTTCTTTTTTTAATAGTATTTCCAGCTGGTTTCATTTAAGTCTGTGTTTTTGATCTCTTTTCAGTTCTGGGCCCCAATCCAACTTGGTTGTCAATATTTCAAAAGCTCTCTTGGAGAGAGTCTTCTTGGAAGATGACCCCATGCCAACCAGGAGAACTGGTCTACCCCCTCTGAGAGTTGGCAAGTGTGCCAGCATTTCAGACCCATCACCACCATGCAACAGCCAGGAAAGGATCTGTCTAGTGTGATACTAATCGTGGGGCACTGTAGACTCATAAATCTTAGACCTGGAAATGTTTGTATCATTAACTGAGTCCATCAGACTCATTTAACAGATGAGAATACTGAGGCTTAGAGAAGGGAAGAGACTTAAACAAAAGATGTATCTTCTGGTTCTCTATCCAGTCCCTGAGCTACAATGGTGTTTTACATCCATGATAGGATTAAAACAACAAAATGAGGTGGAACTTTACCTTCTTATCACCTGTGAGCTTTTTCTTGCAATGAAACATTCACCAAGTATTTTTATGTTGTTCTCAGCCTTAGTCCTACAACCATCTCCTCATACCTTTTCACCAAAACACTTCTCACATCAGTGTCCATTTGGGAACATTTTCTAACACCAGTTTCCACCAGGGAATTTCCAGTCATCTACCTACTGCTAGCTACCAGTCATATTCTAAACTTGTCCTTAGCAGTGTCCCCTCATCTTCCTTCTGCCTTCCATTCCAGCCTGTCAGTCCCCCAATTCCTGACCCCTCATCCAACAATTCATCCTCCACCTTCTCTGATCACAAATCCATTAATCAAGTACTTTCACAATAACAATCTGGACACCCTCCCTGTCCTCCCTTCATACCTTAATTGGGTTTTAAAATTGACTGCAGGGCTGGGAATATACCTCTGTGGTAGAGTGCTTGCCTAACATTTGTGAGTGGAGGCCCGATGTTCAACCCACAGCACCATAAAAAATTGACTAAATAAAAATAAATTTAAAGTTGTACATGAAAAAATAGCACAGACAAAAATCAAGACACAAACAATAAACAGGAAAATGTTTGCTAATTATATTATTGGACATGTTGGCTAATATCCAAAACAGAAGCTTATCTCCTTGAACTCAATAAGAAATTACTAAGAACCTAGTAGAAAAGTGAGTAAAGTCTGTACAGAGGCAGTTTTGAGAGAAGATAATGAAGCTCCTAATAGCCTGAAATCAGTCACAAATAAATACATTTAAATTGAATCTTCAGAGAATATCTTTTTTTTTTTTTTTTTTTGAGTACTGGGGATCGAACCCAGGGCCTTGTGCTTGTGAGGCGAGCACTCTACCAACTGAGCTATATCTCCAGCTCGAGAATATCATTTTTAAAACTAATTTTTTCATGAAGATTTCAGAGTTTGATAATACCTGCATGTGGAGAAACAGTTTTATACTCTGGTGATAGAAGCTTATGTTGGCACAACTTCAGGGAAGAATAGATAGCACATCCTATTAAATTAAAGCTCAAATAAATTTGACTCAGCAATTTCAGTTGGGAAGTTATTCCACAGATAAACTTGCATACATGTGAAATGACATGTGTTCAACAATGCCCAGTGTTGCTTTGCTTTATTTTTAACCGCAACTGATTGGATTTGACCTAAATCTTCACTAATAGAAAGTGGATGCAATACAAGCAGAACTAGAATAAGAATGTTATATTGAAAAGTCATCAGAAAGGATGAGACAGCTCTATATGCAGATTTGGAATGGTCTGTGATATATTTTAAGTGGAAAAATCCAGAATTAGAAGCATATTTTTGGTATGCTCCCATTTATGGAGAAAAAATTCAAACAGGTGCATTTTGGTTTTACTTGCACAGAATATCTATGTAAGATGAAAAGAAAAATCAGTAATTCTAGTTGTTTCTGGAAAGGAGAACTGGTAAGTTGAAATTGGGCCTGAGGGTGAAAGAGAATTGCATTTTACTCTATACTTTTACCTCTTTGACTTCTGTACTGTACAGACTATTTTCAAGAGCTTAATCAAAAGTAGTGGGATAGAAAAGTTAACAAATGAGTAAGATACCCCTTAGAAACTTTTGCATCATCCTATTTTAACTTTCCACATAACATTTATCACTTATAATTGTCTTTTTAAATGGTTATTCCATGATTCTACCACTGGGATGTGGGCTATGGAAGAATAGAAAGCAAATCTGCAAGAAAGATCCTGCCGCAAACTCTTTATGTGAATTGGAGGTAGGAGTCTTTCTGAGTGAACTCAGAGCCCACAGCTGGGGATGCTTTGTGGTGTGTGAAATTTCACCCTTTGCTTAACATTTATGCAGGGCCCAGCATGCAGAAGCATATGAGGCCACCCAAATTTGGGGCTTAATTCATTTGCCCCCAAGCATTAGAGCAGTGTCTTCTACACAGTGCAAGCTCAGTGTTTATTTGTAAAATGGGTCAATGCATAGGGCAAAGTATTGACCTCACAGGGATCCTAAACTACTAAATGGGCAACATAGTTCTCTGAAGGGAGCCAAGGTGCGCATGTTCTTCAGTTCATTCATTCCCTCTTTCTGATCTCCACCTTCTGCTGCCTGGTGTGCAGAGTCTTGAAAATCACTGCATATTGATTTTGAATATTTATATGGGCAAATCACAGTTACACACAACAGTAAGATTCATTGTGATATGACCATAACTTCACAGAGTATAATTTGGTGTATTTCTTTCTTTCTTTTTTTTTTTTAAATTTTGGTCTCCCCGGGACAGAATGTAGGTTCATCCTTATGACCCCATCCTGAGCAAATCTGGAAGAGTCTTTCCCTTGTTTCAAGACTCAGTTCAATTGCACTAGTTTTAGCCATCAACCTAAGAACTGATTTCTGTTTGGATCCAATTGAGAGCTACTGATAAAAAAAGAATGTGCGCCTGGAAAAAGACAATTTGGTAAAATTGTTTTGAAAATATGTATCATACATACCCCTGCTCCACTGACCAGGACATTGTAAGTCAGCCCACACAGCACCTGTCACCAAGAGTCTTAGGCATTTGAGGAATCTCAGGCCAGCTTTCTCTCTTCACCTTTCCTTCTAGCACTTGTTTCTTAAAGCTGAATCACTTCATCTTCCTCAGAACTTCTGTTCCAGCTCTTAGTCACTTGACAGCTAGGTGACTGCTCCATCCTAGCCTTCTTAACCTCAATTACTGCTTCTAATTTTATCTCTTCTCATAATAAACAAAGGTGACCAGGGAAAATAAAGTCAAATGTGTAAGTAATGTGAGGTTTTGATTCACCAACACTAAATTTCTAAGCACTCATTACAAGATATAATGCAGCTCAACACCTCTATGATAAGAATCATGGGTATTGGTCATGCAGACACTAGCTCATATGTATCTCGGTTTTGGCCCCTGTGGTTGAGTGTTCTGAAGTGAGGAAAACACTAGAACTGGAGGCAAAGACATGCTCTCTTGAGTCTAATTTACCAGATATAAAACCTTCCCCAAGATGCCTAATGCCATAGGGACTCATTTTCTTTATTACAGCAATAATGATAATTTTGATTCTATATGGCTTCAGTGAGAACATATTTATTCTTTGCAAAATATTTATTGAAAATTCATAGAGCTTATACTACTGGTTGGAATGAATTATTAAATGAGAAAACCTATGTGAATCCAGCACACAGAACACATTCAAAAAATATATAATCAAAGTTTCCAGGGAGACCACAGCTATGAATGGTTAAATTGTAGTTGAAAGACTTCAATAGTCTTTAGAAAAAGGTGAATATATAAAGAATACCTTGAGGGATGGAATAGGATTTTGATTCCTAAAAAAGAATATAAAGACCTGGTTGTTTATTCAAGGTATATTTACTGAGAAGTTACTCTGATTCAACTAGTTAAATGCAGTATATATGGAGATTTAGTTAGCTTTTCCACTACTATGACCAAAAGACCTAACAAGAATAATTAGAGGAGGAAAAGTTTGCTTGGGGACCCATGGTTTCAGAAGTCTTTGTCCATAAAAGGCTGACTCCATTCTTTGGGCTCCAAGGTGAGGTTCAACCACATGGCAGAAGTGTGTGGTGGAGGAAAATGGCTCAGGTCATCACACCAGGAAGCGGGGGGAGGGGGGGGAGACTACTCTCTAGGGACAAAATACATACCCTAAAGGCACACTCCCAGTGCCCACCTGCTCCAGTCACACCCTCCCTGCCTTCAGTTTCCACTCAGTTAATCCCTCTCAAACTAGTTCAGTGATTGGGTTAAGGCTCTCAGAACCCAATCATTTCACATCTAAGCCTTCTTGCATTGTGTCACATACAAGCATTTGGGGAATACCTCACATATAAACCAAAACATACAGGCATCAACAAAATAATGTAAGTCCTAATGAAACATAAGTACTCAGAAAGATAAATAATAAAATAAACACACACACACACACACACATAGAATATTATACATTTGTTCAAGAAATGTGTCTAAGAAAGTGACACTGGATTAAATCAGAAGAAGGAAGAGGAGTGAGCCAGGATTTGAACAATGGAGATCCCATGAACCTTGTGAACCTTCAGGTCCTGGATGTATTTTGGAGCTAGAGCCAATAGGGCTTGCTGATAAGCTGAAAGTGGAATATTCATGGAAGGGTCCTTGAGAGAAGATAAAAGCTCTTATTTGGACACATTTAATTTGAAATCAATTAAAAACTTAAGTAGAAAATTCTTGAGTTCAAGAAAGAGGTTTGAGTCAAAGGTAAAATCTGGAGTCATCAGCATAGTATTCAAAATGATGTCCTGAGGAAAGAGACCCAGGAAATAAGAAGATCGAGGATGCCCACCTCAGACATTCTAAATCATGGGACTGAGAAGATGAATAGCAACCAATAGATGGACTGGAAAGAATACCTAGCAAGTTGCAAACAAAATTAGGATAGTTTGGGAAGCTGAAGGAAGATGCAGTTTAAAGAAGGGGAAAAAAATCAAATATGTCATGTTTGTGCTGAGCTAAAGAACACTTACGTATTAAATCAATTAATAGTGAGGCCCTATTATGTGCTGACACTGTCCAAAATAGACAAATGGACTTGCTTTCGTGGAATTTACATCTTAGTCAATGATGCTATGGCCCCAGGAAGCAATATGTAGAGGTCACCTATCCTCGAGGAAAGCCTCTTCTGTACTTGTGGGAAAGCCTACAAGAACTGGGTCTAGGTGTGAATAGGAGGAGACATTCAGGAACAATGAACAAAGGCATAGCTGAGAAGTTTTGCTGTGATGGTTACTTTTATGTGCCACTTTGTTTAGATCACAGGTGCCCAGATGTTTGGACAAACATTTTGGATATTTCCACGAGGGTGTTTTTGGGTGACACCAACATTTGAATCAGTAGACTGAGCAAGCAGTTTTCCCTTCCTAAGTTCAAGGCTCAAACAGAGTCAAAAAGCTGACCCTCTGCTGCAACAGAGGGAATTCTTTCTGTCTGATTGCCTTCAGACCAGAGCACAGACTTTGTCTGGCTTTGACATAAACTTGAAACATCTGCTTTTCTAGGTCCCCACTTGCCAATCTACCCTCTCCATCTGGGGACATGTTTCCTTCATAATTACATGAGCCAATCCCTTATAACTTAAATACTTCCTGTTCATCTATGTATACCTGGATCTAACTTTTATCCATACCTACCAGTTTTTCTATTTACCCACCTACGTCCCTATCTACATCCTATTAGCCTACATCCTATTAGTCAACATCTGGAGGAAAATAAAAAGACAAAATAAAAGAGTACTGTTTATTTGCTTTGTTTTAACATATAAAAGTGACCCATGTCATGTGTTTGTGTGTTACCAGAGAGGAAAGACAGCTGGTGGTGCAGGGGAAGTCGGGGGATGGCTGGAGCAAGGCTTTTGGAAAGGTGGAAAGAGAGACTCTGATGCACAAGTGTAGATACGGGCTCTGTTGAAACTGCATTCATGTCCTAACTCTCAGTACCTGTGAGTGAATGCAGTTGATAGATCCTATGCAGATAGAATTCAGTTAAGACAGTCCTACTGGGTCAAGGTAGAACAACTTCAATGGCTGACGTCCTTACAAAGTTGCATTGTGATCACACAGAGTGAGGCACAAGGAAGATAGACCACTCTGAGAAAAGAGATGCAGAGATGGGAATGGTGTGTTTTCAAGCCAAGGAGCACTGTAGATTCTCAGCAAGGAAGGATCCACCTCTGGAGCCTTCAGGGAACATGTGACTCTGTCATCACCTTGATCTCAACCTTCTAGTCCACAGAGCTGTGAGAGAATATATTGACTCCCAGTTTGGGGTACTCTGTTTTAGCAGCCTTGTAAACTAATATACTGGTCTGAGCAACATTTAGAACCCCTTAGGGAAAGGCAGCTGCAAAACTACTGGTACATAACATTCATGGTGTGATTTAAAAAATGGTAAATTATTTTATGAACTGGAAGTCAAAATGCATTGATGAATATTTTCCAGAAGCTGTGCAGGCATTGGGGTATGAGCCCTTTGTCTTTCCTTCTTTTCAATTTATTGATCTATAAAGCCCATGTGCATGGAAGGTAGCCAAAAGGGAAATAAGCATCCATTCTATAAATTTTTGCAAGTTCTCTGTGACTTCCAGTCCAGAGGCCTCTGGTGAACACTGCAATGGAAGCCAAAGTGAGTTTTTCTTGCCCCAATAACCCAGAATTTTGAGATCTTGACTTAGCTGCTCAGTTTTGCATGTTGAGTCCAGAGAGCTGTGGGAGTGGGGTGCCTCTGGAAAGTCCTGCTTCTGTCCAAGTGCACAACTCCTTGGAAGAAATGTGAGGAAGAAAGTAAAAAGACAGAGCTCAGAAATGAATCCTCACACCCATTTCCCTGGAAGAGAATAACAGACACTGCTTTCTCTTTGAAAGCCTGGAGAAGAGAGTTAAAGAGTTCTTGTCTAATAATGATGGGCCTTGAGTATCAGGCTAAGAGGTTATATTTCAACTCCCCAGCAAAGATGGCTTCTGGCTAGGGAGATCTGAATTTCCATAATGCTGCGCAGCACTTCATAGTACCCAGTATGCAGGGATAGTTGTGGTACTTCCTAGTCTAATTACAATGGAGTCTAAGCCAGAAAGCTCTATATTTGACTTCAAGCCAACACAGTATTTAATACAGCAAAATCTTAGCAAAGAATGCAGGCTTCTCATTACCCCTTTAAAACAGTTCTTTTATTCTGATAGAAAGATATTCCTGTTTGACTTTGAAATATCAACCCTTAAATTCTGACTCTTACTAATTAGATCATCTTTAGCAAGACACGTCACCTTTACTCAGGTTTTTCATTTCACAGGAATGGTTGATACTTGCTCTGAATAGAGCACATGCTTAGCTTGATCATGTGCCCAGCATGCTCAGGACAATCTGTTTATTTACTTCTTCTTAGTCATTATGCCCTTTTAGTCCCAAAATGCCCTCATGTGTTCAATATAATTATATGATCCTCCACTTCACATACGACCATATGAAAGTATCCCTGGGCTTCTGCAACAAAAATACCCCAAACAGTATGGCTTACCAATAGCAAAAATTCACTTCTCATGGTTCTGGAGGCTGGGAGTCCAAGGCCAAGGTGCCAACAGACATGGTGCCTCTGGGAGGGCTGTTCCCTGGTCCTTGCTGTGTCTTCACATGGTAGAAGTTGCTGGCTAGTTCTCTTGGGCCTCTTTGATAAGGGCACTGATCTCATTCATGAAGACCCCACCCACGGGACCTAATGACCTCCCACAGCCCACCTCTTAATTATAAGACCTCAGGATTAGGACTGTAAACATGGATTTGGGGAGTGTACCGATATTCAGACTGAAGCAGCAAGCAACTAGAGAGTTTAAAGTTGTATGTGAATGTAAGTAACACTCATGAGAGCAATGGCCACCTCCGTGAAGAAGACTACTTATTCCTCTCTTTTTTCACTTCCTTTCAATTTTATTTTTATATAGAGTATTAATGTTATCAGTAAAATGCATGGATCTTGAAGGGTATGATTTGATGTATTATGACCCACTTAGACACTTCTGTGACCACAGTCACAAAGGTTTCATTGCCCCATAAACTTCAATCATTAGTATCTAGAAGCTGAGTTATGATACTATATTTAGTGTGTGTTTGACATATAAGAGATTCCTATACAGTTTTCCAAAGTGCGATGTCTTGTACTCCCACCAGTGAGATAACAGTTACAGTTGCCTTACAGTGTTCTCAAAATTTTATACTGTCAATCTTTTAATTTTTAGCCATTATAGGGTGACCTTAATTTGCATGCTTCCAACCCTGATAAGTATCTTTCCTGTGATTATGGAACATGATCTTTCTTACACTCTCCTTCATGATGTATCTGCTCCAGTCTTTTACCCATTATTTTCAAGGATTTTTTATTATTGAGTTGTAGTTCATAACATATTAAGAATACAAATTCATTGCTAAATATAGGACTATAAATTACTCTTTTCAACTTGTGGCTTGTCTTTACATTTTTTAAAATTGACTTTTGATGAGTTTTCATTTTTTATTAAGTTACATTTGCCTATTGATGTTTTTCTTTTAAGTCTGAATTTTAAGAAAAGTTTGCATACACCAAAGCACAAATATATTTTTCTGTGCATTCTAAAAATTTCGCAATTTCAGTGTTCATCTTTAGGACTGCAATCTATCTAGAGCTATGTGTATGGTGTGAGGTATGGTTTGAGACTCTTTCGCTCAGGAAGTTATCCATGTTTCCCACCATAACTTAAAACACTTTCCATCTCCCATTCATTTGCTTTAGTGCTTTAACTAAAAATCACTTGACAGTATATTTCCGGACTCTCTATTATATCCTGTTTATTTATTCATCTAGGTTTGTTTTGATAACACACTGTCTTAATTACTGTGACTTCATAGTATGTCTTTAAATAATTAAGTTCTCTTTTATTTCTCTTTTTAAAAATAAACGTAAGTGTCAACTTGTCAATTTCTGCAAAACTTCACTGCAATTTTTACTGGAAATGTATGGAGGCTATAAATGAATTTGGAGAGCATTGACATCTGCATTGAGTCTTCTAGCACATGAACATAATTTATACTCTTTAGATTTGATCTTCCCCCAATAATATTTCTTGAATTTTCAGCACACAGATCAGAACATTAGCTTTTATTTTTTTTTGAAATTTCTTTTTCTAAGTGTTTATTGCACAAATATAGACATACGCTTGAGATTTATATATCGTCTTGGTATTCTGAGAACATCCTTAATTGACTTACCAGTAGGTCTCAGAGTTTTTGTAGTTTCCTTTGGATTTTATATGTACACAATCAGATCAACAAAAGACAGTTTTGTTTTCTTTATGCTAATCTTCATGTCTTCCATCTTTGTTTTTCTTTCCCTATTGTGCAGATCAGTACTTCCATTAAAAATATCCTTCGACATGTTTTTATTTCATTTTTTAAATTCTTTTTGGTTTTACAGACTGCATTTTGATTCATCATACACAAATGGGATACATCTTTTCATTTCTATGGTGGTGCATGATGTAGATTCATACAATTCGTGTAATCATACATGTAAATAAGGTAATGATGTCTGTCTCATTCCACCATCTTTCATAACCCCACTCACTCCCTCCTCTCATTTCCCTCTACATAATCCAAAGTTCCTCCATTATTCTCTTTCCCCACCCCCACTCCAATTACGTATCATCAGCCACTTATCAGGGAAAACATTTGGCCTTTGGTGTTTTGGGGTTTGGCTTATTTCACTTAGCATGATATTCTCAAATTCCATCCATTTACCTGCAAATGCCATAATTTTATTATTATTTATGGTTGAATAATATTCCACTGTGTGTGACATTTCTTGTAGGGGAAGTTTCCTTTTGACAAATTCTCTTAATTTTAATTTATACAAAAATTATCTATTTTCCTACTTTTAAAATAATTTTTTTCTTGATATGAAATTGTAGTACTAAAGGGCTTCTTCCTCCTCACTTTGTAGCTTCAGTATTCACTTTAAGGATAGCATTTCACTGCCTTCTGCCTCACTTTGTTTCTGATGATGAACATTCTCCTGTTTTTTTTTTTTTTTTTTTGTTTTGTTTTGTTTTACGTGTCTTTATTTCCCTCTGGCTGATTTTAGGAATTCCTCTTGATCTTTAGCTATTTGACAATGATATGTCATGGTATTGCTTATTTGTGTTGATTTGCTTGGAACCCATTGAGATGCTAGAATGTCTCAGAAAGAATTTTGTACCTTTTTGATGCTTATCACTGCAGACACAGGCTGAAAAGAATGGTGGAATGAGACAAACATCAATACCCTATGTACATGTATGATTACACAAATGGTATGAATCTACACCATGCACAACCCTAGAAACTAAAAGATGTACCCACCCCATTTGTGTACAATGAATCAAAATGCAGACTGTAAAAATTTTAAAATTAAATTAAATTTTAAAAAAGAAGAGACAGAAATATGTGGTGATGGGATGGATAATGAACCTAGTCAAGTTCACTGCTGAGCAACTGAGTAAGCATCCAGGTACCCTGGTGATAGACCAAGCCCCTAGTCTGGACAGCAATAGTTTGATTCTAGGTTCCAAGGGTCCTTTCTTACCAACACATCTGTTCTTGAATTTCTGTATGTCTGCTCTCTCTCTGAGTAATCTTAAAGCATGCAACACAAAGAATTTGCAAGGCAGCAGCAGTTCAAGAAACCTTTATAAACAACATCTGTTCTCTAGGTACAGAGCCTGATGTAGGCTGGCTCCTTGTTCTCCACTTCTGACTTCACATTCCAATCATTTTATCCTAGGGTCACACAAGTTTCCCCACAGCACTATCTTCTCCTTAGCAATGTTCATCTATCCTACTTGTCATCCCCTTGCATTCTTTTTTTTTTTTTGACTTTTTTTTTTCTATTTTTTTTTTATTGTAAACAAATGGGATACATGTTGTTTCTCTGTTTGTACATGGCGTAAAGGCATACCATTTGTGTAATCATAAATTTACATAGAGTAATGTTGTTTAATTCATTCTGTTATTTTTTCCCTTCCCCCCACCCCTCCCACCCCTCTTTAACCTCTATACAGTACTTCCATCCTCCATACTTGGCCCCCTCCCTAACCCTAACTCTAACCCTAACACTAACCCTTCCCTCCCCCGCATTATGTGTCATCTTCCACTTATTAGCGATATCATTCATCCTTTGGCTTTTTGAGATTGGCTTATCTCACTTAGCATGATATTCTCCAATTTCATCCATTTGCCTGCAAATGCCATAATTTTATCATTCTTTATGGCTGAGTAATATTCCATTGTATATATATACCACAGTTTCTTTATCCACTCATCAGTTGAAGGGCATCTAGGTTAGTTCCACAGTCTGGCTATTGTGAATTGAGCAGCTATGAACATTGATGTGGCTGTATCTCTGTAGTATGCTGATTTTAAGTCCTTTGGGTATAGGCCAAGGAGTGGGATAGCTGGGTCAAATGGAGGGTCCATTCCAAGTTTTCTAAGGAATCTCCACACTGCTTTCCAGAGTGGCTGCACTAATTTGCAGCCCCACCAGCAATGTATGAGTGTACCTTTCTCCCCACATCCTCGCCAACACCTGTTGTTGCTCGTATGCTTGATAATTGCCATTCTAATTGGGGTGAGATGGAATCTTAGGGTGGTTTTGATTTGCATTTCTCTTATTACTAGAGATGTTGAGCATTTTTCCATATGTTTGTTGATTGCTTGTAGATCTTCTTCTGTGAAGTGTCTATTCATTTCCTTAGCCCATTTGTCGACTGGATTATTTGAATTCTTGGAGTAAAGTTTTTTGAGTTCTTTATAGATTCTGGAGATTAGTGCTCTATCTGAAGTATGATTGGCAAAGATATTCTTCAATTCTGTAGGCTCTTTATTCGCATTGCTGATAGTTTCCTTTGCTGAGAGAAAGCTTTTTAGTTTGAATCTATCCCAGTGGTTGATTCTAGCTTTTATTTCTTGTGCTATGGGAGTCCTGTTAAGGAAGTCTGATCCTAGACCAACAAGGTGAAGATTTGGACCTACTTTTTCTTCTATAATCTGCAGGGTCTCTGGTCTGATTCTGAGGTCCTTAATCCATTTTGAGTTTAGTTTCGTGCATGGTGAGAGATATGGGTTTAGTTTCATTCTGTTGCATATGGATTTCCAATTCTCCCAGCACCATTTGTTGAAGAGGCTATCTTTTCTCCATTGCATATTTTTGGCCCCTTTGTCTAGTATGAGAAAATTGTATTTATTTGCGTTTGTGTCCGTGTCCTCTATTCTGTACCATTGATCTACCTTTCTATTTTGGTACCATTACCATGCCGTTTTTGTTACTATTGCTTTGTAGTAGAGTTGAAGATCTGGTATTGCAATACCCCCTGTTTCACTCTTCCTGCTAAGGATTGCTTTCGCTATTCTGGGTTTCTTATTCTTCCAGATGAATTTCATAATTGCTTGCTCTATTTCTGTAAGGTACAAAATTGGGATTTTAATTGGAATTGCATTGAATTTGTATAGCACTTTAGGTAGTATGGCCATTTTGACAATATTAATTCTTCCTATCCAAGAACATGGAAGATCTTTCCATCTTCTAAGGTGTTCTTTAATTTCTTTCTTTAGTGTTGTATAGTTCTCATTGTAGAGGTCTTTCACCTCTTTTGTGAGATTGATTCCCAAGTATTTTATTTTTTTCGAGGCTATTGTGAATGGGGTAGTTTTCCTAATTTCTCTTTCTGAAGATTCATCACTTATGTATAAAAATGCATTGGATTTATGGGCATTGATCTTGTAACCTGCTACTTTACTGAAATCACTTATGAGTTCTAAGAGTTTTCTGGTGGAATTTCCTGGTTCCTCTAAATATATAATCATGTCATCAGCGAACAGGGATAGTTTGAGTTCTTCTTTCCCAATTCGTATCCCTTTAATCTCTTTGGTTTGTCTAATTGCTCTGGCCAGAGTCTCAAGAACGATGTTGAATAGAAGTGGTGAAAGAGGGCATCCCTGCCTTGTTCCAGTTTTTAGGGGGAATGCTTTCAGTTTTTCACCATTTAGAATGATATTAGCCATGGGCTTAGCATAAATGGCCTTTACAATGGTAAGGAATGTTCCGATTATCCCTATTTTTTCTAGTGTTTTGAGCATGAAGGGGTGCTGTATTTTATCAAATGCTTTTTCTGCATCTATTGAAATAATCATGTGATTCTTGACTTTAAGTCTATTAATATGGTGAATTATGTTTATTGATTTCCTGATGTTGAACCAACCTTGCATCCCTGGGATGAAACCCACTTGATCATGGTGCACTATCTTTTTAATATGTTTTTGTATGCGATTTGCTAAAATTTTGTTGAGAATTTTTGCATCGATGTTCATTAAGGATATTGGTCTGAAATTTTCTTTCCTTGATGAGTCTCTGTCTGGTTTAGGTATCAGGGTGATATTGGCTTCATAGAATGAGTTTGGGAGGGTTCCCTCCTCTTCTGTTTCATGGAATACTTTGAGAAGTATTGGAATGAGCTCTTCTTTGAAGGTTTTGTAGAACTCGGCTGAGAACCCATCTGGTCCCGGATTTTTCTTTGTTGGTAGGTTTTTGATGACTTCTTCTATTTCAGTACTTGAAATTGGTCTATTTAAATTGTTTATGTCCTTCTCGTTCAGTTTAGGAAATTCATATGTCTCTAGAAACCTGTTGATGTCTTTGAAATTTTCTATTTTGTTGGAGTATAGATTTTCAAAATAGCTTCTAATTATGTTTTGTATTTCAATCCTGACTGTTGTGATATTTCCTTGTTCATTCCAAATTTTAGTGATTTGGGTTTTCTCTCGTCTTCTCTTTGTTAGTGTAGCTAAATGTTTATCAATTTTGTTTTTTTTTCGAAGAACCAACTATTTATTTTGTCAATTTTTTGTATTGTTTCTTTTGATTCAATTTCATTGATTTCAGCTCTGCGTTTAACTATTTCCTGTCTTCTACTACTTTTGGTGCTGGTCTGTTCTTCTTTTTCTAGGGCTTTGAGCTGTAGTGTTAGGTCGTTTATTTGTTGAGTTTTACTTCTTTTATTAAATGCGCTCCAGGAAATAAATTTCCCTCTAAGTACTGCTTTCATAGTGTCCCAGAGATTTTGATATGATGTTTCTTTGTTCTCATTTACCTCTAAGAATTTTTTAATTTCCTTCCTAATATCTTCTGTTATCCATTCATCATATAATAGCATATTGTTTAATCTCCAGATGTTGGAATAGTTTCTGTGTTTTACTCTTTCATTTATTTCTAACTTCAATCCATTATGATCTGATAGAATACATGGTAGTGTCTCTATCTTCTTGTATTTGCTAACATTAGCTTTGTGGCATAATATATGGTCTATTTTAGAGAAGGATCCATGTGCTGCTGAGAAGAAAGTGTATTCGCTCTTGGTTGGATGGTATATTCTATAAATGTCCGTTAAGTCTAAATTATTGATTGTGTTATTGAGATCTATGATTTCTTTGTTCAATTTTTGTCTGAAATATCTGTCCAGTGGTGAGAGAGGCGTGTTAAAATCACCTAGTATTATTGTGTTATGGTCTATTTGGTTTCTGAAATTGAGAAGGATTTGTTTGACATACATGGGTGAGCCACTGTTTGGGGCATAGATGTTTATGATTGTTATATCTTGCTGATTTATGCTTCCCTTAAGCAGTATGAAATGACCTTCTTTATCCCTTCTGACTAACTTTGGCTTGAAGTCCACATTATCGGAAATGAGGATGGATACTCCAGCTTTTTTGCTGAGTCCATGTGCATGGTATGTTTTTCCCCATCCTTTCACCTTTAGTCTATGGGTATCTTTTTCTATGAGGTGAGTCTCTTGCAGGCAACATATTGTTGGATCTTTCTTTTTAATCCAGTCTGCCAGTCTATGTCTTTTGATTGATGAATTCAGGCCATTAACATTCAGGGTTATTATAGAGATATTATTTGGTTTCCCTGTCATTTGGTTCATTTCTTAAATTTTATTTATTTATTTGTTTGACACAACTTGTTTCCTCCTTTATTTGACAATTCCTTTAGGATAATTCCTCCCTTTGCTGATTTGCTTCTTTGTTTTTCATCTCTTCCTCATGGAATATTTTGCTGAGAATGTTCTGTAATGCTGGCTTTCTTTTTGTAAATTCTTTTAGCTTTTGTTTATCTTGGAAGGATTTTATTTCATCATCAAATTTGAAGGTAAGTTTTGCTGGGTATAAGATTCTTGGTTAGCATCCATTTTCTTTCAGGGCTTGAAAAATGTTGTTCCAGGCCCTTCTAGCTTTTAGGGTCTGGATTGAAAAATCTGCTGATATCCATATTGGTTTCCCCCTGAATGTAATTTGGTTCTTTTCTCTCACAGCCTTTAAAATTCTGTCTTTATTTTGTATGTTCGGTATTTTCATTATAATGTGCCTTGGTGTGGGTCTGTTGTAATTTTGTGTATTTGGAGTCCTATAAGCCTCTTGAACTTGATTTTCCATTTCATTCTTCAGATTTGGGAAATTTTCTGATATTATTTCATTGAATAAATTGTTCATTCCTTTTGCTTGTTTCTCTAGGCGTTCCTCAATCCAAATAATTCTTAAATTTGGCCTTTTCATGATATCCCATAGTTCTTGTAGATTCTGTTCATGATTTCTTACCATCTTCTCTGTTTGTTCAACTTTGTTTTCAAGGTTAAATATTTTGTCTTCAATGTCTGAGGTTCTGTCTTCCAGGTGTTCTATCCTATTGGACATGCTTTCTATGGAGTTCTTAATTTGGTTTATTGTTTCCTTCATGTCAAGGATTTCTGTTTGGTTTTTTTTCAATATCTCTAACTCTTTATTGAAATGATCTTTTGCTTCCTGTATTTGCTCTTTTCACTGTCGATTGGTGTGATCAATCAATGCTTGCATTTGCTCTTTCATCTCATCTTTCAGTGCGTGCATTTGCTCTTTCATCTCATCGTTTGCTTCTCTGATCATTTTAATTATGTACATTCTGAACTCCTTTTCTGTCATTTCTTCTGCCATGCTGTCATTGGGTTTTATTGATGTAACATCTAGATTTGTTTGCATCATTTTCTTTCCTTGTTTTCTCATATTGTTCAGGTATCAGAGGACCGCTGAGATATTGCAGATTTCCTCTATTGACTTACAATGTCCCTGAAGATTTCTATATATATCCCCCCTTAGCCTTCTGTAGGCTGAAGTCTTGGAGGAAGTTGATAATGCGGTGCTCCACAAGGAAGCTGCCTCTCTAGGAGTGGTGGCCTTCAGGTGGGGTATAATCCCTGCTAGTGGGCAGAGGTGCCTCCACTTGTTGACCAATGGTCATCCAAAGGGGACCTAGGCTGCGGGCTGAGGCAAGGCCTGTTTGGGCCTGAGTCTCTGGTTTTACCGTCCTTGTGGGGAAACCTCACCCAGCAGGGAAGACTCACCCGGTGGGGAGGTTTCGCTGGTCAGTTCCCTCCTAGAGGTTCCCCTCAATTTACAGCTACCACCTGGGCTGGGCTGCCTTCCTCTGCAAAGTTCCCAGGGGCCCGGCCCTACCTCCTGGGCCTGGGAGCCTCACCCTTTGCAGATGACTCTCCTTAGGCTGCCCTTCCTCAGAGAATCTGCCCGCAGGCCTGGAACCTTTGCTCTGCCCTAAGCCTGTCTCTGTGCGGCTCTTCCACCAAGAAGCCTCCTAGATCCTGGGACCCTGCTCTGCACCTAATCGCCTGCCTATGCGGCCCCTCCTCTGAGCAACCACCTGGGGCCCTGTACAATTGCTCTGAATCCCAGAGACCCGCCACACGCCTCTTCCTCCAGACAGCCGCCCAGTATTCCGGTGCGGTCACTAGGAGTCCAAGAAACTCACTGCGTGCCTCCACCTCCACCAACCACCCGTAGCCCTGGGCAATCAATCACTCCGAGTCAAAGTGACCCTACCCATTCCTCCTCCTTCTCCAGATAACCCCCTGGGTGTTCAGGAGCGGTCGCTCTGAGTGGCTCTGAATCCACGTGACCCGCTGCACGGGTCCTCTGGGCAACCGCCCGGAGCTCTGGTGCGGCCACTCAAGACCAAGCATCCCACCACGCTTCTCCTCCAGGCAGCCCCCCTGTGTTCAGGAGCTGTCACTTTAAGTCCAAACAACTCACCACTCGCCTTCTCCTCTGAGCAGCCGCCTGGAGTGCTAATGCAGTCACTGCGAGTCCAAACGACCCACCGCGCTCCTCGTCCTCCTCTTCCTACTCCTCTGGGCAGGCCCCGGGTTTCAGAAGTGGTCTGAGTCCAAACAGCTCGCCACGCAGCCCCTTCTCTGGCAACCGCCTGTAGCTCTGGTGTAGTCACCCCGAATCCAAGCGGCCGCACTCCTCTTCCTCCTCCTCGTCCTCAGGGCAGGCCCGGGGTTCAGAAGCAGTCATTCTGAGTCCAAACAGCTCGCCGCACAGCTTCTCCTCTGGCAACTGCCTGCAGCTCTGGTGCAGTCACTCCAAATCCAAGTGGCCACGCTCCTCCTCATCCTCCTCAGGGCAGGCCCCAGTGTCCTGAGTCCACACAGCTCTCCTCGCCACTCTTCCCCTGGGCAGCCGCCGGAGCCCCAGTGGTTGCTCCGAGTCCCAGCGCTGTGCAGAGCGGCCTCCTTTACGATGCTCCCAGTTGTCCGAGTTCACTGCTCCAGCGGGGGGAGGGGCGTCTCGCCGGCAGCTCTACTTCACAATGTTTCCTGCGTTCCGGGACCACCGTCCCATCCGGAACGTCTTCCCAAGGGGTGAGAGTCACCCGGCTGCTTTGAGTTGGTCCCAAGCGTCTCAATATCTCCTCTTTTGAATCCTGAGTCCTGGAGCAACATGAAATGCAGCCACCCTCTAGGCCGCCATCTTGAAACTCTATCTCCCTTTGCATTCTTGACCAGTAAAATCATCTATTCTCCCAATCTATTATTTATGGCTCTAAAAGATAGTGGTTTAAGCCATTTGGTCCCTAGGCCAAGGGAAGCAGAGGCTGTCACATGCTGCCTGTGTTCCCATGGTCCTCACCATTTCAAGCAATTCCTTCCCATTCCTAGTCACGAGCACTTGTGTTCTCTGACCAAAAGCTCTTCCTGTCTTCCAGAATCAGCTGTCTCTGCACACCATGGTCTCAAAGGAGCATATTTATGTGCCACCCTTTTATGGTAGAAAATCTCAATAAATGATGGACCAGAATTTGTGTACAAACATGCAGCATCTTTCCTCATGCCTTGAATGATGCTGAGGTATGAATTCTATTTCTGGTTCCCAGAGCTTTCCAGAGGGATTAAGCTCCGATTTCCCCAGCAGTCCCTGGATTGTTATCACATCTTTGAAACCACCTGTCACTCTTCCCTCCCCCATCTCACTTCCCTACTGCTCCACCTGGAATCAACCCCCAAAGCAATTAACACTTTAATCTTTGACTTGGGGTCTGCTTCTGTGAGAACTCAAGTATCACCTTCACAAGATAAGAAAGGTCTTCAGGTTTTCAGTTTTACAGAGGGTCTTTCAGATGTCTCAGTTCGTTCCTGGACATTAGAAACCATGAGTTTGTTTATGTTTAACATGAAGAGTTCTTATTTTCCTGGACCATCATCTTGGGTTCAAATGAGGGTGAACTGATTCCCTAGAGGTGAATCACCAGGTGCTTTTGAGCTCAAAGCTCAATGTAAATGGTTGCTAGTGTTCTTACCATCTGAGTATGAGGCCTTCACACCTTCAAGAATCACCCTTTGTGCAAGAGGACATTGAAGAGGCTGTGATATAAGAAGCGGAGTCACCCTGAGAAGGTGAACAATGCCATGCAGGCAGAGGACAGAGAGAGTAACTGCTCCTGGGTAACCTTAGCTCTCACAGGCTCCTTGTCTCCAGATCCCAACCCAGTGCTGGTCTACTGGCACATTCACAGCTCCCTTTCCATGTCAGGTGGCTAGAGTGCGCTCCATTCCTGTAGGAGCATGATGGTAATGTGCTCTGGACCAAAGTCCACACTGGGTCCTGCCTTAAAGTTGAAGAGAGGCTGCTGCACAATTTGGAGGGCACCTCCCAAGGGCTCAGCATAAGGAATCATGTCCCTCTGAGGGGACTTGACAGATTGTTCCTCAATGGGGCCATGTTGCTGGACAGGTCAGAATCTGATCCAATCCAATGTTCATGTGTGAAGTGTGTAAAAAATTAATGGAAAATTTTTAATTTGGACTATTGTCCTATGCAATGCTATGACATCATTCTGATCTCTCTGAAACTGGCTCCAGATTTCAGCCAGAAGAGCTCTCCTGATGAAGCAGTCTCTGTGGTTTCAGTAATATTCCTTCATCCCACTCCTGACCATCTTTTCTGATTGTTAACAAACATCCTTGGAACCTAATGTTCCTCTTCTCTACTCCTTCACAAACCCAAGGATGGGAACTTTTGGCCTGCTTTTTCATTTATCTACCAGTTTCTAGGACCAATTTAAATTTCTTAATTTTGTGTCCCAAATTAGTAGCATTCTTGGTTTTCGTTACCATAAAAGCAACATAAGGGGCTGGGGAGATAGCTCAGTTGGTAGAGTGCTCACCTTGCAAGCACAAGGCCCTGGGTTCGATCCCCAGCACCGCAAAAAAAAAAAAAAAAAAGAAGCAATATAAGTTTGTTGTAGATAACCTGAGAAACACAGAAGACACAATATTTCAATCCCAGAAACAACCAATATTAACATTTTAGTGTACTTTTTAATTTATTTTTCTATAACCATATTTATAGTTATATAATCTGATATGTTTGAATTCTCTATGGTCTGATGTTTTCTCTCTTAACATTATTTCAGGAATATTTGAAATTATAAAGAAATGGCTTCAAAAATTATTGGAATTATTTGCTCCTGAATATCCTATCAGGTCAAAAAACAAATGATTTGCTCAACTCTTTCCCCATAGTTGGATATTTAGCTTGATGTATCTAAGACCCTAGATTCTCCAGAGTAGCTTGTATTGCAACCTGGGTCTCCTTAGAGTGGGATCAGAAGTATACCTGGTGACATGGAGGGTCAGGGATCAAGAGTGACCTCTGTCACCATCCTACCTATATTTAATCCTGGATGAACCACTCACTTGTATATGAACACCAGGAAGTTGTTTGACTTCCTGAACTTCAAATCTTTGTCTCTGAAATGGAAATAACAAAAGTCCTTATAGATGGTGGGAAGAATAAATGAGTTTCCCTGATAACTGCTCAGGAAAGAGCCTAGCACAGTAATCTATTGCTATTCTTATAGTGCTGTCCAGAGTGGCCATTGTCCTCATTCAGAAGTTGACTTTCTAGCAGATGAACCCCTTTGATCAACTCCTGACTCCTTCGTATCCACCCTAACACCTACTAATAAGGGAAAGAAGATGTACCCACTGTAGGTAAGTCCAGTGGGGTAGGTTGAATAGTGGCCACAAGAGAGTGATATCCAAGGCCTAATACTTGCAATCTATAAATGAGACCTATTTAGCAAAAGGGTCTTGTGACTGCATTGAAGAACCTCAAGATAAGAGGAGCCTGGATTTAAGGTGGATGCTATATTGGATGCCAGGTATCCTTAGAAGATAAAAAGGTGAATGGATTTTTGATGAGACAGAGAGGAAGGCCCTGTGAAGACCTACAGTAAGAGAGAGGCAGAATTCTGGTGTTGCAGCCACAAGCCCAGAGCCTCTAGAAGCTGGACACGGTGAAGAAGGATTCTCCCAGAACTTCAGGAAGGACTTGATTTCTGACTTCTGGCTCTGCATGTGTAAGAGAAGGCATTTCTCTGATTCTGTGGTTTGTGGTCATTTGTTATGGCAATGCTGGGAAACAATCCATGACACCTAAGTTCCTCAGTAGGGTGGCGAAGACCCCCAGGGGTGGTGTTCTACTCTGTTTCTCCAGGAGGGCCCCCAATGTGGGCAGCCTGCAGGATTTGGCATTGCCTGTGCTGGAGTGGATGGATCTTCCTAGCACTGAAGATAAATATCAGGAAGACCACTTGGTGACAGATGGCTGACTCTCCTTTCATTTCAGCTTTACTGGTGTTAGGGGATATCTTTCGATCTCTGTACACATTAGTTCTCCCTGTCTTACTTTTAGTTGTATAGAACTCAGGAGAGAAATCCCAGAAGCTACAATAAGCTTTCATTATTTTCATCCTTAAACTCACCTCTCAAATCTGACCTTAGAGTTAGGTGAAATTTTTCAGTGCAAGGGCCTGGGGATATTTAACTGCTTTCACACACACCCTTCTTTTGTCCCTCTTCCTATTCCTCTGCCTTGCCTTTGCGTGGTTTCTGAAGACTCCTGCACTGACCCAGGCTCCCTAGGGCCTGTGTCCACTCTCTTTTTATCTCCCTCTCTTCATGCTGCCCAACACCATTCTGGATTTGCTCCCACCTCTCTGGGCTGGGGCTAGAACCCTCGTTCTTCTCCCCCATTCCCATCACCCTGCTCTGAAGAGCTCAGGATGTGTACTCATGAACCGTGGTGGTGAGCAATGTGGCAGTGTTGATGTGGCCTCTCATTCCATGTGCTAACAAAACCAGAAGTTGTTAGAATTTTATTCACCATATTTTCTGACATTTTTCTAATTCATTCACAATTTTTTCATACACAAAATGTAGTCTTTCCTGAGTGATCTTTGCCTATAACTCTTCACTATTAGGAAAGCTATTGACCTTGTGCTACTCATGAGCAAATCATAGAATGCCTTGTGAAGTTTCATAATGATTCCATATTTCTAATTTGTTTGTTCAGCTAGATTATAAAAGCCTATTACTTAAAGCATATGTGCACATGTACACACACACACACACACACACACACACACAGGTTAAAGAAACCAGGGATGAAATTTTACCTGGGATGTGGTTCTTTATGCTGACATGAAGATGGTCCTTAACCATATACATTCTCTCTTGTGATTCACAGTACCCAGTTCCAGGAAGCTGCTCCTCAGATTCCTGGCCCTGTGACCTTAAAGATGAGATGCCCACATCCAAGTGTCTTGGAAGTGTGCAGTTTAAGTCCCCTTTGAACATAGATGCCACTCCAGAGCCCAGGGAGGACTTGAGTGAGGAAGCACTGAGTAAGGGAAGATGTGTTGTTTGATTTGTTCCATCATTCTTTACAGATGGCATGAGTGCCATGGATCACTGCATAATAAGGAATAGTTTTGCAGCAATGATGAGTACACATCATTTTCACTTGTGGTGTTGGAGGTGTGCAAGAAATATGCAGGAGTCATGACATATTTAAGGCAGTCATTCATTCATTTGCAACATTTAGATGCTCAGCCAGAGGGCCTGTGAGCCTGTATTTGTTATCCTGCAAATAAGTCCCACGGAAAGGAAGGACAGACTGTCTGGAAAGTAGTAATCCATCTGATGCTCCTGAATGACCTTCAAGGTTGGGCTCAGGGTATCCCTGCCTTTGGGAAGGCATGTGTTTGTGCATTTGTTAGATGAATAAAATTAAGTGCCAGAACCTGAATGAATTTCCTTGTAGGATGACAAAGTAAATGATTTGCAGATCTACATCTAGTGAAAATGAACAAGTTTATGAGAGGAGTCTCCAGCAGAAACCCACTTAAGTGAATTCTGGGGTGACCTTAGAGGAGCACATCCATAAGCAGAGACAGGAAAGGGCAGCAGGAAAAGGGCTTTAAGAATAAAAGTCTTGAAGATAGGACTGACCACAGGAGATGTCCCTCTTCTCTCCTGCAACCAAAAATGCAAATAAAATGTCTTGCATAGAAGAAAGTAGGTCTGTGGGAATTCATCCAAGGAGGAGTGGAATGTCGGGGAATGAGGAACTAGCTGCCAACCACCACAGAAACACCACTGGAGAAAGACCGCACAGGCTAGACTTTGAGCTTTCCCAGCTCCATGGTCAGAGAACTCAACCACTCACCTGCCAGCTGAGATGCTGAGGTAGCCAGTGTTCCTGAGTTTAGAGCTGACACAGTCCATCATTGAGGACCCAGGGAGGAGAAATTGGTGGTTGTACACTTTTGTCAGATGATAATTACAGCAGAAATTTATGAAGAAATTTTATAGCTCAATTTATCATGAAAGTACACTTTTCCTGCATTAACACCTTATCTTTATGAAATCCTAACCTGAGCTTTCTCAGCCTTACCCATGAAAAACATCATGCCATCAAGATATTTAGTGAAAATTCTGGTGCCAGCTAGGGTAATCTAGAAAAATACATTTATTACCAAATGACAGAAAGGGAAAATGAAATCAGA
This sequence comes from Sciurus vulgaris, assembly GCF_902686455.1. Lineage (NCBI taxonomy): Eukaryota > Metazoa > Chordata > Mammalia > Rodentia > Sciuridae > Sciurus > Sciurus vulgaris. The sequence goes on along the minus strand of NW_027632915.1, from coordinate 1,393,721 downwards.
ATAAAGCCAATGCATAATGCAAACGCTATGCCCTATGATGGTAAGTGTAAACAATCACAATAGTGCCAGGAGAGAGCTGGTGTAAGTGTCAAACTGCAAATGAATAAGGTGCATAGAATATAAGTAATATGCCTGAAGTCACAGGGCTAGTACACAACTCTGCCAGGATTCAAATTTGGGACATTTCATTTAAAAACCCCAATTCTTGGCACTTAGCACTGAATTTCTGGTCTGAGTGCCAACACGGATAGCAGACTGGAGACAGCATGCTGAGGAGATCATTAGCCTGAACACATTAGCTTCCTGTTGCTGCTGTAGCACTTTACCATGAATTAGGTGGAGCCAACCAACACTCTTATTATCTCTCAGTTCTGGAGGTGAGAAGTCCAAAGTGAGCAAGTAGGGCTGTGCTGCTTCAGGAACTGCCCCAGGGTTCTCTGTTCCCGCACCTATACAGTCCTAAGCCATTTGCACTCCCAGCACATGGCCCTTTCCTTCATCTGTAAATCCCATCACTCCAACCTTTGCTTCTGTTTCACATCTCTTTTTCCTGACTTGGTTCTACTTCTTCCCTCTTGTAAGACCCTTATGATTACTGCAAGCCCACCTGGATAACCTGGGATCATTTGCTACCTCAAGATCCTTAATCACATTTGCAAAGCCCCTTTTGACAAGTTAAACACGTAAAATAACATGTTCATGGACTCCAGGGACTGGGATGTGGACACCTTTGGACGACCATAATTCAACCTACAGTAGCTTCTTATTGATTGATTATGCAGGCACATTGCAGATATTTGCTTTTATCTAATGCTGGCAGAGTTCAGAGACTCCCATAAACAATGAGAGAGGGGTCACGGTGCCTTCCTGGCTCACAGCCCACTGGTATCAGAAACTGCTCCAGCTATGGCAAAGAGAATGCTTGGGGAGATAATGGGGAAGTCACTATAAAGGACAACAAGAGAAAATGGTCTTTGATCCTCTGATACTTGCAGATGGCCAGAGGCTCTGTCCCAAAGACCCCTGCTTGGCAAAATCTGTACAGTCAAGTGATTGTGGCACTTGCTGGAATAGGATGAACCTGGAGAAAAGACTTTATTGAGATAGGGGTCTCTACCCTAGGAAACGGGAAAATGGCTTATTTTCAAAAGTTACATGCAAAACCTCCTGGACTGTGAAAACAAGAGGACCAAGGGAGTCACCCTGACTCCAGAGGCCCTTTTCTTTCTCACCATCAGATACACATAACTTCTCAGCTGTCAAAAGTTATCTGGACCTCGGTTTCTTCATCTTAAAATTGGAAATAATAAAACCCTAGTGAAGATTGGCAGGAAAACTGAATAGCACTCAATTTATCAAGAGGGCTCTTCCCAGTACCTAGCATGCAGTTGCAAACAATAGTCGCTACACTGTAGTCCCATGTCACATCCAGGTGCTTCATAGGCTTGCATTTCTGGCTGTGCTTCAGGAGCTCCCCTTTCCCCCCTTGAAGGATGGAATAGCAAATTTTTTCCTAATAGGATTACTAAAGTATAATAATCTACCAGAAGTCATAATTCAAGTGCTGCGCCCTACCATCCAAGGTTTGGGTGACACCTAAGATACATTCCCCAAAATCCATGCACTGCTGTGCTCACATGAAGACATTGTAGCATGGGATTCATCAGTGCAAGGGTGACCGTGCCAGCAGTGGTCCTCTGCTCTCAGGAAGTCTGGATCTCTGAGATCTCTTGCTGGTCTCCAAGGGCTTTTATCACTGTGCCTCCTGGAGAATTCTAGAACAGAACAGCATGTGCCTCATGGCAGGTATACCTGAGGGGCAAGTGAACTGGGGCATTTCTATACCAACTCCTGTGGTCTTCTTTTAAGACTTATGGGCAAGGGGCAGAGGAATCATGGTACTGTGAGCTGAAGCCTTTGAGAGAAAAAAACTGAGTCTGGCAGCTGAGAATCTTCCAGAGCAGGAGGACCCAGGGGGAGAACTAAGAACCTGTGCCACAGGAGTCAAAAGCCTAAAACTGGAACCAATTAAATCTGGACTCAAAGCCCTGGTTTTACCACATATTGTATGAAGTCAAATTACTCTCATTTTCTAAACCTGGTTACCCTGAAAAAAAAAAAAAAAAGAGATTAAAATAATACCTAATAATACCTTACGGAATTGCTGTAAAGAGTAAAAAAATAATAATAGAATTACTATCATGCCTAGTCCATTTAAAGTAATACCCATCATTATTATTATTGCTGCTGTTTTTATTAAACCAGTATTAGAATAACACAATAGTCTACACACATAAGTAACTAATGTTATTCTATACAGAAACTCCAAAAGGCATTAACTGAATTTTCCCTATTTTTATTTTTCCACCTTACTCCCCAGAATGACAGAAAGTTACCAATAGTATTCAAATAATATTTCAAACATTAGGGACACATTTTAATATATGTTAACAGAGTGACTTTGCTTTGTAGCACACCACAGAAAATAAACTAATTAGAAGGAGGAAAGAACATGAAAAGAAACACACTATTCAAACAGGACATGAAAAGAGAGCTGTTCTTCAAATATTTATAGGGTTTTGGCCCCAGAGTTTTCCATGTTTTCATCTCAATTTGATCACCTCTGGAAGGTGGGGAGGGCACAGGCTGCCATGCATGGCACAAGGGGACATGGCACCCCTGCAGAGGGACAAGGAGTGAGAGTGGCATCCTACTGGGAGGCACTGCCCAGTCATCTCTGCCTCCTCTCTCCCAGGATTGGAAGATGAGAGGGAGGGACGGAGGAAGGCTTCTGGATCTGGAAGCATTGAAGGTACAAGGATGTCGAGGAGTGAACAGGAGGCCCTGGGTGTCCCACCCACTCCAGGTTCTTGCATCAGAAGCCATGGAGTTCACCTGCAGAGGGAAGGTACTAGAAGGATGCAGGAAATGAGCTTAGATTCAAGGCTCGACTCACCCAGGTCTCTCTGGTCCCCGTCACAGGGGTGCAGGTCCTTGGTCCCAGCAGGTTGGCGTCTTTCATGAGACTCAACTGCAGGGTCTTTGTGCTTTCAAGTGACATTCCCATGAGACAGGATGCAGGTGACCCAAAACGGAGCAGCTGGCTCTGCTCTGGCGGTAGTGAGGGGCAGAAGAGTCCACGGAGAGGGGATCAGCCAAGCCTCTGGGACTTGGAGCTGGTGTGTGCTCTTCTGCACAGACCTCTTCTCCTGCAGGAGCCCCAAGAGAGTGGAGGGGGGCTGGGCTGGTGTGGTTTCATCTGAGAAGTGTCTTTGACCAAGAGATTTCAAAAGTGCAGGAGAGGGAGGGCCAAGTGCAGGGGCAGAGATGGTGGCTGTCAGGAAGTCTGGTACAGGATGCAGCCTTCAATGTGTTCCCTAAGCTATCCAGACAACACTTCTAGATAGCGAAGCTGCAACTCAGAAAGAAAAGAGAGCTAAAATGCATTAAATAACTCAAATACATCAGAAATACAGGAAATGACTTTCACCTGTGCTGTGTTCTTGAGCCCTAATAGTGTCCTGCAGGGAAGGGGTCAATAGTTTCATTCTATAAGCATCCTCTGGTTGAAGTGGCCTTAAGGAAGCCTTATACCATTTTCATGATCCTTCCCTTTTTAAATTATTTTAATTGATTTATAATTAACTTACTGATAGCCAGTTTTCTATTACTGTAACATATACCTGAGGTAATAGCTTATAAAGAAGAAAAGTTAATTTAGATTTCACCTCTTAATGTTTGTCACCTTCTAATAACGTGAAACTAGGATGGAATTGGAGAAAGTGTCTTCTTTATAGCTTGTAGGTTAACAAAGAAGCTTTCAAAATTTTCCTTTTAGAATCTGGGAAGACTTTTTAGTAAGACCAAGAAGAATATTTACTCTAGTGAAAGTTCCAAAATATGTGTTGAGTAAATCAATGAATGAATCCCCACCTCTCTCTTTTTCAGGTTTCAATATTACTACTAATGGATATGGTTACAAAGTTGGGGATGTATACTGCAACATCCAGTTAGCAAAAGTGAACCTTGGAACTATGTTTCTGGAAAGCTAGTATGCAGTATAGAGCAGTATAAAGCACTTAATAAGTGCTTTCAGTCATTATGCTCAGGGAAGTCTAATTTTTGTGGATATCATTCCCTGTGCAAAACAAAGAAATGCCAGAAAAATAGTTTTTAAAAGAACATCATTTAAAAATATCAAGAAGGTATAAAGTAGCAAGCATTTGGAGTCCCAGAGTCCATGGAAGTGACCACAATATTTGGCAATGCATTGTGGGTTTTCCCACTTTTCAAGACCAGCTGACAGGTAGCACACAGAGGAGCTTCCCACCACTCTGCTGGGCTATGCTGGGAGCGTCCTGGAACACGTGGGGTTCAGTTGGAATCCTCATAGCTACACCCCAGGACAACAGACCAGACTCCCTTGGGAGATCAGACCCCAACCTCCCTGTGACTAAGAGTCATGACAATCGGATACAGTATGGTGTCCTGGAGGGACACTGAGACTGAAAAGACAATAAGCAAGAGCAAAGAAAATCTGAGTAGATACAAATATTAATTTATAAAAATGTATTGGTATCTGTTTATTAATCATAACAAATTACCCTACCAATGTAAGATGCTAATACCATGGGAAACTGGATGTGGAGTGAAAATAGGAACACTGTGTACTGTCTTATCAATTTTTCTGTTAATCTAATATCACATTTTAAAAATAAATTTTAAAAAGATACTACATTATGAGTACATGCATGAAATACTCTAATTAAAAACAGAAATTGTCATTCTGCATTAAAAATAAGAAACAAAAATTTGTGCAGTTTAAAAGATATACACTTTAAACATGAGGATTTGGAGAACTTGGGAGTTAAAATAGGTAAAGAGATATACCAATGAAAACAGTAAGCAAAATAAGGCTGATAAATATCAGAATATCACACTAATATAGTATGTTCTCATTGTAAGCATAAAAATTTTTAAATGTTACTTTAAAATATCATAATCATGATGTTGAAGAAGGAAGAGAGAAAGTTACTTATACAGTAGGATTGTGTATTAGTTTTTCCTTTAACAAATTGACTCAAAAGCTATAGAGCAAGTGTTGAAAAATTAAAAATGAGAAACAATAATGTTTAATAATCAAGGGTCTCCAGTCATGAACTTCTCAGTCACTGAGGGTATGAGACATGGGTAAAAGCAGGGTAAAAGCAGAGACATACCTAAGGATGTCGAAGGTTAGAAGTAAAGATTTTTGTTTTTATTATTTTTTTTATTTGTTGTTTTTAGGTAAAAGTAAAGTTTTAGAAGTTGATCTACCTTACATTTGTAAAACACTACACCTCAAAACTACAGAATACTTTCAAATGCATCCAGAACTGAAATGGTATAAAATATATTATAATCTTGTAAATTCAAGTTTGAAATGGATAACAAAAGAACAATTATATTCTCCAATTTCATCCATTTGCCTGCAAATGCCATAATTTTATCATTCTTTATGGCTGAGTAATATTCCATTGTATATATATACCACAGTTTCTTTATTCATTCATCAATTGAAGGACATCTAGGTTGGTTCTACAATCTGTATATTGTGAATTGAGCAGCTATGAACATTGATGTGGCTGTATCTCTGTGGTATGCTGATTTTAAGTCCTTTGGGTATAGGCCAAGGAGTGGGATAGCTGGGTCAAATGGTTAGAGTTAGGGTTAGGGAGGGGGCAAGAATGGAGGAAGGAAGGACTGAATAGAGGGAAAAGAGGGGTGGGAGGGGTGGGGGGAAGGGAAAAAATAACAGAATGAATCAAACAACAATACCCTATGTAAATTTATGATTATACAAATGGTATGCCTTTATGTCATGTACAGAGAAACAACATGTATCCCATTTGTTTACAATTAAACAAAATGAAAAAAAAGAACAATTACATAATTTTTTATTTCAGAAATAAACACAGACAGTTCTAAATTAACAATGGGTCAATGAGAAATTTAGAAGATATTTTTTGAAAGTATGAATAAATTATCTAAATTATTTTAAAAAAGTGATTAAAACTTATAAAATGTCACAGGATGAAACTATACTGTGATTAGATGATTTCTAAACTTAAATCTATGCATTGTTTTTTAAAAAAATAGTTAAAAATGCATGGTAAAAGTATACTTTTAAACCTACTAGAAGAAAAATATCAAGCTAATATAAAAAAAGAAAAAAAATAATTAAAAGACAAATAAATGTACCAAGCTAGAAGTCAGTTTGTTGCAACAAATAATAAAATCAATATTTCCCTAGCAAGGAAAATCAATAAAAAGAGAGAAATAGAAAATGAACACTTATATAAGAAAGATAGAGGAATTTCTATAGATCTAAGAGATATTAAAATAGGAATAAATAAGCCATGCATAACTTATGCCCACATGTGAAAATACATATATAATTGATGAAGTCATTGAAAACCACAATACACTCAGTCTAACTGGAGAAGTAACAGAAAACCAGATCATGTGATCATTCTCAGTAATTATAGTATAAATTTGATGAAATTACTGCCTAAACATAACCTGAAATGTCTAATAAGTGAAACAAAACAAAATGAAAATTTGAGCGATTAGAAGTGAACTTTCCCAATCAGATAAAGATATTAAAAAATACAAAAGCACATGTACACATTTAGTGGTAAATTTCGTAAAATTGTCCCTGAGATCAAGACTGAAGCAACAGGAGGCCACTGCTGTTCACCATTCTTCTGAAGGTGGGAGCTAGTGGATTAAGACCAGAAGATGACTAGGAGTAGAAAATCAGAACTAAAACGATCATTATTCACATTGTATTTGCCTACAATCTACTTAGCACAAAAAATTTTGGAGCATTTTAATGTATTACATTTAAAATTTAATTTTTAGGAAGTCCAAATGTGTTAAATTTAACAAGTTAATTTAGCACAGTTTCTGAATACAAAGTTAACGGATGAAAGTCAAACTTTTATTTAACAAACAATTTTAAAAATGAAATATAAATATCAATTTACAATTTTGCATATACTTATAATTACAGATAGTGAAATATACTATATGTACATAATTCCACATATGCTCATATGAGTATGTGTGTGTTTTCTGGCATTTCCATAAATTCCAAATCTAAATAAATTGAGAACTACTAGATAGATAGATCCTCTTCAAATTGATCTAGAGTTTTGATACAATTTTTAACAAACTGTATGTTTGTAAATTGATAAACTCTTACTAACATGTAAAAAAATAAAGTTATGAAAAAAAGACAATTTCAGAAAAGATGTTATTGTAAACAGGCTTTTTTAACCAATGACTTTTACCACTCATTTCTTCAGGAACTGAGAACAGCGGAGAAAAGCCAGGCACCCCTCACCCTTAGTTACTATATCACCAATTTTATGGGTTCATTTTCTTACTTGAATAGAACTGAAGAAACCCCTACCCATCCATTTTTCCTGCTACAGTTTTGGGATCTATGAGGTTCTTCTATGCATTAGTAAATACACTTCAAAAGTCTTATACATTTGAAAACCTGTTAAAGTTATATATTTTGAAAAGAAGTGATAGGAGAAGAATGTTAAAGAAATTATAATGTGCTATTTGACGAGATTTTAATCTCTATAATTGAAAACAAAAAGCATTCCATAGACAGCATGACTACATCTCAAGGGAGATGCAGACACATATTTGAAAAGAATGTCAACGTGTTCACTCAGAAGTAAGCTGCGGGTATGACTTAAGTGGAGTAGACATTAATGGTAAAAAAGATGAAGTCTTAGACATTTTAAATGAGTGATTCTCCCCTTCACATCAATGGTTCAGCAACTTTTGTATCTGTTTGTTTCTCTGCTGCCACACAGATTTTCAAGGCTCATCTGTGGTTTTCACTCAGTCACTTGTGGGTACACAGAATAACTTTTTCTCCTGTCAGTGAAAGCTTCCCCAGTGGGGTGAATATTTGGGGTTTTGTTCTAGATTTGTAGGATTTTAAGTGGTATCTTCTCTTTGCAATAGAGGCAGGCCCCTTGCTTTGTTGGCAATTTTGATGTGGCTGTGGCTTGTTTGTAAATCTCTGCAGCATGTAGTACTCCTGTAACCTGCGATAAGCAATGCATATCCAGCAGGGTCAATGAGGAAATCCAAGGCAGTTCTGCCTGTGTGTGAAGCAGTTCTTTCTCTATGATTCCTTTGCTTAGACCCATAGCCCCCAAAGAACCGCTTTATGACCCAGTGTTGGCCTGGAATTTCACATTTAGACAGAAAAGAAATGAGGGATAAAACTGCACCCTGAGAATGGCTGTCCTTGTGGAGGCAGGTGTTAAGAACAGCTGAGAGAGCTTTCAAATTATCAGGGGCTGAACCCAGTCTTTATCCTGTGTTCCACACCTTCACTGGAGCAATTGAACAGACCTCAGGTTTCTCATGACGTTTTTAAAAATGACATTATCTACTAATAGATACTTGATTTTGTTTCTATTTCATGGTTGTTATATCACATTTTATGGTTTGAAAAGAAGGGTTTTTGCTCCTCCAGATTAAAGTTCAGTGGATTGCCTGACTATATTCTCTCTACTTAAAGCTTCTTCTCCCACCTGAGTTTTCATATTCTCAAAAATTTAAATGTTCTTCTTTTAACTTATTATATATAAATGTTATGGAAAACAGCACAATGTTTAGAATTATCTACAATTGTATTACTATTTCATGTGCCTTTATTTAAATGGGGGTCCCAATTTATAAGGATCATTCTGTTGTTTTCCAATGAAACTTAGCTTCAGAAGAGATGCTAAGTGATGGATCTAAACTTCCTGGTTTCTGAAGTTTTTTTCACTGATAACAAAGGAGTCAATAAGACCAACATATTTTGAATAGATCAGAGATTACATTCCTCCTGTATTCACTTCATTTAGAAAACTTTTTTCGACCACTGTCTCCTGTGTATTACTGTGCATTTATGACTTTTCAGGTTTACTGCCCAGGTATGTCTGTCAGATCCTACTGAGGTCCAATAAGTTGAAACACCCCCCAATATTGGACTTTCAAGTCCCTCCCCTAGGACCCTGTTATTTGTGAAAGCATGGTCACTTTCTAGCACAACATAATTTTGCAGGCTCCTTTTTCAGTTATAACTCCCATTTTACAGCTGTAGTACAGAGCTGATCTGCAGGGTTAGTTCAGAACTTTACACTTGTTCTCAGTGCCATAGGTGATATCACATCGTGCATACTGCTTAGACTGTGAAAACACTAGGAAGAAGGATCTTCTCCACTTTTTGATGGCTAAAAAAATGCTAGCTTTATCTTCAAAATTCTGCACTAATTTTTATTTCATCACTGTCTAACTCTGCTACAATGACTTTGCTCTTGGTTTTAAGTACAAGATACCTGGTTGATAAAAACAGTTCTGCCTCCTATTATTTAATTTCTGAAATATCAAAACATGCTTATTTAACATGTATGGCACCATTCTCTGGCCATAACACATCAGCTTACATACTTAGGCATTGTTGCAATGACAGCATCCAACTGATGGAATCTTGGAGCAGTATCAGCCAATGTCTGAAGTTTTGCACTGTTGAAGAATTATAAAGATGTTTAGTACCTTGAAGTCAACATGATTAACTAAGAGAAATAAAATAAATACAAACTCTTGAAGTTTGGACTGAAAAAAATATATACTGCATTATTTATATCCACACTATCATTAGGGATAAACCTAACTTAAGAGCCAGGTTTTCACAACAGTGTCTTAATGCTATGGATATTCAGACTTCACAGAATTAATTCACCATTCAAACATATTCTAAAAAGCAATCTGAATATAAAAAATACAATTTAATTTTAAAATACAGCTACTGCAAAGAGTATCAAATTTTCCAACCCTAAATCATCATTAGAAAGTTCAAGTAGCAACTTCTGCAAATGCATATAACTTGGGGTTGCCAGGGTCTTGGTTCTCCTAGATTCATTTCATAAGGCATTAGAATTCCTGATTATGACACAGTTTAATTTCAAAATCCTTTTCAATTGAACTCCCATAATTTAGATAACTTATAGACAAACTTATAGCTATTTGAGTTTAGTGCAGAAACCAAATTCTTAAATAAAATTGCATATCCTATTTACTAAAATTTCTAACTTTTATTTTTGAGCTAATTGTACTCAAAAATATTTTATTATCAAGAAGATTTGATAAATTGCATAATTTTAATTACTTGTACATACATTTTCACCCTTCATTTTTAAAAAGAATTACATACAAAATCCCCAAGTTTGGAATAAAGGTTTTTAAAAAATCTGAGATTCAATAAAGGACTTTTGTAACAAGCAGGAGGTGCTCTCTTTACTGTTAGGAAAATTTTGATTCTCTTGTTCTCAGGAATGAGTATCTTATCAATTCCTTGCCCAGCGGATTTCTTTATATTGACCCCAAATTAAAATTTCCCTAGGGAATAAAAGATTGTCCATCTTAAAGGGTTTAATTATTATGATTTTTAAATTTCAGGTATTCAATATAAGTCTCTTGTTTTGCTGAAAGTCATTAGTCACATACAGGAAAACATTCAGATAAAAATTCACCACATTTCATTCAGTAATATTTTGTGGGTTTTTTTTTGTTGTTGTTGTTGTTGCTGTTCTTGTTTTTGTGGGGAGGTTTCTTTCCAAAAAAAAAAAAAAATATATATATATATATATATATATATATACTACAAAAGTAATCTCTTGAATTTGTTTTAATTTTAATAAATTTATACTACATTTTTTGAACATCAAGCACTTTAAAGGTGACAAATCTCCTTATGTAAAATAATGCCATGAATTTAAAATATAGTCAAAAAATGGGAACATTTTTCCCTTTACACCATTAGGTGTCTGCTCTCTCTCCCTAAATCTGCTCTAGGTTCTTCTAACCAGTAGGCAGAATGACCCTGAGTCAGCATCCAGATCTTCAGAACCTACTAACTTGCATTTCCTAGCCTTACTCTTACTCTCAAAACCCAGTTGCCATGCTGTGAGGAAGCTCAAGCCCCTCTGTCAAGAAGTCCACCTGGTAAGGAACTGACAGCTAGCTGCTTGCCAATCTTGAGAGGAAGCTGTGGGGGAGGGATCCCTGTAGCCCTGGTGAGCCACTACAGCTAATGTTGCACAAAACAGAGATGAGCAGTTCTCATTGCTCAGCGGCAAAGTAGTGGGCAAAACCAAATTGAGGTTGTTATTTCAGCCACTAAATTTTAGGATGGTTTATTGTGCATCAATCGCTAGCCAGAACAATGCAGCTACAATTAAATAACAAATAACCAGCACAAGCTCTTAGATTTATACCTAGTTATATGTTAGTGTTTTCTAAATGCTTTCTGCTAAAATGAAACATTTTTAAAATCTAATACTTCTTCCCCACTAAAACTTTTTAAAATATTAAGCAGAGAAAAGCACACAAATTTGAACTATTTCTATTTGTAGTTTTCTAAAATTGTGCCTCACAGTGAAGGAGCTTCCTTTTGAAGATAGAACAGACCTGTATCCAGATTATAGTGATGGCTACCAGCATCTACACATGTAATAAAATTACACAGGCCTAGACACCAAGAAGCATAGAAAGTTTGTGTGAAGCATTTGAATAAGATCTGGGCTAGAGGTGGTATTATGGTATCACTGTCAGTTTCCTGATTGGGATTAGTGCCTTAGATTTGGGGACTGCCATAGAGAATAACTTAGAATGGGTAAATTTGTAAACAACAGAAATTCTGGAGACTGAAAAGTCTGGGATCAAGATGGCAAGAGCTCTGGTGTCTGATGAGGGCAGAGATGGTGCCTTCTCTCTGTCCTCACATGGTGGAAACAGTGAATTTGTTCCTGGCATCTCCCATCAAAGCTTTTAATAAGGGTACTAAGCACATTATGAAGTCAGAGCTCTCAAGACTCAATCACCTCCCAAAGGCCTCACCTCTTAATAGTGTCAGATTGAATTTTAGGTTCTACCATATGAATTGTGTGGGAGGGGGGATTGTGGGACCAACACATAGAATCTAACAACAGTTCATTATGATTTCCAGGAAGGTAACTTGTGAGGAAACTGGGTGAAATTTACAGAGGAACTCTGTCCTGTTTTTGCAACTCCTTGTGAGGCTTCAACTATTTCAAAATAAAAAGTCATAAAAACTCAGGTTTGGAAATATAAACATAAATTTCAGTGAAATAATCCCTCCTGGCAGAAGTCTGGGGTCCACTCATTGAAAAGAGAAGAGCAGTCCTGGTCCTGCTGTCTAGGATGAGCACTCTTGAGGGCTCAGCACACTCATGGAGATGCTTCAGAGTCTTACTGTTTTATTGATACAGACAATTTCATAGAGAAAAGTCTGCCATATGCAGAGAAGAAAAACAGGTGTAGGTTCTTGACACAGGGTGTGTTTAAATAGGGAAGCAGAATGTGGAAGTGATTGAGTTTATCTGGATGCTTATTTTTCCAGGGCATGGATAAAAGTCTCTATCTTCTTAAAGATACGACTCAGGGATTTTTAAAAGGTTCTGCAGAAAGTTTGTCCAGGTTCTTATTGAGGCTTGGAAACCTCCCCAGTGCATGCCTGGAATGAAACAAGCAAAGGTTTCCATGGTCCTTTGGTAAGCCTCATCTCCTGGCACACACCTCTTCCCTTTCCATCTCTTCAGTCTTTCTCTTCCATGATGCAGGCAGTGTGAAGGAAAGCCTGTCCTTCAGCTCCACCTATGGGGCACGACCTCCATCTCCTAACTCATGTTATAGACAGGGTACCAAGAAAGCTTAACGGAAACTATGAGCACAGGTAAGTAAACCCAAGTTTCAGAAGAGTACAGGGAGGGACATGGAGCACCACAAAGAAAATAGCCTTTTTAAATGATTTGGAAAGAGGTCGTGCAGAAGATAGAAAGCAGACAGTCAGGCTCTGTCGGTGCCGACACATAAATTAGCAGAAGCCTTCTCTAAGTGGACACCACGTAGTGACAGCTTTGCTGCAGAATCCTAAGATGGCAGAGGTGGCAGGGGATGGATAAAAACTTGAACCCTCAAAGCATCTGACCTTCTATGCACTCAATTTGAACTTTATAGCCCTTTGCCATTCTTCTAGGAATCCACAGCTGGACTGTGTGTGTGTGTGTGTGTGTGTGTGTGTGTGTGTGTGTGTGTGTGTGAGAGAGAGAGAGAGAGAGAGAGAGAGAGAGAGAGAGAGAGAGAGAATAAGACTGCAACACAGGTTGAATTTGGCTTTACCATTTACTGAAGGACTGCAAGTGGGATAAGTGGGAAGATACACTAGGAAGATGCCAGGAGTGGCCTGGCCTCTGTGCATGGCCTCCACTTCTCCCTAGATTGAGCTTAATGGTGAGGATCATCCAGGTTTCCATGTCTCCCATGCCTTTCCCCCATAACAGGCACACTCAGCTTCAGAAGGGAACCCTGAGCTCCCCAGATACTTGATGTCAGAAGTCTGATTGCAGATTCATGAAAAATGATTCAAACACATATTTTGAGAGCAGGGAAGGAACAATAAGTAATGCTAGGTAAACAATGGAAAATAGGTCTAATTAATATGTCTTTCAGACCAAAGACAGCACAGTAGGCAAGATCAGGAGCTGTCCTGAAATGGGGTGGGGCCACAAACCTAAGAAGGAGACCACAGAAGTCCTGCAGGAGAGCTGGGAGTAGTGGCAATGAGGGAACAAAGCATAAAAGACAGCTTTTACTACTCGAGTTTTTACATTTAGAATAGGGGGCATGAGGACATGCAGAGTTCTGTTTGCGTGCTGCATTTGTTAATAGTTTCCTTTAGGTGGATCATTCTTTCTGTAGAGCTTGTTCCTCTTACAAAAAAATAACAAAGTTCTAGGATTTATCTAGTGATGGTTCAGATTTATTGCACAGATAAAACAAATGAGAAAGAGCAGAATAGCATAAAGACAGGCAAGTCAGAACAGAGGTGGGTCCAATCCAGGTGTCAGCACTTGATTCTAGAGTGATGCAGAACAGTGGGATAGTGCAGGAAGGATGTTCCCTCAGTAAATTATATTAGGCCCAAAGGGAAAGAAAGCCAAACCTGATTCCTGCTCATACTATGCACAAACATGAATTCCAGTAAGCAATCCTGCTTCCAGAAAATTATACTGGATAAGGCTGCCATAACCTCAAAGTTCCCAAACCCACAAAATGCTTTATACAGGAACAAAACACATTAATCAAAAGGGAAAGATGGTAAACTGGACAACACTGAAAGTAGGTGCATCTGTTCATCAATTAATACTTCTAAAAGCCTACATATGTAGGTCAGAGTGCAGAAGAGATTTGCAATACACAAAACGAACAAAAGATTCAGAAATGTATATGTGCATGTGTGTGGGGGTTCAAATATCTCTATATATTTATCCATAAGTATAAGTAAATATATAATACAGAATTTATATTCATGCAAATTCTAATAATCAGAAGAACAAGACAAAATTCAATTTTTAAACTTATAAATTACAAGTAAATAATTGACAAATGAAGACAACACTTCACTTCCCTGCCCAACATCTTAATCCTTAACCCAGAAGTGATGCCTTCTAATGAAGCACTCACACACAGACACAATTCAACCAAGTTCTTTGCCACTTGAGAACATTCTGGAACAAGTGAGTAATTACACTTGAGCCAGGAGCAGAGAAGACTGGGCAGAGCCAAATGCAGCCTTTTTAAATAACCCTGTGGGAGAATCACCCTTCAATATCCTCAGTGAGCCAAGGAACTACTGCTAGGCCCCACATCTAGAGATTCCGCAGCACTTCCCCATACCATAGCACTGAGGACCATGTCTTCAATGGCAGTGGATGCTTAGGAATGCAAACTGTATTTTAACCTTTGAAAAATGGAGTATTATTCTGTCCTAAAAGGGAAGAAAATTCTGAAACATGCTGCAGAATGAATGAAACTGCAAGACATTGTGCTGAGTGAGATGAGCCAGTTACAAAAACAAAACACAAACATTGTATCACTCCATCCATGTGAGGTGTTCAGAGTAGTCAGGTTCATAGCAATAGAAAGTGCAATGGCTCTTCCCAGGTGCAGGTGAGAGAAGAAAGGACTGTTTAATGAGTTCTAAGTTTCTGTTTTGCAAGATGAAAAAGTTATGAAGTTTGATCACACAGTGAATATAACTAATATTGAACAGTATGCTCAAAATGGTTAAGATGATATATTTCATGTTATGCATACTTGGCCACATTTTTGGCTCTTTTTAAAAAAAATCTGTATATATTGCTGTTGCTGCTTACTGGATGGATAAGACAGAGCAATGCCGAGAATTGCCATGTTAGCTCCAGCACTGCCAGCAGACACTCACTGTGGACTAGCTCTGTTGTCATTGAGGAGTTTCTCCAGTCTCACCACTTCACACTCAAGACCAGGGCTTCCGAGTACAACTTTCTGTGATGATGTACTCTTCGATATCTCTGTTATCTAATGCATTTGCTACTAGCCCTGTGTGATTATTGAGTATCTAAAGTGAAAATAGTGATACTGGAGTCCTTTCTTATTTGCTTTATTCAGTTATAATTAATTTATGGTTAAGAAGCCATGTGAGGCTAGTAGCAACCATATTGATGCATAGGATTTTTCTTCCATCTTCCTCTACCACTAAGCAAACTTTTCTTGTGATAATTTTAAGGCAGTTTCTGTGCTTCCCTCCAACCAGTAATGCTTCTGGCTGGGCTACGGTTTTCTCAGTAGCCCCTGAACAACATGCCTTCAGCTGCTGCTGGGAGCCCTGCCTTTACCTAGGGAAGTCAGGATTCAGAGAGATGGTTGACCAGAAGGTGGAACAGGCTCCACTGAGAAGCCAAGACCTCACAGATTGTGAGCAATGTGATTAGAAGTTCTGGCTGTTCCACTCCTGCTGCAAACTGTCATCTGGAACAAGTACCGAACCATCCCGATACCCCCATATTTTGGATCCAAGGGTAAGGATAACAGTGCACATCCAATGATTAAGGCTGGAATGTAATGATCCATGAGTAAAGGGCATCCATTAAAAAAGGCTAACTCTGTTCCCCGCTTTTCTTTCAATTACTTCATCTCTTCATTCATTGGAGTGTTACAGAAATAAGATAATTATGGCCCCTCCCATCTTTTGAGGAAAATGTCCCTGTATACTTGTCCCTTCACTTTATTTGGCAAAATAATATGTTGCTGATGCAAATCAGTAAATAACTTATTTTGCTATATGAAGGCCACAGTTTCGGTTGCTATTTTGGTTCATAATTTGGGCCTGGAAGTTGGCTGGGTGTGGAAGGGTGGATAGAGATAAGAGTCAAGCTGGAAAAGCTGGCCCTGCATGAGGCAGTGGCAAGGGGGAGAACCCACCTCTTGTACAGGCGAGTGATGGCTCTGAAGACTGTGATTTTCTTTATGGATTCTTAAATTGCTGACTGTCAAGCGGGTGAATCAGATCTCTTTCACACACCCATAAGTTCTTCAGTAGAATAGAGTTTGCTTTGCTTACTAGCGCTTCATGCATGAATGCATGTCATTTAGGAAACTCAATGAGAAGCTCAATTGAGCATCTGTGTGAATTTAAAACTAAAGCAAAGAGAAAGAATGAGAGAGAGAAAGTGTATTGACACACATTTGGGTTGCCCATTCATCCTCCCTTTCATCTAGAGTTGTAATCTGCCAGAGTCTACCTGGATTTCTCCATGAGCACCTCATCACCAGGTTGAGGGAGGGAGTTGTAGCCACTGCCCTAAGGATCTGATGGCATCAGTGGAAGGGCACATGCAGAAACAGCCTGGCAAGGAATGCTGAGCAATTTGCAGCATATCTGCCTCTTTTGCTGACAAGGGAAAAAAAGCTTGGAGGCACAGAAATTCAAGTGATTGGCACTTAGTGTCAGAGTTGGAGCTCAGAACTTAAATTCTGGACACAAAATAAATCCTCCTGTTACACTAAGGAAGCCAAATGCCACATTCAAAGCAAGTCGATCCCAATCTCTCCATCATTACTTCTACCTGGTGCAATAGCAAGTTCTTATCTGAGATAGACTGCAGCAGACACCATGAGCTGATCTCATCTCATCTTCCTCCTTTCCTCCCTATTAAACAAACAAAAATCTGGGTTCCTAGCTAAGCTAAGACTCCACTCTACCACCCTGAACCTTGGTGCTGTGCGCAGTGCTGGTTCCTGGGAGTGAGCTGTAAGTGATTGCTCTCCATGATTTCAGGAAGTCCCCTAGAGGGTGCCCAGGCCCTTCAGCCCCCCTCTGCCACAGCCCTCTGCAGTGACTGGGTCACAAAGCTCTCTGGGATTCTGTATGGATTGCTTTACCATATCCACTCCCCAGGTACCTCTTTAAATTTGCCCTAATTCTCTGTGCCACATACTTTCCTTTCAGTTTTGGAATCCTATTCATTCTTGATTTTTATTTTTTTAATTGGTTCCTTTTAGTTATACATGATGTCCTGACACAGGACACCTCCTTCAAAATCTTTGGTTGATGCTCTGATCTGGATGCATGGTGGCATTAGAAGCTGTGGCCTTTTAAAGCCAAATTATGGAAGCTCCACCCTTAAGAATAGAATCAATGCTCTTATAGAGGAGGCCCCAGTTTTTGCCTGGCCTTCGGCCATAAGGGGACTTATAAGGGGACAGAAAGCACTTTCTACAAGGAACTGTCCCTCCTCAGGCACTGAATACAGTAGTGCCTTGATGTTGAACTGCCAGCCTCCAGAACTGTGAGCAGTAAACTTCCATTATTTGTAAATCACCCAGTTTCAGGTATTTTGTTACAGAAACCCAAACATACTAAGATGACTAATACAAACCTTTAGTAACAGCTCCCTGGAATGAGCACCTAAAACAATTGACACATGCATCACTATGTCAAGAGAAAAGTCTGGAGCCCATTCAGATGGGTACTCCAGTCCACACAGCTGCCTTTGAAACCTCTTTGTAGAACATCCATCCTGTGCAGAGCAGTCTGTGCAGGAGTGTGAGTGTGTGAGGCAGACTGTGCGAGTGTGTATGCATGTTTATGAGTGTGTGTGTGTGTGTGTGTGTGTGTGCATGAGTATATGTGTGTATGTGTAAGGATGTGTGTTTGCATTATGAGATAAAAGAGAATAAAAGGAAAACTGTACATTAGTGTGAATATTATGACATTACCAAAGGAATACTGAGAGGTCAGCCCAAGCCACCATCTCTAGGAAAACTCCTGCCCAGTGTGAGGGGACAAAAGTGTAGAAGAGTGTGTGCCTTGAACTCACAGTACTTCATGAAGAAACTGAATTGCTACAGGGAAATGAAATTACTGGGTAGACAGGCATAAAAGGAACACATGCCAAAGACTTTCCTTAATTAATGAGGGAAGAAGAATATGTCCCATCTGGGTAGAGAAGTCCAAGAAACACAAATTTACATGTAGTGAAAGAATATTGACAAAAACTGGTCTATGCGTAGAGCCATAATCAATTCCACTGGACACAATTGTGCTTTTATCTGAGCAAAACTATTTGCATTGCTGTCAGTTTTCTACAAATCAACTTCTATCTTTGCAGAATTGTAAAACAGACTAATCAAAGACAAAAACTCACAACCTGAGAAGAGTCAGATAATCCACAGCGACTCCGTCATCCATGAACAGGATCACCACTAGTACTTATCTCTTTAGCTCATTTCAATGTCTTAAGCTTTTTAATTTATCTACTTATTTCTCCAACTTACCTTGACCTCTGTTACTCCTTTCTAACCATAATTTCCTCCTGACATATCTTGGAACAGTTAACTCTTGACTTGGGTTTGTTAAATGAGCTCTCAGCCCATGCTAACACTACCTGCTCCCCCAGTGTGTTTTCCCAAACTCCTAGTCTCCTCATGAATGTCATTATCAGAGAATCCTTCCATGACCCCAAAATTAGACAGGTTTCCTTTTTTTGTTCTTTCATTTTTGTTTTTGTTTCTAATGCCAGATGCTTACTCATTTGGCTTTTAAGTTCAATGGGGACAAAGAGAAGGTTGCTGTTTAATGCCTTGTATATGCATATTTAAAAAAAAAAGATGAATGGACTCAACTCTAACATCCTCATGTAAAATGAAGCATATGATTCCCACTCTGCCAGTTCTCAAATTAGGGTATCGAATGAGACCTAAAGTTGATGAAACATAAGTCTTGCAAATAAAGTAGATTCACTTTCAATTTAAAAAATTTCCTGGCAATTTATACCCACTGGCAGCCTTCTCTGCTTATGAAATAAGGTCCCAGTCAGTGATAAAGATCATGACAAAAAGAATACTTAGAAATTGATTTAAAATAAAGTTAAACCATGGGAAAAAGCAGACATTTTAAGCAGTACTGAAAAAAAATTAAAATAACAGGCACAAATATGAGGTTGGCATATATTCATGAGAAAGACTATCAGTTGACTTGGTAAATATTTATTTCCTTTTGACACACTCACTGTGTTCTTTTGGGGTATTTATGGAGGGGTTTGGTAATGAGCTGTTTGTTATGATCCAAAACAAGCCAATGCACATGAGAAATGCAGCCACCTAATTAAGGAGGAATAAATAATTTTCCATTGTCAAAGCCTCCCACCCACCTGAATTCCAATCCTATGTCAAGCTCTGCCACAGATACTTGAAAGCTATCAATTTACTGCATGCTGTATGGTGCTCACATGGAAGACAGATCCACTGACTTGTTAAAGTGCAATTGTAATGTACAAAGCTGCTCCCCCGCCCTTTCCGTTGCATCACAACCTACCTTGTCAGTCTGAAAGCTGCTGTCCCCGCCCTTTCCAGTGCAGCCATTTTCCCCACCTCCCAACTACTGTCAGTCTGTGAACATCCTAGCTAGCTATTGGTTCATCAGTCAGCTTGCAAGTATCCTTATCCATTATTGGTCCCCTGTTAGCCCGGTGGGATCCTTAAAGATAGCTTCACCACCATCTTTTCTCTCATGCTTTTCTCTCCCCCTGACTCACTTTCTTTCTCCTCCTCACTTTTCCACTCTCTCATTTTCTCTCTTACCCTGCAGGGAGACACTCTGGTTGCTTAATAAACTCCCTTATGTGATTTCCCGTGTCTGGCGGGGTTTTCGTGGGATCGCTTACATTGGTGCCATGACTCAGATTTTGAAAGTGAGAACATATGGGGACTGTTTTCTACTGAGTGTTTCTGCTTCAAAAAAAAAAAAAGTACATACAACTGAGAAAGCATTTTCCATAATCTATGCTACTTGTAAATGGCATTCAAAGTTCACCAAATTCACTAAAATTAAAACTGCTTGATTTCACTCTGGTCAAAGGCTCATGCTCTTTTCTTCTTCTTGCATGTTTTTGTTTTTATTGTAAACAAATGGGATACATGTTGTTTGTCTGTTTGTACATGGGTTAAAGGCATACCGTTTGTGTAATCATAAATTTACATATGGTAATGTTGCTTGATTCATTCTATTATTTTTTCCCTTCCCCCCACCCCTCCCACCCTTCTTTTCCCTCTAAACAGTCCTTTCTTCCTCCATTCATGTCCCCCTCCCTAAAGCTAACCCTAACCCTAACCCTAACACTAACTCCTCCCACCTTCCCCCTTATGTGTCATCATCCACTTATCAGCGAGATCATTCGTCATTTAGTTTTTTGAGATTAGCTTATCTCACTTAGCATAATGGTCTCCAATTTCATCCATTTGCCTGCAAATGCCATAATTTTATTGTTCTTTATGGCAGAGTAATATTCCATTATATACAATGGAATATATATATATATATATGGTATATATATATACCACAGTTTCTTTATCCACTCATCAATTGAAGGACATCTAGGTTGGATCCACAATCTGGCTATTGTGAATTGAGCAGCTATGAACATTGATGTGGCTGTATCTCTGTAGTATGCTGATTTTAAGTCCTTTGGGTATAGATCAAGGAGTGGGATAGCTGGGTCAAATGGCGGGTCCATTCCAAGTTTTCTAAGGAATCTCCACACTGCTTTCCAGAGTGGCTGCACTAATTTGCAGCCCCACCAGCAATGTATGAGTGTATCTTTCTCCCCACATTCTCGCGAACACCTGTTGCTTGTATTTTTGATAATTGCCATTCTAATTGGGGTGAGATGGAATCTTAGGGTGGTTTTGATTTGCATTTCTCTTATTACTAGAGATGTTGAACATTTTTTCATATGTTTGTTGATTGCTTGTGCATCTTCTTCTGAGAAGTGTCTGTTCATTTCCTTAGCCCATTTGTCGATTGGATTCTTTGTATTCTTGGTGTAGAATTTTTTGAGTTCTTAATAGATTCTGGAGATTAGTGCTCTATCTGAAGTATGAGTGGCAAAGATATTCTCCCACTCTGTAGGCTCTTTCTTTGCATTGCTGATAGTTTCCTTTGCTGAGAGAAAGCTTTTTAATTTGACTCTATCCCAGTTATTGATTCTTGCTTTTATTTCTTGTGCTATGGGAGTCCTGTTGAGGAAGGCTGGTCCTAGGCCGACATGTTGAAGATCTGGACCTACTTTTTCTTCTATAATCTGCAGGGTCTGTGGTCTGATTCCAAGGTCCTTAACCCTTTTTGAGTTGATTTTTGTGCATGGTGAGAGATATGGGTTTAGTTTCATTCTGTTGCATATGGATTTCCAATTCTCCCAGCACCATTTGTTGAAGAGGCTATCTTTCCTCCATTGCATATTTTTGGCACCTTTGTCTAGTATTAGAAAGTTGTATTTATTGGGTTTGTGTCCATGTCCTCTATTCTGTACCATTGATCTACCTGTCTATTTTGGTACCCATACCATGCCGCCTTTGTTACTATTGATTTGTAATAAAGTTGAAGTTTGGGTATTGCGATACCCCCTGCTTCATTTTTCCTGCGCAGGATTGCTTTAGCTATTCTGGGTTTTTTATTCTTCCAGATGAATTTCATGATTGCTTGCTCTATTTCTGTAAGGTACATCATTGGGATTTTAATTGGAATTGCATTGAATCTGTATAGCACTTTTGGTAGTATGGCCATTTTGACAATATTAATTCTGCCTATCCAAGAACATGGGAGATCTTTCGATCTTCTAAGGTTTTCGTTAATTTCTTTCTTTAGTGTTCTGTAGTTCTCATTGTTGAGGTCTTTCACCTATTTTGTGAGATTGATTCCCAAGTATTTTATTTTTTTGAATGCTATCGTGAATGGGGTAGTTTTCATAATTTCTCTTTCTGAGGATTCATCACTTATGTATAAAAATGCATTGGATTTATGGGCATTGATCTTGTAACTTGCTACTTTACTGAATTCACTTATGAGTTCTAAAGGTTTTCTGGTGGAATTTCCTGGTTCCTCTATGTATATAATCATATTATCAGCAAATAGGGATAGTTTGAGTTCTTCTTTTCCTATTCGTATTCCTTTAATTTCTTTGGTCTGTCTAATTGCTCTGGCTAGCATTTCAAGTAGGATGTTGAATAGAAGTGGTGAAAGAGCGCATCCCTGCCTTGTTCCAGTTTTTAGGGGGAATGCTTTCAGTTTTTCACCATTTAGAATGATATTAGCCATGGGCTTAGCATAGATGGCCTTTATAATGTTAAGGAATGTTCCCACTATCCCTATTTTTTCTAGTGTTTTGAGCATGAAGGGGTGCTGTATTTATCAAGTACTTTTTCTGCATCTATTTAAATAATCATGTGATTCTTGACTTTAAGTCTATTGATATGGTGAATTACATTTATTGATTTTCAGATGTTGAACCAACCTTGCATCCCTGGGATGAAACCCACTTGATCGTGGTGCACTATCTTTTTAATATATTTTTGTATGCAATTTGCTAAAATTTTGTTGAGAATTTTTGCGTCAATGTTCATTAATTATATTGGTCTGAAATTTTCTTTCCTCAATGTGTCTCTGTCTGGTTTGTGTATCAGGGTAATATTGGTTTCATAGAATGAGTTTGGGAGGGTTCCCTCCTCTTCTGTTTCATGGAATACTTTGAGAAGTATTGGAATGAGCTCTTCTTTAAAGGTTTTGTAGAACTCGGCTGAGAACCCATCTGGTCCTGGACTTTTCTTTGTTGGTAGGCTTTGATGACCTCTTCTACTTCATTACTTGAAATTGATCTATTTAAATTGTGTATGTCCTCCTCGTTCATTTTAGGCAATTCATATGTCTCTAGAAACCTGTTGATGTCTTCAAAATTTTCTATTTTGTTGGAATATAGATTTTCAAAATAGCTTCTAATTATGTTTTGTATTTCAATCCTGTCTGTTGTGATATTTCCTTGTTCATTCCGAATTTTGGTGATTTGGGTTTTCTCTCGTCTTCTTTTTGTTAGAGTGGCTAAGGGTTGATCAATTTTGTTTATTTTTTCAAAGAATCAACTATTTATTTTGTCAATTTTTTGTATTGTTCCTTTTGTTTCAATTTCGTTGATTTCAGCTCTGAGTTTAACTATTTCCTGTCTTCTACTACTTTTGGTGTTGGTCTGTTCTTCTTTTTCTAGGGCTTTGAGCTGTAGTGTTAGGTCGTTTATTTGATGATTTTTACTTGTTTTATTGATTGCACTCCATGAAATAAATTTTCCTCTAAGTACTGCTTTCATAGTGTCCCAAAGATTTTGATATGATGTTTCTTTGTTCTCATTTACCTCTAAGAATTTTTAATTTCTTTCCTAATATCTTCTGTTATCCATTCATAATGTAATAGCGTATTGTTTAATCTCCAGGTGTTGGAGTAGCTTCTGTTTTTTACTCTTTCATTTATTTCTAATTTCAATCCATTGTGATCTGATAGAATACAAGGTAGTGTCTCTATCTTCTTGTATTTGCTTACATTACCTTTGTGACATAATATATGGTCTATTTTAGAGAAGGATCAATGTGCTGCTGAGAAGAAAGTGTATTCGCTCTTGGTTGGATGGTATATTCTATAAATGTCCTTTAAGTCTAAATTATTGATTGTGTTATTGAGAAGCAGCACATAGTTCATGGGAACTGTCAGAAATGTTGTGCAGTGAGAGTTCTGGGAGAATCTAAGAGATTTTAGCAGGAAACTTAATCCAGTCTGAGGGTGAAAAGGAAAGATTTCCCGAGAAGTGACATTTGATGCAAGATACTAGCAGTGCATAGGAGTTACCTGAGTGGAGGTGGATAGAGGTGGGAGCTGGTGCCAGAAACCTGATGTGAGGCCTGAAGGAGGAAGTGTGCATTGAAGGAGCCTGATGCTGGAGAGTTGAGTGGTAGCCAACATCCTAGGGAAAGCTGTCTACAGCTGTGAAGGATGGGAAGTGCTGGCATGGGTGCATGGCCACAAGCTGGCTCCACTTCAGTGGTCCTCAGTGAGGCTGCACAGGGTCACCACCAGGGGATGAGACAAGCCTCTGGAAGCCTGATTCACCTGCACCTGGGAGTTCCCTGCAGTTCATGTGGGTACACACTAGGCATCTGAAGCTTTAAAACATCTCCAGGTGATCCTAATATCTGCTGAGGCTGAGAACTATCATGAAGCCTGGATGATAGTTCAGTGAGGGCAGGGTGCTTTTTTGTTCTGATTTTCTATCTTTTTACTACCTTAGTCTGCCCAGGCTGCCATGACCAAATAACACAGGATAAATGACAAACAGTGGAAAACTACTTCTCACAGTTCCAGAGTTTGGAAGTTAAGGCAGATCCAGAGTCTGAAGGGGGCTCACTTCTGGGACATAGGTGATATCTTCTTACTGTGTCTTCTCAAGGCTGAAGGGATGAAGGAGCTCTCTGAGTCCTATTAATAAGAACATTATTCCAAAGCTATGGTTTAAGTGTCCCCGGCTACCCTTTTTTAAACAAAGTGTTGAGCACTTTGTCCCCAGGCCAAGGAGCTATAGAGAGGTAGTGGAACTTTTAGGAACCTTGGCTCATTGGAAGGAAGTTAGGACATCAGGGGCATGTCCTTGAAGGGGACTTTAGGACTCAGTCCCATTTTCTCTCTTTACTTCACAGTTGCCATGAGGTAAAGAGGCCTCTTTACTACATGCTCCTACCAGGAATGTACTATGATGCCACAGGCCCAAAGTCAGCAGGGCTGAGCAATCACAAATGTAAACCTCTAAAACCAAAAACCCAAAGAAACTTTTCTTCCTTTTAAATTGATTACCTCATGTATTTTGTCACAGTAATGTAAAGCTGACACACATACCATTTATGACGGCTCCAGCCTCATAATCTGTCACCTCCTATCAAAGACCCTATCTCCTAATGCCATCATTGTGACCCTGCCCCATATTGAGAAAGGCATCTGGTATAATGTTTAGTAAGTGAGGGAGAGGATCAGGGAAGGAGAGAAGATAGGAAAGGGGAGGGAGGATGGAAATGAATGAGTAACTCATATGCATTCCACTATTCCCACTTGTATTGCTATCTCTAAATGAAATATTTATTATTGCCTCAATGATAATGTCTATTGCTGAGCACAGTGACACATACCTGTAATCCCAGTGACTGCAGAGGCTAAGGCAGGAATATCACAAGTTTGAGGCCAGCCTCAGTCACTTAGTGAGCCCCTTTGTCAAAATAAAAAAAAATTAAAAGGGTTGAGAATGTAGTTCAATGATAAAGTGCCCTGGGTTCAATTACTAGTACAAAAGAAAAAAGGAGAAGGAGAAGGAGGAAGAGGAAGAGGAGGAGGAGGAGGATGGGGGGAAGAGGAGGAGGAGGAGGAAAGGAATTCATCTAGTTTTAGTCAGCTTTTTCTTGTTGTGACCAAAAGTAATTGGCAAGAATAATTAAAATAGTAAAATTTATTTGAGGTCTCACTCTGAGGTCTCAGTTCATAAACAGCCAACTCCATTGCTGTAGGCCTGAGGTGAGGCAGAACATCATGGCAAAAGTGTGTGGTGGAAGAAAGTGGATGCAAGCTTGGCATCAGGAAGCAGAGAGAGAGACCTCCCTCAGCAGGTACACAGACATGACCCCAATGGCCCACCACCTCCATCCCATCCTACCTGAAACAGTCTCTAGGAAAGATGTGTATATATAGAGAAGACCCTAAAAGATGGAATAGGACTTTGATTTCCTAATAAAGAATAGAAAGACCAGTTTATTTATTCAAGGTATATTTACTGTAAACCTACTGTGTTTCAGCAAGTTTCATGCTGTGTATACAGTGTTTTAGTTAGCCTTTTTGCTACTATGACCAAAAGAACTTAAAGAACAATTAGAGGAGGAAAAGTTTATTTGGAGGCTCATGGTTTCAGAAGTGTGAGTCCATAGATGGTGGGCTCCATTCTTGGGGGCCCAAAATGAGGCTGAACAGTGTGACTGAAGTGTGTCCCAGAGGAAAATGGCTCAGGTCATCACACCAGGAATCAGAGACAGCCTCACTCTCTGGGGACAAAGCCCCAAAGGCACACCCAAAGCCCACCTCCTCAGGCATGCCCTGCCTGCCTACAGTTACCACCCAGTTAATCATCAGGTTATTAACACGTTGACTGAACTGAGGCTCTCATGAGCCAATCATTTCTTCTCTAAGCCTTCTTGCATTGTCTCCCAAATGAGCTGTTGGGGGACACTTCACATCCAAACCATAACACCTACCATGCTGAAGATGTACTTTCTCTCTCTCTTAGGAATAGCAGCACATGTGGTTTTAAATGCACCTGTGGCAGCCCAACTATAGACTGCATCTCACAGCTCCTTCAGCAGGTCCAATGGGCCATATGGAAAAACAATTCAAAAGATGACCAATAGGATACCATAAAAAGATACAAGATCAAGTGTTAAGTCTAGTACTAAGAAATAAGCATGGCTACTTTCTGTCTTCTCTCATCCTCTCCCAGAGATATAATATAGACATACAATTTGCAAGTCCACTTCAATATTGCAACACACCGCAGGACGGTGTAGCCCAACACAGTGGTGTCAAATGTTTGCTCAGATACTAAACATTCACATAATAGCCAGATTTTCACTACACCAAGAAAATAACTTTCATTGTTCTTATCAGCCAGAAGATAAATACATGCATGTGTATTTTATGTTAATAACCAGTCATGGTAAAAAACATGAGGATATGAGTCATGTCATATTTTAATTCAATATGTTTCCCTCTGATATTTTAACATCACACGTCCTTGGAAAGCTCATGAATTTCAGGCCAAGTTAGTATACAGAATATTATGCTTTTTATTACAGAAATCTCACATCACTCATGATTCCATGACAAGTCATATTTAATAAGAGCTCAATTGAGCAAAAGATGCAAAGAGGTTCATGCACTCTGAGTGTTCATGCTGCATCTGTAGAGTAAACTCCTGTGGCACCTCTGGTACAGTGGAAAGATCCTGTGTGTGCTGCTCTGAGCCCAATGATCTCCTGCTCCTTTTCCCCCATTGTACCTTGACTGAAGATGACAGTGGACCAGTGACAATCACTTAGGCTCTCTAAAAGAGAGTTCTGGAGTTATTCCCAGGGTACAGTTCTTTATTTTTAAACCAAAAGTATTTCAAATTCCTAAAAAAATATATTTTTAAAAAGTCAGAGTAAATGACAAAGAGTGGGTGTGTATCCACCTCAACTGGCAAACTCCAGCCTCCTGTTGTTAAATGTCCTTATGAGGATTGTTGCCATCTCTGAAATGACCCCCTTTCTTCTGGGCAGAAGTAATGTGTCAACACACCAAATCCCACTGGATCCTTTATGTGCTGTATTGGCATGTGCTAACTTCTGATATGGCCAGGTCAAGGAAGTGTTGGGATACCACCAGCTTCACTTTCTCAGGAGTAGCATGCAGGAGTCCATGCAACCCATCTTCTGGAACACAGTGTGACTGGCAGACATATGACTAAGGATGTCCACTTGTCAATTCCCCAAATCTGTGAATATGTGAACTCATATGACCAAAGAGATCATGCAGGTGTGATTAGACTAAGGATTCTGCTGTGAGGGGATTATCCTAGATTATCCAGGTAGCCCCATGTATTTACAAGGGCCCCCCAGGAGGAAGGCAGCAGCAGAGTCAAAGTCAGAGGTGCTGAAGAATGGAAGCTGACATTGGGCTGCAAACTGGAGAAGGCTGGCCAGCTCCAAAACATGCAAAGCACTGACAAAAGATTTGTGGGGCACTCAGGAATGCAGCCCTGCAGACACTTTGAGTCCAGTAAGACCTGGTCTAGAGGAAGTCTAGAGAACTTCCTACATGCTCCTGGGAGTTTGTTACAACAGCAAAAGGAAACTTTTTTTTTTAGTAGAAGAAATTTAATCATGACCCTTCAGTCAAATCTAACTCAATGGAAAACAGACCAAAATTAGAACTGTAGGATCCCTTCAAAAAACAGAATATCTTTATGATCTTGGGGTAGAATATCATAGGCAACACACACACATGCAATCAAATTGGACTTCATCAAAAATAAAAACTGCTCATCAAAAGGTATCATTTAAGAAAATTTAGAGGAAGCCTCTGAGAAAATATTTACGAGATACATGAATTGGGCAAGGCACATGTACTCAAAATGTGAATAAATTCATAAAACTTAATAAAAGTTGAAAATAGGAGCAAAATCTTGAATGAGCACTTCATAAAGGAAAATATGCAAATGACCAATAAGCATATGGAAATGCAATCCACAATATTTGTCATGAGAGGAGTGCAAATTTAAAAAAAAATTGTCAAGGATGCAAAACAATTGGGAAACTTACACATTACTGGAGATGTTAAATGGCAAAACTACTTTGGGAAACAACTTGGCAGATCTCAAAGGTGAAATCCATGTTTCCTAAATGGTCTAGTAGATTAATTCCATTTCTGAGTGCTACAGTTTGCATCTTGAATGTCTCCCAAATGCCCATGCATTCAAGGCTTGAACCTGAGCCTATGGTGCTATCGGGAGGCCTTTCAGAAGCAAATTAGATCCCTGGGAACATGCCCTTGAAGGGTATATTGGGACCCTGGTCCCTTCCTACGTTGTCCTTTGCTTTCCATTCACTATGAAGTGAACAGCATTCTCTGCTACATGCCTCCACCATGTATCATCAAGGGTCCCAAAGCAACAGTCCAATCGACCATAGACTGAAACTGTCAAAAGCATGAGCCAAAATTAACCTTTTATCTTTAAAATTGTTTCCCTCAAATATTTGTGGCAATAAAGCTGACTGACACCAGATATTAACCCAAGGAAAATCAAAATATGCTTTTTCTATACAAACACTTATACATGATTATTCATAGACTTCTTATTTTTAGTACTTCAAAATTGGAAATAACTCACATGCAATCAAAAAATAGTAGATGAATAAATTGCAGTATAGCCATGAAACAAAATAATGCTTGCTTATATAAAGGAACCAACCAGTACTAAACAACAATGACTCTCAAAAACATTGTTCTATGAGAAAAGTGTGAGACACAAAACAGTGCATGATAGGTCATTTTATTCTGAAGAGACTATGTAGCAGACAAAGCTAAGAGGAACTCTCTAGTCAATGAAAGCAGACCAGGGGCTTCCTGGGACCAGGATGGCTGGTGAGTAGTGATTGGAAAGAGACAGGGAGCATTTCAGAGTGAAATAAATGTGCTATATCTTGATTGAAGTGGCAGTTTCATTGGTAAATATATTTATAAAAACTCATTTAACTGGGTGCATTTTAATTATATAAATTATATTCCAATCAAGTGGATTTAAAATTTTTGAATGACTAAGGTTTAAGCAAGAAGGTGGGAGTAAAATTAAAAATATTTCTAGGCCAAGAAATCAAGAATGAGATACACTGTTGTTGTCTCAGAAAGTAAGAGATTCAGCAAGGAAATAGCAGATCTTGTCAAACAGCACCAGAGTAGGCATCAGGTGTCTCCTGCTGGCCAAAGACAGGGTGACTTGACCATCAGAAAAACAATAAGTGCAATCGACAAAAACATTTAATATGTAAAACCCAGTGTTACTATGGTTTGAATATAGTTTGTCTTCTTGGAAACTCAGACTGAAATTGAATTATGTGATATTAAGAGGTGGGACCAGGTAAGTCCTTGAAGAGGTCATTAGACCTCAATCCCCATGAATGCATTAATCCATTGGGTCATTAGTGGATTAATGAATTATCTCCACATAGCAACAGGAGTTCAGCTAGGTCTCTCACATACTCCCTATCTCTTGCCTTGTTCTCATACTGCCTCAGGATGTCCATCAAGAAGGCCAACAAAAGATGTGGACCCAAAGACCAATGGATTTCACAGTAAGAGAGGAAAAGGAAAGGGTGAGGAGAGAGACAGAAACAGCCAAAGAGACAGACACCACTTATTTAAACACCACTGGAGGTCACTGGACCTGGGACCACCAATCTTTTCTTGAAAATTGGCAATTTAAGAAAAAGAATTAAGTGTCTTATATTCCCTGCACAAATTGTATGTCACAGAAACCAAGGGACCTCAGTGATGAGGAAAGTTTCTTATTTACAAAAGAATTCCAGTTAATAAAGAACGAACCATAGAACTAGAAAATCCTTATTTTGAAACCCTGATTGAAATAATTGGTTCTGGCAATAGCCACCAAAAGAACAATTAGTGAAGGCTAATTTATTATTAGGAAGACACAATATTGATGAAACTGGGCTGTGCTCCACAAATCCACTTAGGAACTTTAGCGTCAAGAAGGGCAGCAAGGCTCGGTGGCCCCCAGCATGATGCAGTGCAAAGCCCAGGGTGAAATGTTGTGGCCTGAAGCATTGAACATGGGTCTGATGAAGTGCACAGTCCTTGTTTCCATGCATCAGAACAATGCAGGGAGAGTGGAAAGTCACATGACACCACCAGAGGCAGACGGCCAAACCCAGGATATGGGCCTAGCCACTGAAAATCTAAGCCAGCATCCATAATAACACTCTGACCAAAATAAAATGAAATGAATGTGGATGCATTGTATTAGCCTAACAATGTGTTAATATCTTACCAGTTCAGCATAAGGAAAAAGCACACTAGAACAGAATAGCATGTCTGGAAATTATTACATAGCAAGGGCTGCATTTTGAATCGGTAATGGAAACTATAAATTAGACAATAAAGCTTTTTATGACAAATAAATATTAGGGAAATGACAATAAAGTTGTTTCTTCAAAACCATCTAAATATATAAGCATAAAATACTATTAAAATGCCCCAGCAATCCAGGAGTATCTATATAATCTTAGACTAGGAATGCTCTGCTTTTTAAAACACAAAATGCAAAATCCATAAGTGAAAGTCCTGATAATCTAAGATAAAAATGTTAAAATTTAGATATGATTTTAAAATTAAAACACTTTACTTTTATGAAACACTTCTCTAGGGAAAAAGTCCTCAACTTACACAATACAGATCACACCAGTTCCCAGGCTGTTTGAGGAACATTCTTTAAAAGAATGTGGGCAAAGAAGATAAGTGGTCAATTCACACAAGAGTAAAACATGAGGAATAGGCATAAAGATATACATTCATCTATGCAATAAAATGCAAATCAAAATAGTAAAGATATACAATAACAACAACAATAATGTAGGTAATAATGAAGATATAATATACATAATTATAAATAGTTATATATAAAGATATAAAATGAGATATAATAAAAATATAATTTTTCAGCTCACAGTGTAGGAAATGATTCAAGATTAAACATGCCCCTGTTGACGGGCCGCACACCCTTTGTGTCCTCAGTGTCTGCAGAGCTTACTGTGGGAAAAGCCTTCCATTCTTTGACTGTCTTTTCCTGTGAGAAAGTCACACCAGTGTAGCAATCCTCTCTCTGCCTCTCACTGACTTCTTCCTATGAGACAAATGATTCATTTGATTGGGGGATTTGGAAAATAAACCTGAGCAGGCCTGTGGAATGTGGTGGATTTCTTTTCCTTCCCCTGATAGGAGAGAGGTCAACATCAACAGGTTTCTGCTTCATACCTCCATGGAATTTTCTGGCCCCATAGTTGAGAGATCAAGTGCAGAAGGCAGCCCCATTCCAAAGATTCTGTAAGAGGAGTATATCTAAATTGGAGATTTGGTACAGGAAAGGCACTTCTCTGTTTCTGTGGTCTGAATGTTTGTTTCTCCCTGGAATTCAAATGTTGATATTCTAGCTCACAAGGTCTTAGTGTTAAATGAGGCCTTTTGGAAGAGGCTTAGGTTGTGAGGACAGAGCTCTCATGCTTGGGATTAATGCCCTTGTACAAGAGAACCAGACAGCTGTTTTCTTCTTCCACCATGTGAGGATACAACAGAAAGATGACCTCCATAATGAACAAGCCCTCACCAGACACTGGATCTGCTGGCACCTGAGCTTGGGCTTCCCAGTCATCAGAACTGTGAAAAATAGACTCCTGTTGCTTACAAGTCACTCAGTTCATGATACATATTTTTGTTAAGGAAGCCTGCATGGACTGACACCTGTAAAAATAAGATACTTCGTCTCAGATCAATTTATCAGTAATGAAGTTGCCCGTTTACTTCCATCTACCATATTGGTCCATTATCCATTGTTAGATAATGAAACAGCCTTAAGCTTAGTGACTTCAACTATTTTTCTATACCACAGTTTTATGTGTTGACTGTTTTCAGGTGGATGGTTGTTTGGACTTCACGCCACAAATACATGAGATACTGACTGGAATCACAGATATCCAAAGGCTCACCTAGGTGGATCCTCAGAGGGCTCTGGAGATTTCTCATTAGATGGTAGATTTCAGCTCCTAATATCAAGGAATGTTGACTAGAATACCCTATCATGGCTTGGGATTCTTACAGGATCAACATGACTCCAATGAACACTTTCTGAGAGTAAGGATTCCAAGACACCCAAGCAAAAGTCACAGGTTTGGGGTTCTTGATTCGGAGTCCCCAAGGAGGATTTCTATCACATTCCTTTGGTAAAGGCATCTTGAAGTCAGGACATGTGACTCCATGCAGGGATGGCAAAATGGTGGCTATCTTTGATTTCTATCCCAGATCACTTTTGTTTCATTTCTCAATCAGTTCAGAATTTAGATGGGGAAGAGGAACTCTTCATTGGGGTCCTACAAACTGCAACAAAACTGCTCATGGGAATATTTTGAGGGGCAATGACTTGAAGACTGACTTTCTTTTGCTATACAATTAGATTAATAATGCAAAGATGTTGAGAAGAGGTATATAATTTTATTGGAAAATTATCTAAAATGCTATTCATTTTACAATGCTTTGTTCTTGGGGAAATATTGGGAAAGGGATGTCAAGGAAGATTTAGGATTTATCTGTTCTTAGTGCTTTATTTCAAGAACATATTCTTATATTTCTTGTGGATTTTTAAGTAGACTTTAAAACATATAACAAACTACTGATCAGTGAAAGCTGTTTCTACTTCAGTGTTATATTGATTTTTCTTGAACTTGACCAATCAAGAGTACTGTTTTCTAAGCATGTACTTCGTGTGTAATACCTAAAACTATAACACTATATTTCTAGGTTTCTAGAAGCAACTCTTCCTCTTTCTTGTGTTCAGAGTAATTAAAATAGAAGTATAGGAATCAGACTGCTGAAAGTCACCATTAAGCCTTGATTGAAGATTAAAGCTAAGTTAAACAGATTGTATTCATGTATTGAATTTTCCCACTTTAGTCTATACACACATAAATTATTATATGTTAGGTAAAAAATTAAAATGCAAAGTTAGAGGACTTGGCTTAAGTATGAAGGACATATAAACTACACCCCATCCTATACCCCAGAAATATACATACATTCTTATTATGTGAAGGTCTTCAGGATTCATAAGATGGATTTGTCCTTACAAAATTTACTGATAAAGAGGAATTATATGGACCAGCAAATTTGCTTCACACATGAAGACAGAATTCTAAGATAACTCTCCAAAGTCTTTACCCATGGTGGGCATATACCTTTCCCCAGTAATTCAAATACTAATCTAGGTATTTCTATGAAGGAATTTTGCAGATAAAATTGAGGCTGAAATTCAGTTGACTTGATTATATTCAGGAGGTTATCCAGGCAGGGCTGATCTAACCACATGGGCCCTCTAGAACTATCCTGGATGTCAGAGTCAGGGAGGTTGGAACTTTGAAGAAGTCATGGCTGCCTCAAAGACAGGGGTGGTCCTGTGGCCAGGTCTGTGGGCAGCCTGTAGGTGCCAAGTCCAGGTGCCAAAGATTTGTGTTTTTGTTTCTGCTTTTTAATTTGCAGAAAATTATTAATCTACATTTTTCCTTTCCCTATCCCCTTTCTAGACTAACAAGCTAGGATTTTTCTAAAAAGAGAATACTGGATTTTAGATCATTTAACCCAAGGGGGACAGTCAGTAAGGAAATGGGAAACCTTAGACCCACAGCCTCAAGACACTGAACTCTGCCAACACAAACAGATGCTCCCCAGAGCCTCCAGAAAATGCCTCCACTCCAGCCTTGGGATGTCGTGTCCCAGCAGTGCCAGGCCAGGCTTCTGGCCCACAGAGCTGTGAGCCAATAAGCAGGTGTCATTTCCATCCTCTGACCTTCCAGGACTTGTTTCACAGCAAAAGAAAACTGATTTAAGTCACAATTTAAGTCCTGAGCACACCCAACAGAAAAGTGGATGAAAGCCTGAGGTGGAGGAGGACCAGATGGAGCTCCATGGCACCTCTGTGACATGGAGACTCAGTGACGGTGATGGGGTTCTGTACTGACATGTACTTGGAGGCCTTTGCCTTTAGCTGCCATCATTTAGGAGCCTCCCATCTCTCAGTCCAGTGTTCTCCTCTGAGACCCATCTCCTTCCAGCAGCACAGTTTCTGTTATGCTGGACTTTCTTCAGCATCACAAGAGTTTGACTTTCCCTGGACCCCACCACTAAATGCCAGATGTATATACCACCAATCATTGTGACAATTAGAAGCACCCTCTGGCATTTTCATTTGCCCCATTGGGGACAAGAGTACCATGGATTAGAACCAATGAAGCTCCATTCCACATTTGAACAAATAGAACAAGAGAGAGAAAGAGGGCGGCTTCGCAGCCCTTGGTGTTAGAGCTCCAGGTGAGCTCACTGGAAGGTTATTGTGAAAACCTTATTTGCACAAGCCATTTTAGCCACTGAGAAATGGTGCAGGACACTCCAGTCTCCTCCTACACTTCTCCCAATGTTTGCTCAACTGTCACTTGGAAAAGACTCCTGAGGTGGCACCCCCTTCCCCATTCCCATCACTCAGTATTTTCTTTTGACTTAGATTTTACATAGCACTTATTAACTTTCAAGACTGAGATTTGGGGGGATACACTGGGGTCCATCTAACCTACAACCAGACAGTAGGTTCCTGGAAAGAAGGACATGGTGCTTTGATTCCTGGTGTGTCCCCAGCACGTGTACCACTGCTTAACACATACTATGCACTCAGCACTGCTGAATGAATGAGTGAAGATATTCTAAGTATTTCATATAAGTCATTATATTTTCTCCTTTTCTAAGAGAAATCTTGGCATGCAGTATAATCATGTTGAATTTAATAATAATCATTTCAGAGGAACAAATGCAAAAAAATACAGCAGACTAGGCATGGTGGCATATGCCTATAATCCCAGAGGCTCAGGAGGCTGAGGCAGGGGGACTTTGAGTTCAAAGTCAGCCTCAGCAACTTAGTAAGGGCCTAAGCAACTCAGTGAGACCTGCCATTAAATAAAATATGTAAAATGGACTGGGGATATAGTGGTTAAGTGTCCCCGGGTTCAATCTCTGGTACCAAAAAAAAAAAAAAAAAAAAAAAAAAAAAAAGAAGAAGAAAAAATACAGCAAAGGGGTGTATAAAAATAGAGCATTTTAATTAAAGAATTCTGTGTGAGGTTTTATAAAACCAGGGAATGCAATGAACAAATTCATTTATGTTCTCAATTTGAATTATTATTTTATTATTATATAAAATTGAGTTATAAATTATTTCTTTAATATAAATTAAATATTGACCAACTTAAAGGTGAGCATATACACTCACATTTTTTAAAAATTGAAAATAAATTATGCATCTGCATTTTATCTTTTCTCATTCCCTCTCTGGAATAACAAGGTCAACAGCCAGGAGTTTTCTTAAAAGAGAATCATGAATTTTAAAGAATTTAACCCATGGCAAAATGAATTTGGTCTCTTTTTAATGATACTAAGTATTTGTTAGATGTAAATACAGGTTCACTTCTGGAAATACAAAGTAAATTCAAATTGACAGTTGACACTGAGCATCTTACTGGCTGCAGGACAAAGTAAATACAGAAAATAATGTCAACAATTGAGGGTATACATGGCTTGTCATACCAATAAACTAGATTTGCTTTGATGTCTTAGTCGTAGCATTTGAAGAGATAACATATTTAACTAGATCACTTCATTTTTTTATAAAAGTTCTTGCATGAAAATAGAAAACAGAAATAATACAAAGTTTTTACAGTCTATTTTTCTCTTTACAAGAATTTCAAGATTATTTCAAAGGTTTTTGAAACTGTAGTAATGTGCCATGAAATTCATTGACATTAATGTTCATGTTCATATGAGTCTTTTTTCTTATAAGTGAAATTATTTTTCCCTGAAATTGGAAATGGTATGAATACATAAGTTGGCTGACTTCCAGAGTATTGTAATCAAAAAGTTCAGTGTTAAATTGAATACAGTTGTATTCAAATGTAGTACAGATTTTACAGAAAGTGATTTGAACATATTAGTAATACATTGTTTTTTTCCTAAATATCTGCTTTTAAAAAATATTTATTTGTAATTGACAGATACAGTTATACATATTTGTGGAGAGCAGTGTGATGTTTTGGCACTCATGATCAGTTCAGGATATGTTGCTTATCCATCACCCCATCATTTGTCATTGCTGTCTTTTGAGAACATTCCGAATTCTCTCTTCTAGGTATTTTGATTTATATGATACAATATCCTATTACAGTGTCTGGCCACCAACCTAATATTCACTGGAATTGTTATGACAATAAATTAATACCAAAGTCACAACACTATGCCACCCCAGGAGCATTCACCATGTGTAACTGAAAGGAAGTGGATAGGCTTTTGCAAGTAATTTAATTTAAAAAACAGGG
Organism: Sciurus vulgaris; assembly: GCF_902686455.1. Lineage (NCBI taxonomy): Eukaryota > Metazoa > Chordata > Mammalia > Rodentia > Sciuridae > Sciurus > Sciurus vulgaris. Next base: position 1,356,680 of record NW_027632915.1, on the reverse strand, counting down.
GATTGATGCCTGCCAGAGAAAAGGGGCTTATATTCCATACTCTATCATCATCTCATGGCGAAAAATGGTAAGGACCAATTAAAAACTTTTTAAATTTGATTAAATTACTGGATAATTTACTGATTGAAATGGTTATGGAGATATCCATTGTTCCTAAAGGAATATGATTGATGAATCTATGTAATTAAAGGTGAACGTTTGTGTACAGCAAATCTGAAATCTATAGAAGAACCAGTCAGGACAATAAGAAAGTAAGACCGGGTCTGGGTTAGATCTGGGTCTCAGTGTCAAACGTTTGCTGCATGGGATCGTGGACGCTGCAAGTCTGCCTTCTGCAGGCCTTGGGCTCATTAAATTTTCCTCTCTCACTAAGAGAACCCCATGAGAGATGATCTAGAGGAAAATACTAGCAAAATAAATACCTGGGCCAGAAAGCTGTGGGAAAGGAAGGGTAAATAAGGCAGAGATGCCACCAACAGCGCCCGCTGCCTGTGTCAGAGAAGGAACGTGACCCACTAAAGAAGAAGAAGGGATGGGTAGGAAGCCCAGCTGAGCCCTCCACATGGAGTATCAGGACAGGAGGGGAAATTCAGCAAATAGAAAGGCTATTTTAAGCTGGAACATTTAATAGCCTGGGTGAGAGAATTTCTTGAGGAGCTAGGGCAAAGGCACAGGGCTCTGGGTCTCCTAGGGAAAGGCTGCCTTCAGAACCATCTGCAGCTGCCCTCGGTAATCTACAGAGGTGCTTGGCTCCTCCATGGAACAGGTGAGGCATGGCAGGCCCCAGGGCACACTGGGGAAGAGTTAGTGCACCGGTTGCATCCCCAGGACTAGGAGCTCTTGCCTGCTCCCAAGAGAGCAGCTGAGTCACCTAGAAAGGCATGCTGGGCAGCAGGCCCCAGAGACAGGAAGGATAAAGGGAAATGGAAAACTAGAGACTTTGGAGAAGTAGAAAGGCATCTCAAGGCATTTTGAAGATACCAGGCCATCAGGATCAGACCATGTAAATGTAGACCTGGAAGGATAAGGGCCCACAGTGCTTCCTGTGAGCTGGTCCTGTGGATTCACCTCTGTCAGCTTCTCTGTAAATTCCCACAACACTCTGATAAGGTGAGGAGCACCTTTAATTCTTTCTTTGGAGATGAAATCTGGACACTGGGAGCAAGTAACTTGCTCAAAGTCACACACTCCATCAAGTCAGGCTTCAAAGGTGGCACCATTGGCCATTGTGCTATAAAGCCAAGTGAGACTGAGTCCACAAGGCAGGTCAGTCACCTGTCCTGCTCTGGGAATGTGTGGGGCAGAATTAAACTCTATCAGTAGAAATCTCCCACTGAGATAAATCATGTATTCCAGAGCACTGGCCTCATCTGACATGATGGAAGTCTGAGACTAGGATGGTCTCTTCTAGGTGTGGCAGACCTGGTGGCTAATCCTGAATCCAATCCCTCCTTGTCCTCTTTCTAGACTGAGTTGGTCAGGTGACATAATTCCAATCAATGAGATTCAAGCAATTCTTTTAATTGATTTTTTTCATTTTGCTTTGTTATCATTTTTTTATTTTAAAAATATTTAACTGATGAAGAAAGCTGTATACATTGAAGCTGCAAAACATGATGATTTGATTACATTTATACTGTATACAGGGAGGGCTGTAGAGGTTTGGCTAGAGGATGTAAGCAGCAAAATTCTGGTTACACCTTCCAGGAAAGATCTCAGTTGCCTAAAGAGTGAGGAAATCAAGTGGTGTGACCTCCCATGAGTTGCTCTCTTCCCTTCTCCCTTCCTGGAATACAAGATGTCCACAGGGGCAGCAGCCTTTCAAGGATCATGAGGAAAGCTACAAGCTAAGGATAGAACCCCCAAAGAACAAGGAATCCTGCACTCTGACAGCCCCTTCAGCCCCTTCCCTAGGCCTGGACTGGCCACTTCCCGACCTCTCCTTTGAGAGACAAAAGAAACAATGTCCTTTTAGGGAAAGCAAAAGAGCAGAGTTCATTTGAGTATTTATGCTGATCATTCTCTTCTCTGCCCCTCAAAATCTATTTATATTTTCAATCATTACAGTCTCCAAGGGCAATTTTCCAATTCTGAGTAGTTTTTCAGTAGCCTCTAGAGTCTGGCTCCCTCCAGCTGCCCTGGGTAGGTCAGTGGGTCAAGTCTGTGGGGGGTCTGGCCTCTGCCACCACCGTGGACTGCCTGGTTGCAGTTACTGGAGTGTGTCCCCCTCTTCCATACCCAGCTTAGGCATGGGCATGTTATCTTTCCCCTTTCTTATTTCCCTAGCTTTATTTTTAAAAAAATGAGATCTGAAAAAGAGGAAGAAGAAGAAGAAGAAGAACAATAACAAGAAGAAGGAGAAGAAGAAGAAGAAATAATAATTTAGGGTTTTTAGAAAAAGTTAGGAACAGTTTATTTTAAACTTCCAGTATGAACAGACTGTTGAATGTTTTAATCTTTCTTTCATTAATTTTTTAAACAAAAAAAGATCTGAGAATAGAAAAAGTTATTGAAATTAAGGAAGCTCTTTAGCATTATGCACATAGAAATCTGTGATTCTCAGTGTAGAGTTCCCTGAATTGGCATCACCTGGGAACTGGTTGGGAATGCAGTTTCTCAGGCCTGTTCTCACATACACTGCATACAAAGCTTTGGGGATGGGCCCAGCAATCTGTGCTGTGCTGACTCCTCCAGACCGTCCTGATGCCTGTTCCAGAGAAAATCCTGCTTAGGACTGTGAGCTCTTCAATTCTGTCCCCTATGTCATCAGCACTGAAGGCATTCATATACTGAAATGGAAACCCCTCAACAGCAAAGTTGGAGTCTTTTCTTTTGTTACCAAAGATTGAACCCAGGGCAATTAACCACTGAACCATATCCCCAGTCCTTCTCATTTTTTATTTGAGAAAGTGTCCCGCTACGTTTCTAAGGTAGGCCTTGAGCTCATGATCCTCCTGCCTCAGCCTCCCAATTCACTGGAATTACAGACGTGTGCCTCTGCACCTGGCACTGAGTCTCCATTGTTTAGTCTCTGTTCCTAATAGTGTGCCTCACACAAAGAGAACAGTGAATAAAATTTTCAGGCCAATATACACATGAGAGAATGACGATGGTGATACCTTATTTTTGAAGCAAGTTCAAGTAAAGACAGCTAATTCATTTAATAAATATAGTAGTACCTCCTCATTTGTAACTTTGCTTTTCTATGGTTTTAATTACCCCTGGCCAAATGCAGTCCAAACATAAAATGGAAAATCCCAGAAATAATTCAGAAGATTTTAATTGCACACCAATATCAGCAATGTGATGAAATCTTGCACCATCCCAGACTTCTCTGTTCCATCCATTCCAAGAGTCACCTCTGTCCAGTGTATCCATGCTGTATACACTGCATCCCGTTAGTTATTTAAGGGCCACCCATTTTCAGACCAACTGCCAAAGTATCACAGTGCCTGTGTTAAAGTAGCCCAGAAGCATAAGAGCAGTGGTGCAGGCAACTCAGATATGTCAGAGAAGAGTCATGAAGTACTTCCTTTAAGGGAAATTGGAAAATTTCTCAATAAGAAAAAGAATCATATGCTGAAGTTGTTAATACTTACATTAAAACAAATCTATCTGAAGGTTTGAAGAAGAAAAGTAAACTTATACTGGTTTTGCTCACACACCTCAAACTGAAAAAGTAAAAGCTACAATGTGTGTGTGCTTAGTTAAGATGGAAAGGACATTAAATGTATGTATAGGAAAAATAATACATATGGGATATGGCATTAGGGAAGATTCCAGCATCCATGGGGGTCTTGGAAGGAAGCCTGCATGGATAGGTGGGACCTTCTTAAATAATAAAGCACCTGATTCACAAATCCAAGTAAGACACTGAATATGGAATTACTACTCTTCTTACGCTTCTTCAGAACGGCTATATCTATTATCATTTTTCTTTTCTATTGTGAGTTACATTTTCTATGCAGAAAAGTACATAAAATATACATATACAATATAAAAGTTAGAAATGAAGGAAACAGGTACAGAACTTCCATTAAGAAGTGGAGTTTTCAAAGCCATTTAGAAACAGATGTCTCTGCCTCACCCCTGCTGCCTTCTCCCCTGAGATAATCAATGCACAAAATGTGGAGGTGACCCTCCCTTCCTTGACATCTCTCCACCCCATGTGGACCCTCTGCAGTCATCATTAGGCTTTGGCCTCTTTCCAAACCATAGAGGACAGACTCTTTGTGGTTTGTTTCTTGCACTCCAGGTGAGAGCCTCAGTATCTCTGTATGGAACATGTTCCCTTGTGTGATATGCCATGCATGTTCCTCTGTCCCACTCTAACGGACATTTGAGTTATTTCCAATTCCTGCTATTATGACCATACCAAACTAAAATAGTCTCCTCCCAGCCAACTATGCCCCCCACCCCTCCACTGTTCCCACTGAATATGTTGAAGCATTTTCAGACTCACGTCATCCATCTCTGCCTCTAAATATTTGTTTCATGCATAGAGGTTCATAGTTGTAATGTTGCAACAAAGACCAATCTTTGTTGGAAGCAGAAGGGTCTTTTAGATTTTATTAATGAAAAAAATTCTATGCTAAATTTCTAAAAATTTTTTATGCATTTTTAAACTTTATTTTTTACCTTCTACACACAGATCTTAATCCACCTACAATTGATTTCTGTGTGGGGCATTTATTTTCATCTTGTTTGGTATAGATATCAAGTTATCTCTGAGACATTCATAGAAAAGACCAGCAGTTCACCTCTGGCCTACAGTATCATTTCTGCCACAGTTAAATCTCCAATGTTTGTGGGAAGCAGAATAAAATGACCAGCATCCAGGCTTACAGTGTGCCCTATTGCAAATGTCCCGTTGCAACAACAACCCAGTGCCCTAAGTCCTTTTCATCTGGAGAGTGAGAGCTCATGGTTCTTCTGGAGGGCCATGGTTGGCATTAACCTTTGAAGTTCCCTATGAATTCTAGAATCATCTTGTTAGACAAAGTAATTTGGTTAGGAATAGCATAATAAATCAATTTGGAGAGAGTTGATATCTGTACATACTGACTATGAATCTATGAGCTTAATGCATATCTCCTTTTTTTGTCTCCTTTAATACATTTGATTAGAGTTCTGTGAGTGCCTCTTTGAAGCAGATATGCATGGCTTTATTGTATATGTTCTTAGGCAAAGTATATTTATGCTGGTGTAAATTATTAAATTTGGCTTCCATATGTTGTTAGTAGTAAATAAAATTATAACTTATCTTTATATTAGTTTTTTACCTAGCAGTCAAGTTAAATTCTTATTAATGCTAATACTTCAACTAGAGTTTTTCAATATTTGTAGTAATCTATTGGTGTATAAGAAATTATCCCCACACCCAGTAGCTTAAAGCAATAATAAATATTTATCACCCATGTTTTCTGCAAATGGGGAATGCAAACAGGAATGGTTGCCTCTTTGTTTAATGTCTTCAGCTGGGAAGCCTGGCACTGAAATCATCTGAAGTTTTTCTCACTTGCCAGCAGTAGTTGATGCTGACTATTAGCTAAGAACTTAGCTACAGCTGTCCACTAGAATATCCCCATGTGACCTCTTCATGTGGTCTGGGCTTCCTCCCAACATGGTGTCCATGTTCCAAAAGTCGGTTATAAAGAGAAATAGAAAAAGAGGGTCAGAGCATGACTTCTTCTGTATTCTATTGGTGTGGGCTGTCATAAGTCCCCTCCTATATTCAAGGAGAAGAAGCACAGGCACCTCCTCTTAGTGAGAGGAGCCTCTGAAATACTTTGCATAGAATCTGAGATACTAATGGGGTCATGCTGAAATATACTATTTGCCACAATAATGTGCATGCAGAAATTATCTGAAAATAATGACAATTTTGTTTCTTCTTTTACAATCTTTATTTATTTTATTTATTCTTTTCCTGGCCATACTACAATACCAGGTAACTTTAATAACATGCCAAACAGAAAGGGTAAGAGATAAAACTATTTTTCCATCAGAAAGTAAAATCCTATTAAGGATTTCACCATTAATATCATTATGCAGGTTTTTACAGAGGTTCATGTGATGGTGTGATACCCATGTCCCTCATGAAGAGGGATTTGCCACCACACTGTGAGAACCTGGTTAGCAGACATCCACCAGCTATCATCCTTTCAGGGTCTACCTATTTGCAGAGAACTGTCCCAGCTGAAGTCCTGAAGTTACACCCTGTCCTAGATAGCCTATCTCTGAATAACATGCAAGGTGGGAGAGGGAAGGAAGACTTGCTATCTGGGCTCAGCTGAGAGTTCTCTAACAGGAGCTTCTAGTTCCAGAATGTCTCATAGACACTGAATCTTCTGAGGCTTGATGGGTCTGTGTCACAGCTCACTGCTTCCTTGGACAATCCAGCTTTCCAGTCAAGTGTTGGTACCCTGCAGCAACCTCAGAACCTGCTTTCAGAAAACCCATTTACAACTGTTGGCACAGGAGTGGAAGGATGAGGTAGGCAGTAAGAAAGGGTTTGGGAAATAGGCGACTTATAACTAGACAGGAGGAGGACCCCATCATTGATGGGAGGTGGAAGGGTGAGAGCTTTCACACTAAATGGAAACCCAAATATTACACTTACTGGAAGTGAACTGGAAAGAGTATTTCAGTGGAAAAGACATATATATATATATATATATATATATATAATATATATATATATATATGGCATATCTAGCATTTGAGACATCTGGAGGAAATAGCAACTCTAAGGATACTAGTTTTCTAGGACTACCATAACAGAAAACCACAGACAGGGTGACTTCAACAACAGAAACTTGATGCCTTATAGTCCTGGTGACTGGAAGTTTAAGATCAAGGTATCAGCAGAGTTGGGTTTCTTCTATGACCTCTTTCCTCAGTTGGCTTATGGTTGCCTTCTCACTGTGTCCCCACAGAAGTTTTAATCTTTGAGCATGTGGACAGTGAGTGAGCAGTGTGGTCCTTTTCTCTTTGTATAAGGACACTAAGATGAAGTGCTATTGGATTAGTAGCTCACCCTAATGATCTTAATTAATCTTTATTATCACCTTATAGTAACTAGCTCCAATTATAGCTACATGGACCATCAGAATTTCAACAAGTAAGTTCAGGAGCAATTCAGCCCATAAGAGATGGCTGTTGCTAAGCACCACTGATGCACTACAAAATGAAAATGAACAGTTTAAGTGAGTAGTAGGCAATTAACTGGAAGTCAGGTGTGAAATCTGGGACCTCTTTGCTTGTATGCAAAGAAGTATAATAGAGGAATCCAGAGGACCAAGCAGATAGAATTGGTTAGCAAGCTCACTAGCTATCACCATTGATACTTTGTACCAGGCAGATCCTCTTCAGTCCTACACACTCCAGCAACACCTTTATCATGGTCTTTCCAGTCCCTATTTCTTATGGCAAACTCAGAAAAGAGAGAACAGTGGGACATACTAAAGAACCCTCTGCTATAGTTAAGTTCAGGATGCAACTGGTTCCCATTGTCTGCCTCCTTGAAACCCATTTATCAGGGCATGATGGCTTACCAGCAGGATTTGAGGACATAACTCAATCCTTCTCTCCTGGGAATTTGGAGCTGCATATTCATTCATAATCATAAGTTGATCATTCATTTTTTAAATATTTTTATTTTTAGAGATTACATTTTGATTCATTGTACACAAATGGTGTACAAATCTGTTTCTATGGTTGTGCATGATATAGATTCATACCATTCATATAATCATATATGTACATAGGGTAAAGATCATCCAATTTTCTTGTAATTCCTGCACCTCTATTATGTACCTGCAGTCTGAACTCTTTAGTCCAGCAGGTCAATTATCCCTGCCAGGGGTGACTCCTCTCTTGCAATAGGTCAAATGGTGCTGTAATGCTCAACTCTGTCATACTTCTTGTATTGGCCTGCTTTCATCACTGTGACAAAATTCCTGAAGGAATCAACCCATAAACAAAAAAGAGTTATTTTGGATCATGGCTTCATAGACTTCAGTCCATAGTCACTTGGCTACATTGCTTTTGGGGCCTGAAGCAAGGCAATACATCATGGAACATGTGTGGAGAGGAAGCAAACTACTCACTTAATGGTTGACAGGAGGCGAAGAGATATTGGGCCAGGATTCCAATATTCTCTTCAAGGACACACCCCCAATGACCTAACCTCTTCCCACTGGGACCCACCTCCTAAAGATCCCATGAATTTCCAATAGTATCAGTGAATGAGTACCAAGTCTTTAACACATGACCTCTGAGGGACATTTAAGATTCAAACCATAACCCTAATCCTTTAGAAATTTTCTTTTGACTGTTTATATTTGTGATATTTATTTAGATGTGTAAGTATGTGATCAAATAGTGAATATGTATATACATTTAGACAAGTATTGTCCAACTTCCTTCTACAGTTTTTTTATTTCTGATTTATGATGTATATATTTATAATGTATAATAGTGTAAAGGATGCTTGTTCCCACAATGTCACCAGCAGAGAATGTTGTCTGATTAAACATATTGTCTTATGTCTTTTTTTTTAATTTCCAGATTGTGAGGTCTGAGCCACACAGGGGATAGCTCCATCACTTCTTATCATGTCCACAGAATACAAGCCCCTTGGTGTGATTTTTCCTATCGAGAGTAGAAGGGAGTCCTCAACATAATTTGACTTCCAAGCAGTAGAGCTAGTGTTCTCTTCTATCTTTGACTTCTTCCAATGGATTATGTTTTCTCCCTCCTAAGAGCTTTGGAAAACTCAGGAATTTCATTCACTGATGGAAAGTACCAAAGAAGAGTTCTGTTCATGTAGATGAGGAAATTTCACATGAGCAAACTCTCTTTGCTAAGTGAGTGAGGGAGCTTCAGGAAACAGTGTTAGGCAACAGATGCCAAACAGAGGTGACTTACTGCCCTCAGAGAACCCTGGCAATTAATACATCCATATTAAGTCAGGCTAAGGAGAGAATGAGAACCAATGGGATAGAAGTAGACATCGATACATAGAAAGAAATGTACTATGAGAAATTGGCTTACGGGGTGTTGGAGGCTGAGAAATGTCACGTGCTATCTGCAAACTGGAGAACTATGGAAGCTGCCAGTGAAATTCAGCCCATGTCCAAAGGCCTGAGAGCTGTTGAAGCCAAAGGTTGAAGTCTCTTTCCAAGTCTGAGGCCTGAGAACCAGTATCCCTGACATCCAAGAACAGAAGAAGATGAATATCCCAGGGAGAGTGAATTTGTCCTTTGTTATGGTTTACATATGAGGTTTCCAAAAAAAAAAAAACTCATGTGTGAGACATTGCAAGAATTTTCAGGGATGAGATGATTACATTATGAGCAGTGTAATCTAATCAGTGGATTAACACACTGACAAGGATTAACAAGTGGTAACTATGTGCAGATAAGGTATAGGTGGAGGAATTAGGTCAGTGGGGGTGTGTCTTTGGGTCTTAGGTTTCATCCCTGATGAGTGGAGCTCTCTTCCTGGTTGCCATGTCCTAAACTGCTTCCCTCTGTCATGTGGTTCTGGAGTCAGCAGACCATGGACTGAACCTCAAACTGAACCAAAATAAAATTTTCATCCCCTACATTGTTCTTGTCAGTTTTTCCATCATAGAGATGAAGACACTGACTGAAACAGTTTTCCTTCCTCCTTTTTTTCTTTTCAAGCACCAGCGGGTTCAATGATGCCATCTACTTTGGTGAATCTTTCATATGCAGTCCACTAACTCAAATGCTAAACTCTTTTGGAAACACCCACACAGACACATCCAGAAATAACCTTTTACCAGGTATATGGGCATCCCAGTTAAGTTGATATCACAATACTGAATTAGAAAATCCAAAAGAGCTCTGGGGGATTTTAGTAACTATTGACCTCTTCCATGACAAAAAGTAATCATGGAATCTGTCAAAGAGAAACAAATCCAGTCAAAGTGGTGAAAGTAGACTACAATTGGTAATAACTATTGGCATAAGAATGAGTTCATTTGAATTAAATTCAACTTTGACCCTTACAGAGGTGACTGGGTGTTTTAAAGGGAGAGAGAGGGAGTAAGTGATGCTTATTGAAGTGAGGTTGTTACCCACAAAAAGACTAGGAGGCAGGGGCCCTGTCTTCATGTGTTGGTCAGAACCAATAGTATATTCTTTGAACAGACTTGAGTTTCTAGGCAGGCACTTTAAAGGATGCTAGGGTCAAACCAGGGCTGCAACTTTGAGCTACTGGAAACTACATTAGTGTTTAATCAGTTCTGTGGCTCAAATTGCTGTGTACTTGAGACAGGAGCTCAAGAAGAGACTGGCCTCCTTCTTTTGTGGTTTCCCCCCAAAATAAGCAGAGACAAGAAACCCAATTCCTAACTGCCACTGGCTGGTAGTGTTTCATTGGTAGCAATTCCCAACTCAAAAAATTATTTACCCACCCACCCAAAGAGCCATCAAATCTAGAAAACCAGCAACTTAAGCAATTCTGGATAAAATAAAATAATGGCATGGATCCTCCTTCACTTGCTCTCACAAAAGTGACATATGGTGAAGCCTCTTTATCCTCACATGATCCATAATTCAAACAGAAGTGCTGCCTACTTCCTCATTAGCTAAATTGTATTCATTGCAGAAAGCACCTTTTGGTAGCAGTATCGATCAGCAAGAAGTACCATGGAAAACATTAACACAACGTGAAAGACTCCAGTCTCTGGAGTGTAACTTACCATCTGGAATGACTTACTAGGAAAGAGATGAGGAAACAGTGTCCAGATACTACCTTTCCTTTCCCTTTTACCTAGGCAGGCAGCCCTCCTTAATCTGAGCCCTGCCAACATGGAGTTTGCAGTAATTCAAAACTGACACTTGTGATCCCCACCAAGGAGAAGACTCCATTTAAAACCTTGAACCTTAAAGTGTCTCAAACAAGTCAGGTAGCCATCCTCCATGGGTTTCTGGGTTTCTATATGTAATCTTGTACAAGGTACAAGAGAGAAAAAAATGTCACAAATTCAGGCACTTAAAACAACTGTGAGAGAAATTTGTTCTCTCACAGCTCTGGAGCCAGAAGTCCAAAATCAAGCTGCCTGTAGAGCTATGGTTCCTTCAGTGACTTAGGAGGGTCCTTTGCTGCCTCTTCCAGCTTCCAGTTGTTCTGGGCATCCACAGCGACCATGGCTGACAGCTACAACCTTCCACTCTCTGACCCCACCTTGCATGATGCTCTCTGTATCTCGCTGTGTACTCTCAGCATCTTACAAGGACACCAGTCACTGAATTTAGGGTTCACCATAATCTGATAAGGCCTTATCTTCACATGTTTATGACTGCAAGGACCCTAATTCCACATGCAGCCACATTCTGGGGTTCTGGATGATTATGAATTTGAGGGGCAGTATTCAACCTATTACAGCTGGTTCAAAAATGATGTTGGGAAAAGAGGAAACAGTCTGAGTTGGACCAAGAATCCCTATAAGTTAAGAGCGAGAGGAGTAGGTACCCAACACCAGGTATCAAGGGAAACAGGATCATGCTAGTTTTGCCATCTAGACCCAACCTACCTGCTCCTCCCATGCCCTCTCTTCTTGGCGCAAAATCGACTTACTCTTGTCACCCCAAACTTCTCACATCTTCTGGGATACATGGTAGGTAATTTCTTGTACCTGTTCAAATTAGTAAATTCAATATGCCTATCTCCATGGTTCCCATTGGGATCTCAAAATGGGCACAATGGAAATTAATTGCTCTTATATTCCCTGGATGAAACTTGGCATATCTCTGCCACATCCACCAAGAGGGGACCAAACAAGTCCTGAGGCCCTTAGCTCAAACTCCCCACCAACTTATCTATTCACAAAAGAATTCCAGATATTCATTCAGCAGATGGATCAAGAATACTATCCAGTGGCATGGGTGGTATCTCTCCCCATCCCTGAGGATGGGAGGTGAGGACTGCTGTGTGGAGAACCCTGAGCCTCTACTGTGACAGAGGATCCAAGCACACAGTTACAGAGAACCCTCATAAATGGCATGAGCCTTGAAGAGCTGAGACACAGAGGTGGTGCTGGACCCTTGTCTACAGGGAACAGGCTAGTGGAGTTGTCCCAGCATCAGACAGAAGAAAGCAAGCTTCAGAGAAGCACACTTCACCAAAGTGTGGCCAAGGGCATGCTCCCTGCATGTCTACAGGGTACTGCTGGATGAGAGCAGTGTCAAAGGACCCTGGGCACTATGTCTGCCCAGAGGGGAATGCAGACTCCAGCAAAAAGTGACTGGAGGTACCTCACCATAGGTGGAAATGAAGGTGTAGTCATAAGCCATCAGCAAGACTAAGCATCACCCTTCTTAGGACACTTTGCAGTGTGAGGAATCCCAAGCACTGCACTGCAAGGAACCCTAGCCACCCACAAGGGGACAGTCAGCATCTAGACACCTGCCATGTGGAAATGCACTACACAGCTAAGGTCGAGCTGCCCTGCACCCACTGAAGCCATGAGCCAAAGTAAACTTCCCCTCTAAATTGCTTTTGTCAGGTGTTTGGTTAAAGCAACAAAAATCTGACTAACACATCATGTGTCCCAGAATTAGATTCTTTTATGGCTCTGTTATTTGCTCAAAGACACACACACAACTCATCTATACAGAAAACTGAAATAGAATGGGGAGGGAAGAAACAAAAGGATAAAGGAAATAAGAGATAAGAAAATAGCAGATCAAATTTTCCTATAATTTTCTTTTTTAAACCCAATTATACCAATAATTATGTACACTTATTATTATTATTTTTTTGGTGGTGCTGGGGATCGAACCCAGGGCCTCATGCTTGCAAAGCAAGCACTCTACCAACTGAGCTATCTCCCCAACACCCGATGTACACTTATTTTAATGGAGATTCTTACTGTATAATTTTTAACAATTATATGGGTCAGAGAGTGGGATTATTCAATAACTAATTACAGCTTATTCTCCTTGAGAAGTCTGAGGAGGAACCCCTGATGGTTGACCTGATCCCTGAAGACTCCCAGTTTGAGTCCCCTCTGGATGTGCCAGTGTTTGCCTGAGATCCCTTTTTGCAGAAAGTGGCACCCAGGGAGGATAGGGTGGGCCTTCTCCCCAGCATGCAGAGAGATAACAATGAAAGATCAAGGGCTTGGGAGTAAAACAGAAGAAAACACAATCTAAACACAAATACTAACCTTTGACTTTCCAGCTTTGAGGATGGGAGAGTTTCATCCTCTCCAAATTTGCACATCCCCATCTGCAACAGGAGGAAGGGAACACGTTCCCCAGAAGACTGCTGGGTGTACCTTCCAAAAATCAGGCATATTGCAGACACTTTGCAGGTGTGTTAGAGATTTCAGAGTCAGCATGATCCTGCTGACACATTAACTTGGACTTTTAACCTTCAGGAGAACTAAGAAAATACATTTTTGTTACTTAAAGTCACCCAGTTTGTAGAACTTCACTCCATCCCTGGAAAACTAATACAAGTTACCTATTTGTCTGTTTTTTATTATTATAATGAAAATGAGACAGGCTAAGTTTATAAAGAAAGAATGTTCAGGGCATGACATTGATCTTAGCTCAGCTTTAATGAGGGCCATCTTGACATCATGGTTGGCATTTCCTATTGTGAAGAGGCCTATTCTTCTTTAGGCCTTGGTACCAGTCTTGGGGTATTATTTGCTAACAATGTGTCCATGGGCACAATGGCAGTGCCCACACACAGATCAACAGGTGATCTCCCCATGGCTGGTCTCCCTGAGACAGTTTGTGAAGTCTGAGCAATAGTTTCAAAATGTAAATCTGATTGCTGGCTCACCCTCCACCAAACCCCTTATTCTTAAGGAAAAGACACCACCTTCTTACTGTCCCTGTGGTGAGCCCTCTCCACATCTGTCCCATCTGGTCTCATACAGCTCTGCAGGTAAGTCTTGGTCCTGCCAAGAACAGGAGGGATCATGGTGCAAACAATGAATTGATCTCTCTACATGCCATCCTGCTGTCAGAAGTGGCCCTTACCTCTCCCTCCTCCTGGTTAGTGCCCACCACCAATCAGGTCAAACGTCATTCTCTTCATGGAAACTAGTCAGACCCCAGATACGATTTCTATTTCTTCATAGCATTTGTCACAATTTATATATCTGTGTTATTCTCATGTTAATGATCCTTGAGACATCCTGGGCTATGAATTCTAAGACAGGAACAGAATCAAATTACTCAGAATTGCTTTTTCAATATGTGGCCTAGTACCTACCATGTAAAAAGAACTCAATATACTTTGGATGGGTGAGTGGACAGATGGATGAATGGGCAGATGGGTGGAGAAATGAATGTCTTAGCTTAGGCAGGTGGATATCTCCATTACTGAGGACTGTTAAGTATAGGATGCCCAAAATCTAGGTCTGAGAGCTGCTTTCTTTACTCTCTCTGGTCCCCTAGTCACACTGGCATGGAATTCTGCACATCCCCTACTGACATCTGTCCTTTTGATTTCTACACATTTTCCAGACTTTAGATATATTTCCCACCTGACCCTGATGTCCTCACTTTCTAAGAAGCTTCCTGACTGTGTTTTGAGGAATTAACAAGGTGCTGATGCTGGATATCTATGAACCCAAAGCCCATCTTTCCCAAACACATGCCATAAGGTTTTGGTCAAGTCATTTGCATGTCATTAATCCTCATAACTGAGAAACTGTATGCTATTATCTTTTTTGGTAGATTATATAAGGTAATTTATGAAAGAAAATAGAAAATCTATTTCAGAATGGTTAAATAACTTCCCCAAGGTTATAAAGGAATGTAGAAAAAAAAAAAACCCTGAGATTTCCAACTAAATTCATTATTTTTACCCTCTCTATCACCATTCATGTATTTTTTTTAAATTCAGGATATCTTTCATTGTTCTCCCAAGATATCCACTCTTTGAGACATGTACATTTGTTCCCAGTTTGAATTTAAGCTTTTCTTCATTGCCAATGTTCAATTTAAATCCTCAGTTCCCCCCTACTAAAAGAAGAAAAGGATAAAATAATGAAGAGACCTGGACACAATGGAAAGAGATGTCATATCACTAGAAATCTTGATTACTCTACTGGAAATATGCTGCTACTGCAGAATGTGCTTGGGAGCTTTGGAGAAAAGTCATCAAAAATTAGCTGAGGTTAAATAATCAGGATAAATGCACCCGAGCTGAACAGACAACAGCATTCTAAGAGAAACTTTACACAGGATGGAGAAAAATGTCATAAAATTAAAATTAATGAGAATAAGTTTGACATTCATGTGTGAGTTTAAATTAATGTGAATGTGAAAAAATGGCTCTTCCTTCCAGAGAGCAGATAGGAGGAAAGGTACAGTAGTGATGGGTTCCTTCTGCAGATAGAGAGACAATGCTGGCCCTGCTCCTGGGCTCTTCACAGGTAAACTAGCACTTGGCTCAGATCAAGTCCAAGGTTCCTATTCATTCTCTGTAGCTTGTCCTCTCTGAGCTAGGATTTTGATTTTTATCTTTGCAATCTATTTTTTCTGCACCCAGAACCAGTCCTGAATTAAAGCACAAAACAAATAAAAGGATGGCACATTTCAAAAGGCAAAGATTGAGAGCCAAGTAGACTTGCATTTGCATTCTGGCTTTGTCTAGCTGTGAGACACTGAGCCTCTCACTAAATTTTTCAGTCTTAGTTTCTTAGCCTTGACAATGACAATCAGACATCCCTATCACAGACCCTTCAGAAGGAGCTAGTACTGGGCAATGTGCTGGAATGATGTTTGACTGACACACAGTATGATTCTCTATTGGGGGTCTCTGATACAAATGATGACACCAGAAGCTTAGAGGAAAGGTTTTCTAAAAAGGCATTTGTGAAACAAGTTTGCTGAAGATGCACCTGCACTCCCACGTTTATTGCAGCAGTATTTACAACAGCCAAGATATACAATCAGCCCAGGTGACAGTCAGCTGGTGATTGCGTAAAGAAAACATGTCATCTACATGCAGAAAGAAGCCATTCAGCCAGAAAGAATGGAATTCTGTCAATCACTACAGCACTAATGAGCCTGGAGAACATTGTTAAGTGAAATAAGTCAGGTACAGAATGAAAAATACCACATGGTCCCACTTCTGCATGGAGTCTAAAACAGTACACTGCATAGAATTAAGAGAGTACCATGGCCAGGGTGGTTATTGGGGAGAACAGAATGGTCAGGAATTGTCAAAAGATACATGGTTATAATTAGGATGAAGAAGTTCAAGAGAGCTATTCAACAGCATAGAGGCTGTAGTTATTTTTTTATTATATATATTTCTTAATTTTTTTATTTTTACAGACTGCATTTTGATTCATTGTACACAAATGGGGTACATAATTTTGCTTCTATGGTTGTGCACAATGTAGATTCATCCCATTTGTGTAATCATACATGTACATAGGGTAAGGATGTCTGTCTCATTCCGCCATTATAGTTATTGATAATACATTTTATTCTGAAAAAATGCAAACATTGTCAAGTGTTCTCACCACAAAATGATAACTGAGTAAGGTGATGAATTTGTCAAGTAACTAAATTTAATCATTCCATTGTACATATATACTTTAAAGCAGGTTTTACACAATAAATACATGCAACTCTAATGAGCAACTAAATTTAAAACTAAAACATGCTTTTGGGTGACTCACTTATTTGGGGGCAGACTGGCAATTAAACTCACATATAGATTTCCAGAAATGTCCCAAATAAAGCCTCATGAGAAACCTGCTGCTGCCCACAAGGAATGAGAGGAAACTGCCTCTGCTTCCTCCAGCATTGTCACTTCTGCCCAGGAAATCCCTCTGGCCACCTCTAGTCTTCTAAAAGCCCAGGAGGGGTCCCATCAGAGGTAAAGCTCTGACATCCTCACATCCCACCTTGGGCAGGAGCTAATGCCCTGTACCTTCCCCTGATCATCTGAACATACACTTGCCCCTATCACTCAACATGTCATGATTGAGGACACAACACCCCCATCACTCAACATGTCACAATTGAGAACACAACACCAGTGAAAGCAGTATTCAGTACTTTCTCATGTGGCGCTTCCTGTTACTCTCCTCATGGCCTTCTCAACCCACTAGACATTAAACTCATATAGCCAGGGTATTTGACCACTCGGTACCATCCATGCCCAGAAATGGACCAGCCACAGTGTTTAGTGAAAGCTGGGTAAATGAATAAACTAATCCAACTGGGAAATGGGGTCACGATCTCTCCTGGGAGCCCTCCTGTGTTAGAGAGATGAGCAGAATAAGGTCCCAGAAAGCTTTAATCTCCCCGAGAAACCAAGATATGGTAGAGGGGTGAAAGAAAAAGCAGCTTTGCTCAGAAATTAAAGGTAGCTGCTGGACAGCAGCCTTCTTTGCTGTGTCACTCAGAGATGTGTCAGGCAGCCTCCCATGAAGCTGCCACCTGTATATCCCCTTCATTGGCCCATGGGGCCCACAGTCCACTTCTCATGGAGGAGAATCCTGTGCACAGAACAGAAACTTATCCACAGGGGAGGGTCCCCCTGACTTCTCGATGTGACAATATCTGGGCTTGCTCCCATTCGTCCTAATGATGATGTTTGCAGATGGCCTAGCACTTCCTCCCATATCATTTACATCATCTCTACCAATTAGAATACCAATTACAATGAAAATGCCAGGGTTAAGGTTTGGATATGAGGCTTCCCCTGAAAGTTCATGTGTGAGACAACGTAGGAGTGTTTAGAAGTGAAATAACTAGATTTTAAGGACTATAATCTAATCAGTGGACTGTTCCATTTGATGAATTAGTAACTTGAATGTACTACTGGGTGATTACTGGGGGCTGGTGGGCTGTGGCTGAAGGAGGTACATCACTGGGGGCATGCCCTTGGGGATATATCTATATCTTATCCCTGGTTCCCTGCATTCTCTCTCTGCTTCCCAGATATTATGAATGTTCTGTCTGTCTTCAGGTCCAGAGCAATGGAATAGGAAGACCATGAACAGTACCTCTTAAGCCATGAGCCCAAAATAAACTTTTCCTCCTTTAAGATTTTTTTTTTTTAATGAATTTAAGACTTTACTTTATTCAGCAAAATCATTTATTTACACAATGGGGAATGCTGGTTTGATTTTGTTAATGAAATAAAAACAAATTGAACACAGACAATACTGAACTGCATGTGTATATATATATATATATATATATATATATATATATATATATTTTTTTTTTTTTTTTTTTTGTATCAGAGTTGACAACTATTTCCTTACCTGTATTGGGAACATCAAGAGCAACAGTATCACAAAGATACTGGTTTTACAATACACCACACATGTCCAGTAATACCCTGGGAATTTTCCAATGCAATTACCAACTTTTTCTTTTTTTATAAAGATATAAAAAAACAAAAATTCAGCAAAACGAGCATTATGATGTAATAAACAGAGTATAACCCTGAAGTCAGTGGGTCAGTAAAAACCTTATCAGACCATCTAGTTACAAAGTGATCTACTTTTCTTCAGACTACAATACAGAATCCAAAGAGGTGAAAAAAAAATCACGTTTTAGAAGACAGCAACGATCTGATAAGGATTTGACTTAATGAAAGTTAAGGGAGAAAAACAAAAATGAAAGGGATTGCAGAGCATAGACCCTATTAGAACAAGCTAACTTTCCAGATTTTCCAAATTAAAAAAACAAAAACAAAAAACAAAACAAACAAGCAAAAAACAAAAACAAAACCATTTCAACATGAAGCTACCATACAAAGTTTTTCCATTTTTCTTTGTAAAAAGTTCAGAGTTTGCGATTTAATCCTGGGTTTTTAATGAGGACAGTTTTGGCCTGGACTTCCCCTTGCCCAGGATAATTTTTTGTTCTTCTTTTTTGTTGATGTTGTTCT
Source organism: Sciurus vulgaris (assembly GCF_902686455.1). Taxonomy (NCBI): domain Eukaryota; kingdom Metazoa; phylum Chordata; class Mammalia; order Rodentia; family Sciuridae; genus Sciurus; species Sciurus vulgaris. The sequence goes on along the minus strand of NW_027632915.1, from coordinate 1,337,759 downwards.
TGTTCTAGTTCCATCATTTCTTCATGAATCTTTCTTTGTTCTTCAACAATTCTCAACTGTTCTTCACCCAGTTTGGCTTGTGCTTCTGCAATTTTTCAGTTATTCTCTTCTCGTGGTCGCTCTAGCTCCTCACGTTTTGCACGGTCTTCCTCCTCTTCAGCTTTTTGTGCTGCAAGTTCAGTTTGTCTCTGTCGCTGGAGTTCTCGGAGCAACTGCTTTTCCATGATGCCCTTGGCTTCCACCACCCTTCAGAGTTCTTCTCACTCAGTTTCATCCTTCTCTTCTCCAATTCTTCCGCTACCCTTTTTGCCACCAGTTCTTCCACTTTTCATGGTGTTTCTTTCTCGATGAGTTTTTCTTCTATTTCCTGCTGCTGAGTTTTTCTCTGCCGCTGGAACTCCGCTTTCTTCTCCTCCTCCTCTTGCTTCTGCTTCTCCTCCAGGATGCTGCGCTTGCTCACCTTGCGCCCAAAGATGTCAATGCGGTCGGGCGGGGATGAGGCGCGCTCCCGGTCCCGCTTGCACGGGGACAGGGCCCTGTTGTTGGAACGCGAGCGGGACCGCGACTCCAGCCGGTTGCGTTTACTTTCCCAGGACTTGGAACGCTTGCGCACGCGCTTCTTGCCCTGTGATCGCGACTGAGACCGGCTGCACTTCTTGTGCATGCTCCTCTTGGTATGCTAGGAGCTGGACGAGCTCTGGCTCCAGGACCCGCCCATCCTTCCCATCGCCACTCTGACTAACCGCTGGCCTCGGCCCACACTCGCCTGGCTCCGCTTGCTTCTGCCTTTGGACATGGGCTGGCTGTCCTGTGGAGGCCTGGGAAGGACAGCTGTCGCCCGCTGACTTTCTGCCTCTCTTCCAGGTCTGCAGCCGCCATGAATGCCACCTCCGATGAGAAGGCCGCTACGCAAGCTCCTTTAAGTTTTTCTTGTCATGTATTTTGGTCACAAAGATGAAAAACTGACTTACTATGTGGTAGTTATTGGACTGTGCTGTGTAGGGAATAAAGACAGGAAAAAGAGTGTGCCTGTTTGTACGGACACCATCAGTGTGGGCCTGACCATACAGAGCAGGAACAAGAACCGAGTCCGACAGTGCTGGGCCCATCAGAGCCACACAGCAGTGCTGTGCCACGAGGAGGCCTTGGCTGCATGCACCGCAAGTCACTGCACTTGAGTAAGGGTAGCACTCAAGGGTGACTGGAAGTGTTATTTTATTATATTTGATTGGAAGTTGGTTGAATCTGTGGATGCAGAACTTGTTGACTCTGAAGGTCCAACGGTAAGTGCCAAGAAGTCCATACCTCCAACTTGGCCATAAGACCTTTAGTTCTTTCCATGTCGATTTCAGTGTAGAACCACATTATCCCCACTCCCCATCTCGTCCAACCCTCACCACAGGCCACAAGCAAGAAAGGGCCATGGATCCTTTTCACAGACGTGGACCCATCACAGAGGGGTTACCTGCTTCCTCCGCCACTCAGGCCATCCGAGCCAGAGCCCAATCCAAACTCCAGCCACTGGTTTCTGGGCCTCAGAACTTGAGAAAGAGGCTGTTTGAAAAATCAGGACTGTGCTGTGTTTAATTCTCCTTCCACATATTGCCAGTGAAAAATTTATGAAGCTATTATAACTATCAAATCAAAGTTGCCTGCTACAAAGAGGGAAGAGAGAGACCGGGAGAGAATCAGAGGAGAAGACTAATCCCTGGAGATTCAAACTATTATAGGCAATATTTTAAAAACCTGATGGATGATAGAATAGTAGAAGACTAAATTCAGCAATATAAATGGAAATTTATCAAATATCATTGTAAAATGCAACAATGGAATTATTGATTAAGATGTTAATACACCCAAATCCTATGACCCAACAATCCCACCCCCAGGAGGTACCTCGCAGATGTGCTTCGCCATGGCATGAAACCAACTCTGGGATTTCTTTCAACATCTCTGGCAGCACCTAGACCCTGGGAGTTTCTCAGATGCCCTTTGCTAAACACAATGTGAAACACATCCACCTTTGCTACAGAACACTGTCTCAAAGGTTTGTTTTGGGGGATGGGCACAGATGATACTGTTCTCAAATCTTATTCAAGATATACCATTTTGAAAACAATCTGCTACGTTCTTATTGTACAAAGCAGGGGAATGTGAGTCCATGTATTAATGTACATGTGTTGGAAAGATGTCCAACATCTGAATGATAAATTTGAGAAATTAAGTGCCAACAGCAGCAGCAAGGTGGGGCTAGGGAAGAGTCACACCAGGGGGCGAGGCTTTTCCCACTGGACTTCCCTACCTCAGTGTGCCTTCAGAGAGCATGGGCAACTTTAGTAATAAAAGAACTTACTAAAAGATGTGGGGAACTCAAAGAAGAGAGAGTGTGAAATGCAAATTAACCTCAGCCCCTTCCTGGGTATGAGACTTTGCTCCCAGAGTTGCAGTTTGCTCATAAGTGACATAAACACAGTGGCTGCCAGTTGACTGCAATGGAACCAGGGCCCAAACAGGGAGCATCAAATGTATAGGCCAGGAGATGGGCCCTGATGCCTGAGGGTGAAGTGGGAATTCATCACCAACCCAGCCCTTTCCAGGCCACTGGCTTCACTGTGTCCACAGGAAAACTGGTTGACGACACTGAACTTTTATCAGTCTCCTGGGGCTGCAGTAACAAAAAGCCAAAAAACAGCTCAGGAGGCCACAAGCCAGATAATAAAGTGTCTGCAGGCTTAGTCCCTCCTCCAAAGCTTCATCCTGACTCCCAGTGGTCCCAGCAGCCTCGACATGCCTTGGATTGTAGACATGAGGCTCCAGTCTCTGGGTCTGTGATGTCCCTGTGTGTCCCTATGTGTTCTCTCATCTTCTTACAAGGACATCAGTCATCCTATTCCACTATAAGCCCATTTTAATGTGCTGATGATGCCTGCAAAATTCCAATTTTCAAGTAGGGCCACATTAATGGGAACGGAATCAAAATTAGAACACATTTTTTTTTGAAAAACATGGTTCTACCTGCTCTAGAGCTCAAGTCCTCATCTCTGGACCCTGGCACTGTATTTGTGATGAGAGTAAATTAGATAAAATTATGATTGCATAGTCAATGGAATGTGGGTGTTCGTATATAAGTAGAATAATGTAGATCCTTCCAGAACTCAGATTCCAAATCTACATGATAAAAATGTGGAGGTCCTTTTATCTCACAAAGAGTTTTATCATCTACAACATGAGAAATCCCATACTGGGGGCTGGGTCACAAGGAGAACAGAAGATTCAGCCCAGGAAGGGAGCCCCAGCCTGACTCTTGCATGGCAGGAATAATCCAGTCTGACTTGAGGAAAAGGTTGAGTTTCACATTTGAAGTGAACACAAAGGAAGAGCACAGACTGCCCAGGGAGATGCAGTATGGTGGATCTGGCAATGACTTGAGATCCTAGCCCCTTGGAAATTTAAAGAAACACTGGAAAAATCTTCAGAATCCAGTCCTCTCTGAACCTCAATGGTCATGGAACCACAACTGACCCAGCCAGATGACAGGTAAAGTGCCTGGCACATAGTTGTGGCAGTCATGGACACATCTCCCTTGTGTCAAGAAAGAAACTGCTATCTATGAAAAGATGCTCATTTTGAGAGACACTCATGCACCTGCTCAGTCTCTCTCAATTAGACTTTTAGGAATACATTAGACTCTTAGTTTGTTTAAGTAACTCTGACCACAGGACATTGTAGAGACCACTGGCCCTGGAGCCCCCTTCCTAGGAAGCCCTGATCTACTTCAGATCTTCTTTCCTATTCCATTGCTCTTGACCCAAGCCCTTCTCAGAGGCTCTAGAAACAGGCTTATGAATAAAAGTGTAGGGATTGATAACCAGGCTATGAAGGGAAGGTGAGTCAGCTAAACAAGGAAACAGCCCATAAGTGCTGTGAGTCATAAAGAGTCTCCAGAACAGTGACTGCCTTCAGGTACACATTTACTCTGGAGACATCCCAGCCCACCCCATGCAATACACACACTCAAAGACCAACTGCAAGAACACCATAGGGGGAGAATAAAAGGAACAGCACAGAAACAGAACTTAATAGGCCTTTCAGCCTAGGAGGGTCTGGGGAGAGGAGCATGTTCAGGATGCTGCCCTTTGAGAATGGAAGAAGGCAGAAGCTCAGAGAAGACCACTGTCAAGGTTTGGATGTGAGGTGTCCCCCGAGAGCTCACATGTGAGACAATGCTAGGAAGTCCAGAGGAGAAATGATTGTGTTGAGTCTTAACCTGTTCAGTGAATTAATCCCCTGATAGGGATTAATTGGTAACTGAAGTGGTAGGGTGTGGCTGGAGGAGGTGGTAATTGGGGGCATGACTTTGGGTATACATTTGTATCTTTTTGCCTCCTGATCACCAGGTGAGCTGCTTTCCTCTGCCATTCTCTTCTGCCATGATGTCCTGCCTCACTTTGAGCCCTGAGGAATGGAGTCAGCCACTTGTGGACTGAGACCTCTGAAGCTGAGCCCCTAAATAAAACTTTTCTCCTCTACACTTGTTCTGGTCAGTCTTTCAGTCGTAGCAGTGAAAAGGCTGACTGAAACAACCACACCAGAGCAAAGGACCCACCTGTGGAGCTCAGCCTCTCTTAGCACCATCCCCTCCCTTTTTGGGATAGGCTATGATTGTATAAGAAATCATGTTATGTTAGCCTGTAGTTTGTTGAGAGGTGGATGGAGAGAAAGAGAGAAACTGCTTTGGAGACAGATAAAAACCTTTATCTAAATCCAGCCTCTGTCACTTGCCAGCTTTGAGACTTTGAGTGGAATTCGTAACCTCTTGCTGCCCACAATTTCTATATAAAATGGAACCAACACAGCCATCTCCCAGATTCACAGGGCCATTATTTAAGATGGTCTAGTTAAAGTCTCTGAAACACAGTAGTTAATAATAAATATAACAACAATAAAAGTAAAAACAAAAGACATGAAGTTCACTGTTTAGACACTGTTTGGCTTAAAATTTTAAAAAGAAAGCTGGACAGATGGATGCTGGTCTGGATTTCAGGAGTTGATGTACTAGTGAACCATGCAGCACGTGCTGTGTGCAGAAGCCAGTAACACTTCCTGTCAGCCCCCTGGTAAGTAACCACCCCCTGCCTTGGTTTCTCCACTTTTAAGTGGGGACATCGCCATGTTGTAAGTGGATGCTGAACACATTAACATAATGTGCTTGGAACTGCTCCTGAAAGAATGGTCTCCATTAATGCATGTTACTGTTTTTATTACACTGTTTAAATGATGCATTGCTAGCCCAGGGTGGACTCAGCAATTGCTACGGAGCTGAGCACCTTGCTCTTCATGCTTTGTCTCTAAGCATGGCTTTCCAGTGCATTGCACTTATTTCTCTGATGTAGTGACTTCCAGACACTCAGTCTCAAGGACAACAGTGTGTTCTTGTGCTCAGGAGAATGCTTTCTGACATCGGAAGAGTTAAGATGAAATTCACTAAGTGTTAAGGTATCCAGTCTCTTTAATATGGCCAGATTTTGCTCAATAAATTATAGTAAGTGCATTCTGTATGCCAAATCCCAGACTGGGTGCTGGTTATTGGGGACACAGATAATTTTGTCTAGTGACTCATCTCTAGAAATTCACTCACTTTCAAAAGAGGTTGCTTGACCCTGAAATACTAGATTGTCTTTCCTAAATCTGGGTAAGTTTCAACCAAAAAGCTCAGCTTTGTGTATTCTATTAATCTTCTTTCGGGTGAATAGCTATCAGAGACTCTTTTCCCATCCTGAAGGTTGACTTCTCACTCTGCTCTTTTTTCTTTGACTACACAGAAGCATTTTAGCTTGATGTAAAACCAGTTATCAAACTTAAAAGAAAAGAAAGACAACTTGAAAGTAAAAGAGACTATTGTGGAATGGGAGGGAGAACAGGGGACCAGGGAGGAGTTAGAGAGAAGGTGTGGGGAGGGTGGCATAGTCAAAACACAGTACATGCATGTCTGGAAATGTTATAGTCAAACCCATTGATCAGTACAATTAATATGTGCTAATATTTATAATAAAATTATTTTCCTAATAAAGTTCTGCTTTGAGTCCAGTTTTAATTGAAGAAGTAAAAACAGGTATTTTTCAAAGTGAATTCCAGTTTGTTATCTGGTCTCTACTTTATTAATAGACTGAATAATTCCGTGAAGCATCAGGGTCTCTTCCCTCCTAAGGTGAATTAAACTTCATCTCATTCCTGGTCCTATTGCAAGATCAGTAGACATTTTTCCCTTACATCCCTAAGATATGTTTTGAACTTGGAAAAAAGTCTCCCCGGCACATTCCTTGAACTGTATCACACATGTAGTATCAGATTTTATGATGAAATAACCTGGTTTTATAAATCTGTCAAGAGAATATGTTGGATTTCTTTAAGGGTGGATAACAGTTTTCTCAAATATATCAGATTAATGGATAGATTTGAGGTTCCTTTTGAGAGCCTTTTTAAAAAAAAAGTTTTTTATTTTCATTTGTTTATTTACTCTTTGGTAGGTGTCTCATTCATGAGACATTGAATGACACATTTGGAACATAAGAAATAGTCAAGTAAGGGCAGGGGTGATATCGATCTGAACTTAAAACCCCAGTCCTTTCATTGAATAAAATCTCAAATATCAGGGAGGCAATTAAATTCTTCTAGCCTTTCAGGAATTAGCCTCCACTCTGAGTGTGTTTGACACTTGCTGGGGCAGGACAATGTCATGGGACCTGACTGCATCCCTCTGTAACCATGGGCAAGTCACTTACCCTATCTGAGCTACTCGTTCTTCACATTTCTCAACAAAGAGAAGGATCTGCTCACATGTTAAGTGGTTCCTTGGAACTTTGGCCCCATCATCCCCAAACAGAATGAACCAAAGCACAGGCCTTTCCATTCTGCACCTGACGTTTGGGTTAATGGGGATTATTTCCCCCAGCCCTGGTCCCTGGTGTGGTGACGTTGGGTACACAAGCAAATGTGCCTTAGCAAAGCAGGCTGTTTTCTCACCTGAAATGTGGGCACTTCAATTAGCTTAGCAGTTTGCAAAGACAATTCATTCAAAACACTGAAAAACAAACATTGGCAAAATGGACAGGGATTTCCTCACTTGCTTCAAAGATATTTTAGATCCTGAAAATCAACAGAGAAAAAGAACAGGGAGATGGCTCCATGGTCCAGCTGAGGTAGAAGTTGGCCCAAACTGAATGAATTCAAGTAGAAGCAAGGCATTTCCCACAAGGACTGGTGTTGGGTGCTCTTGTTCAAAAAGAGTAAGGGTTCTGGCTTCCAGGCTCCCTCACTGTTGCTCAAGCTTCTATTTCATGTTTGTCTTATTCTTCCTTCTTTTATGCTAAATGTTAACTCTAGCACTTCCCCCTCTTCTAGACTGTGAGTCAGCAGCAGGCAGAAATATCTTACTCAGATCCTAAGATAGAGAGGAGAGCATTAGTAGGTGCTCAGAAAGAAGGCAGGAATCAAGGCCATGGGGAAGTCAGGGCTGACCACAGATGGCCCAAGTGGCATGGCTGGAGTCACACGGAGAAGTCATGGGTCATCTCTGAGCCTCAGTTTTCCACCTCTGAGGTAGGAATGATGCTCTTTTCAGAACTGAAGTGAGATGTGATGTGTTAAGGCAGCACCCTGGGTCATTGCTTGCCATGTTTTCTCTCTGGTAGTCAACTGGTACACATGGGCACCATGAGACTCAAGGTCGAAAGGCACAAAGGTACATCACCCCTGTTTTCAGGTGCTCAATGAACACGGTCTCCTTTCTCAGTGGCCATCCATTGGCCTCTCTAACATTTGACACTGCTGATCTTTCTTTTCTTGAAATACCTTCTGTCAGTCCTCTTGTCTTGGAGTTCTGTTCTGAATAGGCCTCCATTGGAGCGAGGCCAGGTGGATGCCTTGGGCTGACCTTAGTGTGCTATGATGTCTGACTTCATGCTTGCCTAAACCTAAGAATGAGCTCCTCCTTCAAGGTCCAATACCATGCACCCAGCACACCTCAGTGCCTTGTCTGTGAGCTCTTTTGGTTCTGGGATGCCCAAACAAGTGGCCACAAGCAGGGTTGCTTTCAACATGAATTTATTCTCTCCAAGTTTAAGGTCATAGGGCCTTGCTTCTCAAAAGGCTCTAGGGAGGTGTCCTTCCTCACATCTCTAGTTCCTGGTGTCCTTGGGCACTCCTGGCCCATGTCTACATCACTCTGAGCTCTGTCTCCAACTCCACATGACTTCACCTCCCTATCTGTGGGCTTCTCCTCTGTTTTCTCTCAGGTTAACACTTGTCTTGGATTTAGGGCTCCTTTGGACAATGAAAACTATCTTTAGAGATATTTAGACCAGTTAGATCATACCTGCAAGTACCCTCTTCCCACAAAGGTCACTTTTTCGGGTTCTGGGATTAGGAAGTATTCATACATTTGAGAGAGGCACCATTCAGCCCACCAGAGTTTTCTCTTTTTTCTCTCTCAGACTCTCCTTTTGGATCTGTCACTCTGCCAATGAAGAAATGTCACCACCATCCACGCTAGTTAAGAGCATGAGCAAGGAGTCCAGCTGAATGGGGAAATTTACATTGTGATGGGCTCACAGATATTACCCATTTAAATGAAAAATTACAATTTTATAACAACAGTCATTAATTAACTTTGAGACTGAAAACTCCAACAGGACAGGAACTGGGGCCTTTTCAAAGTGTACTTTTGGCTCAGGAAGTGCTCCATGAACACAGGGATAAAGAGAGCAGCCACAACTTGTAAAGGAAAGCATGAGGCTTGCACCCACTGGCTGTTGAGCTGAACAAAAACATCTGAGAATAAGAATTGGACTGGAAATCAGAAAATTGAGTTTGGAAATCGGTAGACCCAAGTTTGGATCCTATTTCTAATTTCTAGCTTTTGCATTTAAAGAGTGGGACACTAATATCTGTGCTGCCATTTCCAACTTCATTGTCTATACTGGTGAATGTGATCTTAAGCAATCTGTTCTTCCTAGAAATGAGCGCTGGAAAGGGGAAAAACTCCAGAAGTGTGCCTATATGCCTGTTTAATGCACCTTAGTCACATTGTTTTGCACAATGCCCAGACACTTGGATCCTTCCTGCTACCATTCGCAGGGAAATCTGCCAGGATTCACTGAATAAAGGGGGATGGAGAACTGAGGCTGCCAGACCTGGAGCCAGGCCAGAAATGACAGCCACTTTTCTCTGCAACTAATCTCCTTCCTCCTGCTTGTTTTCCAATGGAGTATGCATTATCAGCACACAGTGAGATGCAATTAAAGTGTGTGTCATGGAGCATGAGTATCTTCACATTATAATTACAGGTTAATAGAATGGACCCAGAGAGATTGCCTAATTAATCTTGGAAGGAGATGTGTATGTTTAGCAATCCTTCAATAAAGGAGCTCTACCCCCTCCAAGAGGATTACATTGAAAGCACGTTAAATTGAACAAATGTACACCAACAACATTCAACTTACCAATAATGAGAGTTCTCCAAATCCATGCTCAATTCCAATTCCTAAGAGTTTGAATGGAAAGTCTTCTTGTCTCCCACCCCAAATACACTCTTTTGACCATTTGTTTCCTCATTAGTTCATCACATAATTAATGAGTGCAATCAATTTAGAACAATGATCTACATGCTGCATCAGAATGTCCTGAATCTTTGCTGAGATTCCACAGGATTATTATGACCACCTCCCAGAGGATTCCTCTTGCTCATAGTCCTCTCAGTTCTAATCTGAACACTACAACACAGGAGCAGTGATTTTCCAACATTTCAGTGTAATCACAATATTCTCTTGATTAACATAAGAGGTCTTCCTTACATAGAAAATAAACTTAATGATCTGCATGGTTTAAGGATCCTTCTTTATCTGATCCTCAATGACCTGACCACCTCATTTTCCAACTTCTCTGCTTTCCTTGCACCTCACAGAGAGGATATTTCTCCAATTATGACTTTCTTAATCTATTTCATATTGCTATAACAACATACCCAAGGTGGGTACTTTGAAAGGAAACAAGGTTTATTTTAGCTCAGTGTTTAGAAAGCTGAAAGTCAAAGATTGGGCTGTATTATGGTTTAGATGTGAGTTGCCTCCCAAAAGTTCATGGGTGAGACAGTGCAAGAAAGTTTAGAAGTAAAATGACTACCCTGAGGGATTAACTGGATGGCAACTGTAGGCAAGTAAAATATGGCTTCAGAAGATGGGTCTCTGGGAATGTGCCTTTGGGGACATATTTTGTCCAATGCTCTCTCTCTGCCTCTGTGCCTCTGTCTCTGTATCTCTCTCTCTCTCTCTCTCTCTCTCCCTCTCTCTCTCTCTCTCTCTCTCTCTCTCTCTCTCTCTCTCTCTCTCTCTCTCTCTCTCTTTCTTCTTTCTCCTTCTTGGTGGTCATGTCCTGACTTACTATCCTCCACCATACTCTTCCACCATACGCTCTGCCTCACCTCAGGCCCTAAGGAATGGAGTCAGCCATCTACAGATGAGACCTCTAAAACCATGAGCCCCAAAATACACTTTTTCTCTTCTAATTGTTTCTGTCAGGTCTTCTTGTCACAGAAGCAAGGAAGTTAACACAGGCAGCTATATTTGACCAGGACCTCATGCTGTGTCCTAACATTGTAGATGGTATTGCAGGGTAGGAGGGTGTGCAAGAGTGCTCATACAGTGAGAGGAAGAAAAAGGGTTGAGCATGTGTGTGGAAGAGGACAAACACACTTAGAGTTACCCACTTTCATGGTAACCAATCCAACCCCCAGAGACCTAACCCACTCTCCCCAGTCAGGCATCAATTTCCTCTACGGTGGCTCCCCAATGACCTCATCGTAATTCACCAGCCTGCCTACTAAAGATCCCACCTACTTTCAGTACTGTTACACAAGGGGTCAACTAACTTCCTGCACAAGAGCCGTTTGTTGGGACCAACCATATCAAAACCATAGCAATGGCTTCTCTGCATCTGGAATCATAACCACTGAGCTGCTTAATGAAAAGAAAATCCCCAGCCCTAGGCCTCATGGGCCTATTCAATACCTCTGAAGGACGGTCGCTGGTGCTGCCTTTTTATTAAATGTTCCAGGTAATTTTGGTGCCACTCCAGACCGAGAACCTGTGCTCAAGGAATGAAAGTACTGAGTTAGATCCAGGGCATCACTCTCTCCACACCCCTCTCCTGTTTGCTCTCTCCTGCCAGGGTCCCCTTTCCTCTTGTCTCTTCTAGGAATCCTCTCATCTTCCTAGTCCACTCAGACGTGGTGGCATGTGGGGAAAACTTTCTACTCCCTTCCACTAAGTGTATACAGTGGATTTTTCTTCTTTTGGAATCTCATACCTTGTCTTCCACCTCCATTATAGAACCCAGTGCGTCTAGTAAAGATATTAATTTTTCTCTACATATCCCAGATTTCTTACAAAAGATGATTTATCTGATTTGACATCTTCAGTCTAGGGAACCATGCATGTGCTTTTGATTTATGATAAATTATCAGTGTTCCTTCAAATTGCCATGATAGTAAAATAAATATGGGGTGGAACTAAAGAGATCTGAGTCTGAAACTCAAATCTGCAAGCTTTTTAAATTTTTGTTTGTTTTTGGTTATAATAGTTTCCGTTTCATCACCAAAATTGGACTAACTTTCCCATGTACTTCATCCATGGTCATAATTCCTCACCTCCAAGTAGCCAAATCCTTGGCCTTGACACTTTGAAATTCCTCACTAAGAAGGAAGAATTTATTTCCCCACCCTGTGGATCCAGAATAGTTAAGACGTTTGAATTGGCCAATGAAATGTGAAGAACCATAAGAGAGGCTTTGAAAGACCCTCTCAAGTCCTGCTGGGTCCTTTGAATTTCCTCTTCCTTCATGAGCACATGCTGGGGTTAGTCACATGACACAGACTTCCTCTAGCCAAACCCTTCCTCCATCAGTCAATACCCAGCTGACCCTAGGGCCCTCAACTGCGCAAGTCAGGTCAGATTAGCAGGACTGCCTGTTTTTTCCTAGGTGTAGAAGTAATAGTTCACTCATATTGAGGATTTTGTAACTTTTTTTCAATATTATCGAGGTCATAGGTAACTGATATATACACAACAGGTCTATTCTGAGGATTGTGGGCTGTCTGTGAGAACATCCAGCACAGTGGTTGGTATTCTTTGAGATCTCAATAAACCAGTAGATAAGGTTGTAGTTGTTGACATAGCTGCAGTCTGTTACCAAGGAGGCTTCTTTGTGAGTTGGGCCTAAAATTTCCTTTTCTCTTTGATTCTGCTGTTTTCCCCACCCCCAACCCTTGGCCCATGGCATAAAGCAGACCATCAATTTCTGGTCTTTTATCGTCAAGCAATCAGGAAGCTACATTTAAATTTCCCACTTGGAACTCTACTAGTGATTTCAAACCAACAGACTCCTCAGATTATCCATTATTCTTCATGAAAGGACACATAATTAACTCAACCAATATTGTTTTTATGTCTTGTGGGTACAGAGGTGAACAAAACAGACCTCCTGCCTTCTCAGAGTAAACACTGTTTTGATATTCCAGTGGCTCTACATTCATTGATTTCTCAATTTATTTATTAACCTAGTAAATATTATTGAGCATCAATTAGTACTGGTACTGTAATAGGTAGACTTAGCAGTTTTTCAAGAGAATCTTAAAGAAATTTTGATTTTTATGTAAAACTAGATTTTGAAATGTTGGCACAAAATTGAAAATACATGTATTTTAAATATATATATATATATAAATATTTTATATATACATGTATTTTAAATATATATATATAAAACTTTGGTGAGTCAGACAAGGAAATCAAGGGCCACTGTCTGAGACGTTGCTTTGTAGCTTGCATTAAAATTGTATGTGTGAATTTTATCTCCCCTTTTTCATTTTGAATTCATTTGAGATGAGGTCAGTAGATTCATCTTGGTGTCTCCCAGGTATTCTGAGCTGTGCTTTCAAGTAGGAAATGTCCATAAATCTTTGTGAAATGATAGGTGAGACACAGTCTCTATACAAAAGGAATTACGAAGTGACCAGACAATTCAGATAAGATGTGCTCACAAAAAACTACGGCATGCTAATATCCATCATGAAGATAACTGCAGTGGCAGCCTGTTGCTGAAATCCTGCACAAGGCCAGGCATTGCACTGATTCTGCACATGCCTGCCTAGTTTAATCATTCCAGCAGTCCTGCAAAATACCTATCTGAGCACCCCTACGTGCTCTTGCCTTCTGGTCACCTGTCCTGAAATTTTACCTTTTGAATGGCTTAATCCTCCTTCTCCACCTACCCTCTGCCTTTGGAAACAGCTCTCCATAGATGGTGATGGAGACTTCACTTCTTCAGTCCTTGCTCCCATGCCTTCCCTGTGGTTTCTCTCCAACAGTTAATTTATTCTCATGCAACTCAAACATCAAGACAACTCCCTCACTTTTGTTCTCCAAAGCAAATACAAACACAAAATTTCTAGACATTGGAATTAGAAGGATTTCCCTGAACACAGCACAAATGGAGATTCCTAAAAGAATGTTTTGGTATGTTTTCACTGAGGTCCCTGTCTTGCCTAGTATTGGGGAGATCTCACTATCCACCTTTTCTCAGTCCTGCTATATTTCTCAAAAACCATTTTGCTCAAAAACCCTGATTAGTACTACACCTTAAGTACATTGGACTCTGTGTCCTCTACAATATCATTTCCACTACAACTTTTGTCATCTTAAGCCACCCCAGGGAACTCCCAATTTGTTTTCATGAATTGGCAGAAGTAATATTGTTAAAACATTCATAGTACCCAAAGTAATCTATAGATTCTAAGCAATCCCTATCAAAACAGCAATGACATATTTCACAGAAATGAAAATTCTTGAAAGAATCAACTAAATAATTAAAGCAATCTTAGGCAAAAAGACAAATATAGCTGGAAGCCTCATGCTGACTTTTAAATATGATACAAAGCTATAGGAATCAAAATAAGAATGGTACTGGCATTATAACTGACACAGGGACCAGTGAACCAGCATAGAGATCCCAGACACAAATCCATGAATTTGCAATAAATTTATTTTTAACAAAGTTGCCAAAAACACACCACAGGGGAAAAGAGAGGTTCTTCAGCAAATGGTGTTACAAAACCTGGGTATCTGCCAGCAAAAGAATGATAAAAGAACCTTAACTCACACCATATACAAAAATCAAAACAAGATGGATTAAAGACTTAAAACTAAAATCCAACACTGTAAAACTACTAGAAGAAAATAGGGGGAAAGTTCCAGGTGCATTGGTCTGGGAAATGATTTTTTTTTCAAATATAATTCCCAAAGCACAGACAACAAGTACAAACATAGATAAATGGAATTTTATTGAACAAAAAGCTTGTACAAAGCTTGGGAAATAAATAACACAGTGGAGCAACAACTTATAGAAAGGGAGAAAATATTTGCAGATCCTATTTAAGTTCTTAGAATGAGTCATCTCTTAGGCTGATCAACTTTATGAATCCACTGATTAGGCTGTGGTTCCCAATTCTTTGTTCAATGCACAAGTCTAGATGTTGTGGAGGTATCTTTTTAGATTTGGTTAAGATTGAAATCAGTAGATTTTGAGAAAGCAGATTCCCTTCCATATGTTGATAGGCTCATCCAATTAGTTGAGGACCACAAGAGAAAAGATTTATTTCCCCTGATGAGGAAAGAATTCTGCCTCTGGGCTGCCTTTAGACTCACATCAACTCTTATTAGAATTATAGCCAGTAGTCTTGAAGATTTTATATTTGCCAGTTACCACAATTGTGCAAGTCAAGTTCTTAAAATAAATCTCTTTATATGTTTGTCTGCATATCTCCTCTTATTTCTGTTTCCTAGGAGAAAATTGACCAATACCTTCTTTTGGCCTTGCTATACTCTTTTGGCATTGCCCTGGGGCAGAGGGTGTTCTCATCTTTTATACACAACTGGGTGCACTGGCAAACACAGCTAATCAACCCTATAGGTATTTTTCTAGTCCCTGAGAAGGCAGATAGTTGCTAAAGAACATTTTTCCCTCTTGAGTAGAGCTTAGTTTTGCTTTTGTGTGTTCATTCATAAAGTGGAAAAGATGAAAAGTCAATGGATCAAATTATGTTTCCCAAGCTATCAAATGGCCAGCCTGGACTTATGAACTTCAAAGCTCATATGCCTCCATGATGCCTCTCTGTTTCAATAATATCACGCAGATTAGGAAAATAGCATATTGATTGTGTTGTCTCAGGGGAAGCTTCACTGAGAAGCACAGACATACGAACGCTTAGTGATGTATTTTTCATTCCTGGGAAGGTAAATGGGTGATGGCAGGAAGAAAAGCAGGGAGATGGGGATATAGATTTTTTGTAAATGGAAAATAAATAAATATGCTGGAATCCAGAGCTTATACTAAGAACAGCAATGGAATACACTTCCAAATTAGTGTGGACAAAGGTTGCAGCTAAGGATGCACTGGAAGGCCAAGAGATGCCCACAGAGAGAAAAAAATGGGTTTGCATTTCCCCAAATTCATGCGATGGAAACCTATTCCCTGGTGTGACAATGTCAGGAGGTATGACCTTTAGAGGTGACTATGTGGTGAGGGCTCCTCTGTCCTCACAAATGGACAAATGTCCTTGTGATGGTTATGGAGTGCATGGGTCCCTGATGAAGGGATGGATTCTACCCCTTTTCCTCTCTCTTCCTCATGCTCATTTGCCCTTCTGTCATGAAATGAAACAGCTGAAGGCAGGTGCCAGATACAGTCCCTCTGTCTTGGATTTCCCAGCTTCCAGAACCAAGAGTCTGCTCGTTATAAATCACTCAGTCTCTGTTATTTTATTACAAGACATGAAATGTACTAAGACAGGTAGAATAACACTCAGTCGGCCAGCGCTGTCTGCATAATGTCACAGGCCCCTTTACTCTGGCCCTACGTGGACAAAATGGATTGAAAAGCCTTAATTTCACAGGAATGAAGAAAAGGAAGACCACTCTGTGTAGCCCCACAAAGTGTCTCAATCTGAAGGCCACTTTTGCCATGTGAAAGACACTGAGAAGAATTACACTTTCTCTTATGCTTCCAAAAGTCTCAGTGCAGATGTTACTACATCACTGTGTTTTGTCATGTAGATACTCTGAGAAGGAGCTATAGAGATGGGTGAGAATCCATCAGCCTTTGCTGCAGCTCCCTCCTGCAAGATGCCACCTTAAATATTGCAGCAGCAGGTTCCTTTTTAGTTTGTCAGCCCCCACCTTGAAGTCTTCCCTCTCTCTCTCTCCTTGATGCAGGCCATGTTGTGCTCTCTAATCCTCCTCCCATCCACTTGCTACTCCTCAGTGAGACTTGGTGGAAAGGCTGCTTCCTCAGAAAAACCCTCAGGGTGTTGGACCTGGGCAAACCTGCAGATGACCCTCTTGCAGAAACTTGTTCAAGTGACCCCAAGTCTGGTATCCTCTCACTTACACCACCTCACCTGGCACCTCCCCTAAGTTCTGCCTAGTACCTGCTGCTTACCATCCTCCTCTCCCTGCACATGGACCACTCTCCCTTCTTCCTTGCATTTGAACTGCTTACTGATGTGGTAGACAGAATAATAACACCCAAAGATGCCCTTGCCCTAATGCTCAGAACCTTGGACTGCATTACATTGCATGGTAGAAAGGGACCTTGCAAATGGAATGAAGGATCTTGAGACAGATAATTCTGGATTATTCTGGTGGTTCCAAAGTAATCATCTTGTAAGTGAAGAAAATGAGCAAAGCAATTGGCAAAGTCAGAAAAAGGTGGTATGACCACAGGATCAGAGGTGAAGGTGATGTGCTTTGAAGACCAGCAAAGAGGCCATGAGCCAAAGAATGCAGGCAGACTGGGCCAGCTGGGAAAAACCAGGAAACACACCTCTGGGGAACCTCCAGAAGGGACACGGCCCTGGGGACCTGTCCATCCCTAGGATTCCGTGGCACATCTGCCACTGACCTGGGAAATCTTCATCTCATGCTGGGCTTGTGGTAATGAGTTACAGCTGTGATGGGAAATGAATCTGGTTTTCTTGGGCACCAGGTCTTCTTTCCACCAGGAGGCTGAGTCTTCTTCAGGGGAAGGAGGAAGCTTACTCATTCACCTTTGTGTCCTAAGTTAAGGCACAGAGTAAGCACAAAGGGAACACTTTTGCTTTTTAAAACTAAATGAATGAATCACTACATCTACCAATTAGCTCTTAAAGAATCTACATTGTGCACAACCATGGAAACAAAAAGATGTACTCCATTTGTGTAGAATGAATCAAAATGCAGTCTGTAAAAATAAAAATTTTTTAAAAGACTGTTTAACTTTTAAAACATGTTTTGGGTGTTTCAGGAAAATATACCATGTTCAGAGACAAGTGCATGTATCATCAATAGATAGCTCAAAGAATTTCCGCTCGAGAACGGGAACAAAAATAGTACTTCCAGAAGCACCTTCATGCCCCTTCTCCTGCTGCCCACACCCTGACTTCTACCACAAAGTGCTTCTTTCTAAGTAATATATTCACATGGTGAAGTAAAATGTTCAAAAATGCATTCAGTGGAAAGTCAGTTGTTCAGAGCATGCTCTGTGCTGAGTCCTTCTAAAGGCAACTGTGGTTAACAATTTATTGAGACTCTCTTCTGAGACATCTTTTGTACATGTCAGTATATACTTTTTGGCTGCTGGATCACTTTCTGCAGAAGGATGTTTTCGGATTAACTGTTTTCTTTAATTTCTGTTTTAAACTAGCAGGCCAGATCTAAGCATTTTGAGAGCCAACACCCACAGGATGATTCTCACAGAAAATCCTTCTGTGCAGCTAGGATGCTCACCTTGCCTTGCTTCCTGGCTTAGCGACTGTGCCTGTTCCGTGTCCTGCCTGATTTACATGCTCTAAGATGAAAGAAAGGGAGTGTGAGCATGGCTGAAAAGAAAGCAACTCTCCAAGGGAGCATGTGAGCAATCCCCCTGCAGATGGAGTAGGCACCCAGCTGTCAAAATCCGCCTACTGTTTGAAGCAGAGAAAACAGCACAGGATTCACTGATGGAGTAAGTCTGAGCATCATCAGGTTCCAGCTGCACGTCAGCAGTGTCTGCTTGCTGGAAGAGGCCAGGTGTAAGGGACAGCCTCTTTGTGACTGTAGTCCTACAAATGCCAGGGTACCACTTCAGCTGACTCCAGTCAAATCCCAGGCAATGCAACTGCCCATCTCACTACCAGGACAGAGTGAGCCTCTCTCACCTTCCTGCTGGGATCTTCCAAACTGCCTTCCCACAGCACTTGTTTATGGACCCCAGGAAGGTGAAGACAAGCACAAAACAAAGCATGGATTGTGTAGTCAGAAGGAATGGGTCCAAATCTGCATTTGTGACCTTGAGAAAGGGCACTTAGTCTTGGAATCTCATGATATGTGTGGAGAAAGGAAAAGGATGGCCTGCCTTCAAGTTGTTACAGTGAATGGGATGATACATGCAAAATCACCCAACTCCAATAGACAGGGTGGACATGAGCTCCCAACCCTCCCCACTGCTACACCACAAACCAAATAGTTCTTCCATAAACCAGCTTCCCATCTTCCATGCACATTTTCATTATAACTACAAGTGTTAAGAACAAATACAAAACTTAGCGTCATTTTCCCCTGATTCTTTCCCTTGGCTCCTACCAGGGTCTCAATCACCTAGTTCCCCAGACCCCTCCTTACAATGTCTCCCAGCACCAGTTCCTCTGCTGCTGCAGGTCAAGAAAACCCCTTCTCTCCTCTCGTGTGGTGGTTCCCAGCCATGGTCAATTGGAAACCCCACTGCCAATCATGTGTGGCAGTATATGAAGATATTTCAATTGTCACAACTGGGGAGTTGCCACTGGGAAGTGCAAATGCTGCTAAAAATCCAAAAATGGAAATCCCAGCCCCCAGCAAAGCATTATGTGGCCCAAATGGCATTGGTGCCAAAGTTGAGAAAAATTCACTTAGTCCAAGGCTTTTCCTCATGTAACCTCCTTCCCCTGTCCTCTGCCAGGCTAATATCTATAAACTCACAAGGACTATTCCCTGGATAAAATGTCAATTATAAGCTTTCTTTGCTTTCCTATAGAAAAGATAGACTAATGCCAAAAATAAATAACTTGTTGAGCAACAAATACATGCTAAGAACCTAAGTATTTAATACATGTTAACTAATTTGCCTTCAAAACAGCTCTATTTGAATCTAACCCAGGTGTTCATGAGCTCTGACATTATAAGGGGGCTTTCTTTAATCAATCTTGGGGCCCAGTAGACAATAAGGGCTTTCTGAGAAGCAAGTTGCTAATGTCAAACAAGACATGCTAAGATTTGCTGGATTTGTTACCTAACTGACACTACTAAGCATCTCAAGTGCTGTTTCCTTTTATCACCAAACACAGACATTCTCCCCCATACAATAAGATAATGCAAGTGTTTAGCTTAGTCACTGCAGTTAGATCCTCACGTACTCAGAAGTCCATGGGAAGACCAAAATAAAATGCCACTTTTCAACCTTAGGCCATTTTGCTACTCCACAACAGGCTTTTTGGAAGTCTGAGGATGCCACATGGGAAGGCATGCTCTACTTCATTTTATCATGTTTTGCCAGAAATGAATTACCTGAGATCCAGGGGATTTGGCTTTTGGAAGGGCTCACCACTGCCCTTGGGTGTGCTTGTACCTTGGCAAGGTTTCCAATGCACCAGCCTCGTCCTTCTCATCAATTGGATCAGGGTGACTTTGTCCATATTGTGGACTAGTTGATGTTTTTGGGAACAGCCCACTGATCCTGGAATCTTCAGATCAGCAGTATCAGGGCAGGGGGGCATTCACAGTTCTAGGAAGGACAGTTCATATGCACAGTTCATATGCAGAGCAAGGTGAATGCTGGCCCTCTTCTGAAGAGAGAGAGTAAAGAATGGACATGCTACATTGATGGCCACCAGCCATGTCCCTAGAAATAGGCCAACCACCTCCAATGGTCATCCCACATGTGGCCCAGCAGCTATCATGAGGCTACTATCTGGATGGATTCAAGTAGCTTTATTATTACCCTCTAGGATCTGTGTGGGTTTTGCAAATATCAGTCTGGGCAATTAAAAGCTATGAAACAACAGGGACCACCAACCCTACATCATTGAAGTCTTTAAGGATGCTGATTTCTGCTATTCCTGCTGGTATGCTGCATTGTTTTATATTTACTATTGACCAAGGGACAGGTATCTTCAATGACTTCCTCTCAGCCTTTCCTGTTAAAAAGACCTTGGTCCTCCAGCCAAGGAACCATGCTGGGAGTTGCAACAGGTACAAAGAATGGTATATTAGTTTTCAGAATTAGAGTTGCTGTAATGAAATATCACAGTCTGTGTGGCTTCAATGACAGAAATTTGTTTTGACACAATTTTGCAGGCCTCATATCCAATAGCAGGGTTGGTTCCTTCTGAGTCCTCTCTCCATGACTAGATAGTCATGTCTCCCTGTGTCTTCACATGGTCTTCTGTCTGTGTGTGTCTGTGTCCTAATCTCCTCTTCTTATAAGGACATCATTCATATTGGATTAAGGCCCTCATTTTATGGTGTCTCTTTAAAGGTCCTATCTGTAAATACAGTCAAATTCTGAAATCCAGGAAGCTAGGAGTTCAACATGTGAATTTGGAGAGGACACAATTTGACTCATAATAAACATTTATACCGATGACATAATTGAACACAGGAGAAATGACTACACAGCATGTCAGCGGAGCAGATGCAGATTGTGGAGCACCCAAGAAGCAGACATGAACTTGGGTTATGGAGCCCTTTTGAGCTGATCCATTTGTTTAGGGCCCTAGAAGCTGAGCCCAGGAGTGTCCCACAGCAGGAGGATCCCACTCTCTCTTCCTGAAGTGGCCCTTCTGCTGGTGGACCACAGCCTCCTGCCCAATTCCCTTGCATTCATACTGATTCATCAAGGACTCCTTGGCCATCTACCTCAACATCTTGTAAACTCAGGCTCTTTTTCAAATGCATACCACCTCTCCAAAATGACTTGTGACTATCACCACTCTGGGCCACTGCAGTTTTGAACATCCTATTTCCAGAAATGATAATTTACTAGGTAAAATAAAGCAGTAAATGAGCTACTGAAAAGCCCTGGGTTCTTAGTTCTCACCCACAGAGCCCCTCACTACCCACAGAGTGGCCCATGGACCAGCCCCAGTGGAGTCCTCTGGGAACTCATAGGCATGCAGACTCCCAGCCCCACCCAGTCCTGCTGAATCAAGATCTGCACTATAACAAGATCCCTCAGGTGGCTCTTAATCTCATCCAAGTTTGGGAAGTACTGTTTGATGTGACCCTGGGCAATTAATTAATGTTTCTGGGCCTGACTTTTCTCATCTGCAAAGGAAGAAAATTATAACTACAGGAGCCCTGAGATTCCTTCAAGTTCCAAAATACTGTGACAAACCTGAGCAGAGTTTGATATTTAAAAGTGACACTATGCCTCTCAGAAACACAATGAACTTTTAGCCCTCCTCTTGCAGGCTCATTCTGCTTCCTGAAAATTTGACTTCTATCTGTAATCGACAATTAAAGTCATGGTTGAAGGGAGAATTCTGATAGCCTGAATGTGAAAGGCATTCTTGTTAATATGCCAGCCCTGAACCCTGTGGCTCAGGTACTATAGAGGTGTCTTAAGGTAATGTGCAATGTGCTAAACCAACACTTATTGGAGTTGGAAGATGATCCACAGGAGGCCAGCAATTTTATCCTGTTAGTGACTTGACTGCCAGCAAAGACCAAGACATCTGGTTAGTCAGTGTAATTTATGGCAATGCTTCATTTACACCCAGCTATCAGCAAGATAGCAATGGGGAAGAGGGGGAAAGATCTGGGATGAATGAAAGATAGATACTTTAAGGTTGAAAACTAAATGATCACCCATTCCCTCTGTATGGATCATTGGAAGCCCCAGAACCAATTCTAAATTGAAAATTCCCAAATAATGAAGCATTCAAAGTAATGCAAGGATTATCTATGAATAAAAAACTGGAATTTTAATAATGTAAAACAAAGCTTACCATCAGAAGATATTTTCATTTTTTGTAAAGATCACAAGTATAAATTTATATGACTCTTAAAATACATATAGAATACACTTTGAAAAAGATAGAATTATTATTAACATGGATACCTATAATAGCAATAAAAATAATTTTAACTAACTAGTATTGAGTGGTTTCTCAGTGCTAGAAACTTTTTATGTACTTCATTAGTAAGACATAAGAATAAAGCACTACTATTATTATCCCCTTTAAATAAGTGAAGAAACTGAAATTCAGATTGAGTTATTTCTAATGCTGTGTTAGCTAGATTAAGAATCCAGATATTGTGGCTCCAATCCTCTATTCTATACTGTTTTGCATTTCTTAATATTTACTACAGATATATACATACATACATAATACACATACGTACATATGGATATACACACATAGATGTGTGTGTCTGTAAAATCCCTATTTTACAGATAAGAGGAAGGCAATTACCTGCCCAGATTCACCCTAGTTTATATGGGGTGAAAAGCAACAGGTTCTACCTGACTGGGAAGCCAGCCTCTTTCCATGGTAGCCACCCTCTCTCTGTACCTGCTTCATGCTAGATCCTTTCCATTTTTTACAACTAGAAACCTACCTACCTGATACACTCCATCAGGTCATCTCTCCAGGTGACTGACAGGACTCCACTTTTAATCTATAATAAACATGATGTTACAATGTAATTTTAACATAAGAAGAAATAGATTATTCAGTTTCTAAAAAAATAAAACTGCATGGAAAATTTAATTCACATAAAGATTCATTGGAAGATTACTGTTTGAAATAGAGTCAGTAATTCAACCTTTGGAACTATCTCAGATGATTTTCATGTCCATTTGATCAGTGAGGAGTCATGATTGAGAGAGGCACATGAAGGGACAGACTCTGTGGTGGTCCAACCACACATCTGGGCACCTACTATCCCACACACTGTTTTTTTTGACTTCCAGAATCCATGCTCTCTCCCTGAGGCTTTGGTTTCCCTTAGAAGAAAACTTCTCTCTGCCTGAGAGCCAGAGGGCCAGCCCTGCTGGAGAGTGATCACCACCTCCCCATAGTCCTTGACCAACTTGTAGTGGGAGCTGACTTCCCAACTCTCCATCCCTTCCCAACCTAGTTCCAAGATGATTTCTACACTTTTTTCCAGAATTCACTGGAGGAGTAGGTTGTGTCCACAGTGCCACAGTGCCAATGATCAACACTTGCTTCATAATAACCTATTAGGGGCTGGGGAGATAGCTCAGTCAGTAGAGTGTTTGCCTTGTAAGCAAAAGGCCCTGGGTTCAATCCACAGCAAAAACAACAAACAAAACAAAACAAAAAAACCATATTAGCTTCCTTTTTTCTCCATCTCTCATTTCTTCCATCTCCAAGTTTTCCCTGGGATTGATTCCAAAGAAACTCTTTGTATTTGAAGCTATAATTTGGGTTTCTCTCAAAAGCAAGCTCTGAGACGATCAATTCAATGATGACATCAGAGCCCTCACAATTCAATCAATTTCTAAAGCCCCAACTTTGAACATTGCTACATTGGAGACCCAAGCCTTCAGTGCATGACCTTAGGGGACAGCTCACATTCAAACCATGGCAGGGAGGGATTTTTTTTCACATAAGTTCAAAAGTATATGTGTTCTGCTTGAGCAGGCAATAGAGTCCAACCTCATTTACCAAACATGGACTTCAGGCCAGGATGGCTTAAGCAACATTCTGCAGACAAGAAGTGGCAGAGCTCTGGTCCTTCCTCAAGAAGTCCCCAGTCACCTCAGCCAGGACCATATACCTAGGAAGAGAAAGAAAGGGTAGCCACCTGGCTGAGAATTTGGGGTGGCTCTTAGAGAATGCATTTTTGTTTTGTTAGTAGAAGGAAATAGCAGAAGAAAATATCAGGCAGCAAGTAAGAATGTCCAAAGGCCCAGAGTGGGAGCATAGGTCAGCATGGCTGAGGCTGGAAGCACTAAGCTAGATGCCCATTTTGGAGAGATGTGCTGGGTCCCCTCATGGATATGGGACTAAAGCACAGGACAGTTTATTCCACAGTTGTAGGAAGCTGATGAAGGATTTTCACCAAGGGTAGGCTGCACTCAGATATTTATTTAAATTAATAGATCAGCAGGATGGAGTGGAGCTATTCTGATGATCTAAGCAACTAGCATGAAACTCCATGGGCCACCAGGGGAGTCTGCCTCCCGGGCAGTAGCATGGGATCCAGAGAGGAGAGAGCCCCCAATGCACAGTGCAGAGGCACCATGGCAAGTCTGTGTGGCACCTGTTTCCACTTGACAGGAGGGAGAGAAGGCAAGGCCTACCCCAGGGTCATGCCGAGGATTTCTTGGATACCCTTCCAGCTCGTTCTTTCAGGGAGATCTAGGGATGCCACCTCTGCAAACAAGGCATACCTTAATATCAGAAATCACAAGTTACCCAGGAATTCCTGATCAAGCTGATGAGCATCTTGAATGCTTTTAAAAATAAATCTTTTACACACACAGAGAGGTATTTCAGGGATATAGCTGAGGCCTTTCTTTGTTTTTGAGAGCCTCAAAGATACATTTTAAATATACAAAGTCCCAGAACTTAAGTCCTTTTACTGAGTCTCCTTACAAGTCACTACTATGATGATTTCTTGCTTCATCAACGACAATCTGAAGCAGATGTGTTTGGAAAACATTAGAAATTTCCTGCAAAATATTACCATTTACTAACATTTGTATTCATTTCTTTGAGCTGTTGGCTTATTTCTGACTTTAATTTAAATCCCCTCCTAATTTTAATTAGGGGTAGGATTTAATAGTGTCAGGTCCTTTTTAATTTTTTTTCTTCGAACATAGAATTTTAACCTCAGCCATCCAGGATTTAAAGGATCTCTATTTATTCTGAGACTTAACAACAATGAGTGGGGATTACTACTGGTCAGGGAATATGGGAGTGTACTCACTGTACCTCTGGAAATTAATTAAAAATATTTTAAGATTTTTCAATGGGTTATTTAGTGAAATCACCCTGAAGTAATGAACTGGTGTAAACCAAGCTTTAACGTAAGACTCAGGTGTTGGTGAGTTTGGTGGCATCTGGCTCCATCCCTCCTGGTCTGCATCCCTCCTGTTCCCTGACTCAGCTCTTACTTCACAGCCTCCATCCCACCTGTCCTCCACCACCCTTTAAACTACAGCCCCCCTCAATTCCTTCTTCTTCAAATAACATGCTGCTTTATACCCATGGGCTTCAAATGTGTTTTTAAATGACAGGTAACCATGGTGTGTATTCAGAGGGCAGCGTGATGTTTCAGTCCACACCATGGGATGATCCCATCAGACCCGGTAACCAACACCTGCACATTTGCTTTGGAACCTCCTGTCTCTTCCAGTTGAACCTACTCCCCTCTCCACACTTTATTCACCTGATAAATTCCTACATACCATTCAAACCTTTGCCAAGACATCCTCCTTTTTGTAAAATGCTCCATGACTCTCTTAGACAGGATCCAAGTACCCCTCCTTTCGCCTCCATGCTTCAACAGCTCTGTTCCTATCTGTAATAAGGTTCTGCAGTGTGTGGCTCTCTGTCTCCCTTTCTACTCTCAGCTCTGGGCAGTGGTATTTGCTTCTGTGTGCCACCCACCAGGCTTACAACAGGTCTTCAAAAATAGCAGTGATTCCAAAACCCAGATCATCCCTTATCCTGCCTCTTGCAAATTAAAGTGATGTAACAAACTAAAGAAAGTTAATGAAAGTTAGTTTTTTTTTTTTTTTTTTTTTTTTTTTAACGTTCCAGGTTGTTTTTGCTTTCAATTTATCAACTGTGTGTGTTCCATGCATTCACACGGTGGAGAGTTCCTTAGTACACTCATTAAATGCCGACTGAAAGAAATAGTAGAAAACTCTATCAATTTGATATCTTAGAATTTGCAATTGTCCATTTTAAGAACACCATTGGTATCAAGACTTGAAACAAAATAACAATGCTATGGTTTGATTCAACTATATGAGTAACAGAATTTTTTTTTTTCTTTCTGCACTGGGGATTTTTCTGCTTTCTTCTGAGAAGGAATCAAAAGCAAGAATGTTGATGGGGGCAAAGTCCTGCTGCTTGCCTCCTGCTTTGGCTTCTGATTGTACCCAGGATTGACCTGTGATACACAGCAAGAATGATGTGTGTTTTCAAGACAAGTGATGAAACTAGATTCAGAAGTTGCATCTCTAGAGACCTTCCATTTAAGCTCAGGAATTTAACAAATACAGTTAAAGCTTACTCTCCAGAGCACCTGCAAAATATTTTAGAAGCATAGGGGTTCATAAAATATGTTATCAAAGAGGTTCTCCAGACTCAGGGGCATCTTACTTTGCCTATGCTTCATACCATTTTCAATGGAGCACCATGGGTGGATCACACAGTCTGGAGCCGCATCTGTGGTTTTGAATCCCTGCTCACAGGGCTGGCAGTCCCTGCCTGGGGGTGATCTGGTCCTGCAGCGGCAAACCAGGAGCACTCCAAGCACCAAGCACAAGGCCCCTACTCCTCCCCCTATCTTCTTCCTGCCTCCCTGGAAGGGAATAAAAGTAAACTTTTATGTTTGTGCTTTCCATTCTAAAATGCACAATGCTCTCATTTAGCTCTGAGTCTTTGGTGAATTGAGAAGCCAGATAATCAAGTTTATTTGAATTACACAGGAGAAAATGAAGAAAATTCATTAAAAGAAGAAAATTCCAGAAATGTCTTTAAAATGCATACTCAGGACAAAGCCAGGGGCCAGGCAGAGCAGCTGTCATCCTACATAAATCAAACATGCATTCAGCAAATGCTGCTTTGCCTGCTGGGTCCAGCCCAATGCACTGGATTCGGATTGGGCTGGTTCAAAGGTGATTGGAGGCAGAAGTGTCCTCTTTGCAATACAACAGCTAACACCTTAGTTGGGGGCATTACAGAGCACCTAGTTTTATAATCACCTATAATCCCAGTGATATAATAAAGCCATTGTCCAGGTGTGGCAGTGAGAAGGACAAGACAGGGGTCCTGAATCTGTCACTCTGTGGGGGACCCTCCCATGCTTGGTATGGACTGACTGCAGAAGCACAGGTGAGGAGAGCTCAGGTAGGGGTGCAGGAAGCTGGCAGTGGTGGCAGGAACAGGAGCAGAGAGAAGCCAGAAAGGAACCAAAGGCTGCACAGTAGCCATGGCTCATACAAGGGCAGTTGTCCTTCCAGGCCTTAGTGTCCCTGAAGGATGGTCAAGAGGCAACAGTCAGGCCAGGGCCTGCAGCTGGCAGCCTGCTTTTAAAAAATAACATTTCGCTGAATCACAACCAAATTCTTGTTTTTACCTATCATCATGGATGATCTCCTGCTTCAGTGGCAAAGCAGAGTCCTCACAAAGGAAACCCTGAGGCCCATTGGCATGAAATATTTGCATTACACTTTATAGGGAAGTCTTCAGAATAATGTGCATGGCAAGGATCTCCCCGGTGTCAGATTAAACTGCCCTGTGGGCCACTGCTGGGCTGTAACTCTCTGAAGCAGCTGTACCGTTAGTTATCTTGGGGTCAAGGTACTGGCATGGGATCCAGAGCATCGTGAACAAAGACTGCCCCCCCCAAAAGGTGGATAAGTCCTTTAACACATATTGATGCTTAAAATGTAGTCTTCCTTTGCAAAACCAAATTTTTCTTCAAGGGATGCTGATGGTCCTTCTGCTGGGCATGTTCTCTCGGATAGATGTCCAGTGTGCACTTTTACTTCATTGAAAAATGCCACTACCTCAAAGAGCACCCCTGGCCCTGTGCCCTGAACATGCTCTCTCCTTATTCAGCCACACTGCTCTGCAGCATAGCAGAGCAGAGCACCCGGCCCCTGGAAGCCCTGTCAATCACTGGTTCTCTCCAGAAGAACACAGGATCTGGAACAGGCCCATTTCTATTCCCCTTGCTATTCCCAGGGCCCCTGTGAATGTGCCTGCTTGGTGTGAGTAATGAATGTATGGGAACGTGCCACACAGATGAGATTTGATCTATTAATGGGTTAGGCCAGGAGTCTTAGAAAGAAAAGGGAGGTGGGTAATCAGGAAAACTTTCATGGTAAACTGTGAATTATTTCTTTGAGTGATCTGCCAAATAGTCTAATTGAATCACAAAAGAAAATATTACTTTTACTCTATGGTGGGACCATGAGACATAGTGGCAAATTCATGGGGTGATACAGGTCTTTGTTCAAATTCCAGGTCTAGTTCTTAATATTTCACAATTTTATATATCAAATATAATTTATACAGGAATGTTATTTATATATAAAATGCATTATATACATGTACATATATTTTATCTATATACATATTATACACACACACATCACAGTGTATGAGCTGGGTACACCTTACCCAACATATTTGGTACAAGAAGTATTTCAGATAACAGGCATTTTTTTTTTAATCTGGAAAATTTGCAGAGATTTTACTAGTTGAGAATCTATAATTTGAAAATCTGAAAAAAATCTGAAATGCTCCAAAATCTGACACCATTTAAGCAGCGTTCTGACCATCACTGGGGATGTTCAGCCTGTATCAATGAGGACAGTGCTTGTGAAGTTACTGCTGCCAGCTTGGCTCTCAGTTTCCTCCTCTTCCAGCAATACCCATGCAAGGCCAGGAGCCCAGACTTGCCTCCAAGGTCCCTGGCTCGGCCACACCTCCTTGGTTTTCATTCTGAAAGTAAAAGCGAGAGCCAGGAGTGGCCTCTCAGATGAAAGCCCCTGGGATCCCAGCCTGCTCTGTTTGACTGGATGGCAGAGACTCACTTCTGGGAGAATTCCAGGAAGTCTGCAGGCAGGGCTGCCATTCACTTACTGTTTGAGTCTCCTGTTGCCATAGCTTGACTTTAGGCCGTGCCAAGACCAGCTTCCTCATTAAAATAAAGCCTGGTTTGGCTTCAATGGCAAATGGAAAGGCTGCTGGCCACCCCTGGCTGGGACTGGTGCTGCAGCAAGGCTGGGCCTCCAAACCAGTGTGGCCTACTGCAGGAGCCCTGGTGCCTCCCCAGGTGGCAGGGGAAAATATCTTTCAGTATCAAAGGCAAACTTTATGCTCTAAACAAAATAACTGCTAAGGTTTTTTTGTTTGTATGTTTTGGGGGGTTTTGGAGTTTTTTGTTTATTAGTTTGTTTTTGTGATGCCAGTTAGAAGACACTCTGTGAACAGGGCACCCCAGGAGTGGGAGGGAGAAGCAAAGGAATGTTCTCCCTCAGACACTACCTCACTGTGAGGAAAACGACAGAATGAAATAAAATTACACTAAATAAAAGATTTGTTTTTCTCTTTCAAGGGAAAGTGGCCAGTTCTGCAAACAAAGAGTCCTTCTGAAAATTTAAGGACTTGTAATTACAACCAATAAGCTGAGCCTCAGACTAACTTCCTCCCCCTAAGATTTACGGCCTCCAGCTTCTTGGAGAATTTTAGTTCTTCAGCAGACTCCTTCTGGCTAGTGCAATCAATTCTTGTTTGTTTATGATATTCAGGAACTGGAAGATTTGTAGTCTACTAGTTCATTCAGGTCAGTAGTGACAAATAGTACCAGACTTAGTTTTAAGACCTGTGTTGGTTGTTTAATGACTGTGTGCTCTTGGACAAGATATTAATCTCTCTGAGTTCAATTGTTCTCATTTGTAAAATATGCAAAATCATGTTTAACTTTAAAGGCTGGTTGGGCACCTTATTTCTAAGGCACCTAGAATAGCAGGACTGGAGTAACATCATCTTATTCTTTGACCTCTGGACACTGCTTTAAGATAGACTTAGGAAAGAGTTCAAGATGGTAACTTCACAAGCCTAAGGGATTGAAATGGGATGAAAATTGAGGAGCCTAACGTGGAGAAGGGGCCATGAAAACCCCTTCCAACAGGCCATTAGATCTGAGTGGGGCTAGACTTCCATAGGTAACATGGAATCATGACAGATCACAAGGGGTGGCAATCACAGGCTACAGAGATTGGAATGGGGCCAGTGTATTCCATACTGAGTATGAATCACAGATGGACTGCAAGGCCACCGAGATTCCAGTTCTCTCAGCAGTTCTCTTATGACTCAGGGAAATTTCCCTTCCTTCCCAGACCTCAGTTTTGTTTCTGACAAATAGAGTCAATTTCAATCCTCAGAACCAACTTATGACACTGATTATTCAAGACTCAGTAGTATAAAGCACTCTGTGCCAGGCTCATAACAAACATGAAGAAATAGAAAGTAACCTAAAACCAGGTGATATGACAATAAATGGTAACTATAGCAGCTATTGTAGTTTCCTAACAGGTGAGGAGTCACCCAGAGGAGGATGGAGATGATGCCTGGCCTCTGGAAGGAGGCAGGCAGACAAGGAGCCAAGGTCAGCCTGGTCTCAAACATGCCATCTTATGCTGTCAGTTTCAACTCTGTCCTTACGTGTGATCATCACCACTGCATTGAGAAGTGGTTCACACATCACGGAGCTCATCCTGGAGTCTGTGATCTGGTGAGCTCAGTCTGTGCAGATTTGTCAGCATGGGCCCCATGTTATTGTAGAATACTTCCATCCCCCTTGAAAGCTCCCACAGCCATGACAGGCACTGCCCTGTCACCCCTTCTTCCCAATGGCCCCAGTCTGCTTTCTGTCTCAGGGGAGTCACCCATTCAGGACAGCTCTTGCAAGCGTCTGGGCCATGGGCTTCTTGCACTTGCCATATCCTATCAGCACTCACTCAATGTTGCAGCCGTGTGTTGGTGTTTTGTTCCTGTTTATTTCTTCATATGGATGCATCACCATTTATCCCCTTATCAGTTAATGGACACTTGGGTTGCTTCCATTTTTAAGCCCATCCTGTGCAAGTTTTGTGTGAGGTATGCTTTTGCTTCTCTTGGGTCTGTGGAAGCAGAACTTCTAGGTCACAGTATAACTAGCATTTCTCCACATTCTCGGTCATGTCTGTTGCTGTTTTTATTCCCCCTCACCCCCCGTGGATGTGACATGGTGGCTCCTTATGATTTTGATATGTATTTCCCTAACGACTAAAGATGTTGAACATTGTTTTTATGTGTTTATTGACCAGTTTTACGTGTTCTTTGAAAAACATGTTTTCTATATCTTTGGGAAAAGATGTCTATTCATATCTGCCCATTTTTAATTGTGTTTCCTTTTTTTAGCAAATATTTGATGTGTTCTACATATAAATCCCTTATCAAATATATGATTTACAAGTATATTCTCTCCTTTTGTAACTTGTTCACATGGTTGTTGGTGTTTTGGTTAAAAATAAAAAAAAAAAACACTTTAAGTTTTGATGGTAAATGTAAGGGTCTGCTTTTGTCTTCTTGATTCTATTCCATGGTTCTATGGTCCCATTTATATTCAAGAGCCACACTATCTTGATCACTGCATATTTGTGCTAAGTTTTGAAATCAATACATGTGAATTCTTATCTTTTTACTTCTTTATGATCATTTTGACTAATCAGAATCCTTTACTTTGTCATACAGATTTAAAGATAAGCTTGTCAATTTCTTCAAAAGAAATCGGTTGGGATCTTTATTGACACCATGGTGAATCTGTTGATAAATTTCAGGAGTCCTGTCATCTTAGCAATTTTAAGTCTTCTGAGACAAGAAGGAAGGGTAGTTCTCCCTTAATTTAGATGTTTCTTTAATTTCCTTTGACAATGTTTTAGCTTCACACAATCTCGTACATTTGTTAAATTTATTCCTAAGAAGTTTACTACCTCTACTACTATGGTGAATGGAATTGTTTTCTTAGTTCAGCTGTTAGATTATTCATTGCTAATGTGTAGAAAAGCAAATGGCTTTTGTATATATATTGTTCCTGTGTCAATTTCAGCTTCCATTAGTATCAGCCACACATGTACAAAGATGAATAAAAAAATAAAAAATAACAACTGTAGATTACATAGAGGGAAATGAGGGGGTATGAAAGATGGTGGAATGAGACAGACATCATTACCCTGTGTACATGTATTATTACACAAACAGTATGAATCTACATCATGCACAAACATAGAAAGGAAATGATGTACCCCATTTGTGTACAATGAATCCAAATGCAGTCTGTAAAAATAAAAACAAATAAATTAAATTAAAAAACGTGTGAGTATCACAGATCAATTCACAGGTAAAAGAAGCCTGCTTTATTGTTTATCTCCTAGAATGTTGGAAATAGTGACATTTTTATTCTGCATTAACCAGAAAATCATCTTAATTTTGCTTTTCCCCTTGAAAGACATTGCCAGAGGAGACAGGTACCTGAATTAAAGCAGGAACAGATGGGTGCAAGGAACCACCGTGACCAAGGACCTGGGGGCAAGAACGTGGTTTACACTGCATGGCCCTGCCAGTCACCTACAGCTTGATGCCACATTCACAGCCTCTAATAAGAGAACACTGAGCCCTGAAACCCTCTTATTAATTAATAATATGCTGCAAAAACAAGGCAACAAACAGTCTTATTCAAGTCTTCTGAGATGTTCTCAGAGAAATTTTTTTCCAGATTATAGTGAATCCTAAAGAAATCCACAGTTTCTATTCAATCTGTGCTTCTCATTTTACACAGTTTTGGTATAATCTCCCGAAACCACTTCTGCTCTTGTTCCCCAGGGACCTTATTCCATTTTCAGGTTTAACACTATTCTTGACTTCAAAATCACTCATGCAGCACTCAGAAATAGAAAAGGCTACCTGAGTCAGCCCAGGAAAGTCACTGTACAGTACATTCCCAGTCATAAATGACCACAGTGACAAGGTAGCACTTTACAGACACCTGCATTTCAGGCCTTCTCAAACTGTGTGATCACCACTGGTTCACATACCTGTTCCCACAAACCCCTTACAAGAAAGAACTATGCCCTTTTCATGGGCTCCAGCCCCAAGCACAAGGGATCTTCCTTGCTTAGAAAATGTTTTCAAATTCATGTGTGAGGGGACTTCCTTCTGAGATCCTCCTTTACCTTCTCTCAGTCCCAAATTGGCTTTCCAAGCATAACTGCTTTGGTGTAATTTTTCTAAGCTTTTCTTTTGACATTTCTTTTGGGAAATAATTTAACCAAAAGTCAGCAGGGTGATTGAGCACCTGCTGTGTGGAAGTTTCCTCCAGATTTTACAGCCATGCAAAGAACAAAGTGCTTGATCTAGCCAAGGACACAGTTGAGCTGGGTGATAAAAGCAGTGCAGGTGTTGACCAAGCACCCACCTGTGCCAGCCATGATCCTTGATGAATGAAACATATTTAATTAATGCAACTAATGCACAGGGTAGGTGCTGGTATTGTCCTTGACAGGTGAGGAAATGACACACAAGTGGGCTAAGCAACTTGCACAAGGTCCCCAGTCATGAATGGCTGAGATAGGAGCTGATCCTATACTACCTGATTCCAGGATATAAACACAAAACCCAGTACTCCTGGCTTTCCAAATCCATAGACACGTCGGTGAATTATATCAATCCTGGGTCAAAAGCATATGAAAAAAAAATCATGTCTGTATTTAATATGTGCAGTAATTTTTCATGTCATTTTCTCCCTAAGTAATACAACCTGACTTCTTAGCTATCATTTGCATTGCATTGGGATTTATATGTGATCTAGAGATAATTTAAAGTTTGTGGAAAAATGTGTGAACATTATATGAAAATACTTCACCATTTTATACTAGAGAAGTCATGGCCTTTCTAACACTCTCCCATGGATATGGAAAGATGACTGTCTCTACTGTGCACATACAAGGCTACAGATGACCATTGACAGGTAAATTTTGTCATTTATCTGACAATGTACAGGAGCAGGTAAGCCCTGTAGCTAGATATTCACTCATGGGATCAGAAAAGATGGTGGATTTGAGTGAGTCACAGAAAGCCGCACCAAATTTAAAGACAATACAAGACACCCTCAGCAAAATGGAAGTATCAGGAACATCTTAGAGAGGTGGGGCTCAGCCATTTAAGTGAGGTAATGGTGAAATTGCACTCAAAGTACTTCTCTGAGCAATGAAGATGTCCATGCTCTCATGTGTGATAAACTTCAAAATAAAGGTAGAATTTCCCAGTGGTCATAGTAACAAAGCAGCATAAGAGAACAGAAAGGGACAAAGGAGGTGATGTTATTTAATGGAGTGCCTTCAGGAAACAGCCTG
The DNA here is from genome assembly GCF_902686455.1 of Sciurus vulgaris. Taxonomy (NCBI): domain Eukaryota; kingdom Metazoa; phylum Chordata; class Mammalia; order Rodentia; family Sciuridae; genus Sciurus; species Sciurus vulgaris. The sequence continues at coordinate 1,303,490 of NW_027632915.1, read as the reverse complement.
AGTAGATGACATTTCAATAGATAACAAGGAAGAGAGCAGGAAGCCACGTAGAAACCTGGAATGAGACATTTTCAGGAGAAATATAAACCCTCTAAATCCCTGAGATAAAGCATTCTTATTGAATGTGAGGAAAGTAAGGAGACCAAGTTGTCTGGAGTGGACCAAGCACAGAGGAGAGTGAAGGGAGATGAGACACTATGGGTAGCTGAGGCCAGGTTCTGCCAAAGCACATGGGCATGACATTGGATGTCCTGATGCTCAAGATGTCCAGTGGCTCCCCACCTGATGCACAGGGTGATGCTGGGGCTTCCTCTTGTACAGATGATTCTGGGTATGTGCCCTGCAAATGAAGCAGGAAATGAGCAGGTAACCAGGGTTGCTGGGGGGCTGTCTTCCTCAGGTGGATGTTCATGGAGAGAAGCAATGGGAATTGAAGAAAGTAGACTGGGTGTGGTCTTGGTGGCCACACTGGCTAATATGGACTTTGACCCCATGACACTCAAAGGGTTGGAGACGAGAACATCACATCACCTTCCAACTCTACTATTTCCCATGTGGAATGTCTCCCTTTCTGCAAATAATGTAGCCCTGGTGATTTTCAGAATTTTGTGAAGGCATAGTTGATGAGGTGAGCTAGAGAAACCAGTGACTGTCAAGGGTGGCACCAGGACTGCCAGGCAGGTGAGATGCTCCAGGTACCTTTCCTAAGTGGCAGTGGTGTCTTCTGAGCATGTTCTGTGTGTTAGACTCCCTGCTACATGCTTCCTTTGATTGGCTCATTTCATCTTCCTTTGGTTCTTCATTTAATTTTTATAAGAACTCAAACAATCAGGTGCATCTTCACTTCACAGATGTGAAATCTAAGACCAGGAGAAGATGGGCAGCTTAGCCATGGGTATAGTTAAGAAATGGCAAGGAATGGGAGCATTTTCAGGAATATTCCACAGTCCATTTTTATTATTATCATATGCCAATATGAATATTTACAGTTAAGTTGCTTGATGCATAGTTAATGAATAACTCCTAGTGACCCCTAGGAAATCGTCTGTATTGGATGTACTAACAACTCCATATCACCTAGACTAGACACCTCTGTTTAGGGGTTAAGAGGGAACGGAGATAAACAGCAGGTCAGTTAAGAAACAGAAAGAGAATGAGAAGTCCAGTCTTCATGACATTGAATCAAAGAGTCATAAAAATAGGTCATAAAGTCAAATTCAGAGTTCTTTTTAAAAAATTTTTAGTATTTACAGACTGCATTTGGATTCATTATACATAAATGGGATACATCATTTCATTTCTATTGTTGTGCGTGATGTAGATTCATACCATTTGTGTAATCATACATGTATATAGGGTAATGATATCTGTCTCATTCCACCATTTTTCATACCTCCCTCCCCCTCTTTTCCCTCTACATAATCTAAAGTTCCTCCATCTTTCTCTCACTCCCATCCCAGACCCCCATTATATATCATCATGCACTTACCAGGGAAAACATTTGGCCTTTGGTTTTTTGGGCTTGACTTATTTCACTTAGCATGATATTCTCCAAATCCATCCATTTCCATCTATTTGATATTATAGCAAATGCTATAATATCATTCTTCTTTATGGCTGAATAATATTCCATTGTGGATATATACCATAGTTTCTTTATCCATTCTTCTGTTGAAGGGCATCTAGGTTGGTTCCACAATCTAGTTTGGTGAATTGAGCTGCTATAAATATTAATGTGGCTTCATTACTGGAGTATGCTGATTTTAATTCCTTTTGGTATAAACCAAGGAGTGGGATAAATTCAGAGTACTTAAGACAAAAATTTTAAATACATAGTTGCCTTTATCATGTATATGTATAATCAGAAAAATGAGAGATTACATTCTATTTATGTATGATCTATCAAAATGTGTAAATGCATTCTACTGTCCTGTACAACTAATTAGAACAAATAAAATAAAATATTAATATAAAATTTTTAAAAGATCCTTATAAACATCCACATAGTTAAAAAGAAGTGAATTTGGTGAGGATTTAGTTCTCATTCTCCACGTTCCAGCTGCTAAGAATTACTTGACCCATCTCATACCTGCTGAATAAGCCATGCTGACCCCAGCTGCCATCTCCAAACCTGGGAAGCCTTGCCCACCACTGAAACCCAGACCTAGTTCCCGTGCTGCTACCACAAAAGGAAGAGACGGAGACCCCATGTGAGCTCTCCATGTGAAACTCACATTTCACTCCTGAAGATGGCAGGGCTTTCTCTGACTTGGGGAACTATGTCCAGCTCTGTGAGCTTCAGGTGTTGTCTGCTGGATGAAGCTAACTCAGATTTCTCCATAGACATCAGACATAGCAGTGATGCTCTGTTGGCAGCAAACACACAGCATGTAAGCCAAGGAACAGTGCACCAGGGAGCTTTCTCTTGGCACCGCCTTGATCTAACCCTGTGATTTCAGTTAGTGGGAACGACATCAGGGCAGGGGCAGCCTCTCCTCCAGCTCCGCTGTGACTGGAAGTGACCCCACTGACATGCTTTACCTTGGTTCCTTGCTTCTCCAGTGGGCAGAGTCCCAAGGCATGCCTTATCAGAAACAACTGACCAGAACGCTCTGTTTTCTCAAACTACTTCAAAAGTAAACTAGATCGTGGTATAGGTAACTCTGCAAAATTGAGTGCTTATTAAATACAACAATAAAAAATTTGGTTTTCCACCTTTTCAGGTAGACTAGACAGGGAAAACAACCAATTTTATACAAGATGGGCACCCTTAGAATTTTCCAAGAATTGAATGCAAAAGTTTTGAAGAATGAAGAAGTTGTAAGATGAGACATTAATGCTGGTCTCACCTCACTCACCCTCTCAGTCTGTCTCTAGTATCTACTTATGAATCTCTCTCTCTGTCCACCTTCTACCTATCTTTCTGTCCCCAGCCATGCATCACTTACCATCTGTATTTATCTATAATCTATGCACATAGCTGTCTATGGATTAGGTCAGCACACAGGCAGACACTGGCATGCTACCTGAAATTCACGTCCTAGTCTCATTTCTAAATTTTCTTTATTTTGTAGTTATAGTTTGGGCAGCTACTGCATCAGCCTGCCCTGTGTTGGTAGGGGTATGATAGTCACTGGTGTAAAGACCCACCCTCCGTTAACTTACAGTACACATGGAGGACTGACAATTGATGGTGATGGCCACCCAGAGAGATGAGCTCTGTGGATGAGGTCAACACACAGACTGAGGGGCAGGGAGGACTAATGCCTGGAGGAGGCTCAGTGGATGGACAGGCATCACATACCCAAGGGAGGCAGTAGATAGAGCAGGCTGCACCAAGACACAGAGATGTAACTGTGAAGCCCATGGATTTAGAAGAGTGTGTGCAGGACCCAGCTAGCTCTTTCCTTGTTTGATTTTCCTCAAGTTTGATTTTCAACAAGTCCCAAATGTCAACTCGAACTCCATACAGAGATCCTGCCATCCAAGTGTAAACAGTGCTCTGTGGTTTCATTCACATTCAGAGAAGTTACTGACATCATGCAAAGTGTTCAGAGCATCCACAAAAGCCTGTATACTGCCAATTCATGTTATCGACATGTGCTGAGATGTTGTACAACACCATCCAGAAATCAAGTTACTGTTAAGAGAACTAGTGGAAAAATTAAAATGAGGAGAAAAAATAGAGGTGACAAGGGCAGTGGAGCCCAAGATGCACCTGCTTCTACTGGCCACTTGGAATGCTGGCTTTCCACTTAATACGTGGTCATCCCAGGTGTAAACTCTGTGCATTTCAGTTACCTGCCAAGCAGGATTAAGAATCTTGCTACTTCGCTGATGTGCCAATCAAGCATACTTTCCACTTTGCATTCAGTCCTCTAAACACAGCCTATTGAGAGTTGCTTTAATTGGCATTTTGTTAGAAGGTTAATACAGACATACCAAAAATAGCTTGTGAAGGAAACATATGAACATAAAAGGAAAATACATTCTAATTGCACAAATTCTTCCCTTTCACATGGGCTTCTTTTCAAAAGCAGTTTTAAAATAGTTGCTGCATAACTCAGCCTTCAGTGATCTTTGTCTTCTGTAGTCTCTACTCCTGGAGGGGCTCTCTCCTTCCTCCCCTCTGCTCAGACAGTGTTTAGAAGGCTTCTTGTCCACCCCACCAGTCCTGATGACAGTTTATGCATTTCTCCTTCCTACACAGGGACCCACTTTGGTTGATCCTTTTCTGATTCTCCTTTTACCAAAAAAAAAAAAAAAAAAAAAAAAACCTACATTTTCTTGTTCCTCCTTCGAGAACCATTTGAAAATCCTATGTCTGAGATGTTTCACTGTAGTCAACTTTTGCTCTATTCACAAAACTTTGTTGCCTATCTAGTGCAGGAAAAAAGGGGAAAGGAAACCGAATACTCACTGTCCAGAAAATGATAATAAAATTTGGAATGTGAAACTTTAAATGTCTATGCCAATCCCAAAAATCCAAAGGCCAAATGTTTTCCCTGATAGAAGGATGATGATATGTAATGGGGATGGAGGGGTGGGAGTGGTGAGAGAAAAATGGAGGGACTTTAGATTATGTAGAGGGAAATGAGGGGGGTAATGAAAGATGGTGGAGTGAGACAGACATCATTACCCTATGTACATGTATGATTACCTGAATGGTATAAATCTATGTCATGCACAACCATAGAAATAATATGATGTGCCCCATTTGTGTACAATGAATCCAAATGCAGTCTATAAAAATAAAAAAAGAAAAGTTTATTTTCCAACAACAAAAGACCTCTGCAGAGACAAAGAGGAAAAGAAAGGAAAAAACCCAGAGAAGGGCCAAAGAAAGGTTGCAATCCACCATCCACAGAACACACCTTCAGACACGAAAATGAATTGATGCTATTAGTCAGCTGAGGGCCTGCAAAGTCCTGTAGTTCTTAGAACTCCTCAAGGGTATACCTTCTTTTTATTAGGATCACATAATTACCCTATTCCTAAAGCACAAAGAGGCCATGGAAAATCAAAACATAGAATGGACTTAATTTGGCTTTGGCCTCTTTCTCCAGCAAGATTTTCCGCTGTCCCTCTCCTTTCGTTGGCCTGTGCCTCACCCCTGTGCTAACCCACACACCTGCTCTTCTCTCTCTAGAGCAAGTGGGCTAGTATTGAGTGAGCCGGCTCTGACTCACAGGGAATAGGAGGTGAGCAGACATCAGAATCACTATCACCCGTTGCCACGCCAACAATGGCATTCATTGTTGAACAGTGAGCAAAGACATCTGGTGTGGGGTGTGTCTGTTTCACCAACACTTTCAAGGGAGTTATATCATCTCTGGGAAGTGGGATTGTTCTCTTTGTTTAGAAATGAAGAATCAGGTCCTCAGCGAGTCCCGACCATGAATGGAGGTCATTCCTCTGGGTAACACCTGAAGTGTTTCGGGGGAAAACAGAGACATAGGCTGGGGACCTCGGTAAGGCACAGAGTTGACCTCAGACTGAGTCCAGGACTGCGGTTCTGAACAGACCCATCCCTCCTAACTGACTCTGTTCCAAAAGTCCTGGCTACAAGAGAAGGAAGAGCAGAGGGCAGAGCCAGGCTTGCCTGGCACATCCAGCCCAGTCCACTCACTGCAGCCAGGAGGACCACTCTGCCCTCCACTTGACATGGTGGCATTGGACATGTTGGGCTCACCTGGGAGGGCCAGCTGTGCTCAAGACTTGGATATCTCCAAGGAGCCCAGCATGGACTCACCCTCAGGCCTCTGAAGAGGTGGCCTGTGCCCCTCCACTCTGCCAAGGCTGCAGGGAGCACATTGGCTCAAAGTTCCACATGTCACAGCAGCTGTGCTCTGGTCACACTGGACCTTCTGCCTTATTCTGAAAGAGGTCTCCTCACAAGACACAAGGACACTCTAAAGCCCAGTACTGGTCCAAAGACCTGTATCTTTCCCTCCTCTTGGGGTCCAAGATGGAAAAGAGGCTTTCTGCCCCAACTCAGACCTGAGGCTCTTTTAATTGCCTGTTATCCACATTAACTTTCAAAGACTGTTACAGACCTTTCTGGGCTCACCTGTCTTCACACAGGAGGCCTGAGCCCAGCTCATCTGGAAAAGAGCAGAGGCTACCATGCTGCTCACTCCAGAGGCTTTCCTGACCTTGTGTCCTCATTACCCATCTTGCCCACCTCTCCTGCTCTGTTATTATCTAACATACCTTGACCCTGGTGCAGACTAATGGTTGGGACCAGGATCCGATGCCCCACAACCTGAAGAAAAAAGCCTCCAATTCTGAAAGCTGGGAGGGTGTGTCCCTGATGCCAGGGACCCAGCAGACTCCTCCCTCACTGCCACAGCTACCCCTGTACCACACAGGCCCACCACACAGCTTGCACTTCCATGAACACACCATATGCCCACCACTCATTTCATTTCCTGAGATGCTCTTAAACAGCCTTAAACCTCCAACTGGTGCACAATAATCTGCACAGGTGTGACACATACAACTTGATGATTGGAACCAGGGTGTACAACCTTGAAACCATCCCGAAAATGAAAAGGGAGTAAGCACACCCGTCACGTCCCAAAATTTCTTTGTGTTCTTTATTTTTTGTTGTTGTTATTTGCTTGCTAAGAACACTTAACATGAAAGCTACTTCCAACAAACTTTTGAGTTCATAATGCAGGACTGTTAACTGTAGGCCTCATGTCAAGCAACAGATCTCTGGAAGTTATTCTTCTGGTATAACTGAATCTTTACTCACTGTTTATTTTCTGCTTGGTAAACTCTTCATTCTTTAGTGAAAAACTTACCTGATGTCCCCTAAGAAGGAGAAATTTGTCCATCTCCTTGTGAGGTAATATGTTTGTGTCTACTTTCTACCAATGGGCTGTGTTATCCAAGTATACAGAAAATTCTTTAGGGAATTTCTATCATTTCATGTGCTTGTCTTCAGAGTTCCAATAAATGGGCACATCTGCAGGAATGTGAACTAAGATCATTGCCTAGCCAGCCAGCTTCTTCCAGTGCTATAGATTGATGGTCCTGTAGGTCCCATGGTTGACAGGCATTGCTAATACATCATGGTGTTCTTTTCCACTGAACCAGCTCACAGTCTCAGAACCTTTGTAAAGTGATGCTTCAGGCAACAGCTACCAATCAGTATGAAATGGCATATAAACTGCTGTTCATCAAAAAGATTCCATGAGAACAGTGAGAAGGCAAACTGATCCTGGGAGAAAATATTTGCAAAGTACACACAAAAGATCAGCATCCATATTGTACACAGAATACCTACAAGTACAGAAAAGAAATGGCACATTTTACCTTTGCTTTAGGAAGATTCTATAAGGGGAGAACAAATCTTGAGTTTCCCAAGTTCAGGGCTTAGTCTTCACAGACATAAAGAACAGGTGTCATGGGAACATGGGACTGTTGGATATCAACAGCAGGTGTGAGCTGGGCTTGTGGCTGCACCTGGGCTCTGCCACTTGCTTTTTCCCCAAGTCAGCAGAGTTCGGGTTCTTGCTGACAGCATCTTGTCCTCATTGGTGGCAGGCAGGGGCTTCTGCCTGCTTTGGCTTCTCCTTGACCACTGTGATTATTGAATAGCCCTGATCCTGAGAGTCTCAGATTCTCACAAGGGAGCCATGAAGGATGAGTTTTCTGAACAAACACTGACATAAAGCACTGGGAATTTTGACAGAGAAGAAAATCTGCTGGTTCTGTTGGTTTCAGCAGCTGGGATTTGGGCCCTGCGGTGGAAGATCCTTGGGAAATGCACTGGCAATTGGTCCAACCCTGTTCCTTACTAAGTTGCTGTGGCATCAGTGGTGCATCCATTAAATGTTCCTTTTGTTGTGCTCCTAGCAACGATGAAAATGACAACACTGTCAACAGACTGGCCCCCGTTAAAAGAAAACAATTCTCTCATGAAGAGTCTGTGTGATGTCAAGAGCCTCTTGCTTTACAGGACAATGCCACTGACTTTTCCATAGCTTTCCAAGTGTTGTTTGGAGTTGGCTGACTGACAACTCTGAGAACGTGGCAGATTTCTAGAATTGCTGGCCATCCTGTGTTCAGGTTTGATGTCAGTCAACCCAGTTCAGCCTTCACAAATCCTGGAATTGGGAGAAAGTTTCTTAATCTCTCTGGCCTTTATCTAGCTTTATTATAGAAGCAGAAAAAGCATGCCTCTTCCTGTGACTGTTTGAGGAGAGAAATGAGAATATGGCTACTATTTCCACCCAAGTACAAGCACATAGGTTGTGCTTATTGAATAGTACTCGTTCCTTCCTGTGTCACCTCCTAAATAACTAGATAAGAGGGAAGAAAAGGCACAATGTCTACTGGGTTGATAAGCCAGAGATTAACCTTTAAAATGTACATTAAGGAGAATGCATTCAGACCAGGCTCTGGAGGAGAAAGACCCCAATGCCTGGCAGAGGGGCAGGAATATGGGCCCTTGGGGGGCAGGCATGCCTAGATATGGACTCTGCAAATCTCTAACATGCAGCCTGGCAGCTGAAAAGTGGAGAAAGGATCCCTGGACAAAATGTATCTAGCACAAGGAAATGGTTCCCATTGACTCTGGCCAGCAAGAGCAAGTCCACAGCATGGCACCTGGTATGTAGCCAGGGCCCAGAATGAATCAGTAAATTGTCCAGCCTTTGACAAGTGCATAGACTCATGGCAGGCCAGGGAGCAGTTAAAAATAATAATTGTAGAAAATAGCATGTGATCATTTCCTCATCATTCCAGGTACTTTGAAATATTCCTCAACCCATAACCTAGAAAAAAATAAGAATTCAAATCCCTATTTTAAACATCACAAAACTAAGGCCCAGAAGGCATCAAGTAGTTAATACACAGTGAGGTAGGAATTTGTCTCCAGAGACATGTTTTCTAAAGCCAATCCCAGTCAGGACTGATGGGGACAGTCTGAACTAACAGTGAAGGGAGGGTGGGCCACTGTCAGGCACATCCAGGGCAGGTGGCCAGAGGTGGGCCTTGGCAAAGGGTTTGGGGAAAGACACAGGGCTACAACTCAGGGGTGGGTCCTGTCAGAGGGGCAATCAGGACAGACAGGAGCAGAGGCCCCACAGAGACAGCAGTCCTAGAGTGGGGATGCTGTGGCCCAAATTGGGGGAGGGGGGGACATGGAAGCCAGTGCCACTGGTAGATTTCCCTTCTATTTGAAGGTATTGTTAGTCTTCCTGCTCTTCTGTTGTATTCCCTGAACTCTGTTGCACAAGGAGTTCCTTAAAATGAGAAGCTGCAGTGTCTACTGTCCTACCAACAAAAAAAGTCCCCATCCTTCCCAGGATCACATTGGTAAAAAACACATTAACAGATACAATCGTCTGACACTTTGAAGAAGTGATGTTTCAAAGATAAGAACCCTCAGAGGGGGATGGAGGAAACACCTGATTCACTTTGCTTCCTGTGGCTATTTATTTTAAAGACAAAGTTGTTTTAGTCCTCAAGTGGCTGGTGTATTTATATATCTACTTACAATGTGCACAGCACTAATTATCTGTTCTTCATTCATCAGTTCTTACCTCTTTTGTCTGTTCTCTAAAACTTCAATCTCACCTTGATTGTCATAGAACATCAGAGTTGGGAGGAACATGAAGGACATCTGGTCCCCATTCAGAGCTTAACCCTTTGCCCTAGAGCTTACGCAATTGGAATAAAACCACTCAGTGGCCACAGGAGACACCTGCCTCCTGCAGCAGGGCCTTTCCAATCATGATCATTTTTCCTCTACTTATAAACTGTGCCAAGCCCCCCTCACCACAGGGCCTTTGCATAGGCTGCTTCCTCTGTGTCCTTCCCACACCTTGTTAAATCCACTCAGCCTTCAGTGGTGTGCTAGATACAGCCTGAATGACTTTAAATTTTCAGGAATTGAACAGGTTGTTAAACAAAGATATTATTAAAATTCACTTACATCAACTCATGAATAAATTGTATTAAAACCAACATAAGAAATGCTCAAAACTTGTATCTTCTTGGTTACTTTCACTCTGTTGTCCCACCGTCTGTGACCTTTGGGTCCTTTGTCTGATGGAATGGCAGCCTCATGATGGCCACCATGCTTGTCTTCCACAGTCCATGAGCACTCAACATCAATGGCTTGACACCAGCCACAGTGGGGAGGGCTGCACTGTGGAAATTCACAAGTGCTAGGCATCAGGAGAGCTGCTCCTGAAGAGACTGTCGCTGCCCTTGAGAAGCATCCGCTGCCTGGGACTTGCCATCCATGCTTCTGGTGACTATCTTCTCAGACCCCCAGTCCAGCTTAGACTCACATGTGGAATGGTTTCTCATACCTAATCCCTTCCTATATGGCTTCTTCTTTTGTAGCTACACACTAACACTATCTGGCAGTATTGCACATATAGATTCTAAACCTCAGAATTCTTGCTGGGTTCTGCACCCCATTATGAGGTCCCTGGTGACAAAATAATGCCCAACTCCCAAAGTTCTCAATAAATAGCTGAAGAATAAATATCAAACTCAGATTATCAGGAACATTTAACTTGCCCCAGAACCTTCAGCCCCGTCAAGGGACAATAATGTTTTATTACCTTAGGTGAAGGAGAGTTCCTTAGGAGGAAGCTGTCTTTTGTTGGAGTAGCACTGATGAGCTACTTGAGGTTAATGGGAAGCCCAAAGAGCTGGTGTAGCAGCTTCTAAGGCACAAAGGATGTGGCCAGCTCAGCTGCGTGTGAGGAGAGGGACGGCAACCCATGGCAGGAGGTTGGGGTCTGCTTACCAGATCTGTGTGGGCACACAGACAGTGTTTAAGAAAAAGATTGTCTGTTATCTCATTTGAGGTTCTTTTTGACAGGAGATAAATAGCTCCTAACTCTAGTCTTTCTTCCTAACTTACCCTCAGTAAGTGCACACATGTATAGCTACTCTGTGCATGCGTGTAAATTAAAAAAAAAGGTCACATTTCATGCTTAGAATGATGACAGGTGAAATAGGTACAGAATGCATGTGAGGGCAGAAGTGTGTATACTTAGATGGCTAAATGTATGCAGGAGTGTGAGTTGAAGGACATCATGTTAGATGTGCGTGGTAATCCCAGTTGCTCTGGACTTCCAGTTCATGAAGCATGTAAGATTTTGGTTGGTTAATTAAAACTAGACCGTCATCTCTTTCCAAAAATTTTCAATATTCTCTAACTACACTGAGCATAATTCCTAAATCAAAACTCCGTGCACATATTTCAACTGTTTTTCAGAAGACTAAAAGCTGAATTAGGATTTTGGTTAGGGTGACTTTTCCAGTGAAATCTGAATAAGATATTTAGCAACAGAAGAAAGATGAAAAATAAACCATGCATAAATCATTGAATGTGTAATCTAAATACTTTGGCCTAAATGAGATGTAAGGACTGAAAAATGTTTATATAATACCTTTTGACCTGATTTGTGGATCTAGGATTGGTTTAAATCAAAGCAACCATCCTCTCTATATTAATCTAAAAGAAAATGTTTAGCCATTTGAACAAAGTACACCTAAGTGTGCTCCAAATCATTGTATTTTTCATGGTGTATTAATTGGTCTTGTGTGGAAAACATAAAAAGAAGTTTGGAAAACCCAAGTCAAAGTTGACACGTTTCTTTGTTGATGGACTGTTCCTACTCAGAGCCTGTCCCTCTGGATGCCAACACAAGATATCTTCATTTCCTTCCCTACTATTTAAGTTCATTCTGGGAGCTAGCTCTTCTGTGCCCATAGACTCCCTTGAGTTAAAAACAAAACAAAACAAAACAAAACAAAACAAAAAAAAACTACTCGTTTAAGTCAGAAGCACAATGTTACTTTAATATTTTAAAAGTTCATTACAATTTAAGAAGAAAAGTTCCAGCTTTGATTTGGGGTTGGCCCCTCCCTTCCCAGGCGGGGTTGAAGACTGCAGTCCAGGAGGTTGCAGCTGGTCTTGCTCTTTCTCCTCCCTATGGCCTTCTCCTGCCACCTCTCCCCCACAGCACCTTCCTCTCCAGGTCTGCAACATGTGGGACAGGAAGGAAAGGAGGGAGTGGCAGGAAGCTGTCTTTTGGTCAGCATGTTGTGAGCAGGTGACAGTGTCTGTTAGCTATAGGAGGACCCATGAAGTAGCTACAAGAAGCTCAACTTCAGTTGCTCTCAACTCCCATGTTCATTGTTAGAGGCCTCTCCCTGAATCTCTTGGATGTTGGTGATGCCCACATTTTCCTCAGATCCTTCCTCTCTCTCCACTCCATCCTCTTGGCTGAGGTCTTTCTTCCCCAGCTCCTTTCCGTCCCTCCCTCCAGGGCCATCTTGAGCTGATTCCACACAAGTTCTCTCCTGGTCATGAGGGTCACATTGTCCATGGAAAAATGGACACAGCCTTTCCCCAGAGAAATTCTTGAAGAATAGGATACTCAACACTCCTTACCCCAGGTTCCAACCCAGTTCATTCAGGTTAATTTGGTCAGTGAATCATCTCTTACTCTTTATATTGGTCACAGAAAACTCAGATTCCAGAACATGTGACTACCACCTAACCCCTGGCCCATTTCCCACTTCAGGGAACTTTCACAAAATTCTGAGTGGTCCTGCTATAGGCCACATCATCACCAAACTGTATGTAGGAGGTACCTCCTTTCTTCTCTCTCTGTCATTGTAACCTTCTCATAACTCAGTATTATATTTTCCAAAACTACATATTCAAATAAAATCTCTCTCTCAACTCTGCTGGCCCTTTGATATTCTGGATGTGGGTGCAGCATCTAAATAGCTTTTGACCTTCTACTGTGAACTTCCTGCATATGATCTAGCACCTCCTTTGAAACAGATATCCATTGTCTCCTAGAGCCTTGAGCAATATCTCTATCTCCACATTCTGTCAAATATACTAATGGACCTCCAGAATCCACAAAAGTACTTCTGAAATTTCTCCCAACTTCAAAACTTCTTTCCATGGTACAGATCATGGGACTAGTTTGCACTAATTTTAAATACTTCAGTAGAATGTTGGTATTGAAAAGACATAAGGAGCAATCCATTTTTATTTCCTTCCATTACTAGGGAAGAGGATCTGGAGCCCAGAAAGGATATTGAAAAGTCAAGTCCTCTGGGTTCTCTGTGGAGAACAGGATATAGGCAAGCTGCCCAGACACAGTCTCAGCCACTACTCAGGACTGGGAAAGAGAAGGGACTTGAACCTTTAAAGTTTTAAAAAGTTGGGGAAGAATAAAAATATCCTTCATTTCTTAAGTGGAACAAAACCAGTCATTTAAAACAAAAAGACTTAATGAAGAAAAGCTACACAGGATGCATTTCCAAGACTCCCTGTGTCAGAGTTCTCTGAGACATTTTGTTTTATACAGTCATCCACATTTTTTTTATAATTCAAAACTATTTGGCAGCTCTTCTTTGGGAGAGAATGTTCTACAAGTCAGCAGCATTAGGTCACATTAACTTCAGTGAAATTAAAGACACACATTAGGGAGAACATATTCTTCCAAACAAAAAGTAAAAATTTTTATGCTCATATAGAACACCAGCTCCCATGATGCACAAAGGAAGAATCTGTGCACCCTCCCTGTTTGTAATAGTGAACATATCATGAGAAAAAGTAGAAAAGAGCAAAGATGCTTTAATGTCCTGGGCAGAAGTTCAGCCACCAGATCCCAACTCTTCAGAGAGCCTAGTTGTTACCTACAGTACTGCATCTGCCCTATTGATCATAGGACCTTCCCCTCCCTGAGAGACACAAGATGGAGTCCCAACCTTCCATCAATTCAGAGCCCCTCCACAAGCAACAGCCCTGGAAAACCCAGTGCTCAGAACCCGGTGAAATCATCCTTAGGCAACAATGGGGCTTGGGCCTTCTGAAAATTCCCACTGGTGGAGAGATTCTTGGGGCAGTTGATTCTTTGCCGAGCCATGGGCCTGGTAACAAGTCTCAATGGTATGGATCCTCAAATGGCAAACCTGGGCCTTCCTGGAAGTAAGTATCCCTTCAGTCCTTTGAGTGTGGGGACAAACACTTCAGGGAAGATGCTTTGTATTGATGAGGTGGTGGCTGCCTGCGTGAAGTGCTAAATAGTTAAGAGACAGACTCCTCTAGGATACTAAGGAGTTTGAGAAGGCAGAAACCATGTTGTGACTATCCAGAAAAGATAAACTGGTGCCCTTGTCAAGTGGTCCCTTGAGAGCCTTGCACTTAAGTTCAGTTTATCTGCCTGAGGGATTGGGTGGGTCCTGGACTGGGAGACAGAAGGCTTGACTGAATCTCAGCAGGTCATGTTTCCTCTAGACCTAGTCTCCCTTACCTCTGAAAGGTTAACATGGACTCTTAGGCTATGTGCAGAACTAGCTTTAACTAATAATAAAATGATGAGGTAGGTATGTAAGGAGGGAGGGAGGGAATGGATAAATGAATGAGCCAAATCAAGGAGAGGAATGAGAAACAGTTCAGTCCCAGCCAGAGCTGTCAGTCAGCTGCCTCTTTTCTTTCTTTTACTGCCTCAGCCTGGGTCTCCCTGTACTTTAGACTCATGGGACTGTTGTGTAGTAACCGGTGGCTGCATTATATCTATTCACTGGAAAAGAAGCTGCGGCGGGAGAGGCGTGCCCAGCAGTGGGTGGAAGTGATGAACGCTTCCACCTTCATTTACAGTCCACTCTTGTAGTGGGTCAATATGCCAAAATGCCATGATATCAATGCAGCTATTCAAATAGGCCCTCCCACAGCTGTTACCATCAGTGAGATGAAAGACCATATTCCAGAGTATCTGTGGGAGTCAGACACCCCTGAAGCCAGGGTTTATGGCCTCAGAGGCAGCATGCGCAGGGCAGAGACCCCTGGAGCTATGAAAGCTGCTCTGGTGGTCTCAGGCCAGCCCGCAACTAATTGGATGCCACAGCGCCACACCACACCCCCATTCCTGATTCCCATCTTTCAAGAGATACCCTTTGCCCCACCCCTCCACAAAATGCCTCCCATGTTGGAAGACACTGTCTCCTACCCGTTGGACATCTATCTTGTAAGGAATGTCTACTACCATTCCCCTCCCACACTTGTCCTGGAATGAACTGTTTCAATGCCAAGCTTTGGCTTCATACCTGTAGCCTCCACTCACTGAAGGTGGGAGATTTATGGACCTAGGGTATGATTAGAAACTGGAGCTAACCTCACAGCAGTCATGTTGACACAGAGGGCTCACTTGGATATTACCTTATTAAAGAGTTTTGGAAAAGTCAGTCTGTTGTGTCTCATTTGCCTGTAGGAGGGCAATGTTTTTCTCCTGTTTGATGGTGGCACAAGTCTAACGAATACAATGAGAACTGGAGGTTGGCATTGAGGGACACATTGTATCAATGCTTGTGGATGAGCTCAGGTCCCTCCTTCCAGGATTTAAGCTCAAACTTGTGCAAGACCATGGGCTAGGTCCAAAAAGGCAGTGCTGTTCTGCAGGATGGTAATTTCAATTGCCACGAGAATGACAGTTGCTGAGGCCATACAGGAATGGCAGTCCACTATGGTTATGCCACTGGTTAAACAAGTCATCATGAGGCCCATGAACCACACCACATTATGGTCTGATTGGTGGATATCTCTGATGTATTGAAACTTTGGTGGTCGTCTCTGAATTATTTCTTATACAAGAACACTGCAACATGGCTATCATGAGTCTTCTCTTACTGATGAAGAGAAAGGATCCAAGGGCATATGCCATTATCTTATATTTTGTTGTTGTGTTGTTGCTCAGCCACTTCTCCAATTTGCATCTGCCTGACATTAGAGTTCCTGACCTTTCCACCATACCCCAGGGTATCCTTTCCCTAATCTTGTCTCCTTCAAATATGTGTGCTATATGCTTTAGTGTGTGCAGAATCATCTGCTTGGTCTATAGTTTTGCTTAGAGTAAGGGCTGGTGAGTACCTCCTAGAATTATACAAAGGAATACATCCATAGCAAATAGAGATTCATGGCTGCCCAAAAGGGAAGAGTCCCCTGCAACTCAGATACATGGGAACATCATGAATACTTTCTGGAAGTCGTTCTTAAAGTAGAGTCAAATAAGATTATGAAGTATTTCCCTACAGTTTAAAGAAGAGAATGCTGGATCATGCAAAAATCTTTAACCCATTGCCTTGGAAATGAGAAACCCACTCACCATACATGCTCTAAACGTTAAATGTAGATTTCCCTGAGAGGAAAGGCCCATTTTTGATTATTTTGTGGTGGTTATGATATCTCTGCATGCATGTGCTTGTGTGTGTGCATGTGAGGGATTGAGAGAGAGAGACAGACAGACAGACAGAGACAGAGTGAGAGAGAGAGTGAGAGAGAGAGAGAGATTGTGAGAGAATGTGATTCTTGGCTCTTACTAAACTTAGGTAATTTATTGTTATTTCTTCCTTTGTGGGCTGAAGGGATTAGGCCCAGGAACTGAAAAGAAAGCCCTAGCCCTTTCTACGTGACCTGTCTCTAGCAATGGCTTCTAAACATTTTTCTTTTATTTTGGAAAGGTAATTGGAACCTTTTTTCCCCCTTTTGTAAATATGATCTTTTATTGTAACTCAAAATATAAAACAGGACTAAGTGGATGTTCCTTGATAGAACAGAGGCAGAGGTTCACTCCTTCCTCATGTTGTTGCTTCTTATCACTGGCACTTTCACCCATGCAGATGCCTAGTCTGAGACTTCACTACGACACTGCTTTATGCCCACCATCTCTGAGCCCTTGTTCTCAAAGGAAGATGGAATCCATAAATAGACAGATCCCTGCAAATTTTTTTTTCCTTATGAACCAGGGGAATGGGGGGAGGCTTTTTTAAATTTATTTTACTATTTGCACAGTATCATGTTTGCTTTTCTGCCTTTTCCATTATACTATAATGTCTCTGAAGAAAGAAAGTGAGGCTGCGTCTTACATGGTATCCTCACTGCTTACTATATGGTCTAATGGCGCAATTAGTGAATGATTGAAGCTCACAAGAAACATCGATGGAGAAACCAGATGGTATACTGATGAAGAATGCAAGCTTTGCAGTCATAGTGTGTCAGCTTGAATTCTGCCTTAATCAATTATTTGATGGTCAGACTTAGGAATTTTCCACATCAGTAAAATGGCGATTGCACATGAAAGCTTATGTTCACAGGATAGTCATCAGAATTAAGCCCTGATACCTAGTAAGTGTCCATAAGAAGTACTCAATAAATTTTAGATGAATTTTTTTGTTAAGTAAAAATCATACAACAGTTATTTAAAACAATCCCACAATCATCCCAAAGGGTACATTTTACCTTCAATGCCAGAAATTCTCAGTAGGGTGAGAGTCCATTGTTGGGGAGCTTTTGCAATCTGGTCTCCAAGAAACTGACACTTTTGACAGTACTGATGGCTTTGATGTGAAATTCTGTGTTTGATCTGTAAAACCATGCATGCTTTAGTACAATCAAATCTAAACTCCAAGTATACTAGTATCAATGGTATGTTAGGGCATTTATTCATGTATTAATATAAGAGAAATAGTTGAAAATTATGTACCATACTAACTATGAAGTTAAAGGTTGGCATTGAGATGTCTATAGACAAGTGAAGGTGAATCAAGAATATATTACTTTAAGTTTTCAATAGATGTTCCTCACCGGAGTATGTTACGCAGTTTGACCATTCGTATCAAAAAAACCTGAAATACTCATAAATCTACCATTTCTTGAGTTCCAATATCACAAAAGGGGAAAATTCCACATGCACCCTCATGTGATGTGTCACAGTCAAAAGAAGTTGTGCACAGTGTGGTGGCACATGCCTGTAGTCTCAGAAGCTCAGGATGCCAAGGCAAGAGAATTGGGAGTTAAAGACCAGCCAATTGAGTGAGGCCCTAAGCAACTTAGCAGAACCCTGTCTCAAAATATAATATAAAAAGTTAAAGGAGCTGGGGATGTGACCCAGTAGTTATGTGCCCCTGGGTTCCATCCCCAGTACCAGAAAAAAGAATGTGTACACAAATACTGCAAAAGATTTCGTCAGAGGCTGGCAATGTAACTCAGTGGCACAGTGCTTGCCTACCATGTGCAAGGTCCTCAGTTCAAGACGTCCAACTGCAGAAAACACAACAATAAAGGAAGAAAAAGAATGCACCCCATCCTAAATATCAAGCTAAGTGTATCAGAAATAGAAATATTTCATGTTGTGAGGTGACTAACCATAAGCAAGCTCTCTCATTGTATATATGCAAATATTTGGAAACCTCAAACACTTCTAGTCCCAAACATTTTGCATAAGGGGTACACAGCCTAGAGTACAAGTTAGCATTATATATCAATCAGATGGAAAGAGTTGAAGCAGTCATGTTACAACAGCATAAAAAGCTGGATATGAAAGACCTTTAAACATCCTGGGATTTGTGCAATAATCCTGTTCTGGGACTACATGCTATCAAGTAAGCCAGTGCTAAAAGACTGGTTCTGTAAGATCATTTAGCACCAAATGTTTGGATAAAGCCTCCCACTGTACTTCTTTCTCCCAATCAAAAGAAATCAAGGCAGGCTATATTGATTTTCCAAAGCGAATAATACTTACTGGAGAAGGGCTCAAAGCCAACACAGTCTCATGCCTTTCTTATGTCCATAATGGATGTCACACATCAGCCAATGTTAACTACTCATGTCTCTACCAAACAAAATTCAAGTACTCTTCTAATCCATTGATCCTACCATTATATGTTAATGGTTCTCAGAAGGACTGAAATCTATTTTTAAATAAATTTTAGACAGAAATGAAGAGTCTCAATTATATTCAACTATAGCCAAATGCATACATTTTACCCCTAAATTTGTTTTATCAGAACAAGGGTCAAAGCTGCATTAGGGATAAAAGAATGTGGACTGCTCACCCAGGTGTGATTGTTATGCAGACTTGATTTTGTAGCACACACTTCTACAGAAGTACTTTCCTTTTTTTTGATGGGCTACTTCTGAGCACAAATCTGATTCCTCATGACACCTGGCATGTCAAACATTCTCAGATCTGAAAAGTTGGGTGCTGTAATTCATGTCATTCTTTTTTTGATTACTGTGAATACACAACCACAGCTCCTAAACTTTGATGAGCTGAATGTGGGTGTGCTGACCATAAGTGAGCAACAGAGAACAGGCAGAGCTCCCCTTCCTCATCTTCTGTGTGGTCACGCCCTGGTTCGGGCCCAGGCAGCCGGCAGGAACCTGAGGTCCACTGGAAAACCTCTGGATCAATGGCAAACACTGCAACAGTAGCCACCTCTTTCTTCCCTTGCCTCTTCACAGGTCCTAAACAGAAAAATAGATATTCATCAGTCACTGTAAATGAGAGCACACCTGGACCAAGGGTGAGAGACTAAGGCATTTCCAGGACCTGCCTGCAGCCTGCAGGATGCACTGTGAGTGAGAGGGGGCGGTCAAGGTATGTTTGAGCAGAGTAACCCCATCTATTCTTAAAAGGAACATTCTGGCTACTCATAAAGATAGGAGTAACTGAAGAGTGACAAGGGGGCAAGTCAGGACCACTGGCACAACCTACTGGGAGGGTAAGACAGCCTTGATTAGGAAATGGCTGTCAATCTGAGCTGCTCATAAGTGAAGCAAGCTGCCTCAGGTGGTGCTAAGCAAGTCCCTAAGTCAATGGAACCACGGAGGATGGGTTACTGTCTAGGGCAGTTGTGCCATCAGTACTCAGGCATATAAGAGGACTTGGGTTAGACAATTCCCCAAGTCTCTTCCAACTGGAGATGATGAGGTTGAGGGAAATTAGCTGAAGGGATTATTTTCACAGAGGAGGGATAGCTGAGCACCTGGGATTATAAGGAGATGTTCAGTGGTGGAAATGTGGGAGAGGCACTACTGAGTGAATGAACAGCTGGAGCCAAGCTCCAGATGTGAATAAACAGGGTCTTTTGGGAATCTAGTGCACCAAGAGGAAAAAGGTATATGAAGGACCAACATGAGATGAAGTTAAGAAGAGCTGCAGGGCCTCATAGGGGAGAGCTCCCAAGGGGCCTGGTGATACTGAGAGAACACTTTGCCAGCCCTTGTTGAGGAGGCAAAAGAGAGGCTGTAGGAGCCAAAGAAGGTGGACCTGACTGCTTGGTTCCCCTGAACAGCTTTTTTTTTCCCCCCACACCTTGGTCACCAACTTCTTGAGGGCACACCTGCCCGATATTCACTGTGCTCACTGCCCAACTTCCCACTGGAAACTATATCCAGAACTGGCTTCCTCACAAGCAACAACATAAATGTAAGCACATGAGAGTGTGAGGCCCCGAATTGTGGGGCTGTTTTGTGACTTCACCGTAAGAAGTTGGGAACAGACAATTGTGGGGAGGACCACGATTTGATGGAAGAGAACTATACTCATGAGGAGCCACAAGATGGACTCCTTTCCTTCCATCAATTCAGAGCCCCTCCACAAGCACCAGCCCTGGAACGCCCAGTGCTCAGAACCCAGTGAAATCATCTTTAGGCAACAATGGGGCTTCAGCCTCCCGAAGGCTCCCATTGGTGGAGAGATTCTTGAGGCAGTTGATTCTTTGCCGAGCCAAGGGCCTGGTAACAAGTCTCAATGGTATGGATCCTCAAATGGCAAACCTGGGCCTTCCTGGAAGTAAGTATCCCTTCAGTCCTTTGAGTGTGGGCACAAACTTTCAGGGAAGGCGCTTTGTATTGATGGGGAGGTGGCTGCCTGCGTGGAGTGCTAAATAGTTAAGAGACAGACTCCTCTAGGATACTAAGGAGTTTGAGAAGGCAGAAACCATGTTGTGACTATCCAGAAAAGATACACTGGTGCCTTTGTCAAGGGTTCCTTGAGGGCCTCGCCCTTAAGTTCAGTTTATCTGTTTGAGGGATTGGGTGGGTCCTGGACTGAAGCCAGAAGGCCTGACTAAATCTCAGCAGGTCATGTTTCCTCTAGACCTAGTCTCACTTACCTCTGAAAGGTTAACATGGACTCTTAGGCTATGTGCAGAACTAGCTTTAACTAATAATAAAATGATGAGGTAGGAATGTAAGGAGGGAGGGAGGGAATGGATGGATGATTGAGCCAAATCAAGGAGAGGAATGAGAAACAGTTCAGTCCCAGCCAGAGCTGTCAGTCAGCTGCCTCTTTTCTTTCTTTTACTGCCTCAGCCTGGGTCTCCCTGTACTTTGGACTCATGGGACTGTGTTGTGTAGTAACCGGTGGCTGCATTATATCTATTCACTGGAAAAGAAGCTGCGGCGGGAGAGGCGTGCCCAGCAGTGGGTGGAAGTGATGAACGCTTCCACCTTCATTTACAGTCCACTCTTGTAGTGGGTCAATATGCCAAAATGCCATGATATCAATGCAGCTATTCAAATAGGCCCTCCCACAGCTGTTACCATCAGTGAGATGAAAGACCATATTCCAGAATGTCTGTGGGAGTCAGACACCCCTGAAGCCAGGGGTTATTGCCTCTGAGGCAGCATGCGCAGAGCAGAGACCCCTGGACCTATGAAAGCTGCTCTGGCAGTCTCAGGGCAGCCGGCGTCTAATCGAATGCCACAGCGCCACACCACCACACCACACCTTCATTCCTGATTCCCGTCTTTCAAGAGATACCCTTTGCCCCACCCCTCCACAAAATGCCTCCCATGTTGGAACACATTGTCTCCTACCCGTTGGACATCTATCCTGTAAGAAATGCCCACTACCATTCCCCTCCCACACTTGCCCTGGAATGAACTGTTTCAATGACAAGCTTTGGCTTCATATCTATAGCCTTAGCTCTTGTCTGCAGATATTTCAGTGCAGGTTTGAGTGATGAAATTGAGAAATGGCCTAATGAGTAATGGACTATCCAGAAGGGATTTTCTCTAAAGGAAAATCACACAGGTGAACTTTTGGCACATATCTCTGGGCATGTGTATGAGTCACTGGGTACAAAGCATGGGGTGCTAACACACATTTCTGTCATCTTGTACAGAGTGGTTGATTTTGTGATGATGGTTTTCTCTATTGTCAAATTTCCTTCTTCATGGGCTCACAGATCTGCTCTCAGGCCATCTCCTCACTACCTATCTATATGTGGTCACTGGATGAGATCTTATCATCTCTTTAAGGAAGCCACAGCAACATTTTAATTCACCCCAAGTAGTGACCACATGAATGAATCTCAACTATGCTGAGTGAGAGGAGCCATATTTTAAAATGTACACTCACTTTTGTAGAATCCTAGATAGTGCAACTGATATAGAGTGACAGAAAGTGTATCCATGGATATAAGATAGAATTATAGAAGAATTATAGAAGAATTATGGAATTATAGAAAGGCATGAAGACACTTAAGTGTTTATTTTCTCGATTTCAGTAAATGTTTCACTGCTGTATTTATGTGAAAATAATCAAACCAGTTTGAATATATATGGTTTCTTGCATTTCAGTTATATCTCAATAGAAATAGTGTTAAAAGGAAAAAAAAGTGACATTCCTGCATGTTTCTGTTCCGACTGTTGATTCCATGGGCCATACTTTATACAGTGTACATCTAGCTGTGGAGGCAATACAGAAAACTGGATGAACACAAGGAAACCATGGAATTGCTGCAATGTGATATGGTAAAAAGATCAGCAGATACTGCACAAAGGCATCATGCTTCTCATCCTCTTCTAAGAGTCACGATGCCAACTTGCCACTGATTCCTACAGGTCCTCTGCATACCTTTTTAAAACATCTAATAAGCAATATATACTAACTTCTGCAATCTGTAAAGTCAGCAGTTAAGGAAAATAGAATTTAAACCTTTTGCAAGGAGGGTGATGGAGGAGAGAGTAACAAACACAGTTCTGGAGAATAGAAAGGGTAGGTTGGAAAATAGAAAAGAAGGAAAGGAATGTGGAGAATTGTCTCAATTTATTGCTATATAACAAACCACCTGAGTTATGATTTCTCATTATTGTGAGCATCAGGAATTTGGGCAGGGCTCTTAAACTCCCAAACACTGAGGGGCCAAGGGAAGAGGTTATCTAGAGGCTGAAAGGCCATCTTGGATGCTCCAGCTCCAGCCTGGTATTGATGGAATGCAGTTCATCAATACCAGTGTGATCTCAGTCCATAACACATGCAACAGAACCACTCCTCCAAATTCAGCTGAACACAGTCACAGAATCATGAGAAGTAATAAACAGTTGTTTGTAGTTATTTTAAACCACAAATTTTAGGGATGATTTTTATGCAGTAACAAATAGCTGAGATGGAAGTAAACTCTTGCAGTGGCCAGGAATTCTTTTCAAATTTCTCATGGTCTCCTGATGCTGCTGTGTACATCTGCAATCATTCAAAGCCCAACTTAATCATTTAGTGGGTAACAACTCCATCAAAGATTTAGGAAGTGTGGAAAAGTGTGGCACAGCCCTTGCTGTCTTACTGAAGGGATAAGTTATATGTATGAAAGCAGGACCATTCAAAGAACATACGAGTTCTCAGGCCTGTCCACTAATTCCTAGATTTGCACCATAGGCTCTGTACAAATTTCAGACTTCTGAGTTTAAATTGAGTAGTTTGTACCAAGCCTACCAGAGTTCTCTCAGAGAGCTCAGGAGAAAGGTTTTTCATTTTCTTCAGAAACAAAAATTGTTATTATTTAGTGGGGCCAGCCCAAAAGGAAAAGTGTTGATCTATGTGTCCAGACAGTTGACTTCTAGTTGGATCTGCCAGTGAGGATCTCTCTGACCCATAATAAGAAAGACCCTCTAACTCAGCAGTTCTTTTATCTTGACCATGTTTTCCTCTAGTCATTTTCTAAAATATTTTTCCTAATTGATATATTCCTGCTTTCTGTAAGTATTCATTTTCCCTCCTATTCTCTTTAAATTTTCTTCCCCCCCCCCTCATAAAACCAGGGTTAATAAATGCCTAGGTTGTCAATTTTCAAGGGATGCAATTTACTTTCACCAATTACATTCTGTTGTAAATAAGTCTGCCTCTTTTATTTATTTATTTATTTATTTATTTATTTATTTTTGAGTGGGAATTGGGTCAGTAACCAGGGATTGAATTTAGAGGCAATCAATCATTGAGGCCTATCGCTAGCCCTGTTTTTTATTTTATTTAAGGACTAGGTCTCACTGAGTTACTTAGCACTTGATTGTTGCTGAGACTGGCTTAGAACTCGAAGTCCTTTTGCCTCATTCACCCAAGCTGCTGGGATTACAGGTGTAAACCAGTGTGTCCACCTAAGTCAGCCTCTTTTTAAACTTCCAGGAGAGCCAATAGCAATCCTCCTGGATTCATACATTATGCTAAGTCATAGTTCGGGGCTGTGAAGGATTAAGCTGTGCAGTTTTCCCATTAATAGGAAAAAATGTATGTAAGCACGTATACTTCAGTCTCTGCAGAGAGACTAGAGCAGTGGGGAGGGAACAGGAAAGAAGGGGTAACCCTCAAACATAGATCTTATTATGTGCTATAAGGAAAAACTATGCTCTCCCAGGTTTAGACTGAGTTGGTCACAGGAATATTATGGTGATTATGTAGATTCTCTGGGAGTTTGATGGTGAGGGAGCAATGAAATGGTTTGTAAGGAGTTCATTCCATGAAAAGACTGAGAAGCAGACTTGGAGGATTTCAGTTTCTTGAGGCAATCTGGATGTTACTGGTCCAGCTCATTCCTTGAGCTGGACACCCCAAGTCCATGATCCCTTCAGAGCCTAACACAAAACTAGTCCCACTGTAGGTTCTTAGAGAATGCCTGTAGATTAATCAGTGGTTACACTCTGGGAGATGCTAGAAAGCTCCAGGACATTCCCAGATAGTGAAGTAGACCTAGTAATGTTGCCTACAGTAACCTCCATTAGAGTTAACTGAATTGGCCCTTCTCAGAGAGGACCAATGGAAGCAACCAAATCATTCCATTACCTTCAGCTATATCAGAACTTGATAATAAACCCACAGTGAGAATTTGAAACAGATAGTTCTTATCTCTTGACAACAGGCTGTGGTAGAAGACCGAAGAGTTTGTACATAATTCCCTGGTGCCTCAGCAGGCACATCAAACCTCTGTTCATTTACCAGAGGACTAAGAAGAGAGGAATGCATGTTGAAATCTTGGGATCCAGAATGCCACCCTTTCTCTTATTTGGCACTCTGCTTTTCCCTGCATGTCAGTCAAAGGAGGAAATTTGTTTTCACATCTTCAAAGATAGAAAATAACCAGATTATCTTGAAACTATGAAAACTAGCAAGCTGAGCAAGTCAAAGATGGATGAATAGCAAATTAACTCAAAGTTTTGGCTAGTTCAAGCCACAGAAAATTCTAAGAATGTTAGGAAGCATGTCCTCGAACATCTGGATTTTCCAAAATCTGAAGACAAAAAGCAAGAGGTGAGAAAAAAGGATATTAAGTTGCAAATCACATTAAATAGAATAATGGAAATCTTCAGTAAGAATAATTTCTGCCTGGAGATGAATGGTCTTTAAAACCTACAGTCATCATTCCTTTTTAATTAGCAATCAGTTCTGGAGAATATCAATGAAAATAATTTAATCTTGCTGCTGAGTCCACCATTTAGGTCATTTGACTCTAGGCTTCATTCTCCTACTTTTGAGCCCTCTGTTGTGCAGGTGCTAAAGATCCCTGGGTAGAAGGGCTGGCTCCTGAGCACCAGGAAATGACAGGTTTTGCTCAGTTTCTTGAATTGGCCATCAATTGTGATCCTCTGGCCTTAGCTTCTAGAGTACTGGATATTTCAGGAATGATTGACATTCATGGATATGATCATTGATTTCACAGATGAGGAGTGGAATTTCCTTCAGCCAGTCCAGCAGAACTTATATAGAGATGTGATGTTGGAAAATTACAGAAACTTGGTGTTCCTGGCCATGACTTCTCATCATACCAAAGAATTTTCACCAGTCCAGGGCATAAGACATTTATTTCAGAAAGTGATTAATGGAAAATATGGAAATTGGGACCGTATTTACAATACATGACAATATGGAAAAATGTAAGTGAGATTGAATATCAGAAATCATACTATCAAAAATCAGACCTTATCCATCATCAGATAATTTATACTGGAGAGAGGTCCTACAAATGTCAAGAGTGTGGCAAAGATTTTAGTAAATCAAGCTTTATTCAGCACCAGAATGTTCATATTGGAGAGAACCCCTTCAAATGTGTGGAATGTGACAAAGCTTTTATAAAAAAAGCAAGCCTTATTTGTCATCAGAGAATTCATACTGTAGAGAAACCATACAAATGTACAACATGTGATAAATCTTTTAATGTAAATGCATCCCTCATTTGCCATCAGGGAATTCATAGTGGAGTAAAGCCCTATGAATGTAAAGAATGTGGCAAAGCTTTTAATCAAAAATCACACCTTGAGTAGGGATTTGGAGACTCCGTTGTCCTCCAACTTTTCATGGAAGAGATGTCAGGAGAAAGTGTGGTGAGCTCAACGGTTCCAGCGGCTGCTATCCACACCACTTCCTTCAAGGGTACGAGTCCCAGCTCCAAGTATGTAAAGCTGAATGTTGGGGGAGCCCTCTACTACACCACCATGCAGACCCTGACCAAGCAGGACACCATGCTGAAAGCCATGTTCAGTGGGCGCATGGAAGTGCTCACCAACAGCGAAGGCTGAATCCTCATTGACCGGTGTGGGAAGCACTTCGGTACAATACTCAACTACCTTCAAGATGGGGCCTTTCTCTTGCCCGAGAGCCACCGGGAGATCGAGGAGCTGCTAGCAGAAGCCAAGTACTACCTGGTCCAGGGCCTGGTGGAAGAATTCCAGGCAGCCTTGCAAAACAAAGAAACTTATGAGCCTTTCTGCAAGGTCCCTGTCATCACTTCATCCAAGGAAGAACAAAAGCTCATAGCAACTTCAAATAAGCCATCCGTGAAGTTGCTCTACAACAGAAGTAACAACAAATACTCATATACCAGCAATTCGGATGACAATATGTTGAAAAACATTGAACTGTTCGATAAGCTTTCTCTGCGCTTCAACGGAAAGGGCCTCTTCATAAAGGATGTCATTGGGGATGAAATGTGCTGCTGGTCTTTCTATGGTCAGGGCCGCAAGATTGCTGAGGTCTGTTGCACCTCCATCGTCTATGCCACTGAGAAGAAGCAGACCAAGGTTGAGTTCCCAGAAGCCCGGATTTATGAGGAGACCCTGAATATTTTGCTGTATGAGGCCCAGGATGGCCGGGGACCTGACAATGCACTCCTGGAGGCCACAGGTGGGGCTGCTGGCCGCTCTCATCACCAGGATGAGGACGAGGAGCAAGAGCGGGAACGGATTGAGCGTGTGCGGCGGGGCCACATCAAGCTGTCAGACGACCGGGCCCACCTCCACCAGTGACCAGGCGGGTCACCCAGCCGTCCCCTCGGCTCCCGCCTCCCTCCCTGCCTCGCTCAGACCCTGTGCAGGCTTCAGGCCTCCACCCGCCTGGAGTCTGCAAACCTTTTGTAACAAGCCAGGTGGCTATTTTGCTGTTTCTTGACCAGGTGACTGGACTATGGACCCAGGTGTACGTGCCCCTGTTGAGCTACCATCGGAGCCAGGCTTTCTTGGTCTCCGAGGAAAAGTGTGAATGAGTGAAGTGTCATGAGGACTTTGGTTGCAGTATTTATTTTTTGTGAGTGTTGACTACCTACTAGGGCTCTTTGGGTGACATTCCCTAAAGGCTCACGTGACAATTCCTCAAGCGTCCCTGCACTACCTGTTTCATGACCCTCCACCCTCAGCAGCCTGCCTTCTGGCTCCTGTGCCTGGTGTTTGTGGTCAGGTGCAGCTCAGAGCAGTGAGGCTGGGACCTGATGGACTCCTGCTCTGTCCTGTCGTGCAGTAGACTTCAAGGGGACACTTCTGCTGCCATGGCTCACCTTTGGTTTGATGCTTGCTGGGACGCTGCCATGCCGGCAGGTGCAGAGCTGTCCCTGGCAGTGAGTGCCCATCTTTCCTCCTGGCTCCTTCTGACTCCTGCCCCTTCTGGTTGCTGACCTTTTGACCCACTCCATTCCAAGAAGGTCACAAGACCTCCTTGCAGGTATAGCTTGCAGCATGCCCTTCGAAGGGATCTGCCCTCTCTCAGCCCTCTCCCCTGGAGAGCTGAGCTTGCCTTCCCAGCCTGGCATCCAGGCGGGATGCCACTCACACCCATCCCGAGGGAACTCGGCTGCTCAGGGCAGCTTCCCATCGTAAACAGCCATCACCTGCTGTCTCTGATTTCTCCACAGAATACAGCGGGCCTTGGTGAACAGGTGAGAGGTCGTGCAGATACCTTTTTTCCCGAACATGTCTGAGTTCGTGTTTGTTGAGGAATGTGTGTGACTGGGTGGGGATGTGTGCATGGCCCTCGGTGGCCTGGGCTGGAGCCCAGCTGTAAGCACAGTGCTTGTGTAGGACAGACTTTCTCAGTGACCTACCTCCAGGTTTTCTTGTGACGGTGCAGAAACGGAAGTGAAATGAAGGACTGATGGCGGGTTGAGATGAGGTGGTGGCTGTGGGGAGACGTGGGTGGCAGGCAGTGGATGGGTTTGTCTGCTTCATAAGGGAATCGTCACTGTTTTATACCAAAGGTGCTAACATGGGCAACTTTTGACGTGTATTCCAAAAAATGTGTTTCTATTTTGCAACGGTTTTTACACCTTAGCCTTTGAATATCTTTCTTTTGTATCCAGCAGCAAAGCCTACAATGAAACTTCAAAGCAATCATGACCGCACCTAAAAATCATATACTGGGTAGATGCTTTTGAACTGTTCTGTGAGGAATTTTTATATTAGGCCCCTTGGATTTTATTAATTGCTAAGGAAAGGGAGCTTACAAAAGTGTTTTGTAAATATTTTATACTGTGTAAGTTTTAAATGCCAACCCTGTTGTTGGGGTTAAACTTTTTTAGAAAGTTAATGTCAGTTCTGATGTTTTCTGTAGGAATGGAAAAGCCATGTATAAATCGTTTTGTAAATGTTTGTGTAAACAAGAAGTTTGTGGAACACTTGATTTGTTTGGGCTTCCATGCCTTAGGACCTGCCATTTTTGGCAGCTTTCTCTGCCTTCACTTTTCCTCCGACTTGGTACCTATGTTTTTTCGTCACTGCTTCCCAGGGATGCGAGCAGGTTTGTAAAACATTCCATGGTGACTAAAGCTGTCAACTGGTCCACGCTCTGCTATCAAATATTCTGTACAAGAACCTGATCTTTCTAATGTCGGCACCAAGGGTGAAAATACTTATGAACCATCCAACTCAAACACTGGCCCTGGGATTTGGTAAAGAGTAAGGTTGTATTATGTTGTAATAGCATTAAAACAAATTGGAATAGCAAAAAAAAAAAAAAAAAAAAAAATCACACCTTATTTGTCATCAGAGAATTCATACCAGAGAAGCCCTATAAATATAAAGAATGTGACAAAGCTTTTAATGCAAAATCACAACTTATTCACCACCAGAGAATTCATAGTGAAGAGAAAACCTACCAATGTAAAGAATGTGGCAAGCTTTTAATGCAAAATCAAACCTTATTTGGGACCAGAGAATTCATGCTGTAGAGAAGCCCTATGAATGTAAAGAATGTGCCAAAGGTCTTAATATAAAATCACAACAT
Source organism: Sciurus vulgaris (assembly GCF_902686455.1). Lineage (NCBI taxonomy): Eukaryota > Metazoa > Chordata > Mammalia > Rodentia > Sciuridae > Sciurus > Sciurus vulgaris. The sequence continues at coordinate 1,273,890 of NW_027632915.1, read as the reverse complement.
ATTCACCACCAGAGAATTCAGAGTGGACAGAAGCCCTACCAATGTAAAGAATTTGGCAAAGATTTTAATACAAAACCACACCTTATTCGCCACCAGAGAATGCATAATGGAGAGAAGCCTTACAAATGGAAAGAGTGTGACTAAGCTTTTAATTGACTATCATGCTTATTTAACACCAGTAAATTTATACTGGTGAGAAACAATAGGACTATGAATATTGTGGCAAAATTTTAATAAAAAATACCTGATTCACCATCAGGGAAATCATAGTGGATAGAAGCTCTAAGAATCTAAAGAATGTGACAAAACATTTAATAGAAAATCATACATTCTTCATGACTAGAGAAATCATTCTGGAAAGAAGCCCTACAAATATAAGGAATGTGGCAAAAGGTTTTTTTTTTACTTTTTAAAAAAATATAATTATTTGTAATTAGGTATACATGACAGTAGAATGCTTTCAGACTAAATATACAGAAATGGAGCACAAATTCTCTTTCCACAGACTGAAAATGTTGCAGAAAGAGAAAGGTAGTGTAATCATGTATTTATACAGGGTAATAGTGTCCATATTATTTCAATGTCCTATCACTACCTACACAGTCTTCCTTACCCTCACTCTACTCTGCACAATCCAAGACCCATCATTCCCCCCTCTCATATTATGGATCAGCATCCACTTATACATAAAATATTTGGATTTCAAAAAAATTATTTAATCTTGTACTCAGTAATGCAGTACTTGTTATGGTTTTGTCACCAGTCAATTCAGTAATTGGTATTGTTCCTGAGGTAATTTTATACTGACAAATAAGGTTAATGGAACTTTTAGTGAAGAACCCAGCAGACTTTCTTGCCAACAGGTGAGTTAAAGATTGGGAGATGAATTCCCAAATGCTCTGGTTTCTAGGACCAGAGAGGGACTCATGTAGGTAGTACTCTTTCAAAAACTCCTCCCCTCCTGTTGATCTGAGATCAAAAAATTCCAGAGGGAGTAAACTAGAATCAATTTAGAGTGGGAGGGACAAACCAAAGACAGACAATTGGTGGTCACAACCAGGAAAAGGAATTTACTTCAGTAACTTGACATAATAATGGCTAGTTTGTGCTGCTCCTCTGCTTTGCCTACTATTAATCTTTAGCCGGATTTGACAACTTGTTTTATTTCCACTCTAGGATGTCCTGTACATTCATAACTCACTAGAGGCAGTAAAGAGTGCCCTAGTGGCATATCAGAGGCAGAGCAATGTTAAAATTGGGATGAATGAGACATTCAGCAATTATGTTTAGAGAATCAGTCTGATAGATAGCAATGTGGTTGATCTGGATGAAATAGAAAACACAGCAAACTTAACCTTCAGCATGGTAAGTTTTTCACATCTTTTGTGACATGTTTTGTGTTGCACTGTGTTTTATATGTACCTAGATGGCATTCCATCACCTTTGAGAACAGTCTTCTGGCATATTTGAGAGTCTGCACTTTGTTTTGTGCTTAGTCCATATCTCTGTATTTACACCAGGTCTGTGATGTGAAAAGCATGTCAGCACTAGACCAGACTAGGAAAGGGAGATGTGCAGGAGTGAGGTTGTTTGTCAAGGCCTCACCGCAAGTTGTTGGCACAGATGACAGGTGTATTATGTTACCAGTGGCCCATCTGGACAAGAAGTTCTGGCACATACTTCCAAAGGAGGTCTTATTGATCTTTTCAAAGTTGTTATATGCAATAGCAGTGACAGTGACAGTTACCAAAATTATTTGACATTTCTTTAAGCCCGTATTTCTGATTTATGCTTCTCTCTGCATGTTTGAGAGGGGGTAAACCTCTTGCATATGATGTCAGGAAATCCATTTAAAATAGATCAGTTCAAAACCACTCAACTTACAAGGTCACTGAATTCAGTTCCTCATTTTACCTACAAGGAAACCAAGTAACCTATGAAATTACTGATGCCCCCTGACTACAGTTTTCATGTTGTCAGTGATTATAATATAGTCTGTTATTTTTTTATTGTTGTTTGTTTTAATTACCTTTACATGCATTGTTCTGGGAACCCTGCAAATTATCTTCTTAACAGCTCTTGGCCCTACCCTTTAAAGATTTCATACTGCAAAGACATAGGCATATATAAAAATGGGAAATCAAATACAGGAAATTGTACTAGAAGTTCAAGTAACCACCAAAGCTGGAAACAACCTCACACATAAATGCAGTAAATTGGTAATAGTATCCATCTATCCTACGACTTCTAGTCGCATCCTATCCAGGCTAGTCTGGGTAAAAGTTCTGTCTTCCCATACTCCCATTCCTCTGCCATTTCTCTTGAAAGTGTCTGAAACATGTTAAATAAGTTTGACCAGTTGTTTTTTTTTTTTTAATTCTAGATGTCATTCAAATTTTAATGTTTATTTATGTCTCATCTTTTCTTCTTGTTCTTTTTGCCTTCTAAGATGCTGCCATTCTGCAAAGAGAGTCTTTTGATCAAGTGACCAACAGAATTGGTACCACAAAAATCACAAACATAAAGGTAAATAACAGGAGACTTACCCTGAAGTAAAAATAAATGCATCAGCATCTCTCTGCTTGTGACATGCTACTTTCTTATCAAAAGTAACACTTTATCTCACAGTACTAAAATTTCAAGACAAAGCAATTAGTAAATTACCATATTAGTGAATAAATGAATATCATGTTAGGTATGTATCTTCTGCCAAGCTGGGAGAGCCACAGTGAGCAGCATAGACATGTGACCCTTATTCTAGTGCAGCTCAAAATCCATCAGTCAAAAATAATCTTTAACACAGAAGTACACAGATAACTAATCCCAAGTCTAATAAATGTTATAAAGGAAACATATAGGGTATGTTGAGGGAATTCTAAGAGATCAGGAAGGATTCCCTAGGGAAATGACTTAAGCTAAGACAGTCAACTATCTATACTAATGATGGAGGACAAAGGTATAGAGCATCTAAAAGTGGTATCCAGTCTCAAAATCATTTCCCATGTTTAAACTGCAGTCTTAAAACATTAATACCTTCAGTGTCAACAAGTTACCTTCATCATGTACCTTTTCTTTGTTGTTCTATCCAGACATAGTAGAATGGTAATATAAGAAATCTTTGATATGTTTTGGTATCCTATGTAAATTTTATTATAGTATTCTCCGATAAGAGTGTGGTTTAATATTTTAAGTCCCGGGCTAAGATAAAGTGAAAGCCAGGAAGATTGCTACTAAATTGCAATGGTGTCATCAAGATGCATCTTGCATTTGATAGTTTCAGAGGATATGAGGCTTAAAAGAAATAAACTTGGAGTAGAACCATAGTTCAGGCACTTTTTGGTATAATGCTTTCCATCTTATTTGTTCATCCTTAGCATTTTTATACCATCAAAATCATTTATTTAATATTTTAATGCATTATAAACTGGGCTCTTATTGATTTTCTACCTCTGCAATTTTTTGTAAACCTAAGTGACCTAAGCAGTTAGAAAGTAGCCGTACAGAAGGCACAACTCTCTCTTTTTATAACTAAATTTATACTCATGACCCAATCTAGATCTTCCTGGGAATAAAATGAAGTTTACTGTGTAAACTTTTTTAAAAAGATTGAAATAAATAAGACTTTGAATTAGAACTATTAAGCCTCCTTCTTTATGTTTCTGAGAGTTGTTGCCATCAATTGACCATCACCATAGGGAAAAAGAGGGAGATATAGGGGAGTGCTTGTGTTTTGTTTATGTCCAGCTCTTTTTGTTGTTATTGTTTTATTTGTTATTTTAGGAGAGTGTTTAGGCTGGAATGGGCATAAAACTCTCCCTTAAGTGGTCTTGTCACAAAGGAGTGTGACCAATACCAACAAGATGTGGTTTCTTTCATAACCAAACCAGATAAAATATGGCTTTCCTGAGAATTTACAGAGCATGTATTTTTATATCAACCTAACCTATTTAGATTTCTCATATTAAGAAATATAAATCTACTTTGTTCTAGAAGAGCTTTATTGGTCACACATAAGCAATTTTACTTCTGTTTAGTGAGTGAATTCAAGGTTTTCATGACTTCATTTGAGATTTATTTATTTCATATCAGTGATAGTAGCTATTATACTATGTCTAAATAAAATATTTTCTTTTTTCTCTCACTGTGTCTTACTAAAACCTCCCCCCATTCCCCTGGTTCATAAAAGAAAAAAATCTGCATTGATCTGTCCATTTATGGATTCCTTCTTCCTTTGAAAGCCAGGGCTAATAGATCGTGAGCATAAAGCAGTGTTCTAGTGAAGTCTTAGACTTTAGGCATCTGCATGGTTGAAAGCACCAAGGATAAGAAGCAACAAAGTGAAGAAGGAGTGAACCTCCACTTAGTCCTGTTTTATATTTTGAGTTACAATATAAGATCATGTATACAAAAGGGAACAAAAAGGTTCCAATTACCTTTCAAAAATAAAAGACAAAGGTTTAAAAGCCATTGCAAGAGAGAGGTCATATAGATAAGGGTAAGGCTTTCTTTTCAATTGCTTCACCTAATCCCTTCAGCCTAAATAGAAAACAAACAAACAAACAAAAATTACCTATGTTTAATAAGAGCCAAGAATTGCAATCTCTCAAAATCTCTCTCTCTCTCTCTCTCTCTCTCTCTCTCTCTCTCTCTCTCTCTCTCTCTCTCTCTCTCTATCTATCTGTCACACACACACAAACAAAAACACCACCACAAAATAAGCGAAAACTGGCCATTCCTCTCAGGGAAGTCTACATTTAAAGTTTAAAGCAACTATGGTGAGTGGGTTGCTCATTTCAAAGTCAATGGGTAAAAGAAGTTTGGTGCATGATCCAGGCTTTCTCATCTTTAAACTGGAGCCAAATAGTTCATAGTCATATTTGTCTCTCGTTTTAGGACCATTTCCAGAAATTATTCAAGGTGTTCCCATGTAACTGAGTGAGAGTGACAGGGGTCTCTTAACTTTTGGGTTGCCATGAAACTCTACACACTATGGATGTCTTCCTGTATATAATTCTAGGAGGTACTCACCAGCCCTTCCTCTATGCAAATCTATAGAGCAAGCAGATGACTCTCTGTGCACACTACAGCATCCACCACACGTGTTTGAACAAGACATGATTAGGGAAAGGATACCATGGGGTATGGTGGAAAGAGCAGGAACTCTAATGTCAGGCAAATGCAGATTGGAGAAGTGGCTCAGGAACAACACAACAACAACAAATTATAAGATAATGGCATATGCTCTTGGAACCTGTCTCTTCATTAGTATGAGCAGACTAATGATAGCCATTTTTCAGGGTTCTTGTATCAGAAACAATTCAGAGATAACCACAAAAGATTCAATCTATCATAGATATTAGCTATTCAGCCCATAGTGTGGCGTGGTTCATGGGCCTCATGATGACTTGTTTGACCAGTGGCATAGCCATTGTGACTGCCATACCTGTGTGCCCTCAGCAACTGTCATTCTTGTGGCAATTGAATTTACCGTCCTGCAGAACAGCACTGCCTTTGGGATCTAGACCAGGGTCTTACACTCGTTTGAACTTAAAACCTGGATGGAGGGAACTGAGCTCATCCACAAGTATTGATTCAATGTGTCCCTTCAAAGCCAACCATCAAACAGGGGAAGAACATTGCCCTCCTACTGGCAAATGAGACACAACAGACTGACTTTTCCAAAAATCTTTACTAACATAACATTCAAGTGGGCCCTCTGCATCAACATGATTGCTGTGAGGTTAGATCCATTTACTATTCATACCCCTGGTACTAAAGCTCCCATCTTCAGTGAGAAAATGCTACAGATATGAAGAAAATGCTTGGTATTAAAACAGTTAATTCCAGGTCCAGTGTGGGAAGGGAATGGTAGTGAACATTCCTTTCATAATAGATGTCCAATGGGTAGGAGACAGTGTGTTCCAGCATCGGAGGCATTTTGTGGAGGGGTGGGGCAGAGGGAATCTCCTGAAAGATGGGAATCAGGAATGGTGAATCAGGTCTGGCACTGTGGCATCCAATTAGATACCAGCTTCCATGAGAACACCAGAGCAGCTTGCAGAGAAACAGGGGTCTCTGCCATGGGGCTGCTGCCTCTGAGACCATAACCCCTGGCTTCAGGGGTGTCTGATTCCCACAGACAATCTGGAATATGGACTTTCATCTCAGTGTTGGTAACAGCTGTGGTAGGGCCAATTTTGTTAGCTGCATTGATACCATGGCGTTTCTGCATATTGATCCAGTAAGAGTGGACTGTAAATGAAGATGGAATCATTCATCAATTCCACCCACTGCTGGGCATGCCTCTCCCACTACACCTTCTTCCTCCAGTGAATAAATATAATGCAGCCACCAGTTACTACACAACACAGTCCCATGTGTCCACACTATAGTGAAACACAGGCTGAGTTCATAAAAGAAAGAAAAGAGGCAGCTGACTGAAAGCTCTGGCTTGGGACCTGAAATGTTTCTCATTCCTCTCCTTGATTTGGCTCATTCATCCATCCAATCCCTCACTCCATCCTTAAAGACCTATGTCATCATTTTATTATTTAGTTGAAGCTAGGACTGCAGGGAGCCTAAGAGTCCATGCAAGCCTGTTAGAGATAAGGGACACTAGGTCTAGAGGAAACATGACCTGCTGAGACTCAGTCAGGCCTTTTGGCTCCCAGTCCAGGACGCACCCAATCCCTCAGACTGATAAACTGAACTTAAGGGCGAGGCCCTCAAGGAACCACTTGACAAGGGCACTAGTGTATCTTTTCTAGTTGGGCAGAACATGGTTTCTGCCTTCTAAAACTCCTTAGTTTTCTAGAGGAGTCTGTCTCTTAACTCTTTAGCACTCCATGCATGTAGTGACCAACCCCGTCGATACAAAGCATCTTCACTGAAATTTTGTCCCCACACTCAATGAACTGAAGGGATACTTACTGCCAGGATGGCCCAGGTTTGCCATTTGAGGATCCATACTGTTGAGATTTGTTACCAGGCCCATGGCTCGGCAAAGAATCAACTGCCCCAAGAATCTGTCCAACATTGGGAGTCTTCGGAAGGCTCAAGCCCCATTGTTGCCTAAAGATGGTGTCACTGGGTTCTGAGCACTGGGCATTCCAGGGCTGGTGCTTGTGGAGTGGCTCTGAGTTGATGGAAGTAAGAGACACCATCTTGTGACACCTCATGATATTAGTTCTCTTTCTTCAAATACTGGTCTACCCCAGAATTGTCTGTTCCCAACTTCTTATGGTGAAGTCACAAAACAGCCCCCTGATTCAGGGCCTCACACACTCATGGCCTTATATTTATGTTGTTGCTTGTTACAAAGGCATTTCTGGATATATTTTCCAGTGGGAAGTTGGGCAGTGAGCACAGTGAATATTGGGCAGGCTTGTCCTGAAGAAGTTTGTGACCAAGCTGTCAGTGAAAAAAAATATTCAGGGGATCCAAGTGGTCAAAACCATCTTATTTGGGTCCTACAGTCTCTCTTTTGCTTCTTCAACAAGGGCTGCCAAAGTGTTTTCTCAGCATTATGAGTCCCCGTGTGAGCTCTCCCCTATGCAGCCCTGCATCTTTTCCTAACTTCATCTCCCTCCCCATCATTCATATACCTTTTATTCTTGGTATGCTAGATTACTCAAAGACCCTATTTATTCAGCTCTGGAGCTTGGCTCAACTGTTCCTTCACTCACTAGTGCCTCTCCCACATTTTTACCACTGAACACCTCCTTATCATCCAAGGTGTTCAGCTATCCCTACTCTGAAAAAAATATTGCCTTCAACTGATTTCCCTGAACCATATTATCTCTACTTGGAAGAGACTTGGAGAGTTGTCTATTCCAACTCCTCTCATATGCTGTAGTACTGATGGCATAACTTCCCTACTCAGTAACCCGTCCCCCATGTTCCATTGACTCAGGGACTTGCTTACCACCACCTGAGGCATCTTGCTTCATTTAGGACCAGCTCACATTGAAAGCCATTTCCTAATCAAGGCTACATCAGCCTCCCACTAGGTTGTACCAGAGGTTGTGACTTGGCCTCTTGTCACTCTACAGTTACTCCCATCTTTATCAGTAGCCAGAATAATCCCTTTAAGAATAGATGGTGTTACTCTGTTCAAACATACCGTGACTTCCCCCTCTCACTCAGAGTGCTTCCTGCAGGCTGCAGGTGGACCCTGGAAATTTCTTAGTCTCTCACCATGTGGTCCAGGTGTGCTCTCCTTTACAGTGACTAATTAATTCCTCTTTTTCTCTAAGATGTGTGAAGAAGGCAAGGGAAGAAATAGGTGGCTGCTGTTGCAGTGTGTGCCTTTGATCTAGAGGTTTGACAATGGACCTCAGATTCCTGCAGGCTGCCTGGGCCTGAGCCAGGGTGTGACCACACAGAATATGAGGAAGAGGAACTGTGCTGTTCCCTAGTGTTCCCTTCTGGTCAACACACCCACATTCACCTCATCAAAGTTTAGGAGCTGTGGTTGTTTTATTCACAGTCATCAGAAAAAGAATGAAATGAATTACAACACCCAGCTTTTCAGATCTGAGAATGTTTGACATTCCAGGTGTCATGAGGAATCAGACTTATGCTCAGATTTAGCCCAGAAAAGGAAAAGCAAAGTACTTCTGCAGAAGGGTATGTTACCAAATAAGGTCTGAAGAACATTCATCCCTGGGTGGGCAGTCCATCTGTTTTTGTCCCTAATGCAGCTCTGACACTTGACCTCATGAAACATATTAAGGGGTAATATTTATGCATTTGGCTATAATTGAGGTATAATTGAGACTCTTCATTACTGTCTAAAATTTACTTAAAAATAGATTTTAATTTTTCTGATGACTATTAACATATATTGGTAGGATCATTGCATTAGAACAGCACTTGACTTTGGTTTGGTAGGGAAATAATTAGTTAATATTGGCAGATGCATTACCACCATTATAGACATAACAGTGTCTCTAAAGTGTGTCATCTTTGACCCCTTCTCCAGTAAGTATTATACCATTTGGAAATTCAATATAGACTCCCTTGGTTTCTTTTGATTAGGAAAAATATCTACAGTGGGAGGCTTTATTCTAACATTTGGTGCTACATAATCTTGTGGAACCAGAATTTTAGCACCAGCTTACTTGGTAGCATGTAGTCTCAGACCAGGATTATTGCACATGTCCCAGGATGTTTAAAGGTCTTTCATATCCAGCTGTTTATGCTGTTGATACATGACTGCTTCAACTCTTTCCATCTGAATAATGTATAATGCTAACTTGTACTCTAGGCTGTGTACCTCTTATTCAAAGTGTTTGGGACTAGAAGTGTTTAAGTTTTCCAAATATTTGCATATATACAATGAGATACCTTGGGTATGGGCAGTCAGTTTTCAAAATGAAACATTTATTTTTCATATACGCCTAGCTTGCTATTTCAGAAGGGGTAGATTCTTTTGTTTTGTTTTGTTTTTTTGTGGTGCTGGGGATTTGAACCCAGGGCCTTGTGCTTACAAGGCAAGCATTCTACCAACTGAGCTATATCCCCAGCCCGAAGGGGTAGATTCTTTTTATCTGTTATTGTGTTTTTTTGCAGTTTCAAGGCTTGAACTGAGGACCTTGCACATGATAGGCAAGCACTCTGCCACTGAGTTGCATCCCCTACCTCTGATGTAATCTCATGCAATATTTGTATACCTTCTTTTTTCTGGTACTGGGGTTTAAACCCAGGCTCACTTAACTACTGGGTCACATCTCTAGCTCCATTTACATTTTTATATTTTATTTAGAGAAAGGGTTCTTTAACTTGCTTAGGGACTCACTCAATTGGCTGACCTTAAACATTCCAAATCTCATGCCTTGGCCTCCTGAGCTGCTGGGATTCCAGGCATGTGCCACCACATTGGACACACCTTCATTTTGACTGTGACCCATCACGTGAGGGCACATGTGGAATTTTACACTTATGTGATACTGGCACGCAAGAAAATGAAGATTTTCGAGTATTTTAGTTCTTTTTCATTAGGAATGGTCCAACTGCATAACATTCAAGTGAGGAACATCTATTTGAAAAGATAAAGTAATATAATCTTAATTCACCTTCACTTGTCTATAGACATCTCAATCCAAAACTTTAACTTCATAATTTAATGGACACTTGTTAGGTATCATGGCATAATCCTGACTATCCATGACTATCCTGTGGACATAAGTATTCATATGCAATTCCCATTTTGCTGATGGGGAAACTTTCTATGTCTGACCATCAAATAATTGGTTAAGGCAGAATTCAAGCTGAGATTCTATGACTGCAAATCTTGCATTCTTAATCAGTATGCCATCTGGTTTCTTCTTTGATCTTTCTTGTGAGCTTCACTCATTCACAAAGTGCCTCATTAGACCACATAATAAGCAGTGAGGATACCATGTAGGATGCAGCCTCTCTTTCTTTCCTCAGAGATATTATAGTATAATCAACAGGGCAGAAAAGCAAACATGATACTGTGAAAATAGTAAAATAAATTAATAAATGACCCAGTTTTTCATGCCCCTCCAAAAATGACACGTGTGTTTTCCAAATATTAGCAAAATATACAGTAGGAAGTATAAGATTCACAGAAAAATATGTTTGCTTTATTTCTAATAGTATATTTTACTCAGTGTGATGTTAAGACATTTTTTATATTTGCTAAGTCCCAGTAAAATCACCCATTTCCTCTACCTGTGTTTCTCTTGCTTTTCACTTTTGCTTAAATGGCATTCCACCAGAAAACATTACCTCTCAGGACTAGAGTAACCATCTCCTCTATGCTATTGTAGAGTGCCCATGTTTAGCACATGTCAGTCTTGTGATTTCCTGGGGTGATATAAAATTGAACCATGGTTAAGTTCCACATCTTATGGAACTCACTAACCTCAGCACATTTCCTGGTGCTCATGAATATATGTCAGAAAAACGAATGAGTTACCTACACTCTGCAATTAATGCTTCATTAATTCCACAAGACTGGCCAGGTTATAGATGGGAAGCTGACCTGCCAGGAAGTACTTAAGTTCTAAATTGTCAGAACCGGGAGCCTGAAACAGTGGCCAGGATGTCATAGCAGGCTTAAGTGGGACCCATTTTGCCTATGGCCCAGAAAGACCCACACAGGAGACAAAGCAAGAGCAATCTCCACCAAGGTCTAGAATCTCCAGACCCTTGAATCCAAAGTTGACGGATGCCAGCCTGTTCCACTTTGAATGGCATAGTTTTCAAATGCTTTGCCATCATTTCACAGCAGCATTGTTAATAGAGTTCTTCAGGGAAAAGAATCAAAACCAGAGTATCACGATTTTGAGTGGAAGGGGATATTGGGATAAGCAAAGGAAGTGACTTTCTGGAATGTCTTAATTCCTGAAGGGAATTGCATAAAACAGAACAACCAGGAAGGTTGAACATTTGGTTTGTCTTTTTCAATTTTTTCTGTACCTCATATTGAACCAAGATGTGGCTTAACAACTAAGCCATATCCTCTGTCTTTTGTATATTTCCATTTTTCAGACAGAGTCTCCCTAAGTTGCTTAGAGTCTGAATAATTTGTTGAGGCTTATATTGAACTGTAGATTTTCCTGCCTCTGATTTTCCAGTTCCTGTGGTTATCAGTGAAAGCCACCACTCCATCTGGGCCTATCATTTTGGCCAGATATCTGCTGGTAAGTATGTTTGTCAGAAAGTGACCTGGAGAAGGGAGAGTGGGTTGTAAATGAATTTTTTGTGGTTGTGAGAGGCTGGGGGATAGGGTTTCAATTCACCCAAAATTCTTCTTAAATGATAACCTGAGAATGTAATTTATCCCAACTGTCCCAGCCTGTCCTCCTGCCCCATGCCACTGTAGATCACTGAGGTGTTTCTATGGTCAGAGTTGAGCAACAACTCTTTTTTTGTTGACTAAGACTGGCCTAAATGTTTCAATAACGAAGTACCAGCAGAAAACAGGTCTTGACATGTGACTAAACATTTTGTCAGTAATGCTTTCAAATAGGAAGTATTTATTTTTGAGAAAGTAATTTGTTTAGTATAGTGATGGTTTTCTTCCAAAGCTTTCCACAGAGTTCTGACTGGAAGAGAATCCAGTCATCTGCCATACAGATTGTCGAAAGATATTCCAGCTCATCAGTGCTTATCGACCTTTTTCCCTTTGTTGAATCATGTCAGTAGAATGTTGTTGGAAAATCAGCAGGCTTAAAACGGAAGCATCATTACAATTAGTGTTCTCAGTAAAGAGGCTGGGGTAGGAGTTCTCACTGCTTCCCCAGCTACCTTGCCAATTTATAGTAGGCATCCTTGGGCATGGGACAACCATCAATAAGTGTTAGGTATCAGAATTCACATGAATAGCTGGTGTGGTGGGTTAATCAACCTATTCTTACAGAATCAAGTATGTGTTTAAGGAGTTAATGTCATGAAATTCAAAGGATTACCTGCAGTAGGCTTTGGTAAGTAGTAGCCTTGTGGGACAGGTTTTCTGTCTGCATGTTAATGAAGTTGCCTGGTAAAAGTGGGCAGTGATGTAAGTCAATCCCAATGTGAGCTGCAAACGTAGAGGTGATGACAGAAGAGAGCTGTTCCTTGGCACTGCATTTCTTTCCTCTATTGTGTTTAGCATCAAAAGATTTTATTGGTCTTTGTTGAAATGAATGAATAGGTGGTGAAAAAATATCTTAGTTTCTTTTGATGTGATGGTATTTAAAAAGTTGGGTTTTGTGTATGGTGGTACTAATAATCACAATTCTTGTGAAAGTATTTCATAGACTCTTTGTGCTTTTGATGGATGTTTTCCAGTAATACTCTGTAGAGTTGCACATAGTAGGCTCTTTTCTCTTCTTATAAATGGTTTTGTGGAAATTTTATTGAGTTTCTTTTTTTCTTGGATTTACATGGGGGTTGCATGGTGGTTTACAGTAAACTTCAGGTCTTGAGAACTCTGCTGTGCTTCTTTGTTTCGGAACTGTGCTTTTGAAGCTCAGAGAGGTTCTGGGAACTGTGTTTGTTCACAACAGATTGAAGTAATTCCTTCCATATTGCTCCTCCTTGGAATTCTACTTTCATTCTCAGGCTCTTAAGGGCCCCTTTTTCATATTCCTCTCAGGGTTTTCAGGCCCCGGAGATTGTGTGCACTTCCACATGACAAGTTCAATTCCCAGGCAGAACAGCATGTGAAACGAAAAGCAAAAACATGGAATGGAGCTTTTTCTCACACTCTTCATATAACAGTAGCCTCTGCCAGTTACATTTTCTTGGAGGGAGAGACCATTCCTCTGCCACTGTTGGGACTGTAGAACAATTTTTTGAGAAGAAGAAAACAAAACAAATGGGGGTGATATTTCCTGGTCCACATGATTATATGTCAGACAAATTAATGAGTTACCTACACACTGCAGAAAATGCTTAATTATTCCTCAAGACTGGCCAGAATGTGCATGGGAAGCTAACCTACCAGGAAATCTGAAACTCCCTATGTTCTACCTCACCATAACCAGGAGATTGAGAGCATTTGATTCCAGTGGAGTTGGAATGTACTCATTCTTGGAGCAAAAAGTAGAGTCAGGTGTCTACCCTCATCAGACATACTTTAGGAATGAATACCCTGAACTACCTAAAATTTACATAAACAACCAAAGTACCCCTTTTACAAATCAGCACTCTACTTCTCTAAACTGTTGTAGCAGTCACATTTCCACTTTAACTTGTTTAATAAGCTGTGTAAGTTATTTACAAAAACCAAACCATTTTACTTCTAATCTGACATTCATAAGTCTATGATTTCTTGGAAAAAGTAATATATTCATTTTTAAGATTGGCAGGAAAAGAAATCATAAAGCCCTCTTTTTTCTTTTTCCATTTTTTAGGGGAGAATACCTTATCTTCTTGTAAAAGTGAAAAATGTGTGTATATATAGAGAGAAGTTACAATTTAGATCTTATGTAAATTTGCCTTAAATAGCTCCCTTTTACAGAGACTCAGAAAGTGTCATGAAAAGATAAGCCTTTTCTGTTTGTAAATAGTTAAAATGAAAGAATAATTACACATGTTTGGAAATTACAAAGAATGATTTTGAGCAGGATGTGAACAAATAATGTATTAAAATATCATTTATGTGATCTGGGTAGAAGCTATATACTTAACTCATCCTTCAAGTTGCTGCCATAGGTTTTATCCTGAAGACAGGGGCATTGATGCAAGGACTTGATAACATCTCCAGGGTTAAGAAAGTTGGATTCTGAGCATTTATTCATATTCCCTCAATAAATTCCTGCCTGTGAATCAGATCTCAAGGGCTTTTCTAATTTTAAATTTGGTTTTTGGTTTATGAGCATAAAAGGTTATATAGTGGGGAGCTACATTTTCCCTGAAGTGAGTTAGGTTTTCTTCCCCTATGCAACACAACTTTATCTGAAGGCTCTAGCTTACTCCTCCCTTCAGTACCATCTCCATTCTGAATGGTAAAAAACAAGTCCATAGTCACTGCATGACTAGCCATCCAGAGCATTAGAAGAAAGAGGTGCATCTACTTTTATTTCAAGAAACTCTATTCCTTGAGCCTATTTCTAAGAGGTAGTCAAGAATGAGAGATTTCTTAGTGAGATGACTAAGACCAAAAATTTTATAAAATGAAGTGTGTGAAATCAAATTTTTCCCTTACAGATACCAATTCAGAAGTAGATAGAGGCTTTCTGTCCAGAGGATGTGTAACTGTAGCTGGCACTGTAGCAGATTTCATGTGATGATGGCAAGTATAATATTTTTCCCTTTTGTCCACCTGGCAAGGAAGGCCATACATTGGAAGAAATGGGACCTACATGACACCTGTATGTTGAGTTAACACATTCTGTTGTCCTAGAAACAGTCTTGGGGCAACACAAATGGAAAACTTAGAAAACGTCGCTGTAGCCAAGTCAGGGAGAAACTAGAGGATCTCTCCTGGCACCAATTTATCTAATAGAGTTTATTTCCTTTAAGTTGTACAAGTTGACCTGTGAGCCAGTGCAGTCCAGTAGTGTTAAACTTGGAGAGGCTGTTTTATTATTCACATAGCATTCAGCTTGGTGTTGGCTAACCTTAAATTTTTTTCTAGAAGTATTATCTTTCAGTTGAAGCAAGAGAATATCTTTTCTAATAAATGTGTCTGCTTGTCATTATTGCTTGAGTTTCACTCTTTAAAAATGATTTTTTAACATGTCCCTTGCACATCCGTGTTATCTCGCTTCCATGAAAAAGTTAAAATATAGTTAAAATTAGCCTGACACTGTAGGAAACTTGAAGATAATTTCTTATTCTTCTGAATGCATTCCATGCCCACTTCCCTTTTAATATATACAACCTTAGACATGTAACAACCAAGTAAAGTGCTAGCAATAAATTGAATTATACTGCTATGTTTTATACATTTATAAATAGTATGTCAGCACATGGAAGGCATTTATTGGGGAGGAGGGATAATGGGGATTGAAGTCAGGGGCACTTGACCACTGAGACCCATGCTCAGCCCTATTTTGTATTTTATTTGGACACAGGGTCTCACTGACTTGCATAGTGCCTCATCATTGCTGAGGCTGCCATAGAACTTGCACCCCTCCTGCCTCAGGGTGCTGAGCAACTGGGATTAAAGGCGTGTGCAACTGCACCCAGCTGGAAGGTATTTATTGAGAAACTGATTTATATGAAATATACTTGAGGGCAAGATATCTTGTCCTTTTTAGTTTCAAGTTCTTATTTATAGACATATACTTAAGGATACCTTAACTGTTGCAATATGTACATTTCTTGTTCATCCAGTCACTATATTCAAGGGTAAGATAAATTTTTTCAGAATCTTTTCTGTTCTTCCCACTTCAAGCTTGTCTGCCAGCATCACCCATGAGCTGTGTATAGTTCCATCCCATCCCCTGCCTGGTCTGCCAGTGGTACCTATCCTATATGCAGGCCTGTGATAAACTTGTCACCCCTGCATGAGAATCTATCATGTCTCCCAGGCAGAGAAAAACATATCAAATTCCTTTTTTTGAATCCAGCAGACTCCCCAGCTTACAAGTCCTGTCACTTCATGTTAATTTTGGGTTTACATTTCTATGCCATCCTCATGCACCCAGCCTGTGCCTTATGTTGAGCTACAGTTGAGCCTCACCTGCCACATTCTCAGATCTATGAGAAAGGTTGGCATTCATTTTAAATTATTTTTCCTCTTTACTGTGGCAGCTCTTGCTGCTTCACTTCTTAGTTTCCCAAATCACTCTACTTGATCTTTCTAATCTAATGCTTTACATATATATATATATATATATATATATTTCTGGCATAATGTTGACTTAAAGAGCCTTCACCATGTCTGAGAGGAAAACAGGTGATGTAGAAAGCAAAGACCTGAAGGAATAGGTGACTATAGGTGACTGGCTTAAAAATGATTCCAGGGCTGGGGATATGGCTCAGTTGGTAGAGTGCCTGCCTCAAAAGCACAAAGCCCTGGGTTCAATCCCCAGCACCACAAAAAAAAAAAAAAAAGATTCCAGAGTACCTGGCACTCAGGATAGGGTCTGAGGCAACAAGTCTGAGCAGTGGACACCCTTTCCCTGCTTCTGGCTGTTTTGCATTCTGCTGTAGTTTCCTTTCTTTGCAGTTACTGGACATAACCCCTACCACACCCCTTGCTGTTCATGCAGTTACAGTTGAGGATTTTGACTGTGATGGTCTCATACTTATAATGACCTGTAGGTTGATTTTTAAAGTCAGCTTTTTTTTTTGCAGCACACCTCATTGGATTGCTTCCCAAATCCAAGAAGATGTGGTTTCTATCATAACCAAACCAGAAAACATATGGCTTTCCTGAGAATTTATAGATCATGTATTTTTATATGGACCTTACCTATTTTGATTTCTCATACTAAGAAATATAAGTCTACTTTGTTTTACTTGAGGTATATCGGTCACACATAAACAATTTTAGTTCTACCTATTGAATGAAATCAAGGTTTTCATGACTCCATTTGAGGTTTATTTATTTCATACCAGTGATAGTAGCTATTATGCTATGTCTAAATAAAACATTTTCTTTTTTCCTCACTATGTCTTACTAAAGCCTTGCCCCACTCATAAGAGAAAAAACATCTGCTTTGATCTGTCCATTTATCGATGCCATCTTCCTTTGAAAGCAAGGGCTAACAGATGGTGAGCATAAAGCAGTGCTCTAGTGAAGTCTCAGACTTTAGGCACCTGCATGGTTGAAAGCACCATGGATAAAAAGTGACAAAGTGAGGAAGGAGGGAACCTCTGCCCTGTTCTACCAGAGAAATTCCACTTAGTCCTGTTTTATATTTCAAGTTACAATATAAGATTATGTTTGCAGAAGGAGAAATAAAGATTCCACTTACCTTTCAAAAATAAAAGAAACAGTTTTAAAAGTCATTGTGAGAAGGAAGTCATATAGATAGCACTAGGGCTTTCTTTCCAATTGCTGGATCTAATCCCTTCAGCCCTCACAGGAAAAAAAACAATACCTACGTTTAATAAGAGGCAAGAATCGCAATCTCTCAACATCTCTCTCTCTCTCTCTCTCTCTCTCTCTCTCTCTCTCTCTCTCTCTCTCCCCCTCCCACTCTCACTCTTGCTCTGTCTCTCTTCCTCTCTCTGTCTCACACACACACACAGCAACACAAAATGAGCAAAAACTGGCCATTCCTCTCAGGGAAATCTATCTGTAGAGTTTAGAGCAACTATGGTGAGTGGGTTGCTCATTTCCAAAGTCAATGGGTAGAAGTTTTGTGCATGATCCAGGCATTCTCATCTTTAAACTGTAGCCATGTAGCCAAGTAGTTCATAATCATATTTGTCTCTTGTTTTAGGACCATTTATAGAAAGTATTCAAGACATTCCAATGTAACTGAGAGACAGGAGACTCATCACTTTTGGGCAGCCATGAAACTCTATACACTATGGATGTATTGCTGTGTATAATTCTAGAATTTACTCACAAGCCCTTCCTCTAAGGAAATCTATAGAGCAAGCAGATGACTCTCTGCACACACTAAAGCATCCACCACATATTTTTGAACAAGAAAGCATTAGGGAAAGGATACCATGGGGTATGGTGGAAAGAGCAGGAACTCTAATGTCAGGCAGATGCAAATTGGAGAAATGACTCAGGAACAATGCAACAACAACAAATTATAAGATAATGGCATATGCCCTTGGAACCTTTCTTTTCATCAGTAAGAGAAGACTCATGGTAGCAATGTTGCAGTGTTCTTGTATTAGAAACAATTCAGAGACAACCACAAGAGATTCAATACAGCATAGATATCAGCCATTCAGCCCAGAGTGTGGTGTGGTTCATGGGCCTCATGATGACTTGTTAGACCAGTGGCATAGGCATTGTGGACTGCCATTCCTGTGTGCCCTCAGCATCTGTCATTCTTGTGGCAATTAAACTTCCCATCCTGCAGAAAAGCTCTGCTTTTGGGGACCTAGCCCAGGGTCTTGAACACATTTGATCTTAAATCCTGGATGGAGGGAACTGAGCTCATCCACAGGTATTGATTGAATGTGTCCCTTCAAAGCCAACCTCCAGTTCTCATGGTATTGGTTAGACTTGTGCCACCATCAAACAGGAGAAGGACATTGCCCTCCTACCAGTAAATGAATCACAACAGACTGACTATTCCAAAAATCTTTAATAATGTTACATCCAAGTGGGCCTTCTGTGTTAACATGACTGCCATGAGGTTAGCTCCATTTTCTAATCATACTCTTGGTACAATAAGCTCCCAACTTTAGTGAGTGAAGGCTACAGATATGAAGCAAAAACTTGGCATTGAAACAGTTCATTCTCAGGGCCAGTGTGGGAAGGGAATGGTAGTGGACATTCCTTTCAGGATACATGTCCAATGGGTAGGAGAGAGTGTGTTCCAGAATCGGAGGCATTTTGTGAAGGGGTTGGGCAAAGTGCATCTCCTGAAAGATGGGAATCTGTAATGGGGATCTGGTCTGGCACTGTGGCATCCAATTAGATATTGGCTACACTGAGAGCACCAGAGTAGCTTACATAGCAACAGGGGTCTCTTCCCTGCAAATGCTGCCTTTAAGGCCATAACCCCTGGCTTCAAGGGTGTTTGATCCTACAGGCAATCTGGAATATGGTCTTTCATCTCAGTGTTGGTAACAGCTGTGTGAGGGCCTATTTGGTTAGCAGCATTGATATCATGGCATTTCTGCTTATTGATTCAGTACAAGAGTGGACTGTAAATGAAGGTGGAAGCATTCATCACTTCCACCCACTGCTGAGCATGTCTCTCCCACTGCAGCTTCTTCCTCCAGTGAATAAATATCCTGAAGCTGCTGGTTACTACACAACACAGTCCCATGAGTCCAAAGTAGAGTGAGACCCAGGCTGAGGTAGTAAAAGAAAGAAAAGAGGCAGCTGACTGACATGTCTGGCTGGGACCTGAAATGTTTCTCACTCCTCTCCTTGACTTGGCTCATTCATCCATCCATTCCCTCACTCCCTCCTTGCATATCTAACTCATTATTTTATTATTCAGTTAAAGCTAGGTGTGCAGGAAGCCTAAGAGTCCAGATTAGCCTGTTAGAGATAAGGGAAAATAGGTCTAGAGGGAAAATGACCTGCTGAGGCTCAGTCAGGACTTCTGGGTCCCAGTCCAGGACCCATCCAATCCCTCAGAATGATAAAGTGTACTTGAGGGCAAGACCCTCAAGGAACCACTTAACAATGGCACCGATGTATCTTTTCTGGTTTGGCAGAACATGCTTTCTCCCTTCTAAAACTTACTTTCCTAGAGGAGTCTGCCTCTTAACTCTTTAGCACTACATGCAGGTAGCCACTGTCAAATTGATACAAAGCATATTCCCTGAAAGCTTGTCCCCACATTCAAAGGACTTAAGGGATACTTACTGACAGGATTTCTCAGGTTCTCCATTTGAGGATCTATACCATTGAGACTTGTTACCAGGCCCATGGCTCAGCAACGAATCAACTGCCCCAAGAATCTGTCCACCAATGGGAGTCTTCAGAAGGCCCAAGCCCCATTGTTGCCTAATGATGATGTCACTGGGTTCTGAGCACCAAGGCTGGTGCTTATGAAGTGATTCTGAGTTGATGTAAGGAAGGGACTCCGTTTGTGGCATCTGATGAGCATAGTTCTCCTCCATCAAGTACTGGTCCACCCCACAATTGTCTGTTCCCAACACACACAGTCACAAAGCAACCCCCAGGATTGGGGCCTCACACACTCATGGGCTTATGACTCATGTTGATTATGAAGCCATTTCTAGGTATATTTTCCCGTGTGAATTTGGGCAGTGAGCACAGTGAATATTGGGCAGGTGTGCCCTCTAGATGTTGGTGAGCAAGACTTCAGGGGAAAAAATGTTCAGGGGCACCAAGTGGTCAAATCCACCTTCTTTGACTCCTACAGTCTCTCTTTTGCCTCCTCAGTGAGGGCTGGCAAAGTGTTTTCTCAGTATCACCAGACCCCATGTGAGCTCTTCCCTATGAGGTCTTGCATCTCTTCCTAGCTTCACCTCCCTACCCATCCCTCATATACCTTTTACTTCTTGGTATGCTAGATTCCCCAAAGACCCTGTTTATTCACATCTGGAGCTTGGCTCAAGCTGTTTGTTCACTCAGTAGTGCCTTTCCCATATTTCCACCAATGAACACCTCCTTATCAACCTAGGAGGTCAGCTATCCCTAATCTGTGAAAATTGTCCCTTCAGTTGATTTTCCTGAACCACATTATCTCCAGTAGTAAGAGAGTTGAACAGTTGTCTAATCCAACTCCTTATGTATGCTTCAGTATTGATGGCACAACTTTCCTACTCAGTATCCAATCCCCCAGAGTTCCATTGACTCAGGGACTTACTTACTACTACCTGAGGCAGCTTACTTCATTTAAGACCAGCTCAGATTGAAAACCTTTTCCTAATCAAGGCTAGATCAGCCTCCCACTAGGTTGTACCAGTGGTCCTTACTTGGCCCCTTGTCACTGTTCAGTTACTCCCATCTTTATCAGTAGCCAGAATGATCCTTTTAAGAATGGATTGTGTTACTCTGCTTAAACATACCATTACTTCCCCCTCTCACTCAGATTGCTTCCTACATGCTGCAGGCTGGTCCTGGAAATGCCTTAGTCTCTCACCCTGTGGTCCACGTGTGCTCTCCATTCAAGTGACTGATTAATTTCTATTCTTCTGTTTAGGACTTGTGAAGAAGGCAAGGCAAGAAATAGGTTGCTGCAGTTGCAGATCCAGAGTTTTGCCAGAGGACCTCAGATTCCTGCAGGCTGCCAGGGCCCGAACCAGGATGTGACCACAAAGAATATGAGGAAGGGGAGCTCTGCCTGTTCCATGTTTCTCACTTCTGGTCAGCACACCCACATTCAGCTCATCAAAGTTTAGGAGCTGTGGTATTGCATTCACAGTCATCAGAAAAAGAATTACATGAATTACAGCACCCAACTTTTCAGATCTGAGAATGTTTGACATGTCAGGTGTCATGAGGAATCAGATTTGTGCTCAGAAGTAGCCCATCAAAATAAAAGGAAAGTACTTCTGTAGAAGTGTATGTTACCAAATCCGGTCTACAGAACAATCAAACCTGGGTGGGCAGTCCACATTCTTTTATCCCTAATGCAGCTTTGACCCTTGTTCTGATAAAACAAATTTAGTGGTAAAATGTATGCATTTGGCTGTAGTTGAATATAATTGAGACACTTCACTTCTGTCTAAAATTTACTTAAAAATAGATCTTAATCCTTCTGAAAACCATTAACATATAATGGTAGGATCATTGGATTAGAAGAGCACTTGACTTTGGTTTGGAAGGGACATAATTAGTTAATATTGGCAGATGCCTTACCTCCATTATGGACATAACAAAGGCACTAGACTGTTGGCTTTGAGCTCTTCTCAAGTAAGTATCATTCAGTTTGGTAAATCAATATAGCCTCCCTTGGTTTCTTTTGATTGGGAAAAAAATCTACAGTGGGAGGCTTTATCCTAACATTTGGTGCTACACAATCTTATGGAACCAGTCTTTTAGCTCCAGCTTGGTAGCATGTAGTCCCAGACCAGGATTTTTGTACATGTCCTGTTGGTGGCTATGCCATGCGGACTACACCACGATGGCACCCGGCAGCCAGCCAGAAGTTGTTTTGATCACATCAGCAGTGAGGAGGTTGATTAATATAAGCACACCCAGGTGAATTATCATTGGCTGTATTCCATTAAGTCCATGCACACAATATGTGCACAGGTGTTCCCGAGTACTCCTGCACAGGCCTGCTCATTTTAACCTTTGCTGTGATAGGGCAGCTGACTCCTCGCCTGATCTCAACTGGCGCGGCCCCGCCCTCCACCTCCTGGAGGGAATATAAGCAGGCGGTAGGCAGAAGGCAAGGAGAAGCAGCTAGCAGAGAAAAGAAGCAGCTAGCAGAGAGAAGCAGCAGCAAGCAGAAAGAAGCAGCAGTAAGCAGCAAGCAGGAGGCAGGAGGCAGAAGGCAGATGGCAGATCGCAGAGCAGAGGACTAAGCATGCACCTCTAGTTCACAGGATGCAGGATGCACCTCTAAGAAGCAGCAGCATAACTCTAAGAAGAAATAGATCTCTGATAAGCATAGAAGCCTGTCTTACTCTAAAACTTTCTCTATAAGCAAAGCCTATCTTTCTCTCAAAGAAGCCCCTCTTCCTCTAAAATCAAGCAAGCTTTTCTTCCTCTATAAGCTAGAGAATAAGCAAGCAAGCAAGGAAGCAGCACAGAAATAGAAGTAGTTTACTTCCAGTCCACCTCCAATAATACCCATGCAATTGTTGCTGCAGGTGATAACAAATATCCGCAGGATTGTTGCTGCGGGCGGTGACAATGTCCCAGCATTTTTAAAGGTCATTCATGTCCAGCTTTTAAGCTCTTGTATTATGACTGCTTCAACTCTTTCCATCTGAATAATTTATAATGCTAACTTGTACCCTAGGCTGTGTGCCCCTTATTCAAAATGTTTGGGGAGTTTCAAGATGGCGGCCTAGAGGGTGGCTGCATTTCATGTTTCTCCAGGACTCAGGATTCAAAAGAGGAGATATTGAGACACTTGGGACCAACTCAAAGCAGCCGGGTGACTCTCACCCGCTGGGAAGGCGTCCCGGATGGGACGGTGGTCCCGGAACGCAGGGAACTTTGTGAAATAGAGCTGCCGGCGAGACATCCATCCCCCCGCTGGAGCAGTGAACTCGGACAACTGGGAACGCCGTAAAGGAGGCCACTCAGCACAGCGCTGGGACTCGGAGCAACAACTGGGGCTCCGGCGGCTGCCCAGGGGAGGAGTGGCGAGGAGAGCTGTGTGGACTCACAACACCGGGGCCTGCCCTGAGGAGGAGGAGGAGGAGCGTGGCCGCTTGGATTCAGAGTGACTGCACCAGAGCTACAGGTGGTTGCCAGAGGAGAAGCCGTGCGGCGAGCTGTTTGGACTCAGAACGACTGCTACTGAACACCAGGGCCTGCCCTGAGGACAAGGAGGAAGAGGAGCGTGGCTGCTTAGATTCGGAGTGACTACACCAGAGCTACAGGCAGTTGCCAGAGGAGGGGCTGTGTGGCGAGCTATTTGGACTCAGACCACTTCTGAACACCGGGGCCTGCCCGGAGGAGTAGGAGGAGGAGGAGGAGGACCGTGGCGGGTCGTTTGGACTCGCAGTGACTGCATTGGAGCTCCAGGCGGCTGCTCAGAGGAGAAGGCGAGTGGTGAGTTGTTTGGACTTAAAGTGACAGCGCCTGAACACAGGGGGGCTGCCTGGAGGGAAAGCGCGGTGGGTCGCTTGGTCTCGAGTGGCCGCTCCAGAGCTCCAGGCGGTTGCCCAGAGGACGCGTTCAGCGGGTCACGTGGATTCAGAGCAACTCAGAGTGACTGCTCCTGAACCCCCGGGGGGTTATCTGGAGAAGGAGGAGGAACGGGGAGGGTCACTTCGACACGGAGTGATTGATTGCCCAGGGCTATGGGTGGTTGGTGGTTGGAGGAGGCACATAATGAGTTTCTTGGACTCCTAGTGACCGCACCAGAATACTGGGCGGCTGTCTGGAGGAAGAGGCGTGTGGCGGGTCTCTGGGTCTCAGAGCGATTGTACGGGGCCCCAGGTGGCTGCTCAGAGGAGGGGCCGCATAGCCAGGTGATTAGAAGCAGAGCAGGGTCCCAGGATCTAGGAGGCTTCTGGGTGGAAGAGCCGCACAGAGACAGGCTTAGGGGCAGAGCGAAGATTCCAGGACTGCGGGCAGATTCTCTGAGGAGGGGCAGCCTAAGGATAATCATCTGTGAAGGGTGAGGCTCCCAGGCCCAGGAGGTAGGGCCGGGCCCCTGGGAACTTTGCAGAGGAAGGCAGCCCAGCCCAGGCGGTAGCTGTAAATTGAGGGGAAACTCTAGGAGGGAATTAACCAGCGAAACCTCCCCACCGGGTGAGTCTTCCCTGCCGGGTGAGGTTTCCCCACAAGGATGGTAAAACCAGAGACTCAGGCCCAAACAGGCCTTGCCTCAGCCTGCAGCCTAGGTCCCCTTTGGATGACCATTGATCAACAAGTGGAGGCACCTCTGCCCACTAGCAGGGATTATACCCCACCTGAAGGCCACCACTCCTAGAGAGGCAGCTTCCTTGTGGAGCACCGCATTATCAACTTCCTCCAAGACTTCAGCCTACTGAAGGCTAAGGGAGGATATATATAGAAATCTTCAGGGACATTGTAAGTCAATAGAGGAAATCTGCAATATCTCAGCGGTCCACTGATACCTGAACAATATGAGAAAACAAGGAAAGAAAATGCTGCACACAAATCTAGATGTTACATCAATAAAACCCAATGACAGCATGGCAGAAGAAATGACAGAAAAGGAGTTCAGAATGTTCATAATTAAAATGATCAGAGAAGCAAATGATGAGATGAAAGAGCAAATGCACGCACTGAATGCTGAGATGAAAGAGCAAACGCAGGCATTGAATGATCGCACCAATCGACAATTAAAAGAGCAAATACAGGAAGCAAAAGATCATTTCAATAAAGTGTTAGAGATATTGAAAAAAAACCAAACAGAAATCCTTGACATGAAGGAAACAATAAACCAAATTAAGAACTCCATAGAAAGCATATCCAATAGGATAGAACACTTGGAAGACAGAACTTCAGACATTGAAGACAAAATATTTAACCTTGAAAACAAAGTTGAACAAACAGAGAAGATGGTAAGAAATCATGAACAGAATCTACAAGAACTATGGGATATCATGAAAAGGCCAAATTTAAGAATTATTGGGATTGAGGAAGGCCTAGAGAAACAAGCCAAAGGAATGAACAATTTATTCAATGAAATAATATCAGAAAATTTCCCAAATCTGAAGAATGAAATGGAAAATCAAGTTCAAGAGGCTTATAGGACTCCAAATACACAAAATTACAACAGACCCACACCAAGGCACATTATAATGAAAATACCTAACATACAAAATAAAGACAGAATTTTAAAGGCTGTGAGAGAAAAGAACCAAATTACATTCAAGGGGAAACCAATACGGATATCAGCAAATTTTTCAATCCAGACCCTAAAAGCTAGAAGAGACTGGAACAACATTTTTCAAGCCCTGAAAGAAAATGGATGCCAACCAAGAATCTTATACCCAGCAAAACTTACCTTCAAATTTGACGATGAAATAAAATCTTTCCATGATAAACAAAAGCTAAAAGAATTTACAAAAAGAAAGCCAGCATTACAGAACATTCTCAGCAAAATATTCCATGAGGAAGAGATGAAAAACAAAGAAGCAAATCAGCAAAGGGAGGAATTATCCTAAAGGAATTGTCAAATAAAGGAGGAAACAAGTTGTGTCAAACATATAAATAAATAAAATTTTAAAAATGAACCAAATGACCGGGAAACCAAATCATATCTCTATAATAACCCTGAATGTTAATGGCCTGAATTCATCAATCAAAAGACATAGACTGGCAGATTGGATTAAAAAGAAAGATCCAACAATATATTGCCTGCAAGAGACTCACCTCATAGAAAAAGATACCCATAGACTAAAGGTGAAAGGATGGGGAAAAACATACCATGCACATGGACTCAGCAAAAAAGCTGGAGTATCCATCCTCATTTCCGATAATGTGGACTTCAAGCCAAAGTTAGTCAGAAGGGATAAAGAAGGTCATTTCATACTGCTTAAGGGAAGCATAAATCAGCAAGATATAACAATCATAAACATCTATGCCCCAAACAGTGGCTCATACATATATGTCAAACAAATCCTTCTCAATTTCAGAAACCAAATAGACCATAACACAATAATACTAGGTGATTTTAACACGCCTCTCTCACCACTGGATATATCTTCCAGACAAAAATTGAACAAAGAAACCATAGATCTCAATAACACAATCAATAATTTAGACTTAATGGACATTTATAGAATATACCATCCAACCAAGACCAAATACACTTTCTTCTCAGCAGCACATGGATCCTTCTCTAAAATAGACCATATATTATGCCACAAAGCTAATGTAAGCAAATACAAGAAGATAGAGACACTAGCATGTATTCTATCAGATCATAATGGATTGAAGTTAGAAATAAATGAAAGAGTAAAACACAGAAACTATTCCAACATCTGGAGATTAAACAATATGCTATTATATGATGAATGGATAACAGAAGATATTAGGAAGGAAATTAAAAAATTCTTAGAGGTAAATGAGAACAAAGAAACATCATATCACAATCTCTGGGACACTATGAAAGCAGTACTTAGAGGGAAATTTATTTCATGGTGCGCATTTAATAAAAGAAGTAAAACTCAACAAATAAACGACCTAACACTACAGCTCAAAGCCCTAGAGAAAGAATAACAGAACAGCACCAAAAGTAGTAGAAGACAGGAAATAGTTAAACACAGAGCTGAAATCAATGAAATTGAAACAAAGAAACAATACAAAAAATTGACAAAATAAATAGTTGGTTCTTCAAAGAAATAAACAAAACTGATAAACCTTTAGCCACACTAACAAAGAGAAGACGAGAGAAAACCCAAATCACTAAAATTCGGAATGAACAAGGAATATCACAACACACAGGATTGAAATACAAAACATAATTAGAAGCTATTTTGAAAATCTATACTCCAACAAAATAGAAAATTTCGAACACATCAACAGGTTTCTAGAGACATATGAATTGCCTAAACTGAACAAGCAGGACATACACAATTTAAATAAATAAATTTCAAGTACTGAAATGGAAGAAGTCATCAAAAGCCGACCAACAAAGAAAAGTCCGGGACCAGATGGGATCTCAGCTGAGTTCTACAAAACCTTTAAAGAAGAGCTCATTCCAATACTTCTCAAAGTATTCCATAAAATAGAAGAGGAGGGAACCCTCCCAAACTCATTCTATGAAGCCAATATCACACTGATACCTAAAGCAGACAGAGACTCATCAAGGAAAGAAAATTTCAGACCAATATCCTTAATGAACATCGATGCAAAAATTCTCAACAAAATTTTAGCAAATCGCATACAAAAATATATTAAAAAGATAGTGCACCATGTTCAAGTGGGTTTCATCCCAGGGATGCAAGGTTGGTTCAACATCAGGAAATCAATAAATGTAATTCACCATATTAATAGACTTAAAGTCAAGAATCACATGATTATTTCAATAGATGCAGAAAAAGCATTTGATAAAATACAGCACCCCTTCATGCTCAAAACACTAGAAAAAATAGGGATAGTGGGAACATTCCTTAACATTGTAAAGGCCATTTATGCTAAGCCCATGGCTAATATCATTCTAAATGGTGAAAAACTGAAAGCATTCCCCCTAAAAACTGGAACAAGGCAGGGATGCCCTCTTTCACCACTTCTATTCAACATCGTTCTTGAGACTCTGGCCAGAGCAATTAGACAAACCAAAGAGATTAAAGGGATACGAATTGGAAAAGAAGAACTCAAACTATCCCTGTTCGCTGATGACATGATTATATATTTAGAGGAACCTGGAAATTCCACCAGAAAACTCTTAGAACTCATAAGTGAATTCAGTAAAGTAGCAGGTTACAAGATCAATGCCCATAAATCCAACGCATTTTTATACATAATTGATGAATCTTCAGAAAGAGAAATTAGGAAAACTACCCCATTCGCAGTAGCCTCGAAAAAAATAAAATACTTGGGAATCAATCTCACAAAAGAGGTGAAAGACCTCTACAATGAGAACTATACAACACTAAAGAAAGAAATTAAAGAACACCTTAGAAGATGGAAAGATCTTCCATGTTCCTGGATAGGAAGAATTAATATTGTCAAAATGGCCATACTACCTAAAGTGCTATACAAATTCAATGCAATTTCAATTAAAATCCCAATTTTGTACCTTACAGAAATAGAGCAAGCAATTATGAAATTCATCTGGAAGAATAAGAAACCCAGAATAGCTAAAGCAATCCTTAGCAGGAAGAGTGAAACAGGGGGTATTGCAATACCAGATCTTCAACTCTACTACAAAGCAATAGTAACAAAAATGGCATGGTATTGGTACCAAAATCGAAAGGTAGATCAATGGTACAGAATAGAGGACACGGACACAAACCCAAATAAATACAATTTTCTCATACTAGACAAAGGGGCCAAAAATATGCAATGGAGAAAAGATAGCCTCTTCAACAAATGGTGCTGGGAGAATTGGAAATCCATATGCAACAGACTGAAACTAAACCCATATCTCTCACCATGCACGAAACTAAACTCAAAATGGATTAAGGACCTCGGAATCAGACCAGAGACCCTGCAGATTATAGAAGAAAAAGTAGGTCCAAATCTTCACCTTGTTGGTCTAGGATCAGACTTCTTAACAGGACTCCCATAGCACAAGAAATAAAAGCTAGAATCAACCACTGGGATAGATTCAAACTAAAATCTTTCTCTCAGCAAAGGAAACTATCAGCAATGCGAAGAAAGAGCCTACAGAGTGGGAGAATATCTTTGCCAATCATTCTTCAGATAGAGCACTAATCTCCAGAATCTATAAAGAACTCAAAAAACTCTACTACAAGAATTCAAATAATCCAGTCGACAAATGGGCTAAGGAAATGAATAGACACTTCACAGAAGAAGATCTACAAGCAATCAACAAACATGGAAAAATGTTCAACATCTCTAGTAATAAGAGAAATGCAAATCAAAACCACCCTAAGATTCCATCTCACCCCAATTAGAATGGCAATTATCAAGAATACATGCAACAACAGGTGTTGGCGAGGATGTGGGGAGAAAGGTACACTCATACATTGCTTGTGGGGCTGCAAATTAGTGCAGCCACTCTGGAAAGCAGTGTGGAGATTCCTTAGAAAACTCAGAATGGACCCTCCATTTGACCCAGCTATCCCACTCCTTGGCCTATACCCAAAGGACTTAAAATCAGCATACTACAGAGATACAGCCACATCAATGTTCATAGCTGCTCAATTAACAATAGCCAGACTGTGGAGCCAACCTAGATGCCCTTCAATTGATGAGTGGATAAAGAAACTGTGGTATATATATACAATGGAATATTACTCAGCCATAAAGAATGATAAAATTATGGCATTTGCAGGCAAATGGATGAAATTGGAGAATATCATGCTAATTGAGATAAGCCAATCTCAAAAAGCCAAAGGACGAATGATATCGCTAATAAGTGGAGGATGACACATAAGGGGGGGGAGGGAAGGGTTAGTATTAGTGTTAGAGTTAGGGTTAGGGAGGGGGGCAAGTATGGAGGAAGGAAGTACTGTATAGAGGGAAAAGAGGGGTGGGAGGGGTGGGGGGAAGGGAAAAAATAACAGAATGAATCAAACAACATTGTTCTATGTAAATTTATGATTACACAAATGGTATACCTTTACGCCATGTACAAACAGAGAAACAACATGTATCCCATTTGTTTACAATAAAAAAAAAGTGTTTGGAACTAGAAGTGTTTCAGATTTCAAATATTTGCATACATACATTGAGATAACTTGGGTATGGGTAGTCCATTCGCAAGATAAAACACTTATTTTTTTGTATACATCTAGCTTGCTATTTAGGAATGTGTGGATTCTTTTCTCCCTTTATTGTTGTGTTTTTTGCAGTTGCCAGTCTTGAACTGAGAACCTTGCACATGCTAGACAAGCACTATGCCACTGAGTTACATCCTCAGCCTCTGATGTAATCTTATGCAGTATATGTATACACCTTCTTTTTTCTGGTACTGGGGATTGAACTCAGTGGCACTTAACTACTGGGCCACATATCCAGCTCCTTTTACCTTTTTATATTTTATTTAGAGACAGGGATTTGCTAAGTTGCTTAGGGCCTCATTATATTGAGTGCCCTTAAACTCCCAAGTCTCCTGCCTCGGCCTCCTGAGCTGCTGGTATTCCTGGCATGTTCCACCACACTCAGCACACCTTCATTTTGACTGTGACCCATCACATGGGGGCATGTGGGATTTTCCTCTTATGTGATTTTGGCAATCAAGAAATGGCAGATTTTTGAGTATTTCAGGTTTTTTCATTAGGAATGGTCGAACTGCATAACATACTCCAGTGAGGATCATCAATTGGAAAACTTAAAGTAATATAATCTTGATTCACCTTCACTTGTCTATAGACATCTCAATCCAAATCTTTAACTTCATAGTCACTACACTATTTAATTTTCAACTATTTATCTTATATTAATACATGAATTAATGCCCTAAAAGACCTTTGATACTAGTATAATTGGGTGTTAGATTTGATTATACTAAAGCATACATGATTTTACAGATCAAATACAGAGTTTCACATCAAAGCCATCAGCCCCGTCAAAAGTTTCAGTTTCTTGGAGACCGAATTGTGAAAGCTCCCCAAATAAGGGCTGTCTTCCTACCAAGTATTTCTGGCATTGAAGGTAAAATGTGTACGTTGGGGTGATTGTGGGACTGTTTCAAGTAATAACTGTTCTGTTTTTTTTACTTACCAAAAAATTCATCTAACATTTATTGAGTACTTCCCATGGACACTTGTTAGGTATCATGGCATAATCCTGATGACTATCCTGTGAACATAAATATTCATATGCAATTCCCATTTTACTGATGGGGAAACTTCCTAAGTCTGACCATCAAATAATTGATTAAGGCAGAATTCAAGCTGAGACTCTATGATGGCAAAGCTTGCATTCTTAATCAGTGTACCATCCATTTTCTACTTTGATATTTCTTGCGAGCTTCATTCATTCACTAAGTGCCTCTTTAGAGCACATAGTAAACAGTGAGGATACCACAGAAGATTCAGCCTCACTTTCTTTCCTCAGAGATATTATAGTATAATCAAGAGGGCAGGAAAGCAAACATGATACTGTGAAAATAGTAAAATAAATTAAAAAATAACCCAGTTTTACAGGCCCTTCCAAAAATGAGGAGCTGTTTTCCAAATATTAGTAAAATATACAGTAGGAAGTATTTGATTCACAGAAATATATTTGCTTTATTTCTAATAGTATATTTTACTCAGTGTGATGTTAAAACATTTTTTCCATTTGCTAAGTCCCAGTAAAATCACCCATTTCCTCTACCTGTGTTTCTCTTGCTCTTCACTTTTGCTTAAATGCCATTCCACCAGAAAACATTACCTCTCAGGACTAGAGTAACCACCTCGTGTATGCTATTGGAGTTTGCCCATGTTTAGCACATGTCAGTCTTGTGATTTCCTGGAGTGATATAAAATTGAACCATGGTTAAGTTCCACATCTATGGACACATTTCTTGGTGCTCATGAATATATATCAGACAAATGAATGAGTTACCTACACATGCAATTAGTGCTTCATTAATTCCACAAGACTGGCCAGGATATAGATGGGAAGCTGACCTGCCAGGAAGTACTTAAGTTCTAAATTGTCAGAACCGGGAGCCTGAAACAGTGGCCAGGATGTCATAGCAGGCTTAAGTGGGACCCATTTTGCCTATGGCCCAGAAAGACCCACACAGGAGACAAAGCAAGATCAATCTCCACCAAGGTCTAGAATCTCCAGACCCTTGAATCCAAAGTTGATGAATGCCAGCCTATTCCACTTTGAATGGCATAGTTTTCAAATGCTTTGCCATCATTTCACAGCAGCATTGTTAATAGAGTTCTTCAGGGAAAAGAATCAAAACCAGAGTATCAGGATTTTGAGTGGAAGGGGATGTTGGGATAGTCAATGTAAGTGACTTTCTGGAAGGTAAACTCTGTCCTAATTCCTGAAGGGAATTGCATAAAACAGAACAATCAGGAGGGCTGAACATTTGGTTTGTCTTTTTCATTTTTTTTGAACCTCATAATGAACCAAGGTACAGCTTAACTACTAAGCCATATATTCTGTCTTTTGTATATTTCTATTTATGGACAGGGTCTGGCTAAGTTGCTTAGGTCCTGAATAATTTGGTGAGACCAATTTTGAACTCAAGATTCTCCTGCCTCAGACTACCCAGTCCCTGAGGTTACAGGTGAGAGCCACCACTCCAACTGGGCCTTTAATTTTGACCTGATATCTGCTGTCAGTATGTTTGTTAGGGGTGGCCATGAGAAGGGAGAGTGGGTTGTAAATGAATTTTTTGTGGTTGTGAAAGGTTGGGGGATAGGATTTGAATTCACCCAACAGTCTTCTTAAATGTTAATAACCTGAGAATGTAATTTATCCCAACTGTCCCAGCCTTTCCTCTGGCCCCATTCTACTGTACATCACTAAGGGGTTTCTATGGTTAGAGTTCAGTCACAACCCTTTTTCAGTTGACTAAGCCTGGCCTGTTTCAATAATGACTCACCCCAGAACCACAGGTCTTGACAGGTGACTAAAGCTTTTGTGAGTATTGCTTTCAAATAAGGAAGTTTAAAATCTTGAGAAAGTAATTTGTTTAGTATAGTGATGGTTTTCTTCCAAAGCTTTCCACAGAGGTCAGACTGTAAGAGAACCAGTCATCTGCCATTTGGATTTTCTACAGATATTCCAGCTCATCAGTGCTTATCAACCTTTTTTCCTCTATTGAATCATGTCAGTATAATGTTGTTGGAAAAGCAGGAGACTTCAAATGGAAGCATCATTACAATTAGTGTTCTCAATAAAAAGCTGGGGTACAAGTTCTCACTGCTTCCCCAGCTACCTGGCCTATTTATAGTAGGCATCCCCAGGCATGGGACCACTATTAGTTATCAGAATTCACATGAATAGCAGATGTGATATGTTGATCAACCATTTCTTGATAAAGTCATGTTGTAACATGACTGCTTCAACTTTTTCCATCTGAATAATGTATAATGCTAACTTGTACTCTAGGCTGTGTGTTCCTTTTTCAAAATGTTTGGGACTAGAAATGTTTCAGATTTCCAAATATGTGCATATATACAATGAGATACCTTGGGTATGGGTAGTCCATTTGCAACATGAAACATTTATTTTTCATATACACCTTGCTTGCTATTTAGGAGTGTTTGGATTCCTTTTATCCCTTATTGTGATTTTGCTGTTGCGAGGCTTGAACTGAGGACCTTGCACATGCTAGGCAAGCACTCTGCCACAGAGTTACATCATCCCCAGCTTCTGATGTATTCTAATGCAGTATTTGTACTTTTTTCTGGTACTGGGGATTGAACCCAAGGGCACTTAACTGCTGGGTCATATCCCCAGGTCATTTTACCTTTTTACATTTTATTTAGAGACAGGGTTTTGCTAAGTTGCTTAGGGCCTCACTCAATTGGCTGGCCATAAACTCCCAATTCTCCTGCCTCAGGTCCCTGGGCTGCTGGGATTATAGGAGTGGCTGGGGCCTCAGAGCCAGGCCCTGTGAGGATCCCTCCCCAGCACAGCCAATCCCAGGCAGGATTGCCCTAACCTTCATGTACAGACTGGGCAGCAATTATGGGAGTCCCCTAAATCCACATGGCCCTCACAGTTTGGGCCAGACATGCTTGGCCACTTTTTGGGAAGCCCACCATACAGTGAGCCATGGGAGTTTCCAGCTAAAGAAGATGCCCAGCCCCTCATGGCTACCTGTGTTTTCCAAAGCCATAGTACTCTCTGTTCCAGCATTGAAATGTGACTATACCTCTATCCACAAAATTTTTTGAGGTCCTGGGGCCTGGAAAACATGAAGCTTCTCAGGAAATTCCTGCTGCTCACCATGCCTGAATCAGAGGGAATCCTCCTTGTTCACAGACTCCTGACACAGCTGGAGAACAGACATCCCAGTGAGTCTGAGCCCTCTGATGATGGGACCTGGGGTGATGACTGAGGGTGTGTAAAGAGGAATCTGTGCTGGTGCCAGCATAATCTGGCATTTGGTCCCCAGCCAGACAGGCCTTTTGTGTTGCACCTGGTGGACCCTAGTCTGGGTTGGCATCCTGTTGTGGAGAGAGGGGCTGAGCTGTCCTCAGAAGTATGTTTCTAGTGCCATTGGAAAAGGCTCAAGGAAAGGAAGTCATGCTGGGTTGTTTCTCCTGTAATGCTAGCACCACCTCAAGTGAGAGAACTGCCTCCAGCAGCAGTGGCCCAGGTTACCTGCTTACATTTCAGGCAGCATATCACCAAATTCCCTGTGATGGAGGAACAATACCCCTCATAACTGGAGGATGGCTGAACTCTAGCACCATCCACACAGGGAGACATTGAGCCACCAGTGGCCACTGTGACCCTTCAGGAATAGAAGGCAGCTCAGCTGTCACTAAGCAATCCAGAGGACACTGAATATTGTCCTCCATTTGATAAAGATGGTGATCCAAGCTGCCATCCCACCATTTCCAAGAGAGCTATTTTCCTGGCAGCAACATAAATTTCAGGCACCAAAAAGCCAGAGGCAGAAGGTCAGGAAACTATCAGGCCAGCAGCCCTCCACTTCTCCTGGAAGGTTTTCTGCTGCCCTAGTCCTATGGTCGTCTATGGCACCTCCCACTTCCCGAGGATTACCCACTACCATATACCTCACTACAGCTAACCATGCCCTCCTTTCTGAACTGGTCCACTTTATTTTTCATGTTGT
This sequence comes from Sciurus vulgaris, assembly GCF_902686455.1. Lineage (NCBI taxonomy): Eukaryota > Metazoa > Chordata > Mammalia > Rodentia > Sciuridae > Sciurus > Sciurus vulgaris. The sequence goes on along the minus strand of NW_027632915.1, from coordinate 1,238,815 downwards.
TAACTTTTTCCATTGTTTAGGATGACATTGTAAGTGTTTTTAGTAACAAACTATTATATTGACATAAAAGTGCTCAATCCATTCACCAGGCTCTGCTGCCAACAGCACTGTGTAGCTGAAGATGGATCCCCATAGAGCACATGGCTCCTGAGGGGGAGGACACACACAGGTCATCCATGAGGAGGTGAGTTCAAGGACCTGGGTATGGGGCACAGGTGACTGCCTAAAAGGTGGTGAGGATTTCAGGTCATTATATCTCTTATTGTGATCTGTGATGTTAACTATGTTAACTGCCATGTAGGAAATACATGCCCTATCCACATCAGATAGCAAGCTTAGTGTGTGTGTTCTTATTGCTCCACAGATCATGTCTCATCATCCTCTTATTCCCTAAGATACAGCTTTAAAGCTAGACCAGTTGACAACACAGAAATGGCCTATATGGTTTAAATCAAAGAAAGAGTCTCATGGTGTGCACGCTACATGACAAGCTGTGCCTCTTGCACTAGTTAGTCCACTGAGAATGCAAAGGAAATGTTCCTGAAGGAAATGAAAGTGCTGCTCTAGAGCATATGTGAAAGATAAGTAAAACAAACAGGCTTATGACTGCTATGGAGAAAGTTTTCATCGTCTGGAGATAAGATGAAACACCCACATTTCCTTATGCCAAAGTCAAATCCAGATTGTTCTAATGTCAGGAGAAGTGAGAAAGCTCCAGGCAGAGTTTGGTTCCTGATGTTTAATGCAAGAGGCCCATCTCCACAAAATAAAAGTGCAAGGTGAAGCAGCAAGTGCTGAAGGAGAAGCTACACTCTTGTTAAGCTGTTTGATGAAGACGTGCTATGGAGTTACTAGGTGTCCCCCAGAGCTCATGGGTGAGACAGTGTAAGAAAGTTCAGAGGTGAAATGATTTGGTTATGAGAGCCTGAACCCAATAAGGGCATTACTCCCCTGGCAGGGATGGATAGGTAACACACATAGAAAAGGATGTTCTCCACTCTCTCCAAGCCTGGAGGGGTAAATGACACCTGTGGAGGTGTCCAGTGGCTGTGAAAAAAGTCTGGTTGCAGAGATGGAAGTGTACAGTGGCCATCCTCAGCTTCACAGCAGGTTCCACAGCAGGGGTCCAGATTGGGGGTGCCCAGGAACCATGGGTGGTGTCAGGATCCAGCTGCAGGGGCATCCAATTGCAGGGAAGTCAATGATCAGTGAGCCTCGGTGTCCAAAGAAGTTTGGCTAGGCCAGTTGTATCTGTGGCAGCATGGAGCCTTGGCCTCAGGCTGGAAGGCCACAGCAGGGGCAATGGGCAATCCAGCTTTGGTGTTGGGCATCTGTGGAGGCATCAGTATCCAGAGTCCAGTATGGCAGCGGTGGCAATGGCAAGTGAGGAGTCTGTAGGTGGCAGCAGCAGGCTAGGTGTCTGGCTGAGAGGGTCCTCATCCTTTGGTGGTGGCAGAAGTCTGGTTACAGTGCAGTAACAGTGGGGGCAGCATTGCAGGTGGCAATATTGGGACTCCAGCAGCTGCAGTTCTGCTGGTACTACAGCGACAGCTTGGGGCAGTGGGCCTCAGAGCCAGAGGGTGACTGGAGGCTGGGGTGGCCACTGCAGTGGCTACTTCAGGCCACTGGTCCTGCCCCTGGCAGAGCCTGCTTGCTCAGGAAGCAGGACACAAGAGGCAGTGGTACACAGACAGCTTCTGAGGACCTTATGTTGCACATGCCAGCAGTGCCTCACACTGGCCTGGAGCTCACTGGGTGGCTGCTCGCCCTGCATCCTGGTTCATCCTGTCCTTCTCTGGGTTTCATTCTCTACAGAGGGAGTAGGTCTGCTGCCAGCTGGGGCAGCCCTTTATTTTTCTTTTAATGTTTGAGCATTTTTTTTTTTATTTTAACAGATTGCATTTTGATTCATTGTACACAAATGGGGTACAACTTTTTATTTCTCTGGTTATACATGATGTAGTCACACAATATATAATCATATATATACACAGCATAATGTTTGTCTCATTCTACCATCTTTCCTACCCCCACTGCAGTCCCCCACTTTATTTCCCTCTCCACAATCCACTGCTCCTCCAATCTTCCCTTACCTCCTCCCCCACCCCTGTTATATATGAGAGAAAATATTTGGCCTTTGGAATTTTGAGATTGGCTTATTTCACTTCACATGATACACTCCAACTCCACTCATTTACCAGCAAATGCCATAATTTTATTCTTCTTTAAGGGTAATATTACATTATGTATATATACCTCAATTTCTTTATCCATTCATCTACTGAAGGGCATCTAGGTTGGTTCCACACTCTAGCAATTGTGAATTGAGCTGCTATAAACATGGATGTGACTGCATCACTGTAGTATTCTGATTTTAAATTCTTTGTGTATAAACTGAGGAGTGGAACAGCTGGTCAAACAGTGAGTCCATTTCAAGTTTTCTGAGGGATCTCCATACTGCTTTCCAGAGTGGTCACACTAATCTGCAGTCCTACCAGCAATGTATGCATGTACCTTTCTCCCACGTCCTCACTAACACTTATTGTTGCTTGCATTCTTGATAATTGCCATTCTGACTAGAGTGAGATGAAATCTTAGGGTGATTTTGATTTGCATACCTCTAATTACCAAAGATGTTGAACTTTTTAAAATATATTTGTTGATTGCTTGTATATCTTTTTCTGTGAAGTGTCTGGTCAGTTTCTTAGCCCATTTATTAATTGGGTCCTTCATGTTTTTGAATTATCAATAACTTATGAAAATTTACACCAAAAATACAAAGAACCCAAACAATAAATGGGCTAAGAATTGGACACCTTTGAAGAGGACACCCATCTTCCCCAAACCCATTTTCCCTGGGCTGTGGTGGAGGGCAGCAGTGGGGGTGGGGCAGGTGGCTAGCAAATCCTCACCCTCAAAGTGCATCCCTGTGGAGGGAGAAGGGTGAAGGGCAGAGGCAGTGGAGGGAGCCCTCAGTCTTCATCTTCTGCCACCTTCAGCTGCAGAAATGCCATTTGAGGATGGAGATCTCCAATGTTCCACCAGCAATGTATGTGTGTACCTATGAGTGTAGGGGCATTCTGTTTCCACAGCCCCCATGGGTGTGATTGAGGAGTGTGGGAATTTTCTGCCAAGGCGCCACACCTGGCAGATGGCCTAGTTACCCTGCAGAGGCCTTAGCGGGGGATTGTTCCAGCAGCCACCTGGTGGGTTCATGGCCAGTGCAAGGTGCTGAGGTGTGGGCAGCATAAGGTCCTCAGCAGCTGAATTCCTCGCCCTCCTGGTTCTTGCTTCCTGAGCTGGTAGGGTCCACTAGGAGCAAGGCCAAGGGCCTGGAGTTCCCACCAGAGGTGCACGCCAGCTACTGGTCGCCATCTGACTGATGCTCACAGACCCTTGCCCTTGCCACCAGTGCCAGTCTGGAGCTCCTCACCACAGCCACTGGACTCCCCACATGACCAACAGATGCCGCCTTCACTGCCACTGTAGCCGGACTCCTGTCACCAGAGTAGGCTGAAGATACTCATGGCTGGATGCCTCTAAGTCACTCCTGCTTCTGGGCTGTCCTGAGGCCCTCAGCCTGTCCAGTATCAGACTTTTAAACCATAGCTGGACGTCTGTGTTGCCCGCCAGAGCCTAATGTCAATGCAATTGACCCCACGCCTGACACCTGACGCCCTGCAACTGATGCCAGCACCGATGCAGCTGTGTGTTGCTGCTACCAGGGCCAGACTCTGGAGCTCCACGCTGCTGCCACCAGACTCCAACATTGACACCAGACAGTGACACTCAGCACTGGATACTGACATCATCACAACTGAAGCCAGACTCCTGGCAGCACTGCAGGTCAAAAATGTTCATGTCTGGACACCTCTCTTGTCCCCACCGTAGCTTCTGGCTCTTCTGTTGCCATTGCCACAGTGACCACACTACAACTGCACTCCCAAACTGTAGCTGGATGCTGACACCTCCAGGGATGCCCTGAGGCCAATGCTCTACTCCTGACCTTGGCACATGGCACTCTATGCCCAAAGCAGCTGCATTTTGCTTTTGCTGCCACCACATACTGCAATTCCATGATGCTATCACTGCAGTGACTCCATCCCAGGGCTGCTACTGGCTGCCCAAGACCACAGGAGCTGAAAGATGGGCATTCTCCATAACTGTTGCCTTACCAGTGTCCATCGCATGTCACTTGCCTTTTGTCACCCAGAACCAGCCACCCATCCTTCTGGGCCCTTGAGGAGTTGGGGTGCTAACTCAGGGAGCTCATCGAAGGAAAACAAGTGCGTACTTTAAATAGAGGCTGCAGTCCTCACAGCAGGCAGAAGGGGCTAGGTGGGTCCATGGTGAGGGGCAGGGGTGGAGCCTGGGGGCTGCTGGCCAGGTGTGGACCTTGACTCATGGGGCAGGCTGGCGAGGGATCACTGGCTGCTTTGAGAGCCCAGTCCTGGGTGCACCTTCAGTTCTGGTATTTTCTCCGGATTTTCCCTCCCCATCCCCTTCCCCTACTACCCCCAACTCCTCCATGAATGGAACTCTGGGTTATGGAGACAGGGCCATCTGGGCACTGGGCCTCTGGACAGCAGTGTGAGGTCCAGGTACATTGAAGCACTCTGGTGACAGCCAGACATGCTGGACTCCACACACCTGGACTTAGGGAAAAGCTGCCTTTTGGGAAAATACCCTCTTAGATCTACCAAATTTCAACTGACTTTGGCTTCTTCCAAAAGATTATCAACAAAGGAAAGTATAAGTTAGCAAGTTTGTCTTGCTAAAGGGTAATGTGAGGAGAGGCAGAGACTTCAGGGTTGGTAGAGCTGAATTCAAATCCCTCTTAACTGGGTGACCTTGACCAGGGCACAGAACTAGGTACAAACTTGGTTTTGCATCTGGTAGAATAAAGATGGTGAGGATGATAAGCCTGGGGTAAATTAAGCTGTTGAGCACCACTTCAACTTGGGAGCCAGGTAGGCATTCAGCATTATTTCCATGCAGAAAAATATTCTGAGATTAAAGGTGACACACTTAGAAATGCACCTTTGGAAGACAACTGACCTGTGAGGCAGGGTGTTGAAATTCACTTCACATATTTAGATCAAATAACAATATGTGAAAAACCATAAGTGAAAGCATAAAGTTAGGTCAGGCTCATGAAATCGTAGGCTGTTTTACAAATTTGTTGAAAGTTACATTGAGATAAATCTATGTAGTTTAAGGCTTCTGGGATATCCCCCTCCTCTGGCACACACAGTCCACAATATGTCACTCTCCATTACAGTGTCACCAAATATATCAATATATGTATATACATGTACACAGATATACATTCTGCATTTTACTCCCTTTGGGCCTGTTTTGGGACCTTCTGAATACAGAATCACTTGTTTGCATATATGTTCTTTTTCAGCTTTCTCCCTTAGTTTGCAGCCCTTCAGCTGACAATCAGGAAGAAGGAAACACCAGACAAGCTTGAGGATCTGAAGGACACCAGCCCTGCTCTAGTCACTCTGGAAGTTGACCAGCATGTGCACACCCAAATCTTGAGGAAACACCAGCCCTGCTTCAGCCACTTGGGAGCTGACTGGTCAATGCGAGATGGAAGATAAACTAACCAATAGGACAAATGGACAGTTACATCTTCTAAGATGGTACTAATACTGAGATCATCACCACCCATTACTACTGTCATCTACATTGCCCTTTCCTTGGTCTTCACTACAGGACTGAGAACAATCAACCACATAGCTGACAATATCAGGAAACTAGCACATGAACCAGTTCACTCTTGAAAGTCCACCGAGGCTTGCGATCTAAGTTCACTAGTTGGAGGATGATTTTCTGTTCTTCGTGGATTCAAAATCTGACTTGACATAGTAGAGATTCTGCTGTTAACTTATTTTTTGCTTTCATGTTTCTCTTCCCTTTACATTAAAACTATTGGTTCTACCATGTCAAGAAGCTATTAAAAACAAAAAGGAGAAAGAGAACACCTAAGATATGACATTATATAAAGTTTTAAGGCAAGAAGTTAATGATGCTCTTTGATTGGTTTGAGCACCTTAGTTATGAAGGCCAGGTTCTCTTTTTTGTAAAATTAGGTCTGCAGGGCTGGTGTTGTAGCTCAGTGGTAGATCACTTGTCTAACATGTGTGGCACTGGGTTTGATTCTCATGACCACATAAAATTAAAAAAAATAAAGTAAAGGTATTGTGCCCATTTACAATCAAAAAAGAAAAAGTGAGTCTGCAATAAAGCTTTTTGTTATGGTTAGTTTCTGTTTTCTCAGTAAAAACTTGTGAAATCTCCTAAGAATGTGGAACACAAAGTTACTTATGTTAACCATTCTGTTGCATAACCATCTATTGAGTATAAGTCTCAGAGAATATCTAGACCTAGCATCATGAGATTTTTTGGCCTTAGCCCCTATGGATTGCTCCAGTCCAGTGGGTGGTAGGGTTTTGTGCCCATATCAGCCAAACCTGTGGGGGAAGTGCATCCCTCCAGGCTCACACAGGAGCAAAACATCAAAGAAGTTCTCCAGTGTCCTTTCCTCATGATGCCCACAGGCCCACTCTCGCTTCTGTAGCCAGGTTCCTCACACCTGCCCTGTTCCCCATACCCAGAGCTACTTCCACCTCTTCTCACCTCCATTCCCCTCTACTCTCCCCATGACTCTGCACACCATCAAGAATAGCCTCACACTAAGACATGGAGAGTACACAAGCCAGAAATAGCACAACTGTCCATCAACAGAGCAAGGGTGTGTATCTCATGAGACACTCATGCACAGGACTTAATACAGCAACAGTGAGTGAACAGGCAACATACAACCAGATGATGACACACAAAGTATTTAGTGAAATGAAGAAAATGTGCTCTATGTTTCCATCCTTAAGACTTTCAAAACCAGGGGAGACAAAACAGTTCTTTGGGGTGTGAGGACATGGCAATGACACCATGGGTCAAAGTCACCTTAGGGGTGGAGGAAGCAGGTCAGGGAGAATATGCATGTAATTCCATGGTGCTGGGGATGCTGCAGGTCCTCACTGGGGAGGTGGGTGTCAGCCACACTAGTGGTACAATTCATCAACCTCCACGGATATAGTTCTTGTACTTTCCTTATGTATTTTACTTCAGAAAGTTCACACACACACACACACACACACACACACACACACACACAAAGAAACCCACCCCTCACCCTCAGTCCTGCCCTGGTCTTCTCAGGGCACTGGCCTCCTCATGTGTTGCCCAGATGGTCTTAGTGGGGAAGACTGGGTTGTGAGCTGCCAGGGCCTGAGGACAAACCATCAGATGGCTCAATGAACCATTGAGTATCACTTTCATTCCTTCCCCTGGATTGTCCGTCTTCCCCAGCACTGCCATCCCTTTACTCCATCTCCCAAGTTCTGCAGGGAGTTTGGCTCTGTTGACCTGGGAACCTGGCTCCCTGGCTCTGGCAGGCCTGCCTGGGGTTTTGTTATCTGTCCAAGTTTGCTTCTTACAGAAGGAACTTGTATTTATTATTGTCTTGTTTATTATTTGATTTTTGGATACAGAGTTGTTACTTCTGTAGTTGTAGAATCTGAACCTGGAGATGGTGATCAATATGCACTCAATTAAAATAAATTTTAATACCCAAGACATATAGGATGAGTAGTTGCCTTTCCCACCAACATTCAGGTCAGGCTAGCTAAAAGCCAAACCCTTGGTCAGCAGTTGGAACATTTAGTACATAAGAGGCCCACTTACTACTCCCTGGGAGGGCTGTGAAGGTGGGATGGGCTTTACTGTGCCAGCTCTGCCATGAGCCAGGAGGAAGCAGTGTGGGAGGTGCTTCCTGGCACATTTAGAGCTTTTCTTTTCTTATGTCTTTGGGGGTGAACAAATACCAACCGTGTTGATGCCTAGCAACAGATGAGTTATGATACAGTATAGGGGAATAGCAAGAAAGTGGGAGTGCTTGATATTTGGCCCTTTTCCTTTCAGGAACATTGAATAAAACTTTTATGGTTCTACTCATGGAAATGGAATGAAAAATGCCTGTCTAGGGAATTAACAGAGCCAGGCATTTTCTGGTCCCCTGAGACTACAGAAGACTGATCTTCACTTTAACATACTAAATATTTTGGCCAACACACTCAAAAGTAGGAATTCAATTAAAATATTCAGATGCACCTGCTACTAAATATCAATTCATACAATATAGAACTCCATAAAATGCTAGAAACACGATAATATTGGAAAGATAAATGTGTGTCATTAGTATTGTCAGCATGGGAAGGCCATCCCTAGCTGAGCAGCTCTGAGCACAGTCTCAAATCTGGAAGTCAGAGTTGGGAGGTTATTAAAGTCACATCAACCTACAAATTCCCTGAAAACAACATTCAATGTTAACAGCCTTAGTTTCCCAACTAAGATATGGAAACAGAAAAGACTGTACTGAGATTGAGGGGAAATAAAACACCTGAAAAAATATGTATGTGAAAAAAGTTGTATTTATCTTGGCAAAAAAATAATAAAAAGCATGGTTCAAACTGGACAGGATTGTAAGGGAAATATAACAAAGTAGAAATGGCATGTGTGATATTTTAAGATTAAACAATAAATCTACAGTTATCCACATAGATAAGAACCAGTGATTTTAAATGTTTTATTATTCCACAAGCACCAAGGAGATATTCTCTGATAACTTCTTCTGTAAATATAAAGTTAGCATAATTAGAAGAAAACCAAGCTTTACCATTCAATTGGGAAGCTCAGTCCAAGAATCATAAGTTGTTCCATCTGTTCAATGTAAATCAGTTGTGATTATTCTTCCTTGATATGGCCTCTCTTCTCACCCCTTGTTTCTCTGCATGTGAACTGGTGGAACTGCACTCTTTAATGAATGTATTGAGCAAATTATTTTGGCAAAGAGTTGTATTTCTTTATGTTGCACATACCAGCTTTTTCCACCAAAGTCTTAGTGTGTGTGTGTGTGTGTGTGTGTGTGTGTGTGTGTGTGAATTCACTTCCTTTATAAAATACAATAAAAGGAAACAGAAGATAATGTTATTCAAAAATCAAAATTAATACTTAAATGTATGGAACAAGTTGACTGATGGATTTTGTCCACTTTCATTTCTGTTTCTGAGAGCACTGCTGTAAAAGTTAATGAGTAAAAATCCATGAAAATGTATATTTCCCCTTCATAAATTCCTAACTTGTATTTGATCAGAGATGTGAACATTTAAATTATACTATCAGAAAGCCTGAAAATCTGTGTTCCAGACTTTGACCATAGAGGAGTGGTTTCAAATCTTCAGGCATTTGCAAAAGCATTTGGCACCATGATAATATTTCATCGTCATTTTAAATTTAATTCTTTAGAGAGATTAAGTAATTTCCCATAAATTAATTAGTGTACATTGTGCCTCCTCTGGGATTTCTTGACATGCAATTATGCAGAGTCATTATTTTATGATGATTTGAGAAGTTTCATATGTATATAAATACAGATTTTGCCATATGTATTTTTTAATTTAATTTTTATTATTATTACTTCAATTTTATGTACTCATGGGCACAGTGGGATGATTCAATGCATCTGTGTAATATATGATAACCAAAAAAATATGGTTAGCATTTCTATCTTCTTAAAATTTTTAAAAATTCAATTAGTATATAATTGTGTCTATCCTCAAATTTTTCAAAGTAGATTATTTTTCTAGTTGTTTTAGAAAATATATTACTTCATAAATCATCAAGTATCTTAGCTGGAATAGGTATTTAGATAATTCACCTGTTTCACTTTGGTGCCCTGTTAAGAAAGGTAGCCTTTCTCAGAGAAAATAAGGAAATAAAATAAAATAAAAACAATCTCTATTTTTTCCAATAATTGTTTAATTTCACTATATAAGCTATTGTACTTAATATAATTGGCATTTATTTGGAGTTTGGTGTGAGTTGTAGAATCCAACTTTCTTCCTCTCTTTTCTCATTGGGCTCTCCACTGGTCCTGGGTGTGCTTGTTAATAACAAACTATGTAACTTCCTTATGTCTGGTCTTCTAAATTTATGCACACCAAGTCCAGGTCCTGCGTTATGCTCCTTGGACCTCCTTGTGTCTCTCTCATCTGAGAATCACACTCATGTACTTTAGAGTGAATGTGGAGATGTGCATGTGTGAGCATTTCCTGCTCCTTCTGTTTGGATAACTAGTAGGCAGCACAGGATAGTGTGCCTTATATGGGCAGTGCATGAAGGTGACATTTGCAGAATTCAGAATGTGGGATATTCCACAGCACTAACAAGCCACTCCCTTCATGAGCAAGTACCATTAAAAAACTAAATGGGATAATGCAAATTAAAGTCTACTTTTCAAATTCTATAGGTGGACTTCCCTCAGATTCTGATTTTTAAATACATGAATATTACAATCACAGTTTTACCAGATATCAGGTTGTATCATTGTGAGGGTTGTTTTAGATTTGCTGACGGCACTGTAACTGTGCACAAGTCCCATATTGTTAGCTACTTGCACTGATGCATTCACTGATGCAAGAACACCATGCATGCATGAAGTTTGCTTTAACATGCGAATGAGCTATGAGTAAAATATGATAATAACTACAGGATTATTCAGAAAAATATATGCTTTGTGGTAATCATATCTAAAGTTTTTGAATTTTGAATGTTTAGGTAACTTTGAAATGTGATTATTTCAAAGTTTCCTGTTTGAATCCTGATGCATGGAGATTCACCACTGTTATAGTCAGTTTTTTCACTGCACTAAAAGATCTGACCACAGCAATTTTAGGAGAGGAAAAGTTTATTTGTGGGCTCACAGTTTTAGAGTTCTCAGTCCATATACAGCAGGATCTATTCCTCATAGTACAAGTTGAGGCATAACCTCCTGACAGAATCATGTGGCATAGAGAAGCAGCTCACATGATGATTAGGAAACACAGAGACTCCACTTGCCAAATACAAATATATACCCCAAAGCCACACCTCTAGTGTCCACCTCCTGCAGCCACACCCTGCCTGCCTTCAGTTATCACTCAGACCCTATCACAGGATTAATTCATTGATTGGGTTGAGGGTCTCATAACCCAATCATTTCTCTTCTGAATCTTCTTGCACTGTTTCACATGTGAGCTTTTGGGGACACCTCACATCCAAACTCTAACAACCAAGAAATGCCCTCCCTTCATGTATTAATTAAGACCATGAAGAGTTTGTGATGAATTAAAGTTTTGTGTTTAGATATTTACAGAGTAATTGAAGCACAATTAAAATCCTTGTTACATTCTGACTTGTCACAAGGAAATATAACACATTTATGTACCTTTTTTTAAGTGATGTCCAGATATTAAAATTCTTTATATAAATATATTAATTTCTTGGTGAATTTATAATTAATATGAATGTAATGATGCATTTTTATGAAAATAATTTCTACTTTTAAAGTAATTAGTCTTCTGTATTAAATGTGTCATCCACAATTGGTGAGCATTCCTATGATTTTCTAGTTGAACCCAATGATATAATGTCAGTCAAATGAAATTCAGATACCTTGTGTTTTGCCTGTTTTTCACAGTGAGTGTGGTGAAGTAATTTGAAGCATTCCACAGTTGTCTCCACTCAGGCACACAGTGTTTTCTGAGGTAAAATTCCCCCTTGATATCATTCAAGATAATGCAATCATTCAGAGAGAATAAAATGCTTGCGTACATGCCCTTGAATGTCATTACTTGGCTTTGTTTGTTCCAGCAGTCAGTGGTGGTAGCTGCACACTGTGTGCTCAGAGGCCATCTCTTCACCTGGACACCCCACTACTGCTAGTCAGCTGGAAGGTTGTATTCAGTTACTTTCCCAGTCTCTGTGAACCAACAACCCACCAGCAGAAAAGTGAGTAGCTATACAATGGGTCTTTCTAAATGTGCCATGCGAAACTCATGACTTTGCAACATCTCAGTACTTAAATTTAGAATCTTCTGTTATTTGTAAGCTCTTGCATTGAGGATGGTTCTATCTCATAGAAAAATATCTTCCTTCTTGACTGTAAGGGCTACAGAAATCTTTCCAATTGCATTACCAAGGTGTTAGTGAAAGAACAAATTCAACCTTATTTTTAATATTTTATTCAATAAATTGGTTCTTTTAGTTTTCAATAAAAATGAGTAATTTCATTCCAATATAGATTAGATGGTTATGAAAAATTTAATCATGAATACAACTAATTGTTGTCTAGAAATCCCCAGAAAAAATCATTTATGAAAATGCCAAATTATTGTCTAATTACATGTGCATTCCTCTACATGAAAACCTGGGGAAAGCAATCTATTTTAGGTGCCTTCCATTAACATACTTACATTTTGCTTCATTGCTTTTTTCCTATGTTCTATCCTTTCTGAAATAAATTTTTTTAAAAATTGTCCCTTTGATTGAAGTTAGAAATAAATGAAAGAGTAAAAAACAGAAACTATTCCAACATCTGGAGATTAAACAATATGCTATTATATGATGAATGGATAACAAGATATTAGGAAGGAAATTAAAAAATTCTTAGAGGTAAATGAGAACAAAGAAACATCATATCAAAATCTCTGGGACACTATGAAAGCAGTACTTAGAGGGAAATTTATTGGTCTCCTGCGTCCCACTTACAGAGTTATTTGCCATCACCACCACCATCACCACCACCATCACCACCACCATCACCACCTAACGGTCTCTCTCGGGTCAGTCACCATGCCTTTCTCTTTCTCCCTTGGGTGGACATTAGGTCGCCACCCCCGGGTTCCTGTTCAGTGCTGCAGGAGCATCACTGAGTTGCTTAGGGCCTGGCTTTTGCTGAGGCTGGCCTTGAACTCATGATCCTCTGCCTCAGCCAGAGCCCTGGGATGAGAGGCATGTGCCACCGTGCCCAGCATGACTTGTCTTGAAGTGAAAATAAAATTGGGAGATATTCAGAAGCGAGAAATTCAGATGGAACCAGAGGCCAGGCGATGGACCCTGAGCACATCGGCTGATCCTCCCCGTTCTTCAGACACAGCAGGTCTGGAAGCACTCAGGTGGGTGCTGGGCCTAAGACTCAGACATGAGTGGGGGTCCTCAAACAGACGCCTGGAGTTGGGGTGAGAGGCCAGGACCATCAAGGGATGTGACCACCATCTGGGACCCAGCCCCCTCCCCTTCCCAGGTCTGGCGCCCCCATGCTCTGGGCGGGCTGGCCTTGCTCTGGGAGCCAGGCTGTGTTGGGTCCCCTCTGGGGAGGCAGCCCAGTCACACCATGGCTCTCTGGGATGCCACAGGAGTTTCCCCAGGGGTACCTCTGCCATCTAACCTGAGTCCATACCACGTCATGGCCACATGCACTGTGTCCTGGCCCTGCCCCTCTCCTGGGCAGGCACATTCACTTCTCAGCTGGTCCACCTCCCCACTGCCTCCCTCACCTGGCACACTCTGCGCGTGCTGTTCCTCTGCTTGGAATGCTTTTCCCGCATGGGAACAGAGGAACATCACTGCCTCCAGGAAGCCGTCCCTGGTTGCTTCTCAGGTTCTTCCTCCATAGACTCTATTCTTTCTACATGCCACCGAGTAGCTTGGCTGCCGTTGATTCTACACCCTGGCTCCAGCTGCTGTGGGGAGCACCCCCGCCCTGGGAAGCTTGGAAACACACTGTGGGTTGGGTCCTGCCCCTGCTGATGAAATCCGCACCTGGAGGGCTGGAGGGCCCAGCAGGCTGGGAGAGTCCCCAGGGGAGCTAACGTGCATCCTGGCTGAGACATGGAGGTAGCCCAGAGCCACACAGTACCGACTTCACAGTCACCCAGGAGGGTCCACAGAGGCAGAAGCCACGGTCCCCTCACGGCCTGGCACATCAGAGATGCCAAATCCAGGAAACCAGTTGGTCCAACTCAGCCCCCAACAATCTGCATCTGAGGATGATCCAGAGGTTCCCAGTGAGGAACCCATGATGGATGGGTTGGTGTATTACTCCCATTTTCCAAACAAGGAAGCAAGAGGGTACGGATGGGAAGCAGCTTGGGCACCCTCCCCAGCTGGGCTGGAGGAGCATAGCCAGTAAACCCCATGGTCAGGAGGTCACCACCCATCCTTCCACCCATCCGAGGCTGACAGCGGAGATTTGGGGGGAAGATGGAAGAGAGGTGAGCAGTCCTCCCACCAATCGCTTCTGAAAAAATAAATAGATAAAAGGACGGGGCGTCTCTCCAGCAGTGGGTGGGGTGAGTGAATCCGGAGGTGCTGGCTCCGGCCTGCTCTCCGGGCTCATCTGTATTCCTGTCGCCAGCCCAGCTGCAGCATAAACATTTGGCACACAACACTTGCAGACACTTTTTAATAGAATCGCTTAAAACAATTAATGACCAGTGTTTTCATTCAAGCTGCAGTGAAAAAGCTACACCAGCAATAAAAGGCATTATCCGCACGTTTCTCCAGGCCTGTTTGTTATTAAGATGTCAATTAAATCATCACAGATGTTCCATTTTTCAATCTAAGCCTGGGAGGATCAGGGCCAAGCGAGGCCTAAATGGGTTTATTCATTACCCTCACATTCATTAGGAGCCCACCGTTCTTGGCTCTCATTTTTCTTGGGTGACTCCACCCACATTCTTAAACAAATTATCAGGATAATTTGTTCGTTCCCTTCAAACTTGTTCTTCAGGCTCATGAGCTCCTAGTCAGGGCCCCTGACTGGTGTTCTCAGGGAGACATCCCCCTCCTGGGGTGGGAGAGGCCCAGGGTCGGGTCCAGATATGAAGTTGGGGAATCATCTGGAAATTTCTGGAAAACAACTCCCTTCTCCAATAGTAATGGGTTGGCAGGGGGCAGGACTGAAATCTGTAGCCTTTGGTTCACAAAGAGTTTGGGGTTCGGGGAGGGAAGGAACCTTCATGCGATGGACAGCCCAGTCCCCACTCCTGGCCTCAGCCCCCCAGGCTGCTCAGAGTGAAGGTCACCCGTGAAGGAACCTAGCCTCTGCCACCTGCTTGCTCATTCTCTGCCTGAGAGTCTGGGCTGCAAACCCTGGGGTCGCCTGTCGTCTGGATCATCGTGGGGTGCTCAGGGTCTAGCCAGCGCCTGGTACACCGTTAGACACTCAATGAAGACACCGTAGACACTCAATGGAGACAGTTCCTGCGGTGTCTCCCAGGGCAGCCAGTCCCAGCCACCACCCTCACCATAGCAAGACAGAGCGAGCAAGCTGTTCATGTAACATGGAGCCTGTAACCCCAGGAGCCTCCTTGGACTTGACGGCTTCTCTAGAGGACTGAAAACCCCTCACATGGTCTACAGCTGGGTAAGTGGTTGCTGTGCTTTGTCGTTCAGGGAACAAGGGCAAGAAAGGACATCTATTCGTGTCCAGGATGGACACAGCTGTCCCAGCCAGACGACCCAGCATCCAGAGGCCAGGCCAGCATGGGAGGCTGAGGCCTGTGAGCCCAGGCGGGCAGGGGGCACCCATGCAGCACTGCATTGGTGTGCCTTCAAGTTTTGCTCTTTGGAACTTTCTGGAACTTTTTTTTTTTTTTTTGAGTATTTTTGGTCTGAGGTTGGCTGACTCTGCAGACAGGGAACCCTGGGATCCACATGGTCGGTTGTCTGTGAATTTCAACACTCACGGTTGAAGCGTCTGGCATGATGCTTCCCACACAATCCCACCTGATCATCCAGAGCCTGGAAGAGAGGCGGTGCTGTCATCCACTGTGCCACTCTGGGGACAGGGTCAGCGTGTCACGGAGGATGCAGGGAGAAGTGCGAGGACCCAGGACTGGAGAGTGGCAGATTAGGATCTGAACCCAGTCGCCAGGCTGCAGATCCCTGGGACCCACCCCTCCCTCTGCCACCTTGAGCAACGAGTCCCCAACCCCTCCACATGTCAGCCATGCATTATTTAGCACCAAGCCCCCTGTGAGATTCAGCAAAGTGCTGGGCACCTCAGTGGAAGGGCCTGGGCAGCACCACCAGCCACCCTGGGTCACCACCCCAGGACCCAGCTCTGCAGGGTGGAGCCTGAAGGCCACCAGGAGGCTACATTCATGAGTCAGTGCCAAATGGCAGCGTGGCCCTCGTCCCCAGTGGTGAGAATTTCACGACCACAGACGCACAGCGCCCTGCTTTTGTTGTGGGAAAGGGCAGAGGTCACATGCCCGGGGAGCTGGCCCTGCACTCTGGGCCCACAGGAGCTCAAGGGCAGGACCAGCCTGGGTGCCCTCTCCTCCTGAATTGCCCCGCCCTCCCCAGTCTCCGTTGCTCCTCCAGCTCCCTTTAAATCTCAGCACAAGCAGCTCAGCTGAGCTTCCCGTCACCTTCACAAGTGGCAGTCGGCCTAATCTATCTGGTGGCATTCTGGGCCAGTCACATCATCCTGGGCTGCTCTGCCCTCATTTCCTGTCACTGTAACAGGAAATGCAGTAGAACAGTCCTATTCCCATTGGGTTGAAGACACAGAGACGCTAAGTCATTAGCTGAAGGTCACACAGCGGGGCATTTCAGTCCTGTTCCCTTCTCCCCGCATCTGTCACACTAGCTTCTTTTGAGGAACCATCTTTTGCAGAAGCCGGAGCCTGGGACAAGGTGAAGCGCAGGTGATGAGCCTGAGGGGGGCACCGCGGCCCAGACTCCTCCTCATGCCCAGTGGAGCTTGGGTCATCTGAGATGGTCTGTGATGGGGACAGGGAGGCAGGAGAGGAAGGCCACCCCCGCAGAGGCCCCAGTCCATGCCCCTCCCACCCAGTGCACACTGTGTGCAGGCACGTGACCCCAACTGCCAAGTGATCATTGTGGGCTTCCCACCTGGGATGGTGGCGTGTTTCATCAAAAGCGAAGAAAAGGAATGGAAAACATCGGGCCTCTCATACCTCTGTGCACTCGGAAATTGTTTTTTATGAAAGTCCCGTGGCTTCTGGGCTATTTCACAGACTCTCAGCCCGGGAGACCCCTTACATGTCCACCTTCCTTTAGCGACTTTGGAACTCCAGGACAGCCACCTGTGGGAGTGTGGGTGAGAGAAGGGCAGTGAGCAGGGAGGCCGAGGCCACCCCAGGGAGGGAGAGCTACCTGAGCTGGCGCTCTGCACCTGGCACATGGGCTCCCACCAGGTGGTTATCAGGACATGGTGGCTTGAAGTGGCCCTTGGCGATCAGGGAAGAGCTGGCCACTTGTGAAGGGCCCTGGGCTTGGCTAGACAGACCAGGTTTCACACCCTCTTTGCACAGGCTGTGTGACCTTGGGCAACTGTCCTGACATCTCTGAGCCTGGTTCCCTCAGCCAGACATGTTCTGCTGATCCCTGTCCTGCAGATCCCTGCCTGGTGGGGGCTTGAGAGGATTAAGTAAGCAGCCAGTTAGGAAGCCTCCTGAGTGTCCCTGGGCCACAGCTTGCTTTCAACACAGACCATGTGCCTCCAAACTGCTCTGTTTCCTTTCAAACCATTTTAGGACAATGGTCAGCCTCAGGCCATTGAAATCTCCTTCCACCCCTCCCTCTCTTCCCCCGTTAGGTAGATGCTGAATGATACCTAGTTTGAAAAAGGATCGGACAGATTCCTGCAGAAGCCGGGTGCAGTTATCCAAGGTGAGACACCTGCCTGGGCTCTTGGTGGGCTTCTGGGCCCACATCAGCCTGGCTGGCACCGGGAGAGTGGGCCTGGTGTGGCCACCCAGCCCAAGGCCTTCACCAGCACCAGGGTTAATAGAAGCAAGTTTCTTCATTAAGTTTTTCTTCTTGTTTCAAAATTGAGTTCTTCAAAATGCAGAAAGGGTTGTAATGCTCAGGAACACAGCATGTGCCCATGTGGACACGTGTTTACACACACACATGCATGTATACGTGCATACATGCGCTCACATTTATGCCATATGATTTTTGGGGGGTGGGTACCAAGGATTGAACTAAGGGGCCCCAACCACTGAACCACATCCTAGCACTTTTTATATTCTATTTTGAGACAGGGTCTTGCTGAGTCACTGAGGGCCTTACAAAGTCAGTGAGGCTGGCCTCCAACCTGCAGTCCTCCTGCCTCAGCCTCCCCAGCTGCCAGGTCTCCGAGTCTGGCCATCATGCCTGTCTCCTTTCTTTTCCTTGGTCTTCTCTTACCTCTCTGGTTTCCTCTTCCCAAAACTTATGTTTCCCCTCTCTTCTGTCCTGTTCAGTTTCTTTCCTTCTTTCTTATTCTCAGGCCCTCCCCCACATGGACTCCTTTGCTCCTCTGTCTCATTTTTTCTCCTTTATTCTCTGTTCTCTTCCCTCTTTCAATGAGTCTTTCTTTTGGCTTTGCCTGCTTTTCCTACCTCCTCAGCACTCTCTCTCTCTCTCTCTCTCTCTCTCTCTCTCTCTCTCTCTCTCACACACACACACACACACACACACACACATACACACATGCTTCCTTGAGGATGCAGCAGCAAATGAGGGATCAGACACTTGGGGACTTTGCTCTGCATTGAAGGCACGGTGTCCTTAGCAACCTGATAGTCAGAGAAAAACAGAAAAAACAATAAAGAACTGCCAGATCATGGAGAACTTCAGAGGCATCATGGGCTGAGCTGCTGTGGACCTGCCTGCCTCCAGGTACCCCACATAGAATTCTCGGCACAGTGTGGCAGCGAGCAGTAAGAACAACTGTACAGCTTTTCCCAGGAGGAGAAGAGAAGAGAGATCTCCAACCCTCAGAGGAAAGGCAGGGCTTGCAGCTGGCTGGAGGAGAGGGTGGCTGGGAAGCAGCTCGCCCAGGTCTTGGCCCTGGGGTACTTTGAGGTGGTGCTGCTAAAACTCAGCACAAACCCAAACAACTCCTCCTCCTAACCCAGGGCAGCAATTGGGAACCTGGCAATGTAGGATTTAGGCAGGGGCAGCCAAGGGATGTTAAGGGAAAGAACTCAAAAACTCATCTTGACCTCTGCATGGATATGGGATGAAAGTGTCCCCATCCTCTGTAGCAGGAGGACCACCAGTGAGATGTGACCTATTAGTCCATCCAGGACATCTGCTGTGGGCCAGAGAGCCTCACGAATGCTTCACCACAGAAGCTGTGGAGAGGGCAGCTATTGCTGTATTTAGTGGCATAGATAGCCCAGGAAGGCACTTTCTCCAAAGAAGGGAGGCTGGGAGGCAATGAGTCAAGGATTTGATTGGAGGAGTCAGGAAGCAGAGCTTCAGGGTCCACCATTTCTATTGCAGAGAGCGAACACCAAACCTTTAGTTGGTCTGGAGGTTCTACATGGTCTGATCTTTGCTTGCTTCTCCTGCCTCAACCTCATCTCCTCTCATTGCTCCCCAGCAGACATATTCCCATCCGTACAAGTGCATATGGAAGCTTCAACCACAAGGGGTGCCCTCTGACTTCTTGCACAAAAGGCCACACTGCCCCAGGGCCTTTGCACTTGCCATCACATTTTCTTGCACAGCCTTTCTCTCAAACACCACACACATCTCTGCCAGGGACCGAACACTTGTCATCTGCCAAAGAAAGCCTCCTGAATGATCTTACTGCTGTTTATCTTTCTTGTCCCCATAACACTTACCACTTGTAACTATTTTCTTGGCTTATTGTTTCTTCTTTTCTCCCATTAGAGAGTCAGTTCTATGAGGACAGGGCTGTGGGTGATGGTCATGGCTTTGTTCTCAGGGTCTGGAACAGGACTGACTCATTCACAGAGTGACTCATTGTCCTGGCTTTCCAAGAACTGTACTGGATTTAGCATCGAAGTTCTATACCCTGGGAAAGACGTTGCTCCCAGTGATTTGGCACCATTGATCAGCTAACGGAGTGGTTAGAAGGCACCTATTTTAAAATAAAATACCCCCATTAAATTCCAATGATCTGGCCTAAGAAATTAATCTCTATATTTAAATAAAACTTATATTAGACTAATTCCTCTGGCATACATGAGAGCACTTCAGTTAATTCTTAGGGGGACCTACAAGCTGTGTGCCATTCTTACGTGTCCTGGGGACTTTCAGGACCAACAGCAGGGGCCCTCACCTTCTACTAGGTTCCTGGCTCCCTGAAGGACTTGTCCCCTGCCAGGTAGGAGCTGGGGCACTCTGAAGGCTGAACCCTGCCTTAAGCAACCTTTGTGGACTTTCTCCTTGTGCAAAACCTGCGTTGGCCAAGAAATCACAAGAGAAGGACAAAGGGATGAGAAATGGCTTTATTCGCAGAGCTAAAAGGCCAGTGGGTGATATTGTGCTGCCTGTCAGGTAATTAGCCACCCTGGAAACCTCTGTGTCCAAGGCCTCAGAGAAGAACAGCCTCCTTCGTCACAGGTGAGCAGCCTGCTTTCCAGTCAGCGGCTCCAAGTGCCTGCCGGGAGCACACCTGCTAGGGACAGATGTGGGTCAGGCAGGAAAGTGTGGGCACACCAGCCCCCTGGGGCCTGGTGACCTGGATCAGTGGGACTCCAGTGAGCATTCTGGGCTGGGCATGCCATGGGGTCTACAGCCAGGACAGAGAGATGGCCGTGCCACTTGTTCCCAGCTAACATCCTTGTGAACCACACAGAGCAGCAGTTCGGCAGCAGGAAGCTGCTTCACCAGGGACAACTGATGCTGTGGTCCAAGTTGGGGGACCATCCTGCACCATTTCTGAGCACCCATCGGCAGGGAGCTGCAGGTCCGTGGAGCAAGGTGGGGTAGTCCCCTGCTCGGTCCCCTGAGCCACACAGCATGGCACAGTTCACAGCCTTGCTTTTCTGATCAGCCTGGTGGGCACAGAAACACGCATGGCAAGTCACCTGTGTGCCAGCTCAGGGGAGGCAGAGGAGGCCCGGATGTTCCTTTCTCTGTCTCTGTCTCTCTTCAACAGATGAAATCACTGGACACAAAGGTTAATTGTTGGACAAATGAATAGAAATTTAAAAGCTCTGCAGACTAATCTGGGGTGTGTGTGTGTGTGTGTGTGAGAGAGAGAGAGAGAGAGAGAGAGAGAGAGAGAGAGAGAGAGAGAGAGGAGAGAGAGAGAGAGAGAGAGAGAGAGAGAGAGAGAGAGAGAGAGAGAGAGAGAGAGAGAGAGAGAGAAAGAGAGAGAGAGAGAGAGAGAGAGAGAGACCTAACATCAGGAACAAGAGAGGCATATCCCTACCCATACTACAGATATTAGAAGCTTAATAAGGAAGATTGTGAACAACTTTATGGTAAAAATTTAAACAATTTATATAAAATGAACACAGTTCTTTGAAGATAAAAACTATCAAACCATATTTAAGAAGAAAGCAGTAACCCAGCTAGCTTTATAAATTTATTAAGGATGTTGAATATGTAGATAGAAACATTCCTACCCAGAGAATTTCATGCCTAAATGGCTTTGCTGGTGAATTCTACCAAAGAGTGAAGGAAGACAGCACCATGTCTACACAAACCCTTCTATGAAGTCAGAATTACCTTGATATTCAAATCATAAGAACACTAATGTAGATAAAATGATATAAACCGACATCTTCATGAACTCTTAACAAAATTCTAGCAAACCAAATCCAGTAATTCATAGAAAGGATAATACATCATCACCACATGGAATTTATTCCAGGAACATAAGACCAGTTTAACATTTTAAAAATCAGTGCAATCTCATTAACAAACTAAAAATGAAACACCATGTAATCTTCTCAGTAGTCACAGAATAAAAATATTATCAATAAAGTTCAACATCAATTCCTCTTATTAAAAAAAACCTCCAGCAAGTAGGAATAGGAGAAAACTTTCTCCATGTGATAAAGGTCATCCATGAAAAACCTCTAATTAATATCACACTGAATGCTTTCCCTTTAATATTAGGAAACAAGGTAAAGAGGTCTGATATCAGCATTTCTGTTCAGTATTGTTCCGGAAGTTCTGGCCAGTGCAATAAAGCAAGAAAGAGAAAGAAATACAGAAGCCATTCAGATTTATTAGCAAACAATATGATCATCATTGTAGAAATTCCAGTAGTATATACACCAGAATTACTGAACTAATAAGTAATTTTAGCAAGGTTGAAGAAACAAGATTCATGTATAAATTAATTGCATTTCTATATGCTACAATTGAATGATTGTGAACTGTAATAAAACTTCTACAGTTTGCAAATAGCCTGTGAAAATACAAAATTAGGATACATCTGAGAAATGATGGGCAAGACTGTATTTTTGAAAAACCATAGAATGTTGGAAGAAATTCAAGAATGTTCAAATAAATGGAGGGGCACACCATATTCATGGATTAACAGACTATATTGTCAAAAATGCTAATTTTCCTCAAATTAATCTAAAAGTTTTACATAATTCTAATCAAAATGCCAGCAGCATATTTTTGGGTAGAAATTGATAAAATGATTCTAAAAAAATTGATTCTAATATGGAAAATTAAAGAATGTAGAATACCCAAATGCTTTGAAAAAACACTAAAAAATTTGCAAGAATACTTATACAATGTATTTCAAAAGTTAGGATAGCAGGATATTCTTCTATCAAAGTTTAGAGAAATAAAACAATAGAACAGAATAGAGTTCATAATAGACTCATACTTATATGATCAATTGTTTTCCAACAAATGTAATCCACAATTTATCGCTGAAATGAGAGTATTTTCAACAAATGGTCTTGGAAAAATAAGGAGATATATATATATAAAGTCAAAATTGATCAAAGTTCAAAGCATAAAACCAACAAATACAAACCTTCTAGAGGAAGTAGGGAAAACGATTTTGTGATCTTAGGGGGTTAGGATTATGTTCTTTGATATGACAATAAAACCATCATCCATAAAAGAAAGTGTTGATAAAGGGGACTTCATAAAAATTAAGAGCTTTTGCTTTTTGAAAGAGAATGTTAAAGGAATGTGAAGATTCACAGATGAAGAGAAGTTATTTCCACATCACATTTCCAAGAGTATAGTTCATTCAGAATATATAAAGAACTCTCAAAACTCAATAATAAGAAAATCAACAACCTGCTATGGGTACATGCTTAAAATCAATGCTACAATTATCTCAAAATAAGAAGCTTAGTTTACAAAAGACCAAAAAGTGTTGAATACATAATTGAGCAAAGAAGGTACATATTTGGCAAATAAGCAATGAAAAGATTCTCAACATCAGTAGTCATTAAGAGAAGATAAATTTAAATCACAATGAGAAATTATTGTATACTTTTTTGAAAGTCCAGAAACTGGGCCACTTATTTACTGTTATAGGGAACATAAATTGTACACCATTTGGGGGGAAATGATTTTTATTTTCTAAAATACTGCTATCATATGATAACACCATTTTACCCCCAGGTACTCACCCAACATAATCGAAAGCTTGTATCCTTACAAGACTGTATGCCAACATTCCTGGCAGCTTTATCTCTAATAGTCAAATTAGAAGTAATCTGAATAATGCCTGTCGATGGCTGAATGAATCAACAGACCTGCACATTCTCACAATGGAATACTACATAGCAAAGAAAATGAATGAGCTGTTGATACATACAAAAACTTGAATATCTCAGAGGTGTTGTGCTGATGTAAGAAGGCAGATGAGAAAGGTTACATGCTCTATGCTTCCATTAACATGGAATTTTATAAAAGGAAGAGAGCAGATCCATAATTGTCTAGTCAGAGGGAGGGAGAGATTTCAGAGGGGAGCAAGGAGACGTCTAACAGAATTGATGTTTGTGATCCTGAATGCAGTGCTGGTTTTGTAGTTCTGCAAAGGCAAGAAATAAGATTTTCAAAGGTAAACATGAGCATGGGCTCCAGCTTTGGCTCTTGAATCCACTTCAGCCACTGAGCAGGGGAGCCTCACCAACTCCCTGTCAGTCGTCCAAGACCCACCCCGGCCCAGCACACAGCAGGCGTGGGCAAGGCCTTGGCCCCTTGAATCAGGTGGATCTGAGCTCAACTTGCCATCCTGCCACCTGCTTACTCTAGGATGGGCACAAGTGGCTTCCCTCCATGGAGTCCCTGTCCCCTCCTGCAAGGCAGGTACAGGAGCAGACACCCAGGTACATGCTGCTATCACTCTCTCCCATGCTGAGGTCACCTGGTGTCCCTCCACCATGCTGGGGTTGAATGCTCCCCAACCTGCCTCTGGTTCTTGAGCCCCATGAGGACCTGACATCTCCAAGGCTCACCTTGTCTCCACTTTGAAAGTGACATCATGTTCCACTCATAAGTGACCGGAAGCCACTCTGCCTGAATCCCAGAGACTCTGCCCCTCTCCACTGTGGACCATGGCAGGCCTACAGAGCTGCAGAGTGTCCCTTCCCTGGTGAAGGGTCACGGCAAGTTGTCTTTGACTCTTCTTTCCCCTTAAGCCCCTCTGAGCATGAGTCCCAACACAGGAAGGAGACCGGCATGGCTGCGACTGCCACCTCTGCTCTTTGGGAAGAGACACCTTCTTTCCCAGGGACTCCAGTAGGTCCTACGTCTGATCAGAGACCCGGGGAAGTGTGGCAGGTGGCAGGGGGTTGGCTGTGATGACAATGAAGTTAGGACCAATGGACGGTGCTGATGGCAAGTGCTCAGGGAATCTCATCATTATGGTCACGTGTGTGGACAGGGAGTTCCTGAGGGTGAGCACCAGGGTGGGTTGGCACTGCTCCTGTGTTCCCAGCACACTGCCTGCAGGTGCAAGTGTTGAGCTTACCAGTGTGAATGGATGGATGATGGAGGGAGGGAGGGAGGGAAGGAGGGATGAGTAGAAGGGATGATGGATGAATGGATGGAGGGATGGATGGAGGGATGGAGGGAGGAATGAGTAGAAGGGATGATGAAGAGATGGAGGGATGGAGGGAGGGATAGATGAGGATGAATAGAAGATGGATGATGGATGGATTAGTTGATAAGTGGATGAGATAAATGGTGGATGGATAGATGAATGGGTAAATGGGTGGGATGGATGAGTAGATGAGATGTTGGATGAATGGAGGTATGAATGGTAATGGATGGATGAGATAAATGGGTGGATGATGGATTGGTGGATGGATGGATGGGGTGGGTGGATGGATAGATGGATGGGTGGACGGGTGGGTGGATGAGTAGAAGGAATGATGGATGAATGGAAGGATGAATGGATAATGGATGGGATGAGATAAATGGGTGGATACTGGATAGATGAATGGGTAGTTGGGTGGGATGGATGGAAGGACGGATGGGTGGGTGGGTGGATAGATGGGTGGATGGATGGAAAGAGATGGATGGATGGATGGACTAATTCAGTTCTTATTTTACACTGGTGCTAACTGGCTGACTACCCTAACCTGGCTCTAAGGAGGTGGGTGAAGGCAGCCTGTGCCAGGCCACATGCCTCTTGGCACCACCCAGAAAACTCCAAGTAATAGACTTCAGAAGGCTGCAGGGGCACCCAGATCTGACCACTCCTAAGACAGGTTTGTCACCACTTACACCAACACAGCATAGGCCAAGTCAGGGAGGGCCCTGCAGTTGGACTAAGAGGAAAAATACCAGCTGGGCCAGTCTCACCCTCGATCTTGCAACTCAGGCTGAGACACTCTGATCGGTCTGTTTCCCCCTCCAGGCCCCTTTGTGTCTTCTCTCAAAGCCCTTGGCCTTCCATCACCTCCAGGAGCAGTGAGGATAGGCCGGGCTTGCTGCAGTAAGAAAGCAGCCCACTCAGCTCTCACCAATGGGACAGATGTTTTCTTCTTGCTTAGGCTACAAGTTCCTGTGGGCACTATAGTTCAGCAATGTGTGGTTCATACTCAGATGCAGGACAGCTGTGGGATTTGCAGGGCTCAGTGCAAACTGGAAACCCTTGTTTAAAAATCACTGAGCATTTTTTTCAGGGAGTACCAGGGATTAAACTCAGGGCCTCTGCTCCCCCACTTCTCCAGCCAGAAGCCGCCCACCCCAGAATATGGAGATGCAGATCCAGCCAGGGCAGCTGGTCCAGGGCTTCCTCTGCAGCCGCCCTTCCCTGGCACTGCCAAAAGCCAGCTCACCCAGGCTGCATGGTCACTGTGCCTGACTCCTGTGCATGCCTGGACCCTGTCCCCACATGCTCCTCTCTGGATGGTCACTAAAGGAGTCTTTATAAGTACATCCCCCTTCAAACCTTCCAGTGAGTGCTTGGTGGGGACAGAACAGTGTCTCCCCCAAAAAAGGCCAGCAAGGTCCCCACCCCAGTCACCTGTGGAATCAGTCCTTTGCAGAGGCAAGAAGGTGTCCATCAGGAGGACGACTTGCTGGAGCAGAGTGGGCTTCTGATCCAATGGGACTGGGGTCCAGACCCGGAGTCACAGAAGACGAGGAGGCCACCTGCGACAGAGGCAGCCAGAGAGGTGCATCCACAAGCCAAGAAGCGCCAGGCTCTGCTGGCCACTGCCCCTCGCGGCCTGAGCCTCGGTCTCTCCAGCATGCTGGTGGCACTCATCCACTCTGGCCTGCTTCCCACCTCTGGGTTTCACTTGCTCTTCCTTCTGCCTCAGGACTCAGAGTGAGATGGGCTCCTTCTCATTTCATGTCCCCACTGCTCCCTCCAGCTCTCCATCATACCTGATCTGGCTTCTCACCTCTTCCATCAAAGCACACTTGTGATTTCCTTCCCGACACTTTTCACCATTAGTCATGATTTTCTTTGGCTATGTCTGTGTTGTCTGTCTTTCCTACTGGCATGCAAACTATGGGGTCCCATGATTCCCTACTTCTGGTGTTCGCACCCTCCCCTGAGTGTGGGCAGGTCCTGTGACTTGCCTCTGATAGAATATGACACAAGGGATGGGATGTCACTTTCGTGATGAAGTTGCATGAAGCCCCCATCTGGCTGAGACATCCCCTCCCTTCCTGACTTTGATGAAGCAGGTGGTCGTGTTGCATGCTGTCCCATGGAGAGACCCACAGGGCAAGACACGGATGCCAGCCTCCAGCCACCAGCCAGCAAGAAACAGACGCTCTCATGGCCTCAGCCTTCAAGAAATAGAAGCCTGCCAACCAAAGAGTTGGGAACAAGTCCTTCCCCAATGAATCCTGATGGTGGCTCAGGGGAGGTCCTGAGCAGAGCACCCCCAGGTCCTGGTCTCTGGACCTTGGGATGTGAGAAGCATCATGGTTTTAAGACTCTCAGTCTGTGGGTGATTTGTGATGCAGCAGTAGCTGACCAGTGCAGGAGCGGCCCTGACTTGTCATGCATGCTGTTCCCGGCAGAGTCCAGTAGCATATTTCTCTTACATGAGATGCTCAGAGAACATAAGTTGGCCGATTTAATGCACCATGATCAGCCAGGCTTTGTAGCTTGTAGATAGATAGATCTGTAGCTTGTAGGTAGATAGATAGATGATAGATAGATTGACTGATGAGGTGTTCATAGAATGCACACACGTTTTGTTTATCTATCATCTATCGATCGATCAATCCATCCATCCATCATCTCTCTCTCTCCATCCATCCATCTGTATTCAGCCTCTCCTCCAGATTCTGGGCTTCTGCATCTGCAGATTCAATAAAAAATACTCAGGAAAAGAAGGTGAAACTGCACCAAACATGTACCCACCTCTCTTCCTCATCCATATTCCCTAAATGGTAGAGTCTAGGAACGTTTCCATGGTGCGTACCTTGCATTAGTATGGTAGGTAATCTAGACATGGTTTCCTGCAGCTGGGAGGAGGCCATGGGTCACATGCAAATATCCTACTACTTTACATCCAGGGCCTGTGCATCTGTGTATCCAGGTATCTGAGGGGCCCCTGGAGCCCAGCCCGGGGAGGCTGAGGGACTAGCTTCTAAGGTAGAGGATGAGAATTTCCAAGGTAGACACAGATGGCCAGAGCCAGCCTGGGCTCCCAGGACGACATTTCCTTCCTCCTTCCTCCCGGGTCTTCAGCTCTCACTTTGTTCTGAACACTCAGTGGGGTGGGTTGAAGTGCCCTGTCACCAAGGGCTCTTGTGGCTGCAGCTTCCACCCTTTGAAGGAAGGTCATGCAATTGCCAGGCTTTCCATAGGCTCTCCTATTTTTTTTTGTTCTCGACAAATATAAGATTGTTCAACTTAATATAATTAAAACAGAAGAGAGAGAGGAAAGAGGGGTGGGGGGAGACCAATCAGGCCTCTACTGGCCACGTCTGGTGAGTCTTCTTTACTCTTAGGAGAGAGCGAACAATTAGCCCACCTCCTCCTGCTGCAGACTCCTCTCGGAGACTAATAGTTATTTACTTAGTCCTGTCACTGTTCTGTGTTTAATATTTATCCATCACGGGAACTGTGTGTGTTAAATGTCAGCCTCTCATCCC
The DNA here is from genome assembly GCF_902686455.1 of Sciurus vulgaris. Taxonomy (NCBI): domain Eukaryota; kingdom Metazoa; phylum Chordata; class Mammalia; order Rodentia; family Sciuridae; genus Sciurus; species Sciurus vulgaris. The sequence goes on along the minus strand of NW_027632915.1, from coordinate 1,210,588 downwards.
AACAGCTCATGGCTCCACCAGCTAGAATCCCACAGACAGCCCCAGCAGCCCAGCCTGGCTCCCTGGCAGAGCCCAGCATGGGTCACTTGGTGGGTCCTGCCATCTCTGAGGGGTCCCATCCCTGTGAGCACCACGTGGTCGCCAGGGCCATTGCGGGTGGACAGCAGGCAGGCCTCACCTGGAGGGCCAACTCAGGAACTCACGCATAACTGAAGTGGTGGGCTTTGACCCCGCATGTGGTTCCACACACAGTGGATCATCTCTCGAGGATGTGTAACACATGACACCAGGCAAACACTGGATCACTGCTGTTTCCGGTTGGGAATGGCAAGAGTGGCTTGCCCCTGTTCAGCTCACATGCAGTTGCTGTTGACGTGCAGTTGTTTGAATCTGCAGATGCTGAACTAGGGGCTGCAGAGGAAAGACTTGTGTGGTGTGTGTGTGTGTGTGTGTGAGAGAGTGTGTGTGTGAGTGTGTGTGAGTGTGTGTGTGTGTGTGCATGTGTGAGTGAAACACTCACAGTGAAGAGGCCCCACCTGGGTATCGGATGTGCACTTGCACCTGGGACCAGAGGCCATGATGATGGCCTCTGTTTATAGGATGTCTTTACCAGGGTTGAATGGTACATTTCCCATGACATCCGGGGTTCCTTCTGGCTCAGTTTAGCCCATTCTGAACTCACACCTTCACGGTGAGGGTTGGGAAGTTGGTCACTGAATCAATCACAGACCCTCTGGGCAGCGCAGGGAGACCCTTAGCCTTGCTTCTGGATCCTGGGAGGAAATGAGCATAAGTGGGACCACAGGGTGACAGGAAGACCAGAGCTGGAACCCCACAGCCCAGGTCCCGTGACTCTGGAGGAGCTACGTAAATGTCCACCTACGACTTCCCTTCCAAACAGGTGAACAGGACGGGAGGCCCACCCCTACTCCGAATCTCCAGGGCCAGCTTTCTGTGGAATTTCAGAGAGGTCTTGCCAACAGGGTGCTGAGGTGGAGCCCAGGATTTTCCAAGGGCTGTTTCTGCCGCAGAACTTGCTGGTCCCCTTTCTACAAGATCCGTGAAGTCTCCAAGGGCCTCCATTTGGGGGGTCGGGATCTGCCACCCACCACATCAAGGAAATACTTGAAGTTTTCAACACTTTTTGGATGATAGGAATGAGAACGGGGATGGACATGAACTGAAACAACTTCTCTGGATAATCAAAGCAGATCTGGGGCATCGAGTGCCTGGCGTGTGCTCAATAACCACTTAAAGGATGTGAGCCCGTCTTTAGCATTGGCATCAGCTGGTGGAGGAGTTGGATGCTCAGCCTCAGAGGTAGTCAATGCAAAGCAAAGCAAAACCAAAACGCCAAACAAAACCAAAACAAAACCAAAAAACAGGACAATGGAAAACAAGACACCTTGAGATTTTTGCTGAAGTTACTGGGGGAAGTTTCTTCCAGTTGGGTTTTGCTTTTACTCCATGGCTTCTGTGCTAACAACAACCAGGTCAAGGCCAGGCCAGCCCCAGAGCTGTCTCTCCAGAGAGGGGTCTCCCTGGGGGGCTTGGGGCTTCCATCCATGCAGAGATGCCTCTGGAGCCCCGGGTCTCCGCAAGGGCCCCTCTCAGTCTCCACTCATTTCACGGAAATCTCTCTGTTTGGTAAACTAGATATTAAAATCAAATGTACCTCATTAGAAATAAAATGTTTCCAACCAGCTTGAAATAAAATGTAATCACTAATGACATTTAAATGTTGTAGATACTTTACTTTTTAAAAAATCCCCTTAATGTAAAATAAAGTATGGCTTTAATTTAGCCAGGGAGGCATTAAGGCCCACTCCTGGTCAGGGCCTCCTCCAGCCTCAGAAGCCAGCCTAGGCTTCCGGAACCATCCCTGACTGGGGATACCGGAGGAAGGTCTGCTGAGGAAGAAGGGCGTGACTTCCAGGGATCCCTGGATCTCTAGGGATCACAGGCTGTTCTTTGAGACCCTGCCACAGATGATGGTTTGTGCCCACGTCATGTGGACGGGTCCCTGCCCTGCTCTGCACCTTAATCTCCAGCAAGGACACTCCCCACCCCCTCCCACTCCACGCTGGTTCCTGTCCAACTTGTTTCAGCTTTGTTTTATGGTTATAGGATTCAGGCTTATTTGGTGAGTTATAAAGTCATAAAACATGGTCGAGAGTGTATTTGTGGTTTCTTCTAACATGAAGCTTCTGCAATTAGCTCCTGGGGCCAAACATGGCCTGACAGGGGCAACTGGTGGGTGCCCAGTGGCTTTACTGGGGAGGATCGGGTGGGGCCTTGGGCTGCACTTCTGCAGCGACATCTCTGAGTGGGCGATGGTGGTTGTGACTTTGGGGCTCTGGGCTGGGGCTGCTAGTTCAGCCTCCCAGTGGCCTCTTGCTCAAGGCTTCGGGCCCTGCACAGGTGACAGGGGCTCATATAGGGAGCCCTGCCAGGGTGTGCCTATATCACTGTGGTGAATGATAAGTTGGGGGAGTCCCGTATGTACTTGGTTCCCTTCAACAGATGGGCAGAGGTGACTTTTTTTTTTTTTTTAAAGAGAAAATGGTATAGGTCTACACTTCCTCATCCAGAACTCTTAGATATACTTTAAATTTTATTTAAAAAATAGCATGGGTATCTCAGAATACATTCTACTGTCAGGTATATCTAAAAAGAACAAATGAAAAAATGGTAAAAAAAATAGCATTGTACATATGTCATATGTGAATCTGCATAATGCATGATTATTAACATTAAATGGAATAAACTATATAATCCCACATCAAATCAGGTCAGATTTTATAACTATAAAAGTGTGGGTTTGGTCTGAAATTGCTATCAGAAAGTTACAAAAAATTTGAATTTTCAGTGCTATCAAGATTTCACAATTGCAGATAAAGATTAAGAACCAATTTAATCCTTAGAACACTCTTAGGCATTTTATTTTATTCATTCCTAGCCCAGGAATTTCCATAAAAAGGCAATGTCTCTGCTTTCCTCCAAATCATTTCTTGGTACTGTTCTCCTAGGCAAAATTCTTTTTTTTTTTTTTTTTTTTTTTGTGTGTGTGTGTGTGTGATGCTGGGGATTGAACCCAGAGCCTTGTGCATGCAAGGCAAGCACTCTACCAACTGAGCTATATCCCCAGCCCATGCAAAATTCTTTAGGGTACACAGATTACAGAAGGAACCCATTAAAGTATTTTATTCCCAGTTACATTAAACAGTCACTTGTCAGAGAGAGAAAATCAAACTTATGGTCTTAATATGAAAAAATTCATAAGGATATTCAGTGAAAAGTAAGGGTTCCTCTCACACCAATCTCTCAGCCAACTAAGTGTCTACCTTAGACATAAGTACAGTTACTTCGGGCAGAGGTGACTTGCAGTGTGGGTGGGGTCCCTGACACTCAGGGGACCTCTGATCCTCTGTGATCAGCACACCATGAAGCCCAGGGCATTTCGCACTTAACCTGCTGTGTCTGGGTCCTAGGCTGCGGCAACTGCCACAGACTTGGTGACCTAAAGCAACAGAGATGTTCTTCCCCCATTCTGGAGGCCCTGAAGGCCCCAGAATCTAACCTCAGAGGGTGGCTGGCACAAACCACCTGCAGACTCTGAGGAGGATGCTCCTGTGCCCCTTCCAGCTGCTGGAGGCCCCAGGTATTCCTTGGCTTATGGCGACCCCACTGTGACTGCTGCCCCATCTCCCCCTGAGATTCTTCCCTCTGCGTGTGCATCTCTGTGTCTGAATTTCCCTGCACTGGGAGGACCAGGGCCACTGCATGGGCCCTGCCCTGTCCTAGGGTGATGCAGACTTAACAGATTCCATTGGCAAAGACCCCACTTCCCAATAAGGCCACCCTCCCAGGTTCGGGGCTCAAACTGTCTTTTGGGGGAGGAGGGATTCGACCCCTGACACGTTCCAGTTGAGCACTGGGCACCCGGAGCGGCCCAAGAGCAGGAGTGGGGACTGAGGGGGCTCTGCCTGGAACCTGGGTCCTCACTGCCTCTCTCTGATCGGCTTCTAGGCATCAGGGCCAGGGGCAGGGCTCCCAGCTTAAGGGGTCAGGCCCCTGGCAGGTGGCGCCCTCTGGGTCCCACTAGAAGGTGCCTCTTGGCATCTTCCAAGGTCAAAGAGCCTGTGAAATAATCTTTATTTGGGTCATAGAGTCATTTATTCAACAAATACATACTGAGTGTCCCCATCACCAACAAACCAAAGATGCTTGAATTGAGGACCTAGCCTTCTAGGAGAGAGAGGGAGAGAGAGAAAGGGAGAAAGGGAGAGAGGGAGAGAGAGAGGGAGAGAGGGAGAGAGAGGGAGAAAGAGAGAGAGGGAGAGGGAGTGAGTGAGAGGGAGGCAGAGGAACCAGGAGCTGTGAAGTGACATAAAAACAGGGCAGAATTGGGGCCAGGGAGCATCGGGCTGTTGAGTGGGGTGTCAGGAAAGCCTCCTTGAGGTGACTGCTGAGGGAGGCCTGGAAGAGGTCATCGGCTGCTGCAAAGGCCCAAGACTGCCACACTATGGAGGGTGGGCTTGGAGGGAGCAGAGGAGTGGTGGAATGTCACGTACATTTAGCTTTTAGAAAAAACCTGGTGAATCACTCAAAAGATTGTGGAGTCTAGAGGCTGCTGAAGTTGCCCTGGTGACCCAGACATCGGTGGTATGGTTCAGGCTGCATGTGGCCTGGAATCGGATCAGAAGATGGGAGTCCAGGGCAACTGCCAGGTTCGTCCAGAGCCAGAGGGAGGTCGGCACTGTCCATCCTTGGCACGGGGACAGTGGTGCCAGGGGACAGGTGGGGGAGCAGGCAGTAACCAGGGTTTCCATTTTGATCATGTCAGGTTTGGGTGTCATTTAGATGTCAACGTGAAGATGAGGACCAGGCAGGTGTCAGAAGAGGTGAGAGTTCAAGGGAGTCTCGTGTTGCAGATGGATACTGGCTGGCAGCATCCATGTGTCCCTGAACATGTGAGGACGGAGCAGTCGTGGGGAGGAAGCAAGGGAGAAGGGGCAGGCCCATCAGGGTGGGGTTCCTGTGAAACAGCCCAGGCCTTCTGCACACTAGGGAATCGATATGGTTGAGGGAAGGGGCACAGTGGAGGGTGGTCTCACCTTCATGTCCATCCTCAGAGAATCAGCATCTGCCTCCCCTGAGTGCCCATGGCTTGCTGGTGCTACCCTCCCCTGGGCGGTGCTTGGTGCTCCTCTGCCCACTCCTGGGCCTGGGAAGGAAGCTCCGGCCACGTGTGCATCTCGAGCTGGGGTCTGCTGGTGCTTTCTCCTGCAGGGGGAGGCACGGGGCAGGGGCCCCACTGCCTCACAGGCAGCCCTGGCACAGGACCACCTGGCCCTTGAGGAAGTCACGACAGGGGCAGAGCCGCTGGTACTTGGTGGGAGCTGGCGCAGCTGCAGAGCAGGGGCTCCTTCTGCAGGTAGCACTCCTGGCTGGGCTGGGCCAGCGCTGGGTACAGGTGGTGCATCTCCCACTCGGTGCTGTCACAGGGCACCTGGAGCCTGCATGGGTACCACAAGCATCGGTCACCCCTGGGGTGGGTGGGGCAGGGCTGTCCCCAGCTTGACACTGCCCACCCCTCTCCCCAGCAACCCCTGACCCAGACTTGGGAAGAGGCAGTTACAGCTTCTTATCAGCCTCTTTCTGGGAGCTTGGAGAAGAGGGGCCGGGGTCCCATCTGGAGAGATGTGCAGCAGCTTTATGGAGAAGGTCCCCACCCAGGCTGGGGCAGAGACCACGAGGGGCAGAGGGAGCCGGGGGACTGGGAGCAGCGTACCTGGTAGCGGCTGGGTCCTGCCAAGAGTATAGCTGCATGATGCAGACGCCCACCTGGAAGGTCCCTTCTGGATCCTTCCTGACTGGTTGGAAACTCTCAGGAGGGAGGGGGTGCACTTACTGGAGAAAGGTCTCCTGGCTCTTGAGGAAGGGGAAGAAGGAGGGGCTCGCAAACCAGCCCATGGTCCAGGCAGGCATCCTTACATTCCCTCCTGGTGGTGGCCAGCCAGGTCCGCAGTGACTGTGGTGGGGGCCAGGTCCCGGGGACCTTGCTAGTGTTCTGGGCCCACTCCAGGGGGTGGCATTGGGCACAAGGATGAAGGGCTCTGTGAAGCCCCAGTCCCTGGAGGGGCCTGGGCTGGGAGCTGCATAGAAGTCCTGCAGGGGAGAGGGGCATCAGGGAGGTGGAGTGGGCCACGGGCGGCACTGGTTGGCACCCAAGGACCCAGACTTACAGCTCAGTGGGAGCCACTGTTGGGCACTTGCTGAATACCAGGCAGCCTTGCACGCACATTTCATTTATTCCTCAAAGTAGCCCCACCACAAGACACTCAGGTGCCTCCGGTACTTGGCAGGAAAGGAAAGGAGGCTTGACAGTCAGGGGACCTGAGGGGGCTCACACCGGGGGTGTCTGCTGCCTGCACAGCATGGGCTCTGGCCTGCTGGGCTTGGGGTGGCATCCCAGGACCGGGGCTGAGGATGGAGGTCTGCCTACCTGGTGCTGGATGTAGGCATGGGTCCACTCCAGCTGCACCCACAGGTGTGCTCATAGGGCAGGTAGGGCTCCACCTGAGGGAGGGTGCGGGGGGAGGCCTGGTTATGGGGCCGCCTGCTGGGCTTGGGGTGGGTGTGCCAATGCCCCATACACCTGGACCTCTCAGCCGAGGTTCCTACACTCTCCAGGGGCCCTGGGGACTCAGACTCAGCCCTGGACCCTCCCTGTGTCCCAGCCTCAGTGCCCCTGCCCTGTCCCCCACCCTAGCCACACAAGCTTCCTCCTGCCCAGAGCCAGTGCTCCACCCCTCCTGGGCTCTGAGGCCCCCTCCCCCAGCCCGGCTTCTCTGGGACGTCACCCACTCCAGAGCATCCTGGGCCCACACCTCCTGATACAGTACCAGGTTCCTTGGAGTCCTCAGCATCCCAGACTTCCTTCTCCTGAGGACAAGCGCCCCTGTCATGGCTTCCTGTCCATGCTCCATCTCTCTCAGGAGCCCACAGCCTTTCGAGAGCAGGGATTGCAACTTGTCCCCCAGAGTCTGGTACAGTGCCTGGCATGCAGTGGGTGCTCAGGAAATGGTTGTGGGATGGAAAAGCTCAACTGTACACTCCCCAAGACATGGACATTCCATGGAGGGACACAGCATGCTCCCAGTGGGATGTGACTGGGTGGCATCTGGAAAGCACCTGCCCAGGCCATACATGGTTACAAGTGCACCACACAGGAGGCCACATGTGGCCTAATGGTCTCAGGGTCACACAGCAGCCTGCACTGGGCCACATGGGCAGAGGCTGGGGTACAAGAGGCGAAGATAACCAAGGGACAAGAGTCCCCTCCCCAACCCTTCCTGGGCTTCACCGGCAGGCCCAGCACAGAGCCACCTTGGAGGAGCCCACGGGTGGCAGGCGGCAGTGGCTGGGGGGGGCTGACCTAGTATGACTCAGAGGAGGGTGGCTGTGGCCATTGGCTTCCCCAAGTCCCACACAATGTGGGCATCCGACCTGGCCCAGTCCAGCTCAGTCCCAGTGACGCCATCTTCCTGCTGCCGCCCCAGAGGTGAGATCCTTAGCCCTGGTGGTGAAACCAAACAGTCCTGCCCAAGCCCACACCCCTTCTTCCTCACAAGGTGACCTCAGGATGTCCAGTGGAGCTGTGTGGGGCCCCTGCAGAGCCTGACTCTTAGGGCTGGAGGCCTGTCCTGGGCCCTCTGGCCAGGTGACACTCCCAACACTCAAGGGTCGCAGGGACACAGCCCCCACTGCTCCCCTTGAAGCTGGTCCATGCCGCCTCTGACTCTAGGGACAAAGGCCACCAGCCTGACATTGTCCCAATACTGGACACCAGGTGCTGTATGTATTCTCAGTTCCCAGGCTGCGTGACCCCAGGTGCTGTGTGTATTCTCAGTCCCAGGAAAACCCAGCATCCCTATGTCCCAGACGCTCTGCAGGCCTGTCCCACCCTGTGCTCCTCCCTGCCCCCTACAGGGCCCTGTGGCCAGCTGCTGTCGGAAGAGAGGGAGGGAGGGAGGGAGTAAAGGAAGGAAGAAGGAAGAGAGAGAATGAGGGAGGGAAGGAGGGAAGGAAGGAAGGAAGGACGGAAGGAGGGAGGGAGAGAGAAAGCTGCAATAGACAAATGCTTAAGGTGTAATATCGTGAAAAATTGTATACCACACCATATTTTTAAATGATTTTGAGGCTGGGTGATGCACCACCTGTCATCCCAGCAGCTCGGGAGGCTGAGGGAGGAGGATCTTGAGTTCAGAGCCAGCCTCAGCAACTTAGTGAGGTCCTGAGCAACTCAGTGAGACACTGTCTCTAAATAAAATATTTTTTTAAAAGGCTGGGGAGGTGGCTTAAGTGGTTAAGTGCCCCTGGGTTCAATCCCTGGTAGCAAAAATAAATAAATAAATGAAAAGCTCTTGATGTGTGTGTGAGTTATGGGACTGTATTGATGCAGAAATATCAAGAGTTAGTTGCCATTAAAATTAACAGTGGAAATTGGGGGTCATATTTTATTTCTTCCATAGATTTTATGTGCATGTGGTACATTTTGTATTATAGGAATATTTTTAAAACAAACATGCTTCTTAACATTTTTTTTGGTCAATCCAGTCAAATTTCCAAAGCCTTCTTCAATTTGGGGTCATTTGGTCAAGGAGGAGCCCCCCCCCCCCCAAGTCTCCATCTCTGCACTGTGACAACTGATGGGGCCGTAATTCAGTGGGGGAGAGCTGGCCTCGCAGGTGGAAGGCCCCAGCTTCAGCTGCCCAGCATCACAAGACAACAACAACAACGTTGTGAGCGTGGGCAGGAAAGGGCTGTCCTGAGCAGCCTCCCTGGGTTCTGGCCCCCAGAGGCCAGTTGTAAAAGCCAAAAGTTGCCCACCCTCTCCTGCAAGGCAAAAGGTGCCTGTGGTTGACAAACACGGAGGTCACAGGAAAGGAAGGGGACCCGCAGTCTGTCCTCGCCGGTGGCATGGTGCAGTCATTCTTTCCAGGTTCAAGGCCTGGAAGACCCAAGTTCCAAGCCAATACCAAACTCTGGTGGGAAGTCCTGGAGGCCGCCTGTGTTCATTTGCAAAATGCTCCCCCGGCTGTCCCCGAGCCTCTGGCCCAGGGCGTGCCCAGCACCAGGGTCTCACCTTGAGCAGGTCACAGCCCAGCCCAGGGGCCACTGCACAGCCTGGTGTGGCTGCATTCAGCATAAGGGGGGCCCACCGAGGGGGCGCCTACAGGAGAGAGAGGCCAGCTGCCAGGGTGACCACGGAGCCAGGGGTCTGTAGCAGAGCCCACGGCATGGGCACTGGACCTCACGGTTATTGAAGTGGACAATCAGGACGGTGCATGTGACGGAGGAGATCAGGAGAGCGTGACAGTGGGACACTTAGTGAGCTTATGGAGGAGAAAGGACGATGGGGATCCTGCAGCCCCCAGGGACCCCAGGAGGGGAAGAAGAGAGCGGGGTCCTTCCATGCCAGGCTCGGGGACCCCAGACACAGCTGTGGTGCTGCAGCAGGAGAGAGCCGCCCCGCAGCAGGAGGGACGGTGGGCAGAGCAACCTGTCAGGCTGACCCTGAGGCAGCTGAGGAAGGGACACCTTGACCTTCCTGTCCTCCTCCCCTCGCATTTCATGCTGGAAGCCAGAAAGCAAGGGAGATCTCCCATCAGCCCCGAGGGTCGGCCGACCCAATAGCGGGCAGAGTGGGTGAAGGAGAAAGAGGAGCACACGGACATCCAGCAAGGAAAGTACTTCTCATTTCCTCCCTCCTGCAGTCCCAGAAGGTAGATTTTACTAGGCATCTTTTTGGAGAGTGGAAGCTGAGGTTCAGAGAGGCATAGTGATTTTCCCAAAGCCACACATCTAGGATGGATGGAGTGAGGCCAGAAAGAAGAGTTAGCCTGAGCCTCTCCTCTCCAGGTTTTGTCATTAAGGAGATCCAGGTTGAAACGTCAGCCCTCACACTTACTGGCTTTTGACCTTGAGCTGCATCTGTGCATGTCCAAATGGGCGGGTGGGTCCAGTGGAGTTAGAGCTTCCTGCAGCAAGAGGCTGGTGCGGGTGGGATCGGGGTGCACACTGGCTGGTGGTGGAAGAGCTGACTCAGGCAGCCCCCACCGCTCCCCGGCAGGCTGTTATTAAGCAGCTCCTCTGACTCTGCATTATGCATGGGGCCATTTGTCCGCCCCCTCCTCCACCTGCAGAATCGATCTCCACGCTGAGCCGCCTCATTGAGATTCCAGTCCGCAGCTCTGGGACGCTATCCCAGCGTCTGGTCAATAGCTTATATTTTTAATTTGTCAATAATCAGTCCGGACCTTGGCCAGAGTCCCGTGGAAGGCTCAGCAGGATTGCTGGACGGGGAGGGGCAGAGGCGTGCACGCTGGGGAAAGGACCTTGAGCTGGGCTGGCAAGCCCGGGGACAATGGGGGACAGATGGGTCCCCAGAGTGGTCATGTTTCCAGCCTTGTCCTGGCTGCTGGGAGACCAGGGAAGTCGCAGATTCATGAGTGAGCCTGGGTTCAAATTTCCACTCTGCTGCTCTAAGGACAGCCGGGAGGATGTGACTTCTCGTCGCCTCCATGTCCCCATGGGTGGGAAGGCCAACAGGGCATGTGCCCATCACTCGCAGGTTTGCTCAGCAGTTTAGCAAGTTAGTCTGTGAGACATGGACCAAGTGTGGCACACAGGACAGGTGGCACATGTTAGTCATCATGGTCGTTTCTAAGAAGCCAAGCAAAGGAGGCTGCTGGTAGGTAAATCACCATTAGCAGCGGTATTTACAGAACCTGCTGATCACAGGCAAGAAGGGATCATTCCCATAGGAAGCTGAGGCTCAGAGAAGTGGACTCACTCGCCCAAGGTCCCACAGCTGGTGTGGGACTGCCAGCTTCCTCTAATATGAGTTCCCACATTTCTAATCACTAGGTGGAATAAAAGATTCCTCAAAACTAAAACTCCTTCCTTTATTCTTGGCTTTTGGGCAGGAGGTGGGTACTAGGATTGAACTCAGAGCCATGGAACCACTGAGCCACATCTCTAGACCTATTTTGTATTTTATTTAGACACAGGGTCTTGCTGAGTTGCTTAGGGCCTCACTGTTGCTGAGGCTGGCTCTGACCGTGATCCTCCTGCCTCAGCCTCCTGAGCCGCTGGGATGACAGGTGTGCACCATGCGCCACTATACCTAGCAATTCTTGGCATTTTTGTGTGAACGCGCCTGCTGTTTTCTTTTCTCTCCTGTGAGCAGGCACTGGGTGCCCGCAGGAGGGCAGGGCAGGTGGGGAGAACAGTAAGGAAACCTCTTTTCCTCCTGGGTCTTTTCCAATCTTGCCTCTGAACATCTGTTTTTACCTGTTTCCTGTCCTCCCCATAGAAAGAGCCCAGGAGAGACCCTGGGAGGGGAAGATGGTGATGTCACCCCAGGAGGGAGCAGAGCCCTACCCAAGGTCCAAAGGACAGTCAGGGTTGGAGCCAGGAGGTGCACACAGACCACAGAAGGCCAGTCCAGGTCTGGTGGCCCCTGTCTTCCTGCCCCACCCTCTGCCTCCAGGTACCAATGATTCTTGACCTTGCTGCTACTGTGTCTGCGGACTTCACTGGGATCTCCATGGGCAAGGGTTAGTCTCTGCTTTGAGAACCCACGCCCAGAAAACAGTGATGACCCCAGCAGCAAGCCATGGACTCTGAGTCAGGACTCCTGACCCCCCCCTACCCCACGCGGTCCAGGTGAGTCCACTCAGCTCCATAAGCCTGTGTGGAACCACCTACAAGCTCAGAGTCACAGCATCTGCATCATTTGGGGGCGGGGAGATTCTGTGAGACCACCAGAGCAATTGCTTTGGACACTGAGCTGGTCACAGAACAGGCTCTTGGGGACCAGGTGCCTCCACACATTTACTTTCTGCACCTTCGGGGACCCAGGCAGCCCTGGAAACTTCCACCTACCAGCCTCCCCTGTCTCCAGAGAACCTACCCCCTGAGTCTACAACAATTGAAATACACTTTTCCACCAGAGAACTCCCCAGACATCAGTGCAATCCCCCAATTGCAGAACTCGGAAGCTGTTAAATGCCCTCAGAGAGTCTCCGAGACTCCGGGGACCCATGGCGGAGTATAGACTGTAGGCAGGATGGGAGGGATGGAGCCCGGAGCAGCTCTCCCTCAGGAGTCTCAGGAGTCTCCGCTGCCAGCCCCCTTCCTATTGAATGGAGGGGAAACCGAGGCTCAGGGAGAGAAGGTTCTAGTTCAAAGGCAGAACTGCTCTCTGCACAGTATATCTTTGCCTTGTCACAAAGACCAAGGAGCAGTGAGTGAGCCAGAGGCTCGTCTTTGGGACTCTAGCCAAATCCAAGGGGAACAGGCTTTTGCAAGAGTCTTCAAACAGGGTCGTCTTTCTCAGACTTTATTGGCTATTGAGTGAGGAAAGGTGAGTGTGGATCGATGCCTTGCCATGAGCTAAGACAAGTCACGACTCGTCTTTAAATCTTAGTTACTCCATCTATCCTGGGTCCTATCAATTCACAGAGATGATCATCCTCTTCCTCCTCCTCTTCCTCCTTCTCCATCTCTCCTCCCCTCCCCACACCCCTTCCTCAGCTCCCTCCTTCTCTGCTCATATTGATTAAGCATCGGCATCACACCCAGACCTCAGGAGGGTTTGTAACAAGCCCGAGAAGGGCCTACATCCCCTATTTTCCAGATGATGAAGTTCAAGGCTGGACATATTTATGTGCTTGCCCCAAGTCACTCGGAGATCTCCAGAGACATGACCAGAGCAGCCAGAGAGCAGAACACACCCCCGAGCCCGCCCTGACCCTCCTCCCTGGCAGAAGACTTCACAGCTGACCAGGTCCTGCAGAGCTGGCCCCCTACTTCTTTTGGCTCACGCTCTTCTTGGCTCCGCCATCCAGAGAAGTCACATTTGAACCCAAGCATGAAGCTCTTTGCCAACAGGCCTCTGGGAAGGACAGTTTTAATTCTCCCTGCCTCTCCCAGGGCCCCGGGGCAGAGGACAGGAGATGGGTTTGCTGAGGATCGCTCAGATGTGAAATGGGTAAGCGGACAAATGAGGGGAGATTTGACATGTTTGGGTTTCTCTATGGCTGGGGTTCATCCATGCAGGAAGTGAGTTGCGTCTGCAGAATTCTCGTGGGGCTGGGAGTGTCAGCCAGCCTGGTGACAGGGAGGGCCTTGGACAGGGGTGGGGGGCACTGCTAAGTCTCTGCACAGGTCCTGGGTCCCTCCAGGCTTTCTTTCCATCCCAGGTGCCATCCCTGTCTGGGCCACGAGTTCTCTTGGATTGACAAGTGCTTTGGATGAAGGACGAGCTGTCCTGGTTTCTTCAGAATTTCCTGCTGATGAAGGCTGGAAATGAGATTTCCTAGGGATGTTTCTTAAGAATACCCCGAAACCTGGATAAAAATAACCCAGAGATTAAGCTGGGGCACTGGGATTCCTCAAAACTCCCCAGGTGACTCCAACTGGTTGTGTCCCTCCAGCTGAGTCTCCAGGTGGCAGATGTAAAAAGCCCCCCTCTGACTGCTAAGAAGCCCACACCCAGATGGGGAAATGACCTGCCCAAGGTCACCAGGTGCTTAGCCACAGGGGTGGAGGTGGGTGGGTCTTACCATCACGTCTCTGTCCAAGATGCTGAAACCTGAGGGCGGCAGCTTGGCAGGTTTCTCTGGACTCTGGCCTGAGGTGGGTGCACGTGATTCCCACCCTCCCACCTGCGGTCAGATGACTTTGCCCACAAAGGACACCTTCTCTCAGCTGCTCCCTAGACGTGGACCTGTCTCCAGACAGCCCCTGCCTCTGGAGGGCAGGCACAGGCTCCAGTCCATGTTCCCCCTTCCTCTCCAGACCTTTGGAGACTCCACTCTGCTCCCTTTGAGTGCACAAGGGGTCCAGGACCAGACATGCCCCTTCCTGCCAATCTGCCCTTGTAGATGAGCTCCAAATCTTCAGTGGGAACCCCCGGGGGAAGGTGGCCTCCCATCGTCCAACACTGCCCACTGCAAACGGGGACACATTCCTTCCATTGGAAATCTCAGGCTGAGCCCTGCTGTGTGCTGCATTCTGGGAACACAGCGGTAACAACAGCCTCTTCTCCCTTCATTCTAGTGGGGATACAGAAAACAAGAAGCAAAGAATTAGGCTCTCAGTTTAATCCTGTGTTACAAAGATCACAGAGCTGGGCTAGAGGGCCCCTTGCGGGGTGGGGTGGGGCTGATGTAGATTGAAATATCAAGAAAGGTCCCTTTGGGGAGCTGAAATGCAAACTAAGATGTGAATGATGAGAAAAAATCAGTCACGCAAAGGCCAGGGACAGAGGATCTCAGGAAGACCTTGAGTACATGCAAAGGCCCTGTGGCCCATTACATAGCTCATAGTAGAAAGAAGGCTGGTTTAGTGGGAATGAAGGAGGCAAGGGAGAGCAGGGAGGGAGACAGGCCCAGGGATGGTGGGGCCAGACCTGAACACCCTCAGAGGCAGAACGGAACCTGTGGCTTTAGCACGGTGGGTCTGGGGCTGAGGCATGCTGTCAACCGACAATTGCATGGTCACTGGTCTCTGAGGTGCCAAGAGGAGGAAGACACAAAGGCGTGGATCATTTCACAGACAGAGCTTGGATTTGAAGGTCCTTTAGAAGGGGGTCCTCCTCCATCCCCACCCCACCTCCATCCCAGCAATGCTTCACAAATTCCCACTCACCAACCCCTCACAGAATCTGGAACCACAGGCCTGCTTAGGAAGTGACAGCCGTCATTGTCACCAACATCATCACCAACACCATTACCATCACCATCACCATCACCACCACCATCACCACCATCACCATCACCACCATCATTATTATTTGGGAGTGGCTCTAACTGACACAGAGATAAAAACATGGCATAGACTGAAATATTCCCAATGGTCTAGTCCAAGATTATCCCTGAGGACAGAAGAAAGGGAATTCATGCCATAAGCATTTACAGGATGCTGACAGTATGCAACACACAGACATGTCTCCATGGTGGTCAATGTGAATAAAAATATCAAGAAACACAAATATTTGTTGGATATTTACTTAGGGCCTTTGCTAAAGCTCTTCTGTGAATTATCTCTTACAGTGTGAAGCACATAGAGTTTTTCCACTTTTCAGACAAGGAGACCGAGGAGCAGACAGCCAACACAATCAACTAAGCATCTGAGAACCTGGCCTCACTGCCCTGTCCTCGCCTCCAGCTCCCTAAGTCCCTGTGCTAATGGGCAAATGAATGACCTTTGCCATGATGTATGGTCCAGCAGCGAGCCTCAGAGACCAGAGCTCATGGGAGTGGGCTCCAGCCCAAGCCCTTGTCTCTGGTATACCTGTTTCTCTAAACCTGCTTCTTTCTGCATTAAGTAAAAAAGTGGGAAAAAAAAACCCAAAAACCAAAAATTGCTTTAAAAAAGACAACTAGTGTGTCTGCAACAGTGGTTGCAGAATGAACATCCGCAATGGCAGGGGTCTTGACGGTGACTTCCTAAGCTGAGCAAGGACAGCATGGTGGAGTTTCTGGCAAGCTTGGAAAAGACAGGTTGGTCTACCTCCAAGGGGCGGCTGACCCAGGGGTAGAGCGATTCAACACAGACCACCGCCCTCTGGCCTGAGGAGCCTGCCCTTCTCCTTAGGGGGGCCAAAGAAGAAACCCTCACCCCAAAGCCCCAGAACCTCCAGCCCTCCCCTGTGGGCTATGGCAACTGTCCCCGATGCATGACTGACAGGAGCTCCTTGCAGGCCAGGTTCCACCGTGCCTCAGAGCAGAGGGAGTGGCCTGCAGGCCGTCCCTCACTGCAGCAACCCCTGTAGGCAGGGAATCAATGGTCCAGCAATAGATGTTCCATAATTAATGCGCAGGAGGAGAGGCAGGCGAGCAGCCAGCAGATGGTCCTGCATTTTCTGTAGGTTGCCGTTCCCAGGGTTTTGGGGGATTTTCCAGAATGATAAGTTGTGGTTGGAACCGTCCCAACAGGTGGGCTGGAAAGGGGCTCCGACAGCCACATGGTCTGTCCCCGGGCTCGAGGTGGGCTGGGACACATGCTCCCATTTTCCACTGGCCGAGGTGACTTTTAAGGTTTCTCCGGGGCACTTCTGCAAGATCCAAAGCTGGCTGCTGGGTTCGCCGGTCTTCATCCTCCTTCAGCCAGAGACCCGTCTTCAAGTTCAGCACCAGGATTTTTTTCTCCAGGAATGTCTCCTCCTGGGAGCCATGAGGTTCGGCATGGAGTGAACCTGACCTTCACAGGCCTGAGGCGGTCACACGTGGATCCAATCTGATCAGTGGCACACGGCTCACCCATACACACAGGACCCAAGCCAGGCCGGTCAAGGCCAATGCTAGGACGTGTGCCGAAGCTGCTCCTTCCTTAGCCCAAACCTGCCGCTGCAGTCCCACCTTGTCACCTGGAGGGAAAGAAAGAGGTCGGCACACAGAACACAGAGAGATGGAGAGGCTGTGGAGAGCTGCCGTCCAGGTCCTGGGCAAGGCGTCAAGCCTGGGAGCCAGCCCGGTAGGAATGCAGGCGAGGCTCTTGTTACGAGACCATTTAGTGTTTGTGCCGTGGGGTTTTCGTCTGTCAGCTAAGGAATCCTGAGCCATCCACACTTTTTTATTGGTCTTCATCCAATAAATGAGCTGGTTCACAGCAGGAGGTGCACAGGTCTTGCAGGTAGAACTGTGGTCCAACCCTGTGTTCCTACGGCCCATCAGCCACAGGGTCTTCGACCCCTTGTCTTCCATTCTGCAACCTCAGTTTCTCTACCTGTGAAATGGGCCTGGTGCTGCCCTCCAAGGATCGCTAGGGAGGGTTGCTATGTCCAGTTCTCAGGGAGCGTGACGCTCGGCCAGTCCTACCTCACACTGTGAAATCTCACTCAGCCGCGAGAGGACATCTACACGTCGAGGCAAAGACTCTGCCACCTTCAATTCTGTCATTTGCAGAAGCAAGCAGAATCTTCCAGAATGTGCTGGTGTCTAGAAAAGGAGATGAATGGCAGACACCTGGACCAAAGCTCAACGGCCAAAGTTCAAAAATTCGTAAGGTTGAATGGAGGCTATGGCTTTAAATTAAAAAAAAAAAAAAAAACAAAACTGTAAATAGAAAATTAGCAGAAGGAAAAAATGAGGTTTTGGAGAAAAAGCAGCATTGGTGGCACGTCCAGATGATGCCATCCTTTTGATTTGTCATGATGCTAATGTAATTTAGCTTTCACAACACTGGGAGGAAACTGAAGTTCTGAGAGATGTGGTGGCTGGCCCATGGCCACACGACTGGCTATCGTGGGTCCAGAGTCCGTGCTCTTAGTCACAGAGTTGTGCCAGTTTCCAATATCCAAGCTGGACCCTGGACGCTGACCGTGGGTCAGACTCTCAGCCTGGCTCCTCCTGCTGCTCCTGAGTCCTCCCTCCATCCTTTGTGAAAGGGTCAGTTCCCTTGTGCAGGAGGATGCAGCAACCAGTGCTGGTCCCCAGGCACATTTCAAGATGGAAACGAAGGGGGTCCCTCTGCACTCTCTCAAATATCACTGGTTTTATTCTTCTTCAAGGCTGAGTAATATTCCATTGAGTATGTGTACCACAGTTTCTTCATCCATTCTTCTGTTGAAGGGCATCTAGGTTGGTTCCATAGTATAACTATCGTGAGTTGAGCTGCTATAAACATTGATGTGGCTGCATCACTGTAATATGCTGATTTTAAGTCCTTTAGGTGTAAACTGAGGAGTGGGATAGCTGGGTCAAATGGTGGTTCCATTAAGTTTTCTGAGGAATCTCCATACTGCTTTCCAGAGTGGCTGCACCAATTTGCAGTCCCACCAGCATCATGTGATTGTACCTTCCCCCACATCCTCACCAACACCTATTGTTGCTTGTATCCTTGATCATTGCCATTCTGACTGGAGTGAGACAGAATCTTAGTCATTTTGATTTGCATTTACACATGTGCAACCACAAAAATAATAACAGGAAAATCAACACTTGCAAAGGCGCCTATGCACACATCCTTTGACCCCTCACTGGCAAGGCACTCTGGGAGATGGGGAAGGATATCACCAAACTGGAAAGAGCCTCAGGGTCTCTGGATGCAGTCCTGATCTGAAAACCAGGCTGCATCTATGGGAAAGCAGGAACGGGTGATGTGCACCCGTGTATCCACTAAAGAAGACACTGGCTGGTGTCAGTCAGTGATGCACGAAGCTGACAGAAGAAAACAGAAGGGCGACCCCAGAGCAGCCCCTCTCCACTGTCCCTTCCCTCCACCCTCTGAGTTCCACGCCAGAGCCAGCCCGCAGCCTCCTCCCACCTCAGCTGCGGGGAATGCTCTTCTTCTCGAGATCCCACGTGGTCATCCACACCCAGTCTCCATGGCGAACTCTCTCCTCTGCCCACCAAGGATGGCCAAGGACAGAGACCCGGGTCAGCTCCTGGCTCTCCAAGGGGTCCAGGGTGCAACCTAGGTCAGATGTGCACAGCCTGGAGCTGAGATGGCATTAGACGTGGGTGGTGCGGGAACCTCACGCTGATCTCTGATCTGCCCTATGTCACCCAGGTTGCACCAACGAGCAGGGGCTGGCCACTGGGAAATTGACCCGGGCACGGTTCCTCATTCACTGTCGAAAGGAACGGTTGTTTGCAGGCTTAGAAGACCACAGGCCGTCTGTCCCAAGAGCTGTCACCCTGTGATAATATTGACAAAGCCTCGCCCCCACCTCCCAACACCAGTGAGCACACGTGGCCAAACAAGCCCATCCTTTCTCACCGAGAGGATAAGTGCAAGGCCTTAAGGAGACTCTGATTAAACAAACAGATGTTTTTAGTTGTCAATAGAAGTGTCAACATGATCCTAATTAATTAATGTGTTAATGACTGTTCTCTGTTTGAAGACGAGAGTCACCGCCTTCTAGATGTCTCCACTGCGACTCACACCTGGTGCCTACCAGGAGCCATGGGGAGCATACAGAACCCTCCCGGCGCTGGATATCAGTCCGTAAGTGCAGATACACATGCGCACCCGAGCCACGCCCCGCGCCGCGCACCCAACGCAACACGAGGACGCAATGAGCATTGTTGCCACTGCCCCTCCTAAACACCGGGTGAGCACAGGTGCAACGCCACAGCCAAGCAGGTGTGCAAGAGTCCACGTGGCCTGCACAAAATCAAACGCAGGCACACGACACACACAACACCCATAGCATCAGGTGACACAAGCACCATGGACACACAATTCATGCACATGCAAAATATACACACTCAACACACACACACACTACATGCCCAGCAACCATACATGTGTGTGTGCACATGTACACACACCCCACGTGTGGTCCCAGAGCAGTGCTCAGGAGTCCCAGGGCCCTAGGCTGACACACACAGCACACACTCAGGCACACATTGCACATTCACTGTCAGGAGTACCCACGCTCCCTGTGTGTCCTGCCCTGCACCAGACACCAGAGTCATGGACACCAAATGAAGAAGTGGAGTCTCCTCTCTCACGGAGAAACGGGCCAACAGAGACCTGAGAGCCCTGTGCAAGGAGCAGAATCTCGTGTCACACAAGTGTGGGAAAGGGTTTGCTCTGCAGAAAAGGTGCTGGGTGATTTTGGAGGGCTGCGTCCTTGTGCTCAGATCATTTTTATGAAGATAGCAAAGAAAATAAAATCCCGTAACTCACAGCCTATCTGACCTCAGCAAACAATGTTGATTGTTCTCAAGGACTCGGGGTCTTCCTTACATTTTCACCTTGGCTGCTAGAAAGCTCAGAGCTAAATTTTTGATCCACATGTAGTTTGGGTCTTGGTTTCAACATAGAAATTGTTGAGTGTTGTGACTGACTCTGTTTTATCTTTCTACATCAATTTTTTTATTCTTTTATTCTAATTAAAAAAAATTTTTAAATGACTTCACATTTGTCCAGAATAATACGGGAATGAGAAGAAAGATCGATTTTAGTTGGACCAATGGGGGCAGTTTAGCTGCTATAACAAGCTCCAGTTCTCAATGGCTCAACCTAACAGAGATTTATTTAATGCTGTGGCACTGTCAAATGTAGCATGGCCACACATAGCCATTCAGGGTGCCTGAGTTGCTTCTATCTAGGTGGCTCCACCATCCTTATGGACTTGAGTTCCTCTAAAGAGATCCACAAAGAGCATAAAAAAAATAGCTCAGGAGATGCAGTGACCAGGCCTAAAAATGGCTGACATTGCCTCTACTCCCATTCCATTGGCCAGAACTTGGTCACCTGACCCTGGTCCAGTGCAAAGGAAGTTGGGAAATGTAGTCTTCCTGTGTGTCCAGGAGGAAAACCAAAGGGTTGGCGAACCCACAGCACTGTCTCAGCCACAGTAGAAAAACCCAAGGGCAGTAGGTTCAGGATGAAATCATCTCTAATGCAACCTGTTTACTGAGAACATTTGACATTCAAGGCTCTGTTTGGAAGAGGGCTCCATGACTAAAACACTCCACCTCTGGATTCTTCCACTCTGTGCAGAGAAAATTGACTAATCCAACATTAACCAAAATGGGGCTGGAAGACACCCTTGAGATGCAGAGCTGAGCATGGTTTTCATTTTTGTTGAGCTTTGCTGTAGTTCTAAACATTTCCTCGATGAATATGAATATGTGCATTCTTCACTGAAGTGTGACACACCTCTATTGAGATGACACAGAACATAACCACAGAAATCATGCACCAAAGGAACACCCGTGGAACTTCACCCAAGTCCAGAGATGGAAGGTTGTCAGCGGTCCAGAGAACCTCCCCCAGCTGCTCTCCACCTTTCCCTCGACACTCCTCATTAGAGGATCGAACCAGAGCTGGGTTCCTCCTGTTCTGTTTGTGTCATGTCTTGTCTGACGCGGATGATGAGGTTTGTTCCATACAGTCACTCAGAGATCCAGGATCTTTCCAGCAAGTGGCATGTAAGTAGAGTCACCCCTTGGTATCTGCAGGGGATTGAGTCCAGGACCCTCCATGGAAACCAAGACCCAGGATGCTCAACTCCCTTGTAGAAAAATGACATCGTGTTTGCACATAACCTACCCACAGCCTCCCTTATACATTAAATCACCCCCCCGATGACTTACAGTACCAATATGATGTAAATGCTGTGCAAATAGTTGTTATCCTGTATTATTTAGGGAATAATGACAAGACTAAAAAGTCTGTACATGTTCACTGCAATCAGTTTTTGTTTTTTTTTTTTCAATTATTTTCCATCTGCCCTTGGTTGAATCCACAGATGCAAAACCCATAGCTGTGGGCAGCTGGCTGTACAAGAATACCCAGGAGGACCATGTGCACCTGGGAGGATGTTAGGACTGAAACACGCGAAAACCCAAGGCCATGTCCAAGGAGGGAAGGGTGACTTTCCTCCCTCTGGCAAGAAATGAGAGCTGCCTAGCAGGAGTTGATTTTGAGCTGGTCGTTCAGAGCAAACCAGCTCCGGGTGGGCAGAGAGAACCACCTGAGCAAATAAACCACCGTGAGAAACGGGGTTCTCTCTGGAGACCAGCCAGGGTCTCCTGCGTCCCACTTACAGAGTTATTTGCCATCACCACCACCATCACCACCACCATCACCACCACCATCACCACCTAACGGTCTCTCTCGGGTCAGTCACCATGCCTTTCTCTTTCTCCCTTGGGTGGACATTTAGGTCGCCACCCCCGGGGTTCCTGTTCAGTGCTGCAGGAGCATCACTGAGTTGCTTAGGGCCTGGCTTTTGCTGAGGCTGGCCTTGAACTCATGATCCTCCTGCCTCAGCCTCCAGAGCCCCTGGGATGAGAGGCATGTGCCACCGTGCCCAGCATGACTTGTCTTGAAGTGAAAATAAAATTGGGAGATATTCAGAAGCGAGAAATTCAGATGGAACCAGAGGCCAGGCGATGGACCCTGAGCACATCGGCTGATCCTCCCCGTTCTTCAGACACAGCAGGTCTGGAAGCACTCAGGTGGGTGCTGGGCCTAAGACTCAGACATGAGTGGGGGTCCTCAAACAGACGCCTGGAGTTGGGGTGAGAGGCCAGGACCATCAAGGGATGTGACCACCATCTGGGACCCAGCCCCCTCCCCTTCCCAGGTCTGGCGCCCCCATGCTCTGGGCTGGGCTGGCCTTGCTCTGGGAGCCAGGCTGTGTTGGGTCCCCTCTGGGGAGGCAGCCCAGTCACACCATGGCTCTCTGGGATGCCACAGGAGTTTCCCCAGGGGTACCTCTGCCATCTAACCTGAGTCCATACCACGTCATGGCCACATGCACTGTGTCCTGGCCCTGCCCCTCTCCTGGGCAGGCACATTCACTTCTCCAGCTGGTCCACCTCCCCACTGCCTCCCTCACCTGGCACACTCTGCGCGTGCTGTTCCCTCTGCTTGGAATGCTTTTCCCGCATGGGAACAGAGGAACATCACTGCCTCCAGGAAGCCGTCCCTGGTTGCTTCTCAGGTTCTTCCTCCATAGACTCTATTTCTTTCCTACATGCCACCGAGTAGCTTGGCTGCCGTTGATTCTACACCCTGGCTCCAGTTGCTGTGGGGAGCACCCCCGCCCTGGGAAGCTTGGAAACACACTGTGGGTTGGGTCCTGCCCCCTGCTGATGAAATCCGCACCTGGAGGGCTGGAGGGCCCAGCAGGCTGGGAGAGTCCCCAGGGGAGCTAACGTGCATCCTGGCTGAGACATGGAGGTAGCCCAGAGCCACACAGTACCGACTTCACAGTCACCCAGGAGGGTCCACAGAGGGCAGAAGCCACGGTCCCCCTCACGGCCTGGCACATCAGAGATGCCAAATCCAGGAAACCAGTTGGTCCAACTCAGCCCCCAACAATCTGTATCTGAGGATGATCCAGAGGTTCCCAGTGACTGGAACCCATGATGGATGGGTTGGTGTATTACTCCCATTTTCCAAACAAGGAAGCAAGAGGGTTACGGATGGGAAGCAGCTTGGGCACCCTCCCCAGCTGGGCCTGGAGGAGCATAGCCAGTAAACCCCATGGTCAGGAGGTCACCACCCATCCTTCCACCCATCCGAGGCTGACAGCGGAGATTTGGGGGGAAGATGGAAGAGAGGTGAGCAGTCCTCCCACCAATCGCTTCTGAAAAAATAAATAGATAAAAGGACGGGGCGTCTCTCCAGCAGTGGGTGGGGTGAGTGAATCCGGAGGTGCTGGCTCCGGCCTGCTCTCCGGGCTCATCTGTATTCCTGTCGCCAGCCCAGCTGCAGCATAAACATTTGGCACACAACACTTGCAGACACTTTTTAATAGAATCGCTTAAAACAATTAATGACCAGTGTTTTCATTCAAGCTGCAGTGCAAAAGCTACACCAGCAATAAAAGGCATTATCCGCACGTTTCTCCAGGCCTGTTTGTTATTAAGATGTCAATTAAATCATCACAGATGTTCCATTTTTCAATCTAAGCCTGGGAGGATCAGGGCCAAGCGAGGCCTAAATGGGTTTATTCATTACCCTCACATTCATTAGGAGCCCACCGTCTTCTTGGCTCTCATTTTTCTTGGGTGACTCCACCCACATTCTTAAACAAATTATCAGGATAATTTGTTCGCTTCCCTTTCAAACTTGTTCTTCAGGCTCATGAGCTCCTAGTCAGGGCCCCTGACTGGTGTTCTCAGGGAGACATCCCCCTCCTGGCGGTGGGAGAGGCCCAGGGTCGGGTCCAGATATGAAGTTGGGGGAATCATCTGGAAATTTCTGGAAAACAACTCCCTTCTCCAATAGTAATGGGTTGGCAGGGGGGCAGGACTGAAATCTGTAGCCTTTGGTTCACAAAGAGTTTGGGGTTCGGGGAGGGAAGGAACCTTCATGCGATGGACAGCCCAGTCCCCACTCCTGGTCCTCAGCCCCCCAGGCTGCTCAGAGTGAAGGTCACCCGTGAAGGAACCTAGCCTCTGCCCACCTGCTTGCTCATTCTCTGCCTGAGAGTCTGGGCTGCAAACCCTGGTGGTCGCCTGTCTGTCTGGATCATCGTGGGGTGCTCAGGGTCTAGCCCAGCGCCTGGTACACCGTAGACACTCAATGAAGACACCGTAGACACTCAATGGAGACAGTTCCTGCGGTGTCTCCCAGGGGCACAGTCCCAGCCACCACCCCTCACCATAGCAAGACAGAGCGAGCAAGCTGTTCATGTAACATGGAGCCTGTAACCCCAGGAGCCTCCTTGGACTTGACGGCTTCTCTAGAGGACTGAAAACCCCTCACATGGTCTACAGCTGGGTAAGTGGTTGCTGTGCTTTGTCGTTCAGGGAACAAGGGCAAGAAAGGACATCTATTCGTGTCCAGGATGGACACAGCTGTCCCAGCCAGACGACCCAGCATCCAGAGGCCAGGCCAGCATGGGAGGCTGAGGCCTGTGAGCCCAGGCGGGCAGGGGGCACCCATGCAGCACTGCATTGGTGTGCCTTCAAGGTTTGCTCTTTGGAACTTTCTGGAACTTTTTTTTTTTTTTTTTTTTTTTTTGAGTATTTTTGGTCTGAGGTTGGCTGACTCTGCAGACAGGGAACCCTGGGATCCACATGGTCGGTTGTCTGTGAATTTCAACACTCATGGTTGAAGCGTCTGGCATGATGCTTCCCACACAATCCCACCTGATCATCCAGAGCCTGGAAGAGAGGCGGTGCTGTCATCCACTGTGCCCACTCTGGGGACAGGGTCAGCGTGTCACGGAGGATGCAGGGAGAAGTGCGAGGACCCAGGACTGGAGAGTGGCAGATTAGGATCTGAACCCAGTCGCCAGGCTGCAGATCCCTGGGACCCACCCCTCCCTCTGCCACCTTGAGCAACGAGTCCCCAACCCCTCCACATGTCAGCCATGCATTTATTTAGCACCAAGCCCCCTGTGAGATTCAGCAAAGTGCTGGGCACCTCAGTGGAAGGGCCTGGGCAGCACCACCAGCCACCCTGGGTCACCACCCCAGGACCCAGCTCTGCAGGGTGGAGCCTGAAGGGCCACCAGGAGGCTACATTCATGAGTCAGTGCCAAATGGCAGCGTGGCCCTCGTCCCCAGTGGTGAGAATTTCACGACCACAGACCGCACAGCGCCCTGCTTTTGTTGTGGGAAAGGGCAGAGGTCACATGCCCGGGGAGCTGGCCCTGCACTCTGGGCCCACAGGAGCTCAAGGGCAGGACCAGCCTGGGTGCCCCTCTCCTCCTGAATTGCCCCGCCCCTCCCCAGTCTCCGTTGCTCCTCCAGCTCCCTTTAAATCTCAGCACAAGCAGCTCAGCTGAGCTTCCCGTCACCTTCACAAGTGGCAGTCGGCCTAATCTATCTGGTGGCATTCTGGGCCAGTCACATCATCCTGGGCTGCTCTGCCCTCATTCCCTGTCACTGTAACAGGAAATGCAGTAGAACAGTCCCTATTCCCATTGGGTTGAAGACACAGAGACGCTAAGTCATTAGCTGAAGGTCACACAGCGGGGCATTTCAGTCCTGTTCCCTTCTCCCCGCATCTGTCACACTAGCTTCTTTTGAGGAACCATCTTTTGCAGAAGCCGGAGCCTGGGACAAGGTGAAGCGCAGGTGATGAGCCTGAGGGGGGCACCGCGGCCCAGACTCCTCCTCATGCCCAGTGGAGCTTGGGTCATCTGAGATGGTCTGTGATGGGGACAGGGAGGCCAGGAGAGGAAGGCCACCCCCGCAGAGGCCCCAGTCCATGCCCCTCCCACCCAGTGCACACTGTGTGCAGGCACGTGACCCCAACTGCCAAGTGATCATTGTGGGCTTCCCACCTGTGGATGGTGGCGTGTTTTCATCAAAAGCGAAGAAAAGGAATGGAAAACATCGGGCCTCTCATACCCTCTGTGCACTCGGAAATTGTTTTTTATGAAAGTCCCGTGGCTTCTGGGCTATTTCACAGACTCTCAGCCCGGGAGACCCCTTACATGTCCACCTTCCTTTAGCGACTTTGGAACTCCAGGACAGCCACCTGTGGGAGTGTGGGTGAGAGAAGGGCAGTGAGCAGGGAGGCCGAGGCCACCCCAGGGAGGGGAGAGCTACCTGAGCTGGCGCTCTGCACCTGGCACATGGGCTCCCACCAGGTGGTTATCAGGACATGGTGGCTTGAAGTGGCCCTTGGCGATCAGGGAAGAGCTGGCCACTTGTGAAGGGCCCTGGGCTTGGCTAAGACAGACCAGGTTTCACACCCTCTTTGCACAGGCTGTGTGACCTTGGGCAACTGTCCTGACATCTCTGAGCCTGGTTCCCTCAGCCAGACATGTTCTGCTGATCCCTGTCCTGCAGATCCCTGCCTGGTGGGGGCTTGAGAGGATTAAGTAAGCAGCCAGTTAGGAAGCCTCCTGAGTGTCCCTGGGCCACAGCTTGCTTTCAACACAGACCATGTGCCTCCAAACTGCTCTGTTTCCTTTCAAACCATTTTAGGACAATGGTCAGCCTCAGGCCATTGAAATCTCCTTCCCACCCCTCCCTCTCTTCCCCCGTTAGGTAGATGCTGAATGTATACCTAGTTTGAAAAAGGATCGGACAGATTCCTGCAGAAGCCGGGTGCAGTTATCCAAGGTGAGACACCTGCCTGGGCTCTTGGTGGGCTTCTGGGCCCACATCAGCCTGGCTGGCACCGGGAGAGTGGGCCCTGGTGTGGCCACCCAGCCCAAGGCCTTCACCAGCACCAGGGTTAATAGAAGCAAGTTTCTTCATTAAGTTTTTCTTCTTGTTTCAAAATTGAGTTCTTCAAAATGCAGAAAGGGTTGTAATGCTCAGGAACACAGCATGTGCCCGTGTGGACACGTGTTTACACACACACATGCATGTATACGTGCATACATGCGCTCACATTTATGCCATATGATTTTTGGGGGGTGGGTACCAAGGATTGAACTAAGGGGCCCCAACCACTGAACCACATCCTAGCACTTTTTATATTCTATTTTGAGACAGGGTCTTGCTGAGTCACTGAGGGCCTTACAAAGTCAGTGAGGCTGGCCTCCAACCTGCAGTCCTCCTGCCTCAGCCTCCCCAGCTGCCAGGTCTCCGAGTCTGGCCATCATGCCTGTCTCCTTTCTTTTCCTTGGTCTTCTCTTACCTCTCTGGTTTCCTCTTCCCCAAAACTTATGTTTCCCCTCTCTTCTGTCCTGTTCAGTTTCTTTCCTTCTTTCTTATCTCTCAGGCTCCCCCTCCCCCACATGGACTCCTTTGCTCCTCTGTCTCATTTTTTCTCCTTTATTCTCTGTTCTCTTCCCTCTTTCAATGAGTCTTTCTTTTGGCTTTGCCTGCTTTTCCTACCTCCTCAGCACTCTCTCTCTCTCTCTCTCTCTCTCTCTCTCTCTCTCTCTCACACACACACACACACACACACACATACACACATGCTTCCTTGAGGATGCAGCAGCAGCAAATGAGGGATCAGACACTTGGGGACTTTGCTCTGCATTGAAGGCACGGTGTCCTTAGCAACCTGATAGTCAGAGAAAAACAGAAAAAACAATAAAGAACTGCCAGATCATGGAGAACTTCAGAGGCATCATGGGCTGAGCTGCTGTGGACCTGCCTGCCTCCAGGTACCCACATAGAATTCTCGGCACAGTGTGGCAGCGAAGCAGTAAGAACAACTGTACAGCTTTTCCCAGGAGGAGAAGAGAAGAGAGATCTCCAACCCTCAGAGGAAAGGCAGGGCTTGCAGCTGGCTGGAGGAGAGGGTGGCTGGGAAGCAGCTCGCCCAGGTCTTGGCCCTGGGGTACTTTGAGGTGGTGCTGCTAAAACTCAGCACAAACCCAAACAACTCCTCCTCCCAGCCCAGGGCAGCAATTGGGAACCTGGCAACATGGGATTTAGGCAGGGGCAGCCGAGGGACATTAAGGGAAAGAACTCAAAAACTCATCTTGCCCTCTGTGTGGATGTGGGATGAAAGTGTCCCCATCCTCTGTAGCAGGAGGACCACCAGTGAGAAGTGACCTATTAGTCCACCCAGGACAACTGCAGTGGGCCAGAGAGCCTCACAGACACTTCACCACAGAAGCTCTGGAGAGGGCAGCTATTGCTGTATTTAGTGGCACATAGATAGCCCAGGAAGGCACTTTCTCCAAAGAAGGGAGGCTGGGAGGCAATGAGTCAAGGATTTGATTGGAGGAGTCAGGAAGCAGAGCTTCAGGGTCCACCATTTCTATTGCACTGAGAGTGAACACCAAACCTTTAGTTGGTCTGGAGGTTCTACATGGTCTGATCTTTGCTTGCTTCTCCTGCCTCAACCTCATCTCCTCTCATTGCTCCCCAGCAGACATATTCCCATCCGTACAAGTGCATATGGAAGCTTCAACCACAAGGGGTGCCCTCTGACTTCTTGCACAAAAGGCCACACTGCCCCAGGGCCTTTGCACTTGCCATCACATTTTCTTGCACAGCCTTTTCTCTCAAACACCACACACACATCTCTGCCAGGGACCGAACACTTGTCATCTGCCAAAGAAAGCCTCCTGAATGATCTTACTGCTGTTTATCTTTCTTGTCCCCATAACACTTACCACTTGTAACTATTTTCTTGGCTTATTGTTTCTTCTTTTCTCCCCATTAGAGAGTCAGTTCTATGAGGACAGGGCTGTGGGTGATGGTCATGGCTTTGTTCTCAGGGTCTGGAACAGGACTGACTCATTCACAGAGTGACTCATTGTCCTGGCTTTCCAAGAACTGTACTGGATTTAGCATCGAAAGTTCTATACCCTGGGAAAGACGTTGCTCCCAGTGATTTGGCACCATTGATCAGCTAACGGAGTGGTTAGAAGGCACCTATTTTAAAATAAAAATACCCCCATTAAATTCCAATGATCTGGCCTAAGAAATTAATCTCTATTATTTAAATAAAACTTATATTAGACTAATTCCTCTGGCATACATGAGAGCACTTCAGTTAATTCTTAGGGGGACCTACAAGCTGTGTGCCATTCTTTACGTGTCCTGGTGGACTTTCAGGACCAACAGCAGGGGCCCTCACCTTCTACTAGGTTCCTGGCTCCCTGAAGGACTTGTCCCCTGCCAGGTGAGGAGCTGGGGCACTCTGAAGGCTGAA
Organism: Sciurus vulgaris; assembly: GCF_902686455.1. Classification (NCBI taxonomy): domain Eukaryota; kingdom Metazoa; phylum Chordata; class Mammalia; order Rodentia; family Sciuridae; genus Sciurus; species Sciurus vulgaris. The sequence goes on along the minus strand of NW_027632915.1, from coordinate 1,181,518 downwards.
CCCTGCCTTAAGCAACCTTTGTGGAACTTTCTCCTTGTGCAAAACCTGCGTTGGCCAAGAAATCACAAGAGAAGGACAAAGGGATGAGAAAATGGCTTTATTCGCAGAGCTAAAAGGCCAGTGGGTGATATTGTGCTGCCTGTCAGGTAATTAGCCACCCTGGAAACCTCTGTGTCCAAGGCCTCAGAGAAGAACAGCCTCCTTCGTCACAGGTGAGCAGCCTGCTTTCCAGTCAGCGGCTCCAAGTGCCTGCCGCCTGGAGCACACACCTGCTAGGGACAGATGTGTGGGTCAGGCAGGAAAGTGTGGGCACACCAGCCCCCTGGGGCCTGGTGACCTGGATCAGTGGGACTCCAGTGAGCATTCTGGGCTGGGCATGCCATGGGGTCTACAGCCAGGACAGAGAGATGGCCGTGCCACTTGTTCCCAGCTAACATCCTTGTGAACCACACAGAGCAGCAGTTCGGCAGCAGGAAGCTGCTTCACCAGGGACAACTGATGCTGTGGTCCAAGTTGGGGGACCATCCTGCACCATTTCTGAGCACCCATCGGCAGGGAGGCTGCAGGTCCGTGGAGCAAGGTGGGGTAGTCCCCTGCTCGGTCCCCTGAGCCACACAGCATGGCACAGTTCACAGCCTTGCTTTTCTGATCAGCCTGGTGGGCACAGAAACACGCATGGCAAGTCACCTGTGTGCCAGCTCAGGGGAGGCAGAGGAGGCCCGGATGTTCCTTTCTCTGTCTCTGTCTCTCTTCAACAGATGAAATCACTGGACACAAAGGTTAATTGTTGGACAAATGAATAGAAATTTAAAAAGCTCTGGCAGACTAATCTGGGGTGTGTGTGTGTGTGTGTGTGTAGAGAGAGAGAGAGAGAGAGAGAGAGAGAGAGAGAGAGAGAGAGAGAGAGAGAGAGAGAGAGAGAGAGAGAGAGAGAGAGAGAGAGAGAGAGAGAGAAAGAGAGAGAGAGAGAGAGAGAGAGAGAGAGAGACCTAACATCAGGAACAAGAGAGGCATATCCCTACCCATACTACAGATATTAGAAGCTTAATAAGGAAGATTGTGAACAACTTTATGGTAAAAATTTAAACAATTTATATAAAATGAACACAGTTCTTTGAAGATAAAAACTATCAAACCATATTTAAGAAGAAAGCAGTAACCCAGCTAGCTTTATAAATTTATTAAGGATGTTGAATATGTAGATAGAAACATTCCTACCCAGAGAATTTCATGCCTAAATGGCTTTGCTGGTGAATTCTACCAAAGAGTGAAGGAAGACAGCACCATGTCTACACAAACCCTTCTATGAAGTCAGAATTACCTTGATATTCAAATCATAAGAACACTAATGTAGATAAAAATGATATAAACCGACATCTTCATGAACTCTTAACAAAATTCTAGCAAACCAAATCCAGTAATTCATAGAAAGGATAATACATCATCACCACATGGAATTTATTCCAGGAACATAAGACCAGTTTAACATTTTAAAAATCAGTGCAATCTCATTAACAAACTAAAAATGAAACACCATGTAATCTTCTCAGTAGTCACAGAATAAAAATATTATCAATAAAGTTCAACATCAATTCCTCTTATTAAAAAAAACCTCCAGCAAGTAGGAATAGGAGAAAACTTTCTCCATGTGATAAAGGTCATCCATGAAAAACCTCTAATTAATATCACACTGAATGCTTTCCCTTTAATATTAGGAACAAGGTAAAGAGGTCTGATATCAGCATTTCTGTTCAGTATTGTTCCGGAAGTTCTGGCCAGTGCAATAAAGCAAGAAAGAGAAAGAAATACAGAAGCCATTCAGATTTATTAGCAAACAATATGATCATCATTGTAGAAATTCCAGTAGTATATACACCAGAATTACTGAACTAATAAGTAATTTTAGCAAGGTTGAAGAAACAAGATTCATGTATAAATTAATTGCATTTCTATATGCTACAATTGAATGATTGTGAACTGTAATAAAACTTCTACAGTTTGCAAATAGCCTGTGAAAATACAAAATTAGGATACATCTGAGAAATGATGGGCAAGACTGTATTTTTGAAAAACCATAGAATAATGTTGGAAGAAATTAAAGAATGTTCAAATAAATGGAGGGGCACACCATATTCATGGATTAACAGACTATATTGTCAAAAATGCTAATTTTCCTCAAATTAATCTAAAAGTTTTACATAATTCTAATCAAAATGCCAGCAGCATATTTTTTGGGTAGAAATTGATAAAATGATTCTAAAAAAATTGATTCTAATATGGAAAATTAAAGAATGTAGAATACCCAAATGCTTTGAAAAAACACTAAAAAATTTGCAAGAATACTTATACAATGTATTTCAAAAGTTAGGATAGCAGGATATTCTTCTATCAAAGTTTAGAGAAATAAAACAATAGAACAGAATAGAGTTCATAATAGACTCATACTTATATGATCAATTGTTTTCCAACAAATGTACATCCACAATTTATCGCTGAAATGAGAGTATTTTCAACAAATGGTCTTGGAAAAATAAGGAGATATATATATATATAAAGTCAAAATTGATCAAAGTTCAAAGCATAAAACCAACAAATACAAACCTTCTAGAGGAAGAATAAGGGAAAACGATTTTGTGATCTTAGGGGGTTAGGTATTATGTTCTTTGATATGACAATAAAACCATCATCCATAAAAGAAAGTGTTGATAAAGGGGACTTCATAAAAATTAAGAGCTTTTGCTTTTTGAAAGAGAATGTTAAAGGAATGTGAAGATTCACAGATGAAGAGAAGTTATTTCCACATCACATTTCCAAGAGTATAGTTCATTCAGAATATATAAAGAACTCTCAAAACTCAATAATAAGAAAATCAACAACCTGCTATGGGTACATGCTTAAAATCAATGCTACAATTATCTCAAAATAAGAAGCTTAGTTTACAAAAGACCAAAAAGTGTTGAATAGATAATTGAGCAAAGAAGGTACATATTTGGCAAATAAGCAATGAAAAGATTCTCAACATCTGTAGTCATTAAGAGAAGATAAATTTAAATCACAATGAGAAATTATTGTATACTTTTTTGAAAGTCCAGAAACTGGGCCACTTATTTACTGTTATAGGGAACATAAATTGTACACCATTTGGGGGGAAATGATTTTTATTTTCTAAAATACTGCTATCATATGATAACACCATTTTACCCCCAGGTACTCACCCAACATAATCGAAAGCTTGTATCCTTACAAGACTGTATGCCAACATTCCTGGCAGCTTTATCTCTAATAGTCAAATTAGAAGTAATCTGAATAATGCCTGTCGATGGCTGAATGAATCAACAGACCTGCACATTCTCACAATGGAATACTACATAGCAAAGAAAATGAATGAGCTGTTGATACATACAAAAACTTGAATATCTCAGAGGTGTTGTGCTGATGTAAGAAGGCAGATGAGAAAGGTTACATGCTCTATGCTTCCATTAACATGGAATTTTATAAAAGGAAGAGAGCAGATCCATAATTGTCTAGTCAGAGGGAGGGAGAGATTTCAGAGGGGAGCAAGGAGACGTCTAACAGAATTGATGTTTGTGATCCTGAATGCAGTGCTGGTTTTGTAGTTCTGCCAAAGGCAAGAAATAAGATTTTCAAAGGTAAACATGAGCATGGGCTCCAGCTTTTGGCTCTTGAATCCACTTCAGCCACTGAGCAGGGGAGCCTCACCAACTCCCTGTCAGTCGTCCAAGACCCACCCCGGCCCAGCACACAGCAGGCGTGGGCAAGGCCTTGGCCCCTTGAATCAGGTGGATCTGAGCTCAACTTGCCATCCTGCCACCTGCTTACTCTAGGATGGGCACAAGTGGCTTCCCTCCATGGAGTCCCTGTCCCCTCCTGCAAGGCAGGTACAGGAGCAGACACCCAGGTACATGCTGCTATCACTCTCTCCCATGCTGAGGTCACCTGGTGTCCCTCCACCATGCTGGGGTTGAATGCTCCCCAACCTGCCTCTGGTTCTTGAGCCCCATGAGGACCTGACATCTCCCAAGGCTCACCTTGTCTCCACTTTGAAAGTGACATCATGTTCCACTCATAAGTGACCGGAAGCCACTCTGCCTGAATCCCAGAGACTCTGCCCCTCTCCACTGTGGACCATGGCAGGCCTACAGAGCTGCAGAGTGTCCCTTCCCTGGTGAAGGGTCACGGCAAGTTGTCTTTGACTCTTCTTTCCCCTTAAGCCCCTCTGAGCATGAGTCCCAACACAGGAAGGAGACCGGCATGGCTGCGACTGCCACCTCTGCTCTTTGGGAAGAGACACCTTCTTTCCCAGGGACTCCAGTAGGTCCTACGTCTGATCAGAGACCCGGGGAAGTGTGGCAGGTGGCAGGGGGTTGGCTGTGATGACAATGAAGTTAGGACCAAATGGACGGTGCTGATGGCAAGTGCTTCTCAGGGAATCTCATCATTATGGTCACGTGTGTGGACAGGGAGTTCCTGAGGGTGAGCACCAGGGTGGGTTGGCACTGCTCCTGTGTTCCCAGCACACTGCCTGCAGGTGCAAGTGTTGAGCTTACCAGTGTGAATGGATGGATGATGGAGGGAGGGAGGGAGGGAAGGAGGGATGAGTAGAAGGGATGATGGATGAATGGATGGAGGGATGGATGGAGGGATGGAGGGAGGAATGAGTAGAAGGGATGATGAAGAGATGGAGGGATGGAGGGAGGGATAGATGATGGATGAATAGAAGATGGATGATGGATGGATTAGTTGATAAGTGGATGAGATAAATGGTGGATGAATAGATGAATGGGTAAATGGGTGGGATGGATGAGTAGATGAGATGTTGGATGAATGGAGGTATGAATGGATAATGGATGGATGAGATAAATGGGTGGATGCATGGATTGGTGGATTGATGGATGGGTGGGTGGATGGATAGATGGATGGGTGGACGGGTGGGTGGATGAGTAGAAGGAATGATGGATGAATGGAAGGATGAATGGATAATGGATGGATGAGATAAATGGGTGGATACATGGATAGATGAATGGGTAGTTGGGTGGGATGGATGGAAGGACGGATGGGTGGGTGGGTGGATAGATGGGTGGATGGATGGAAAGATGGATGGATGGATGGATGGACTAATTCAGTTCTTATTTTACACTGGTGCTAACTGGCTGACTACCCTAACCTGGCTCTAAGGAGGTGGGTGAAGGCAGCCTGTGCCAGGCCACATGCCTCTTGGCACCACCCAGAAAACTCCAAGTAATAGACTTCAGAAGGCTGCAGGGGCACCCAGATCTGACCACTCCTAAGACAGGTTTTGTCACCACTTACACCAACACAGCATAGGCCAAGTCAGGGAGGGCCCTGCAGTTGGACTAAGAGGAAAAATACCAGCTGGGCCAGTCTCACGCCCTCGATCTTGCAACTCAGGCTGAGACACTCTGATCGGTCTGTTTCCCTCCCTCCAGGCCCCTTTGTGTCTTCTCTCAAAGCCCTTGGCCTTCCATCACCTCCAGGAGCAGTGAGGATAGGCCGGGCTTGCTGCAGTAAGAAAGCAGCCCACTCAGCTCTCACCAATGGAGACAGATGTTTTCTTCTTGCTTAGGCTACAAGTTCCTGTGGGCACTATAGTTCAGCAATGTGTGGTTCATACTCAGATGCAGGACAGCTGTGGGATTTGCAGGGCTCAGTGCAAACTGGAAACCCTTGTTTAAAAATCACTGAGCATTTTTTTCAGGGAGTACCAGGGATTAAACTCAGGGCCTCCTGCTCCCCCACTTCTCCAGCCAGAAGCCGCCCACCCCAGAATATGGAGATGCAGATCCCAGCCAGGGCAGCTGGTCCAGGGCTTCCTCTGCAGCCGCCCTTCCCTGGCACTGCCCAAAAGCCAGCTCATCCCAGGCTGCATGGTCACTGTGCCTGACTCCTGTGCATGCCTGGACCCTGTCCCCACATGCTCCTCTCTGGATGGTCACTAAAGGAGTCTTTATAAGTACATCCCCCTTCAAACCTTCCAGTGAGTGCTTGGTGGGGACAGAACAGTGTCTCCCCCAAAAAAGGCCAGCAAGGTCCCCACCCCAGTCACCTGTGGAATCAGTCCTTTGCAGAGGCAAGAAGGTGTCCATCAGGAGGACGACTTGCTGGAGCAGAGTGGGCTTCTGATCCAATGGGACTGGGGTCCAGACCCGGAGTCACAGAAGACGAGGAGGCCACCTGCGACAGAGGCAGCCAGAGAGGTGCATCCACAAGCCAAGAAGCGCCAGGCTCTGCTGGCCACTGCCCCTCGCGGCCTGAGCCTCGGTCTCTCCAGCATGCTGGTGGCACTCATCCACTCTGGCCTGCTTCCCACCTCTGGGTTTCACTTGCTCTTCCTTCTGCCTCAGGACTCAGAGTGAGATGGGCTCCTTCTCATCCTTCATGTCCCCACTGCTCCCTCCAGCTCTCCATCATACCTGATCTGGCTTCTCACCTCTTCCATCAAAGCACACTTGTGATTTCCTTCCCGACACTTTTCACCATTAGTCATGATTTTCTTTGGCTATGTCTGTGTTGTCTGTCTTTCCTACTGGCATGCAAACTATGGGGTCCCATGATTCCCTACTTCTGGTGTTCGCACCCTCCCCTGAGTGTGGGCAGGTCCTGTGACTTGCCTCTGATAGAATATGACACAAGGGATGGGATGTCACTTTCGTGATGAAGTTGCATGAAGCCCCCATCTGGCTGAGACATCCCCTCCCTTCCTGACTTTGATGAAGCAGGTGGTCGTGTTGCATGCTGTCCCATGGAGAGACCCACAGGGCAAGACACGGATGCCAGCCTCCAGCCACCAGCCAGCAAGAAACAGACGCTCTCATGGCCTCAGCCTTCAAGAAATAGAAGCCTGCCAACCAAAGAGTTGGGAACAAGTCCTTCCCCAATGAATCCTGATGGTGGCTCAGGGGAGGTCCTGAGCAGAGCACCCCCAGGTCCTGGTCTCTGGACCTTGGGATGTGAGAAGCATCATGGTTTTAAGACTCTCAGTCTGTGGGTGATTTGTGATGCAGCAGTAGCTGACCAGTGCAGGAGCGGCCCTGACTTGTCATGCATGCTGTTCCCGGCAGAGTCCAGTAGCATATTTCTCTTACATGAGATGCTCAGAGAACATAAGTTGGCCGATTTAATGCACCATGATCAGCCAGGCTTTGTAGCTTGTAGATAGATAGATCTGTAGCTTGTAGGTAGATAGATAGATGATAGATAGATTGACTGATGAGGTGTTTCATAGAATGCACACACGTTTTTGTTTATCTATCATCTATCGATCGATCAATCCATCCATCCATCATCTCTCTCTCTCTCCATCCATCCATCTGTATTCAGCCTCTCCTCCAGATTCTGGGCTTCTGCATCTGCAGATTCAATAAAAAATACTCAGGAAAAGAAGGTGAAACTGCACCAAACATGTACCCACCTCTCTTCCTCATCCATATTCCCTAAATGGTAGAGTCTAGGAACGTTTCCATGGTGCGTACCTTGCATTAGTATGGTAGGTAATCTAGACATGGTTTCCTGCAGCTGGGAGGAGGCCATGGGTCACATGCAAATATCCTACTACTTTACATCCAGGGCCTGTGCATCTGTGTATCCAGGTATCTGAGGGGTCCCTGGAGCCCAGCCCCGGGGAGGCTGAGGGACTAGCTTCTAAGGTAGAGGATGAGAATTTCCAAGGTAGACACAGATGGCCAGAGCCAGCCTGGGCTCCCAGGAACGACATTTCCTTCCTCCTTCCTCCCGGGTCTTCAGCTCTCACTTTGTTCTGAACACTCAGTGGGGTGGGTTGAAGTGCCCTGTCACCAAGGGCTCTTGTGGCTGCAGCTTCCACCCTTTGAAGGAAGGTCATGCAATTGCCAGGCTTTCCATAGGCTCTCCTATTTTTTTTTTGTTCTCGACAAATATAAGATTGTTCAACTTAATATAATTAAAACAGAGAGAGAGAGAGAGAAAGAGGGGTGGGGGGAGACCAAGCAGGCCTCTACTGGCCACGTCTGGTGAGTCTTCTTTACTCTTAGGAGAGAGCGAACAATTAGCCCACCTCCTCCTGCTGCAGACTCCTCTCGGAGACTAATAGTTATTTACTTAGTCCTGTCACTGTTCTGTGTTTAATATTTATCCATCACGGGAACTGTGTGTGTTAAATGTCAGCCTCTCATCCCAACAGCTCATGGCTCCACCAGCTAGAATCCCACAGACAGCCCCAGCAGCCCAGCCTGGCTCCCTGGCAGAGCCCAGCATGGGTCACTTGGTGGGTCCTGCCATCTCTGAGGGGTCCCATCCCTGTGAGCACCACGTGGTCGCCAGGGCCATTGCGGGTGGATAGCAGGCAGGCCTCACCTGGAGGGCCAACTCAGGAACTCACGCATAACTGAAGTGGTGGGCTTTGACCCCGCATGTGGTTCCACACACAGTGGATCATCTCTCGAGGATGTGTAACACATGACACCAGGCAAACACTGGATCACTGCTGTCTCCGGTTGGGAATGGCAAGAGTGGCTTGCCCCTGTTCAGCTCACATGCAGTTGCTGTTGACGTGCAGTTGTTTGAATCTGCAGATGCTGAACTAGGGGCTGCAGAGGAAAGACTCGTGTGTGTGTGTGTGTGTGTGTGTGTGAGAGAGAGAGTGTGTGTGTGAGTGTGTGTGAGTGTGTGTGTGTGTGTGCATGTGTGAGTGAAACACTCACAGTGAAGAGGCCCCACCTGGGTATCGGATGTGCACTTGCACCTGGGACCAGAGGCCATGATGATGGCCTCTGTTTTATAGGATGTCTTTACCAGGGTTGAATGGTACATTTCCCATGACATCCGGGGTTCCTTCTGGCTCAGTTTAGCCCATTCTGAACTCACACCTTCACGGTGAGGGTTGGGAAGTTGGTCACTGAATCAATCAACAGACCCTCTGGGCAGCGCAGGGAGACCCTTAGCCTTGCTTCTGGATCCTGGGGAGGAAATGAGCATAAGTGGGACCACAGGGTGACAGGAAGACCAGAGCTGGAACCCCACAGCCCAGGTCCCGTGACTCTGGAGGAGCTACGTAAATGTCCACCTACGACTTCCCTTCCAAACAGGTGAACAGGACGGGAGGCCCCACCCCTACTCCGAATCTCCCAGGGCCAGCTTTCTGTGGGATTTCAGAGAGGTCTTGCCAACAGGGTGCTGAGGTGGAGCCCAGGATTTTCCAAGGGCTGTTTCTGCCGCAGAACTTGCTGGTCCCCTTTCTACAAGATCCGTGAAGTCTCCAAGGGCCTCCATTTGGGGGGTCGGGATCTGCCACCCACCACATCAAGGAAATACTTGAAGTTTTCAACACTTTTTGGATGATAGGAATGAGAACGGGGATGGACATGAACTGAAACAACTTCTCTGGATAATCAAAGCAGATCTGGGGCATCGAGTGCCTGGCGTGTGCTCAATAACCACTTAAAGGATGTGAGCCCGTCTTTAGCATTGGCATCAGCTGGTGGAGGAGTTGGATGCTCAGCCTCAGAGGTAGTCAATGCAAAGCAAAGCAAAACCAAAACGCCAAACAAAACCAAAAAACAGGACAATGGAAAACAAGACACCTTGAGATTTTTGCTGAAGTTACTGGGGGAAGTTTCTTCCAGTTGGGTTTTGCTTTTACTCCATGGCTTCTGTGCTAACAACAACCAGGTCAAGGCCAGGCCAGCCCCAGAGCTGTCTCTCCAGAGAGGGGTCTCCCTGGGGGGCTTGGGGCTTCCATCCATGCAGAGATGCCTCTGGAGCCCCGGGTCTCCGCAAGGGCCCCTCTCAGTCTCCACTCATTTCACGGAAATCTCTCTGTTTGGTAAACTGGATATTAAAATCAAATGTACCTCATTAGAAATAAAATATTTCCAACCAGCTTGAAATAAAATGTAATCACTAATGACATTTAAATGTTGTAGATACTTTACTTTTTAAAAAATCCCCTTAATGTAAAATAAAGTATGGCTTTAATTTAGCCAGGGAGGCATTAAGGCCCACTCCTGGTCAGGGCCTCCTCCAGCCTCAGAAGCCAGCCTAGGCTTCCGGAACCATCCCTGACTGGGGATACCAGGAGGAAGGTCTGCTGAGGAAGAAGGGCGTGACTTCCAGGGATCCCTGGATCTCTAGGGATCACAGGCTGTTCTTTGAGACCCTGCCACAGATGATGGTTTGTGCCCACGTCATGTGGACGGGTCCCTGCCCTGCTCTGCACCTTAATCTCCAGCAAGGACACTCCCCACCCCCTCCCACTCCACGCTGGTTCCTGTCCAACTTGTTTCAGCTTTGTTTTATGGTTATAGGATTCAGGCTTATTTGGTGAGTTATAAAGTCATAAAACATGGTCGAGAGTGTATTTGTGGTTTCTTCTAACATGAAGCTTCTGCAATTAGCTCCTGGGGCCAAACATGGCCTGACAGGGGCAACTGGTGGGTGCCCAGTGGCTTTACTGGGGAGGATCGGGTGGGGCCTTGGGCTGCACTTCTGCAGCGACATCTCTGAGTGGGCGATGGTGGTTGTGACTTTGGGGCTCTGGGCTGGGGCTGCTAGTTCAGCCTCCCAGTGGCCTCTTGCTCAAGGCTTCGGGCCCTGCACAGGTGACAGGGGCTCATATAGGGAGCCCTGCCAGGGTGTGCCTATATCACTGTGGTTGAATGATAAGTTGGGGGAGTCCCGTATGTACTTGGTTCCCTTCAACAGATGGGCAGAGGTGACTTTTTTTTTTTTTTTAAAGAGAAAATGGTATAGGTCTACACTTCCTCATCCAGAACTCTTAGATATACTTTAAATTTTATTTAAAAAAATAGCATGGGTATCTCAGAATACATTCTACTGTCAGGTATATCTAAAAAGAACAAATGAAAAAATGGTAAAAAAAATAGCATTGTACATATGTCATATGTGAATCTGCATAATGCATGATTATTAACATTAAATGGAATAAACTATATAATCCCACATCAAATCAGGTCAGATTTTATAACTATAAAAGTGTGGGTTTGGTCTGATATTGCTATCAGAAAGTTACAAAAAATTTGAATTTTCAGTGCTATCAAGATTTCACAATTGCAGATAAAGATTAAGAACCAATTTAATCCTTAGAACACTCTTAGGCATTTTATTTTATTCATTCCTAGCCCAGGAATTTCCATAAAAGGCAATGTCTCTGCTTTCCTCCAAATCATTTCTTGGTACTGTTCTCCTAGGCAAAATTCTTTTTTTTTTTTTTTTTTTTTTTTTGTGTGTGTGTGTGTGTGTGATGCTGGGGATTGAACCCAGAGCCTTGTGCATGCAAGGCAAGCACTCTACCAACTGAGCTATATCCCCAGCCCATGCAAAATTCTTTAGGGTACACAGATTACAGAAGGAACCCATTAAAGTATTTTATTCCCAGTTACATTAAACAGTCACTTGTCAGAGAGAGAAAATCAAACTTATGGTCTTAATATGAAAAAATTCATAAGGATATTCAGTGAAAAGTAAGGGTTCCTCTCACACCAATCTCTCAGCCAACTAAGTGTCTACCTTAGACATAAGTACAGTTACTTCGGGCAGAGGTGACTTGCAGTGTGGGTGGGGTCCCTGACACTCAGGGGACCTCTGATCCTCTGTGATCAGCACACCATGAAGCCCAGGGCATTTCGCACTTAACCTGCTGTGTCTGGGTCCTAGGCTGCGGCAACTGCCACAGACTTGGTGACCTAAAGCAACAGAGATGTTCTTCCCCCATTCTGGAGGCCCTGAAGGCCCCAGAATCTAACCTCAGAGGGTGGCTGGCACAAACCACCTGCAGACTCTGAGGAGGATGCTCCTGTGCCCCTTCCAGCTGCTGGAGGCCCCAGGTATTCCTTGGCTTATGGCGACCCCACTGTGACTGCTGCCCCATCTCCCCCTGAGATTCTTCCCTCTGCGTGTGCATCTCTGTGTCTGAATTTCCCTGCACTGGGAGGACCAGGGCCACTGCATGGGCCCTGCCCTGTCCTAGGGTGATGCAGACTTAACAGATTCCATTGGCAAAGACCCCACTTCCCAATAAGGCCACCCTCCCAGGTTCGGGGCTCAAACTGTCTTTTGGGGGAGGAGGGATTCGACCCCTGACACGTTCCAGTTGAGCACTGGGCACCCGGAGCGGCCCAAGAGCAGGAGTGGGGACTGAGGTGGGCTCTGCCTGGAACCTGGGTCCTCACTGCCTCTCTCTGATCGGCTTCTAGGCATCAGGGCCAGGGGCAGGGCTCCCAGCTTAAGGGGTCAGGCCCCTGGCAGGTGGCGCCCTCTGGGTCCCACTAGAAGGTGCCTCTTGGCATCTTCCAAGGTCAAAGAGCCTGTGAAATAATCTTTATTTGGGTCATAGAGTCATTTATTCAACAAATACATACTGAGTGTCTCCCCATCACCAACAAACCAAAGATGCTTGAATTGAGGACCTAGCCTTCTAGGAGAGAGAGGGAGAGAGAGAAAGGGAGAAAGGGAGAGAGGGAGAGAGAGAGGGAGAGAGGGAGAGAGAGGGAGAAAGAGAGAGAGAGGGAGAGGGAGTGAGTGAGAGGGAGGCAGAGGAACCAGGAGCTGTGAAGTGACATAAAAACAGGGCAGAATTGGGGCCAGGGAGCATCGGGCTGTTGAGTGGGGTGTCAGGAAAGCCCTCCTTGAGGTGACTGCTGAGGGAGGCCTGGAAGAGGTCATCGGCTGCTGCAAAGGCCCCAAGACTGCCACACTATGGAGGGTGGGCTTGGAGGGAGCAGAGGAGTGGTGGAATGTCACGTACATTTAGCTTTTAGAAAAAACCTGGTGAATCACTCAAAAGATTGTGGAGTCTAGAGGCTGCTGAAGTTGCCCTGGTAACCCAGACATCGGTGGTATGGTTCAGGCTGCATGTGGCCTGGAATCGGATCAGAAGATGGGAGTCCAGGGCAACTGCCAGGTTCATCCAGAGCCAGAGGGAGGTCGGCACTGTCCATCCTTGGCACGGGGACAGTGGTGCCAGGGGACAGGTGGGGGAGCAGGCAGTAACCAGGGTTTCCATTTTGATCACGTCAGGTTTGGGTGTCATTTAGATGTCAACGTGAAGATGAGGACCAGGCAGGTGTCAGAAGAGGTGAGAGTTCAAGGGAGTCTCGTGTTGCAGATGGATACTGGCTGGCAGCATCCATGTGTCCCTGAACATGTGAGGACGGAGCAGTCGTGGGGAGGAAGCAAGGGGAGAAGGGGCAGGCCCATCAGGGTGGGGTTCCTGTGAAACAGCCCAGGCCTTCTGCACACTAGGGAATCTGATATGGTTGAGGGAAGGGGCACAGTGGAGGGTGGTCTCACCTTCATGTCCATCCTCAGAGAATCAGCATCTGCCTCCCCTGAGTGCCCATGGCTTGCTGGTGCTACCCTCCCCTGGGCGGTGCTTGGTGCTCCTCTGCCCACTCCTGGGCCTGGGAAGGAAGCTCCGGCCACGTGTGCATCTCGAGCTGGGGTCTGCTGGTGCTTTCTCCTGCAGGGGGAGGCACGGGGCAGGGGCCCCCACTGCCTCACAGGCAGCCCTGGCACAGGACCACCTGGCCCTTGAGGAAGTCACGACAGGGGCAGAGCCGCTGGTACTTGGTGCTGGAGCTGGCGCAGCTGCAGAGCAGGGGCTCCTTCTGCAGGTAGCACTCCTGGCTGGGCTGGGCCAGCGCTGGGTACAGGTGGTGCATCTCCCACTCGGTGCTGTCACAGGGCACCTGGAGCCTGCATGGGTACCACAAGCATCGGTCACCCCCTGGGGTGGGTGGGGCAGGGCTGTCCCCAGCTTGACACTGCCCACCCCTCTCCCCAGCAACCCCTGACCCAGACTTGGGAAGAGGCAGTTACAGCTTCTTATCAGCCTCTTTCTGGGAGCTTGGAGAAGAGGGGCCGGGGTCCCATCTGGAGGGATGTGCAGCAGCTTTATGGAGAAGGTCCCCACCCAGGCTGGGGCAGAGACCACGAGGGGCAGAGGGAGCCGGGTGGGACTGGGAGCAGCGTACCTGGTAGCGGCTGGGTCCTGCCAAGAGTATAGCTGCATGATGCAGACGCCCACCTGGAAGGTCCCTTCTGGATCCTTCCTGACTGGTTGGAAACTCTCAGGAGGGAGGGGGTGCACTTACTGGAGAAAGGTCTCCTGGCTCTTGAGGAAGGGGAAGAAGGAGGGGCTCGCAAACCAGCCCATGGTCCAGGCAGGCATCCTTACATTCCCTCCTGGTGGTGGCCAGCCAGGTCCGCAGTGACTGTGGTGGGGGCCAGGTCCCGGGGACCTTGCTAGTGTTCTGGGCCCACTCCAGGTGGGTGGCATTGGGCACAAGGATGAAGGGCTCTGTGAAGCCCCAGTCCCTGGAGGGGCCTGGGCTGGGAGCTGCATAGAAGTCCTGCAGGAGGAGAGGGGCATCAGGGAGGTGGAGTGGGCCACGGGTGGCACTGGTTGGCACCCAAGGACCCAGACTTACAGCTCAGTGTGAGCCACTGTTGGGCACTTGCTGAATACCAGGCAGCCTTGCACGCACATTTCATTTATTCCTCAAAGTAGCCCCACCCCACAGACACTCAGGTGCCTCCAGGTACTTGGCAGGAAAGGAAAGGAGGCTTGACAGTCAGGGGACCTGAGGGGGCTCACAACCGGGGGTGTCTGCTGCCTGCACAGCATGGGCTCTGGCCTGATGGGCTTGGGGTGGCATCCCAGGACCGGGGCTGAGGATGGAGGTCTGCCTACCTGGTGCTGGATGTAGGCATGGGTCCACTCCAGCTGCACCCACAGGTGTGCTCATAGGGCAGGTAGGGCTCCACCTGAGGGAGGGTGCGGCGGGGAGGCCTGGTTATGGGGCCGCCTGCTGGGCTTGGGGTGGGGTGTGCCAATGCCCCATACACCTGGACCTCTCAGCCGAGGTTCCTACACTCTCCAGGGGCCCTGGGGACTCAGACTCAGCCCTGGACCCTCCCTGTGTCCCAGCCTCAGTGCCCCTGCCCTGTCCCCCACCCTAGCCACACAAGCTTCCTCCTGCCCAGAGCCCAGTGCTCCACCCCTCCTGGGCTCTGAGGCCCCCTCCCCCAGCCCGGCTTCTCTGGGACGTCACCCACTCCAGAGCATCCTGGGCCCACACCCTCCTGATACAGTACCAGGTTCCTTGGAGTCCTCAGCATCCCAGACTTCCTTCTCCTGAGGACAAGCGCCCCTGTCATGGCTTCCTGTCCATGCTCCATCTCTCTCAGGAGCCCACAGCCTTTCGAGAGCAGGGATTGCAACTTGTCCCCCAGAGTCTGGTACAGTGCCTGGCATGCAGTGGGTGCTCAGGAAATGGTTGTGGGATGGAAAAGCTCAACTGTACACTCCCCAAGACATGGACATTCACATGGAGGGACACAGCATGCTCCCAGTGGGATGTGACTGGGTGGCATCTGGAAAGCACCTGCCCAGGCCATACATGGTTACAAGTGCACCACACAGGAGGCCACATGTGGCCTAATGGTCTCAGGGTCACACAGCAGCCTGCACTGGGCCACATGGGCAGAGTGGCTGGGGTACAAGAGGCGAAGATAACCAAGGGACAAGATGTCCCCTCCCCAACCCCTTCCTGGGCTTCACCGGCAGGCCCAGCACAGAGCCACCTTGGAGGAGCCCACGGGTGGCAGGCGGCAGTGGCTGGAGGTGGGGCTGACCTAGTATGACTCAGAGGAGGGTGGCTGTGGCCATTGGCTTCCCCAAGTCCCACACAATGTGGGCATCCGACCTGGCCCAGTCCAGCTCAGTCCCAGTGACGCCATCTTCCTGCTGCCGCCCCAGAGGTGAGATCCTTAGCCCTGGTGGTGAAACCAAACAGTCCTGCCTGAGCCCACACACCTTCTTCCTCACAAGGTGACCTCAGGATGTCCAGCGGAGCTGTGTGGGGCCCCTGCAGAGCCCGCCTCTTAGGGCTGGAGGCCTGTCCTGGGCCCTCTGGCCAGGAGACACTCCCAACACTCAAGGGTCCCAGGGAGACAGCCCCCACTGCTCCCCTTGATGCTGTTCCCTGCCGCCTCTGACTCTAGGGACAAAGGCCACCAGCCTGACATTGTCCCAATACTGGACACCAGGTGCTGTATGTATTCTCAGTTCCCAGGCTGCGTGACCCCAGGTGCTGTGTGTATTCTCAGTCCCCAGGAAAACCCAGCATCCCTATGTCCCAGACGCTCTGCAGGCCTGTCCCACCCTGTGCTCCTCCCCTGCCCCCTACAGGGCCCTGTGGCCAGCTGCTGTCCTGACACTCAGGAAGAGTCCAGACAGCCTCTGAGCACTGCCCAGAAGGCCACCAGGCCCCTTGCAGTGACAAACCTAGGATATAATGAAAAAGCCCCAGAGAAGAGCCTTTGTTCTCCAAATGTCACTCCCGCTCCAGCAGCGACAGTAGTGCCTGAGTTATTCCCCTCTGCATCTGAAGCGTTCATCACGGGGTGAGTCAAAGGCCCTGCATGCAGGGAGCCCTCCAGCACCTGCCTGCAACGAATCTCCCACAGGCAGCAGCTTCAAACACCCCTATTATGTCTAAGTGCGGAATGTGGCATCAGTCTCTGCGCGTGACAGGTCCTGGGCCTGCAGTGCCACCTGGAGGGTGACCTCCAAAGGTGTGGGGGGCGATGGCAGCACCGCCATCCTCTCACCCCATGGCCTCTATCTGGACTCGATGGAGACGTGGCATAGGCCCATCTGTGGCAGCCCAGGGGCACAGAACCTTCCCTGCCACGGGTGGGGTGGGGGCTGGCACCTGGGACTCTGTGCCTCCTGGGCCCCTCCAGCCTCCCCTCGAGGCCACGGGAGCCATGGTCCACTCCCAGCCAGCTGCTTCGAGATTTTCTAGAGCAGACTCTCAGTGTCACCAAGTGCTTTTTGAAAATGCCGACTCCCAGGACACAACCTGGTCCTGTGAGGCAAGAGCCCCAGGTGGCCAGGTCTAAACACAAGGCATTCCCTGGTGGTCCATGGGCACAGGAGTGTGTGAGCCCCTCTGGGCTAACAGGGGGTGAACTGTCAGGAAAGAGGGTGGCAAGGCCTGACAAAGGAGGCTGCCAGCAGACAGGCCTGGCTCCCTGGAGGCCGGCGGCAGATGTCAATGCCTTGATTCCTGGATCCTTTGTCCTTTGTCACTGCTCACTCTCTCTTTCTCTCTCTCCCTCTCTTTTATTTTGTGGTTCTGGGGATTGGACCCAGGGCCTCCTGAACGCTAGGCAAGTGCTTTACCACTGAGCTACATCCTTAGCCCAGTTATTGCTGTTTTTAAATTAACTCAATAACAAAATTAAACAGATGTTCAAGTAGAAAAAAAAAATCAAAGGAAAGAACAAGGAAAAGGAAGCCCCCTCAGCCCCTCCCGAGAGCAGGCACCTCCCAGTTCCCGTGTGTCCCAGCAGAAGCATGCAGGACGGTCTGGGCACATTCATTCCCAGGTGCAGCCCCTCCCCTGCGCCCAGCCTTCCATCTGGGGAAGTGATGCACCACCCACAGGCTCATTTTGCTTGATAGGCCTTGGAGGTCACCCAGACCTCAGGGGGATGTGGAAGAGCCCTCATCCTGCCTCTATCCCTGTGCAAGAGTAGGCCAGCAGGGCACAGGAGAAGGTGCAACGGGGTCATTTCCAGCATGAAGAGAATCAGAGTAAACCCACACCAAGCCCCTGGCCCGGGCCTGTCCTTAGCACTGAGTCCCCTTCCCAAGGCCGCTACCCTGGTCTGGCACTCGGGCCCATTTAAACCTATCAACCAGTAATAATCAGTTGATCAGCCCTCTACTGGGGCATGGTCCTGAGTCCACTTTCCTGTCTGCCTTAATCTCCACAAGGGCCATCATCAAACATGGAGAGTAGCCCCCGCAGCAGATGTTGGCTGTGCCCCCTCGGCCTCTCTGCCCTAGATGCTCCACCTCAGGACTGTCTATAGCCTGCTCAGCCTGTGCAAGGGACAAGCCAGAAGCCACGGAAGTGGGCAGCCCACAGCCATGGGCAGGTGGGAGCTGGAGGAGAACCATCCAAGGTTTCTGCCATTCAGGGATGTGACAGAAGCCCCTGCTCAGAGGCCCCATGGTGAGGAGCTCCAGGCACACCTGCCCCCTTCCTGGGACCACCTCCCAGAGGAGCCACCTGTGCTGAGACCCTACCTCAGGGTCACCCCAGAGGAGCCCAGACTCAGTCTGCAACTTAAGCTTAAGCCTCAGCTAATTCCCAGGAGGAAAGCGGATCTTCCCACTGGATGGAGGGGCAGAGTGCACCTCCTTTCCAGACTCCAGCTTCACCTGTTAGAGCTGAAGACAGGTGCACGTCAGGACCTTGCAACTTGCCACTAGGCACTTCTTCTAGAAACATACATCTCCAGACCAGGAAGGAAGGACCTGGGTGTTTCCATCAGGAATGGAAAGCTGACCTTGTCAACAAGATCCCAGGAAGAGCTGTATTCACGTCATCAGTTGAGACAGGCTGTTAAAAGGTCACAGATCCTCACCTAAAGCAGGGTCTGAAGAACCTCCATGCTTTCATCTGGAAGACACTGACTAAGCATCCAATTTGTGTCAGGAGTGCTCACAGGGCCTGGCCCTTCATTGTGCTCAGTAAGTGACTCTGAAACCATGGCTACCTTGTAAGGTTGTGCAGGTTGTTCACTGCACCAAGGTATGCTCCCTAAAACCTATGCACTGGGTTGGTGAGTGAGGGCCCCTGCTCCACTTTCCAGTCCACATGGCTGGACACAGGGGTATGTTTAACCAGAAGGGAGGTGAACTACTCTGCCAGCCCAGGCCAAATCTGGGTACCTTTTTCTAATTATACTGAAGCCCCACAGTGCGAGCGGTGACCGTCTCACCTGGGTCTCCATGATGGCCTTGATGGCGGCTTCAGACTTCTCCAAGTTGTAGTCATCCTCAGTCCACACGTGGGGCTTGCCGATGAAGTTCTCTGCGTAGAGGTGCTGGGAGAACACCTGGCTGGGGCCGGCAGGGGTGGCTCTCCCTGTGCCCCCTTTTGTGCCCCCTGTTGCCTGACTCCTCCACCTCCCTCCCCAGGAACTGCAGGGCCCCTGCCCTGGCCCCTCCCAGGCTGGCTGGGTCCCCCACTCACCTCCCTGGAGGTGGGTTTGCCTGGGAAGAACTCCTGGTTGAGGGAGCTGCAGGGCAGGCTGAAGTGGGACTGCAGGAAGACGCAGCCGTGGGTGATGGCCTCCAGGGGGGCCAGGCCCTCATGGGGGAAGCCAAACCCTATGAAGAGCTGAGGGGGCTTGGGGACACAAGGCCAGGGAAGCCAGGAACCCCGCAGCCAGGCAGTGGTTGGGTGGGGGTGGCCAGCTTGGGTCCCTTGGTGCAGGACTGTGTGGGGCACTGTGGACAGCCTGGATTTGCTGTCTGATTCTGGAGGGGTGAGGACAGAGCAAGAATCCCAAGCCTAACAGGCTGCAGACCCGCATCCACAGCTGACCTCAAAGGACCTCCACTCACTCATCCTAAAAACACTAACTTAGCACCTAACCGTGTCAGCCGTGCACACAGGGCTGGCTCCTGGAAGGTGCTTCATAAATGGTACTGAATCCAGGGCTGCTGTGTGAGGTTGTTCAGGTTGTCCACTGCACAGAGATATCCTTCCTTGTGTGACTCGCAGAAGTAGCCATCCAGGATGAATGGCCCCATGAGACAGTAGCCAGGGCCTCTTAGCCAGCCTACCACCCACTCAGAGGCTCCAAAAGGTCTGCCTGGCTCCTGTTCCCCAAACCAGGCAGTGGCCCTGCCCAGGTCCCTGACCCTATAGGCTCTCCCCTGCCTGCTGGACATCCCATGTTGGCCAGTCTCCTGGAGGAATGGACACAGGGTTCAGACAGTAGAGCACGCTGGGCCATGTCCACATGTGGAATGGGCCACGTGTGGTAGTGGCAACCCTGGCAGATGTGTTGGGTGACTCCCTTGGCACCTGTGGCCAGGAAGGTGAGGACAGTATGCGGGGGGACTCACTTTGGCCTTGTGCAGCAGCTGCTGGAACTCAGGCTGTAGCAAGTGGCTGTGGTTCTTCACAAAGGCAGGGACCTCGAGTGGCCTCTGGCTCTCGTAGTACACAGTGCCGTGGATCTCCATGTGCTTGTTCAGGATGCCCAGGAAATTCTCCTTCCCCTGGAGGAGGAAGGAGAGGAGGTGGAGCCTCATCCCAGGTCCCCAGCAGTGCCAGCACAGCAGACGCCCCATCTTGGGGTGGCCTCCAGCCAGCTGTGCAGCCCTGGGCAAGGCCCCTCTCCTCTCTGGTCCTTGATTTTTCATCAGTGAGCCCCAGAGCCTGGACTAAACCAGAGGCTTCTGGTTTATTTTTAGTCACGCAACTTTTCTTCCAAAGGAAGCCAATAGGACCACACACTAAATGAATCCAGGTAGATCTGCTTGGCCTCCTCTAACCCTCAAAGGACCCCAAGTACCTCTGAGGAGCTGCAGAGCTCTCAGGAGCTCAGATCACCCCCACACACCCATCCCTTCATCCCTCCATTCACCCACCCGTCCCTCCATCCACCATCCTCCGAGACAGCCTAGAACCTGGCGAAAGAGCAGTTAAGCTCCCAAGGAGACTCCAGATCTGACGGCTTAAAGAGAGACCATACCTTCACTCACCAGCCCCTCAGGACTTTGCTCTTAATTTAGACCCAGTCCTAACAAGGGTGCTTATCTGGCTTTCTAGCCCAGAGCTCTCAAAGAGTCACAAGTTAGATGCTGTTGGAGGGCAGAGCAAGGACAGTCACAGTTAAAGGTGACATTAGATTCTCAGCAGGGCCCACACTGAACAGCAGGAGCTCTGCACACCTCAGTGTCCCCCAAGGGCAGGCCATGCACCAGGGAGGCAGAACCCACTCGAGCTGTCAGGAAAGGTTAGGTTATTTTCAGTACGTGGCATCTCACAGGGCAGTGTGTGTGTGTATTCTAGCATCCAGTTCAAAGCAGAATGCTCAGCTCTGGCGGGCCCCGCCCTGGTCAGCTCTGCATGTGGCCTGCTGTTCATTTAAACAGGGTTCATCTAACAGCTAGTTCTGCAGGACAGACCTACCCTATCTTTTCCCACCAAGAGAAAGTAGCTAAGGTGTCATTGAGATTTGCAGGGACACTGACTGACAGCCACACCTGTCTCCAGCCACTGCCCCGCACGTGCCAGGAACAGCAGGGACTTGCAGGCAGGTCACCCATGATGAGACTGTCCCCTGGAGGACTGGGAACTCCTCAGAGCCACCTCCACACAGGAGCAGCAGAGAGATCAAGAGGCTGCATGTGAACCAAGACTGCTTACTTACGCAGCCCTCTCACCCTGCCCCCTCCCTTCATCTATTTAAACCAAAGCCCAAGTCAGTGACCCAAGACAGGGCTGAGAGGCGGGCCTCACTCTGCCCTCCCAGCACAGCCTCAGTGGTTAAAGCTCCTCTCCTCTCTGCACCATGACCTTTCAGTCTCGCCCAGGACTCTGGTGACACCCTCGGCTTGGAAAAGCTGGCCTGCTGCTTCGCCACCCATCACAGTTGTCCCTGCAAGTGTCCCTGGAAGGCCACCAAACCCCTCACTCTGTACTGTGTGTTCAGTGTCCTCCTGGCCTTGGGTGGGTCTCCCAAAGGCCGCCCCCTCCCTGATCCCTGCCCTCAGGGTGGCTCCTCTGTGCATCCCACTGTGCCCAGGAGGAGAGACAGGGAGGAAGAGGGCGGCCTCCCCCACCTCAAGCTCCACCCCCCACACTAGCACTCACGGAAGGTGGTCATGAACTGCTTGGGGTTGAGGTTCCAGTAGCCCCAGTTGGTGCGGCAGCCGAGCAGCGTGGCATACTCCTCATGGTTTTATGCAGGCTCGGTTCCAAAGGTGTCAATGACTTGGAATCAGCACCTACCCCCCAGGGATCAGGAGCAGGGGTCATGCTTCTGTGTCCTGGGCTGGGGATGCCCCAGCCAGGAGCCCTGTTACTGGTCAGTGACTAGGTCAGGGTAGTGCCCTGTATGGCAGAGCTTGGCCTCCAACACTCTCCCTGTGTGACCTCAGCAAGTGCCTTGACCTCTCTGTGTCACCACCCAGTCAAGTGGGATCACAACAGCCCAACCCCCAGGGCCCTGGTTAGTATTCAGAAGCTGTTCTCCCTGCTGCCTAGGAGCAGCTGCTTGGAGTGGGGTCCCTCCCTGCTCTCCTCAGGGGCCCACCTGGGTGAGGGTCCTGGGGGGACTGTGTTGGTGGAGTCATTGCTCCCATGCCTCCTCCGCCAGGTGGACTACTTGGCCAGGGGATGATGGTGGGAGGCCTGTTCTCCTCCCTCTGCCATCCTCAGGGGCAGAGGCTCTAAGTCCAGGGGCCTCACCTCTGTGGATCTGACCCTGGGTTCCGAGGCCCCAGGGCATCCTGTGTCCACCTGCCTGCAAGTGGGCCCTGAGGTAAAGAAGAGCAGCTGCCTCACAGGATGCTCCCCCTGACCCCGTCCTTCCCATAACCCAGAATCAAGTGCCCACTGCTGAGGTTGGCACTGTTATCCAGAGCAGGGCCCAGGCGGGAGGACGGGCAGGATGAGGGACCTAGTGCCGACGAATATGCATTAATAATAAAAGCTATAACACTGCCTGTCACTTTTTTCCCTAATAAAATCATGTGTGATAGTCAGTGGGACTGGAGCAAACATAATAAATAGCAGGGCTCTCTGTGCTATATTAAACCCGCACCCCAATGGCTGCAGGAAGACAGGGAGCGATGGCACTGGCCTTCCTCCAGACCTTCTATTTTCACACATATTTCTGTGCACGTTTGGTGGTGCAGTTTTCCATCCAGCAATGGCCTGCCAACCCATGAGTAAGTCTGTCTTGTGTGGTAGGGTGCCATGGCTCCTTCAATACGTTTCTTTTGATGGATGATTTAACACAAAATCTTCAGGAATTAACTTGGAAATGTTTGCCTTTTCCACAATGAAGTCAGATAAAATATGCTGGCACCCAGGCTGCCACATTCGCCGGGTGCTGAAGTTTCCTCGGGCTAGTCGCAAGCCCTCTGCTTCTCACCACCTGTGCTCTGGGAGCTCCGGGGGTTGCAGCAAATGTAACCTGCCCCAGCTGGATTCCTCCTCTACAGCCACAGGCTGCACGCGGTATCCAAAGCTGTCCTTGGATAGGATTGAAGTCCTAACGTTGACTATTTTAAAATTAAGAACCTCTGCTCCTTGGAGGGGAAAAAAATCACAAGGAAATTGCAAAGATATATGCAAATTAGATTTTTTAACACACACAACTCACACAGGATTTGTATCTGATATATAAAGAACACTACAACTCAATAAGGAAAAGAACCCAGCGAAAAATGTGAATGGGCATTTCGCCAATAAGAAGCAACAGCAAAAGTCATGGAAGATCCAAGATGGTGGACTAGAGGGTGACTGCATCTCCCATCGCACCAGAACCCAGGATTCAAGAAGAGGAGGCATTGAGAGACTTGGACCAACATAGAGCCACAGAGTGAGTATCTCCCACCAGGTGAAGCTCAGCCCGGGTGGCAGGCCCAGACAGAGGCAGCATCTCGGAGCAGGGCAGGGCAGCCAGAGTCTTCCCCAAGCAGCCCTGCTCCCTCCGGTGGCAGGCTCGATCCACAGCCAGGTTCTTGGAGCAGGCCGCCCAGTGAGAGCTTTTCTGCACAGAGCCAACTTCAAGCCCTGAACCCAGTGGCAGGCCCCAGCCCACAGACAGCTTCTGGGACAAAGGCAGGACAGGGAAAGGCTGTCGTCTAGCAGCCTGGCTCCCTCAGGTGGGGGCAGGCCCTGTCTATAGCCAGCTTCTAGGAGCAGGACCACCCAGTGAGAGGATTTCCACACAGAACCAGCTCCCATCCTTGGACCCAGTAGCGGGATAGGGGCAGCTTTCTTCAGAAGCACTGCATTATCAAGTTCCTCTAAGAACTCAGGCTACAGAAGGCTGGGAGGTGATATACTGGAAATCTACAGGGACACTATAAGCCAAAGAGGAAATCTGCAATATCTCAGAGTCCCACTGATATCTGACCAATATGAGAAAACAAGGGAAGAAAATGTCCCAAATAAACCTAGATACTATATCAACAAAACCCAAAGACAGCACAGCAGAAGAAATGTCAGAAAGGGAGTTCAAAATGTACATAATTAAAACAATCAGGGAAGCAAATGAGGATATGAAAGAGCAAATGCAGGCATTGAAAGAGGAGATGAAAGAGCAAATGTAGGCATTAAATGATCGCACCAATCAACAGTTAAAAGAACAAATATGGGAAGCAAGAGATCATTTCAATAAAGAGAGATACTGAAAAAAACAAAAAAACAGAAATCCTTGAAATGAAGGAAACAATAAACCAAGTTAAAAACTCCATAGAAAGCATAACCAATAGGATAGAACACCTGGAAGACAGAACCTCAGACACTGAAGACAAACTATTTAATCTTAAAAACAAAGTTGTCCAAACAGAGAACATGGTAAGAAATCATGAACACAAACTACAAGAATTATGGGATATCAAGAAAAGGCCAAATTGAAGAATTATTGGGATTGAGGAAGGCTTAGAGAAACAAACCAAAGGAATGAACAATCTATTCAATGAAATAATATCAGAAAATTTCCCAAATCTGAAGAATGAAATGGAAAACCAGGTACAAGAGGTTTGTAGGACTCCAAATATACAAAATTACAACAGACCCACACCAAGGCACATTATTATGAAAATACCAAACATACAAAATAAAGACAGAATTTTAAAGGTCGCGAGAGAAAAGAATCAAATTACATTCAGGGGGAAACCAATAAGAATGACAGCAGATTTTTTCAATCCAGATGATAAAAGATAGAAGGGCCTGGAACAAAATTTACCAAGCCGTGAAAGAAAAGGGATGCCAACCAAGAATCTTATACCCAGCAAAACTTACTTTCAGATTTCACGACAAAATAAAATCCTTCCATGATAAACAAAAGCTAAAAGAATTTACAAAAAGAAGCCAGCATTACAAAACATTCTCAGAAAAATATTCCATGAGGAAGAGATGAAAAACAGAGATGCAAATCAGCAATGGGAGGAACAAGCCTCAAGGAATAGCCAAATAAAGGAGAAACCAAATCATGCCAAAAAAAAAAAAAATGAGTCAAATGACTAGGAATACAAATCATATCACAAAAATAACCCTGAATGTTAACAGACTGAACTCATCAATCAAAAGACATAGACTGGCAGACTGGATTAAAAAGAAAAATCCTGCAAGAGACTCATCTCATATAAAGAGATACCCAGAGACTAAAGGTGAAAGGATGAGAAAAAACATACCATGCACATAGACACAGCAAAAAAGCTGGAATATCAATCCTCATTTCAAATAATGTGGACTTCAAGCCAAAATTAGTCAGAAGGGATAAGAAGGACATTACATACTGCTTAAGAGAAGCATAAATCAGCGAGACATAACAATCATAAATATCTATGCCCAAAACATTGGCTCATCCATGTACGTCAAACAAATCCTTCTTAATTCCAGGAATCAAATAGACCACAACACAATAATACTAGGCGATTTTAACACACCTCTCTCACCACTGGATAGATCTTCCAAACAAAAATTGAATAAAGAAGCCATACATCTCAACAACACAATCAACAATTTAGACTCAACCAACATATAGAGAATATACCATCCAACAAAGAACGAATACACTTTCTTCTCAGCAGCTCATGGATCATTCTCTAAAATAGACCATATTTTATGCCACAAAGCTACTGTTAAGTAAATACAAGAAGATAGAGATACTACCTTGTACTCTATTAGATCATAATGGATTGAAATTAGAAATAAATGAGAGAATAAAAAATAGAAACTTCTCCAATACCTGGAGATTAAATAATATACTATTATATGATGAATGTTTAACAGAAGACATCAGGAGGGAAATAAAAAAAATTCTTAGAAGTAAACAAGAACAAAGACACATCATACCAAAATCTCTGGGACACTATGAAAGCAGTACTTAGAGGAAGATTTATTTCATGGGGCGCATTCAACAAAAGAAGTAGAAATCAACAAATAAATGACTTAACACTACAGCTCAAAGCCCTAGAAAAAGAAGAGCAGACCAAAACCAAAAGTAGTAGAAGACAGGAAATAGTTCAAATCAGAGCCGAAGTCAACAAAATTGAAACAAAAGAAACAATCGGAAAAATTAACAAAATAAACAGTTGGTTCTTTGAAAAATAAACAAAATTGGTAAACCCTTAGCCACAATAACAAAGAGAAAGAGGGAGAAAACCCAAATTACTAAAATTTGGAATGAACAAGGAAATATCACAACAGATACGAGTGAAATACAAAACATAATTAGAAGCTATTTTGAAAATCTATACTCCAATTAAACAGAAAACCTCAAAGACATCAACAAGATTCTAGAGACATATGAATTACCTAATCTGAACAAGGAGGACATATACAACTTAAATAAATCAATTTCAAACAATGAAATAGAAGAGGTCATCAAAAGCCTACCAACAAAGAAAAGTCCAGGACCAGATGGGTTCTCAGCCCAGTTCTACAAAACCTTTAAAGAAG
This sequence comes from Sciurus vulgaris, assembly GCF_902686455.1. Classification (NCBI taxonomy): domain Eukaryota; kingdom Metazoa; phylum Chordata; class Mammalia; order Rodentia; family Sciuridae; genus Sciurus; species Sciurus vulgaris. The sequence continues at coordinate 1,154,966 of NW_027632915.1, read as the reverse complement.
AGCTCATTCCAATACTCCTCAAAGTATTCCATGAAATAGAAGATGAGAGAACCCTCCCAAACTCATTCTATGAAGCCAATATCACCCTGATACCTAAACCAGACAGAGACACATCGAGGAAAGAAAATTTCAGACCAATATCATTAATGAACATTGACACAAAAATTCTCAACAAAATTTTAGCAAATTGCATACAAAAATATATTAAAAAGATAGTGCACCACGATCAAGTGGGTTTTATCCCAGGGATGCAAGGTTGGTTCAACATCTGGAAATCAAAAAATGTCATTCACCATATCAACAGACTTAAAGTTAAGAATCACATGATTATTTCAATAGATGCAGAAAAAGCATTCAATAAAATACAAGCATCCCTTCATGCTGAAAAGTGTAGAAAAAATAGGGATAGTGGGAACATTCCTTAACATTGTAAAGGCCATCTATGCTAAGCCCATGGCCAATATCATTCTAATAGAGAAAACTGAAAGCATTCCCCTATAAAAACTGGAACAAGGCAGGGATGCCCTCTTTCACCACTTGTATTCAACATCATCCTTGAAACTCTAGCCAGAGCAATTAGACAAACCAAAGAAATTAAATAGGAATAGGAAAAGAAGAACTCAAACTATCCCTGTTCGCTGATGACATGATTATATATTTAGAGGGACCCAGAAATTCCAACAGAAAACTTTTAGAACTCATAAGTGAATTCAGTAATGTATCAGGTTACAAGATCAATGCTCATAAATCCAATGCATTTTTATACATAAGTGATGAATATCAGAAAGAGAAGTTAGGAAAACTACTCCATTCACAATAGTCTCGAAAAAAATAAAATACTTGGGAATCAATCTCACAAAAGAGGTGAAAGACCTCTACAATGAGAACTACAGAACACTTAAGAGAGAAATTAATGAAAGCCTTAGAAGATGGAAAGATCTCCCATGTTCTTGGATAGGCAGAATTTATATTGTAAAAATGGCCATACTACCTAAAGTGCTATACAGATTCAATGCAATTCCAATTAAAATACCAATGATGTACCTTACAGAAATAGAGCAAGAAATTATGAAGTTCATCTGGAAGAATAAGAAACCCAGAATAGCTAAAGAAATCCTTAGCAGAAAGAGCGAAGCAGGGATACCACAATACCAGATCTTCAACTCTACTACAAAGCGATAGTAATAAAAATTGCAAGGTATTAGTACCAAAATAGACAGGTAGATCAATGGTACAGAATAGAGGACATGGACACAAACCCAAATAAATACAATTTTCTCATACTAGACAAAGGGACCAAAAATATGCAATGGAGGAAAGATAGCCTCTTCAACAAATGGTGCTGGGAAAACTGGAAATCCATATGCAACAGAATGAAATTAAACCCCTATCTCTCACCCTGCACAAAACTCAACTCAAAATGGATCAAGGACCTCGGTATCATACCAGAGACCCTGAATCTTATAGAAGAAAAAGTACGTCCAATTCTTCAACATGTCAGCTTAGGATCAGACTTCCTTAACAGGACTCCCATAGCATAAGAAATAAAAGCAAGAATCAAGAACTGGGATAGATTCAAACTAAAAAGATTTCTCTCACCTAAGGAAACTATCAGTAATGTGAAGAGAGAGCCTACAGAGTGGGAGATTATCTTTGCCACTCATACTTCAGATAGAGCGCTAATTTCCAGAATATATAAAGAACTCAAAACACTCTACACCAAGAATACAAATAATCCAATCAACAAATGGTCTAAGGAAATGGACACTGCACAGAAGAAGATCTGTAAGCAATCAACAGATATGTGAAAAAATGTTCAACATCGATAGTAATAAGAGAAATGCAAATCGAAACTACCCTAAGATTCCATCTCACCCTAATTAGAATGGCAATTATGAAGAACACAAGCAACAATAGGTGTTTGCGACGATGTGGGGAAAAAGGTACACTCATACATTGCTGGTGGGGTTGCAAATTAGTGCAGCCACTCTGGAAAGCAGTATGGAGATTCCTCAGAAAGCTTGGAATGGAACCACCATTTGACCCAGCTATCCCACTCCTCAGCCTATAGCCAATAGACGTAAAATCAGCATACTACAGAGATACAGCCACATCAATGTTCATAGCTGCTCAATTCACAATAGCCAGATTGTGGATCCAACCTAGATGTCCTTTAATTGACGAATGGATAAAGAAACTGTGGCACATATATACAATGGAATCTTACTCCGCCATAAAAAATGATAAAATCATGGCATTTGCAGGCAAATGGATGAAATTGGAGAATATCATGCTAAGTGAGATAAGTCAATCACAAAAAAAACAAAGGACAAATGATCTTGCTGATAAGGGGATGATTACACTTAATGGGTGGTGGGAGGGATTAGTGTTAGGGTTAGGGTTAGGGTTAGGGTTAGGGAGGGGGGTAAGAATAGAGGAAGGAAGGACTGTATAAAGGGAAAAGAGGGGTGCGAGGGGTAGGAGGGGTGGGGGGAAAGGGAAAATATGGCAGAATGAATCAAACAACATTACCCTATGTAAATTTATGATTACACAAATGGTATGCATTTACTCTATGTACAGAGAAACAACATGTATCCTATTTGTTTACAATAAGAAACAAGACAAAAAAATTCATTTTACCAGTTCAAAACAAGATTATTCAAAATATTAGCCACTAATTGGTGGAGGGCTTTTGCTTAATAATGTAAATTACATTCAAAATAAACCAAAACATTTGAAATTATGATAGTCTATATTATAAGGTGGGTCCCACTTTTAACTCTGCTTTGAAACCTGAGGTGGGGGCAGCAGAAAGTGCACAATAAGAAAAAATACAGATGAAAAAATTTACAGTATCTTGAGAAGTACATTTCAAACATTCACTAAGGAAAGCAAACATTTCCCCTATTGCAAACTTACATGGTTCATGTGGATAGCACACTGCACAGCACTCAGAGATTCACGAGATATGGAGTTTCTTTTTCATTAATCCTGTAGTTACCCATAAACCACCAATATTTCTTCAACCTTGACAAATATTCCCAGTCCTGAAAAATACACGAAGAGATGAAGAGTGATAAGAGGTGCTTATTATTTTTTCATGAACTCAGAGCCTCCTTTCATTTAAAAATTTCAAAATAGGCTCCTGAAAATTTGTACGTGTATGCTCACAAACACACACACACCCCTACATATAAATACTAATGTGTTTCAGATCTTTTTCTAATGACATATAGAATTATAAATGCTGAAATTCTATCACAGAAGGCAAACAAGGTACATAGCATTTCATTACTTCTACTTTAATTAATTGAACATTATTTTTCAGTCAGTCTTTGCATTTATAAACTCTATCTTAAAAATTGTGATAATGGATTTGCCAAGTAATTAAACATACCATATAGGGTAATGACTGCTATTTAGATAAATTCATTAGTTAAAAGAAGCCAAGAAGACTACAGGATGAATTCACAGGGTATGTTCTGAGCTGATTTCTTCTATTAAAATAAGATTAGAAAAAAAGCCCTATGTTTAAATTATGAAGAATATAATGAAAATATAGAACATTCTTCTTCAGTATCTTCACCTGCATATATTTTTTCCTCAAAGCTTCCTGTATACATTACTGTGATACATTCAATATAGAAATACTTGACAAATTTAATAAAAAGTTAAGAAAAGCCAAAAACAATAAATTAACTTTTTAACTTGATACTTATATGATTTATGAAACATATTTTTAAAAGAATGTTCCAGATTTTCTTTATTTATTTACATGTGGTGCTGAAAACTGAACCCAGTACTTCACACATGCTAGGGAAGTGCTCTAAAAATGTAGCTACAACCACAGTCCTGCCTGTGTCTATTTTTCAAATCATTTTATTTTGAATAACTATCATGTATGACATTATATATGAAGAAATATAATCTCATCTACATTGATGAATATGAATAAGTATACATACCTTGCTAAAAGGTTCCTGTAGTGAAAGTAGTTTCCTCTTGTACTGGTAGGTGGGTTCCTCGTAAGTGGCAGTTTCTGCCTGCCGATGTGCCAGCAGAAGGCAGAAGCTCATGACCAATTTTCTTTTGCAGGGTTCTTGCTCTCTGAATCCAAAAGACAAAACCTGCTATAGAACACTGAACAGCAGCTTCCAGCTTGAACGGGCAGCAGCTAGCAGGATATATATACCTTTTGGGTAAATGCTATTGGTTCACATTCATGCTAATAAGGGTTTGGAAAAGTAGCAAGGCCATTGGTCCAAATTTCTCTGCCACCACGCCCCCTTAAAGGAAAGCAGAAGTGAGGGAAGAGCATGAGCATGTGACCTAACCAATAGCGCATTTCCGTTTTACATACCGCCATTAGCAGAGGTGGAGAAGCCAGAGCGAGGAAGTCAAAGCTGCTGCCTTCGCCACAGTGGCAGCCGCCACCACCGCCTCCTCCAGGGATGCTGCTGCCTCTGGGACGCCACCGCCGCACACTCTGCCTCCAGGACACCGCTGCTGGAGCACAGGAGCCGCTACCACCGCGTCCAGGGTACTGGAGCCTCCGTGGTGCAGCTGCATCCAGGGCGCCAGAGCCTCAGTAGTCACCGTCGTGAGGTCCCAAGGGAAGGAGCCAACTCCACCGCTGACGCTGCCTCCCGGACCCAGGAGCCTCCACTGCCTCCTAGCACTTCGAAGAAGGAGGTAGGTGCTAGGAAATCCTCCGGTAGGGTACACGCACCTTGGGTGGGGGACAGCAGCGTCTAGAGAGTTTCTCTTTGGTGACGAGAGCCAGCACTTTAGAGGTAGGTTCACCCAGGTTGGTGGTCTACTGCCTGAGGGCTAGAGGTGTGACCCTTGAGTTTGGGGTTTGTGGGGCCGGAGGTAAGGGGTATTTCTGGTGTTTTTAACCTGTTTGCAGGGCTGGATTTGGTGTGAGGATCCTCCCTGTGTGGAGCCTACCTTGAGGTGTCTGTGTGGGTGGGACCCCAGTGGGTGGGACCCCATTTTGTGAAGGAACAGGTGTGTTGGTCTAAGTGAGGGGATCTTAAAGGAATGGCAAAGTCGTGGTTTGAGGCAGGTCTGTTGGGTGGGGGCAATTTTTAAGGGGAGAGGTTCAGTTTTGGTACATAACGACTCCCTCCTGTACCCTTCCCTCCCACATTCTCAGTCATTGGAGTCACCTCCAGGAGCCAGGAGGCTCCTTCAGTGAGGGTCCTTGGTTAGAGTTTGTGGACTGCTCCCTTGGCAGGCAGTCTCCTCACCCTTCCCCTCCCCACACAGGAGGATGACAGACAGGTTGTGTGTCCAAGTTTTATTCTGTGAGGCAGGAGATGAGGAGATGAGGCAGGTCTTGCAGGGAAAGCTGATTTTAGTTCTGTGAATTGGGGCTGTTGGGAGTGATCTGCACAGCTGCCCAGTGGAGTGTGTTTTGGGAAATGAGCCTTCCAGCCCAGGATGGAGAGGTGCGGGAGTCCAAGAAGGCTGGAGTTACATGCTGTTTCCATGGGAACTGCATGGTTTGACTCTAACCCAGTCTTTCTTCATGAACCAGGGTGATAGCTTTGCCCATCCCCCAAAGTTGTGTTGCCAGATAATATGCAGGCCACCAATTAAATTTGAATTTCAGAACAAGTGAATACATTTTTAGTATGTGTTGCTAAATATGGCAACCCTATCCCAGGACACATTTGGCAATGTCTGGAACATTTTGGTTGCCACAGTTGGGATTGCCTCTGGCATCCAGCAGGAAGAGACCAGGCATGGGGCTCACAACATCCTGTACTGCCCAAGACTCTTCCTAGCTGAACCATTTTATCAACAGGGAGTATCCAGATGAGAATGGCAATACTGTCCCTTTTCCAAAATGCTGGAAACCAAAAGTATTTTGGATACTTTGTAGAATTTGGAATATTTGCTAGCAGAAAATGAGATATCTTAGGGATGGGGCCCAGATCTACATTTAAAATTCATTTTATAATTCATTTGCACTTTAGTACCATAGCCCGAAGGTTACTTTATAAGGTATTTTAGTGAACCTACATTTTGATGTGAACTATCACATGAGGTCAGATATGGAATAGTACATGCATGGCATCACAGTGACTTCAGAAAGATTCAGAATTTGAATTTTTGATTAGAAATGCACAAACTGTACTGGTAAATTTGGAAAGGTTGCTATCACCTGATGCTGATGTACCCCACGCCCACCATACTAGTCTGATGTGAACATTGTCTTCTTGACTAACTCAGTCTCACTGCTTTTAATTTGTTTCATATGCATGTTTGGGGTTCAGAGGAAAAGTGGGGGCTGTGATTGCTTAGCTGTGTTGTCTGGGACAAACTTCATGATCTTATCTCAGTGTCTTACCTATAAAGTGACTTGGCCATCCATGAGGATGGACGCTGTGCTAATGTTAGCATTGCCTAATTCCTTCCAGCTCATGGAAGGGTCACATGGTGTTGGGCACTGTGACAGGAGATTCCAAGCCAGATCTCCTTCATTCCCCACCATAGCCTCATGAGGAGAATCATCATATCCTTTATTTGATATATGAGGAACCAAAGGGACAGAGATATTAAGCAACCTGCTTTGAGGTCAAACATGGAGCAGTTAGGATTCAAGCACCATTTTTCCAGGCTCCTGTGACCCTGGCATACAGAGGGCATCAGGAGGGAGCTTTGTACTTTGGAATTGCAACCAGGAACATGGCTTGTGGTCAGGTACATGCAGAGAAACAGTTGAGGCAGAAAGGTCCATTTATCCAAGTCTGCAGGACTGTGAAAACCAGGCTGCAGCATTTGTACTTGCCTAGCAGGGGGTTATAGAAGGTGTGTGAGCATGGTAGGATTTGCTTACAGCTGTACCACAGGATGTGTCAGCTGATAGCAAGAACAGGGTGGATATTGGCTGCTGGATATTGGAGGGGATGTCATTTGAGCAGAGACATGAAGGAAGGGAGGTTGTAGTCATCTGCATTTAGGGTGTTCCTGGCAGAAGGATCAACATATGTAAAGGCCTTGAGTTGGGATCAGAGAATAGCAAGAAGGCCCATGAAACCAGAGCAGAGTGATGGAGAGTGATGATGAGGTCAGAGAAAGGACAGGGTCCATCATGCAGAGCCTTGTGACTGCTGAAGTCTTTGGCTCTGGGGGAGTTTGGGGCAGGAGAGGAAATGCAAGTGTTGGGGATGAGTGGGGAGTAAACAAGGAAGCCATGTCATCAGGCAAGAGAAGAAACTTGTGCCTTTTCTTTGCAGAAATTTTATCCTGGGCTGAAAATCCCTGGGCCCCCCACTCATCACCATGTAGAGGAGGTACTGCAGAATGCTTATCCACTGAATGGGTGAAGAACTTCCGAGTGGGACATTTCTGACACCCCTGATGCCGGTAGGATTGACATGTGTGTGCATTGTGTTTGTGGGCTCATGAGGGCAGAAATTCTCCTCAGGAATAATGCAGACCCATGTGCTTAATGCATGTTAAGGCTTTTTCTGGGTTCTGGCAGCACAGGTCCTGGGAGCTTCAGATAGTGGTGTGCATCTGTGGCAGACTTGATTGCCATGGTTCTCATTGGTGAGGGTGGCAGGAGGGGCCTGACTTTCTTGCTTGCTTTTGTCTCCTCTTCCATCCAGCTGAGTCTCCTTGCAGCAGGCTCATGGGGTGCTGTAGGAGCTGGTGGGAGGATTTTGTCAGAGTTTAGCAGATAGGAAAGGGCATATTTGTTGCCACTGTAGCCCACAATGACTAAGGCTGCAGAAGAGTGATGGGACTTGAATGAGCCTGAGTCCTTTTTCCCAGGTCTGTCCCTAAGTACCATGTGACTCTGAGCAGCTCCCTGCTCAGCCTCCTGTTTCTGCTTTCTAAGTAGAGGAGGTTGCAGAGCTGCAGGAGTCTGAGTGCCTCAGCTCATCTGATTGGCTGGCACCATCTTCTGTGACCAGGCCCTTCCTTTTTCCTCTACTTTGAATTTTCCAGGTTTGTGTTTAAGACTTTATAAATCTCAGTAGCTGATAAGACTTTGGGAGTCTTACTCCCATCCAGGTAAACCAGGGCTCAGCTAAAATATCTTAAGGGAATAAATGCTTTAAAAAAGACACACCATCAGATACCAAGCCTGTTATGCAGACGATCTCATTTAAATATGCCCATGCCCTGTGTGGTGAATAAAAACTCTTTCTCTTGTGGATTAGGACATTCAGACACAGAGATGGCAGGTACCTAGGCTGGGGTTGTAGCTCAGTGGTGGGGTGCTTGCCTCACGTATATGAGGCACTGGGTTGCATCCTCAGCACCACATAAAAATTAATAAAATACATGTATTATATCCATCTACACATAAAATATTTTAAAAAATTACTCTCCAATTCAATTGCAGTTCTAGCCTTTCTATATTTGTAATTTCTTCAACATTGACAAACCTGGCTCCCATTATTTATGAGTATTAGCTTATTTGTTCAATTGTATGTATATGTTGTGTAATGACTAGATCAAACTGATTGACATACCCATTACCTCACATACTTCCTATTTTTTTGTGCTAAGAACCCTTAAAATTTCTCCTAGCAATTTTCAAGTATACAATATGTTGTCATTAACTGTAGTTACCCTGATATGCAGTAAGTCTCTTGAACTTATTTCTCTGCATTGCAAAACATCTCCCCAACCCCTCCTAACCTCCTATTTCCTAGAAATGATCATTCTATTTTCTACTTCTGAGTTCAACTTTTTTATGCACATATATATAACTTTTTTATATACATATGTATATGCACACACACACATATATATATATATTATATATTTTAAGATAGGGTTGTTTCCTTGTTCATGAGTTGCTTGAATTCCTTATATGTGTCTGTCTGTTCATTGTATTGATTGCTTCTTTTGCTGTTCTGAAGAGCTGGTTAATTTGATGCAATCTCATTTGAATTTTTTTGTTTTTGTTGTTTATGCTTTGAGGTTCATATTCCAAAGAAATCTTTGCCGAGATCACTGTCATACACCTTTATCCTCTCTTTTTCTTGTACTAGTTTTGCACTTTCAAGTCATATATTTAACTCTTCAATTTATATTGAGATGATTTTTGTATATGGCCTTAATTTCATACTTTTGCATGTTCAGTTTTCCTAGCACAATTTTTTGAAGAGACTGTGCTCTTCCTATTGTGGCATCTTTGTTGAAGATCAGTGGATCATAAATGTATTCATTTTGGAGCTCTTTATTCTGTTCCATGTGTCTGTTTCTACAGCAGTTCCGTGCAGTGATCTTGGTTATAATATTCTTTCTTTTGACACTTTTCCAATCTAAATTGCCATCCTACAATCCAGAGGTTGCCCTCTGCTTGATGGACATTTTCTATCCTGGGGTTTCCTTTCTCTGCCATCTTGGGAAATTCCTACACTTCTCTTGTGCTGGTTCTCCTTATTAGATCCATGCCATCCTCTTTCTTAATTTACTGTATTGTCCTATCAAAGCACATACATTAGTAGCTATTGACAAAAAACAGATGAAATTTTCAGTTTTTGCTCCAATTTCATTTCCATTTAGCCTGAAAAGCTCCTTTTGGTGTTTCTTGTCATTTCTGCTGGTGATGGATTTTCTCCTTTATATGAAGGTATTTCCAGTTTGCCTTTTGTCCTGAAGGATATTTTTGTTGGATATAGAATTCAGTGTCCTCTGATTGGAGGATGTCATTTTCCTTCAAAGCTTTAGATTTTTGGTTTTCAGTAGTTCGATAATGATGCGTTTAGTTTTTATTTGAAGTTTGTCTTTTTTTGTGTTCACTCAGCTTCTTGAATCTATGTTTATGTGTTTTACATGGGTTGTTTTCAGTTAATATTTCATTAATTTGGAGGGACCTATTCACTTCTTATGTTTTGCAACTCCAGTTAGTCCTATGTTTGACCTTTTGATATTGACTATAGATCCATTGTGCTCAGTCCATTTGTTCAGTCGTTTTTCTGTTTTTCAGTTTGTATAGTTTGAGTTGATTAAGTTCAACTCACTGACACTTTAATCTTTTATGTCTATTTAGCTATGAAGATTACCAACTGACTCTTAAATTTCAGATAATGTATTTATTAGCTTTAAAATTATAATTTTTATAGTAAATTTTTCTTTGACATTTCTTATCTTTTCAGTTGTTTCAAGTTTCTTGTCTTTCACCTCAGTGAGTGTAGTTATCTAGCTGATCTAAAGTCTTTTCTCTGATAATTCAAATATCAGAGATATTTTGAGGTTGGAGGTTGGGATGTGTTAATTTTTCCCTTTAAAATGGGTTACATTTTTAGGATTCTTTTTGTATTTCACATTATTTTAGATTGTGTCTGGTTTTTTTTTTTTCATTTTTTTTAAGAGTACCCTACTGTGTTGCCCAAGCTGACTTCAAACTCCTGGACTCAAGTGAGTCTTCTGTGTAGACATAAATTCTTCTGAGGAATCCTGAACTTTTTTATTGCACTGGCAATTGTCTTTAGACTGTCCCTGAAACTCAGAATGGAAGTTTTATTCTCTGTAAAAGATAGCCAAACTCTCACTTCAGAATTTTAAGCCATTATGATGCTGCTGTCTATCTTACACAGCAAAAGAGTTAAGGTTCAGTCTGAGACTTGTACAATGTTCATAGGAATTAGGGGATACCTTTTTTCAGCATTCTCCTGTCCTTAATTGCCACTAGCAGTCATCTATGTTTCATCAAACTCTTTCCCCCTTTTCTGGCCAGGGAATCTGTGGAATTTATATGGATGTTTTAGCAGCCTTCCCTGCATCACTCCTATGATGAAGGCCAGTCCTTGGGGAAAAACATTCACTCCTCTCCCATTCCCCAAAGAAAAACACAAACAGTGGAAATCCATCCCAGTAATAGTTACTTTGATTTTCTCCTCCCAACCCTCTGTCTTCCATTTGTTTACTCTTCAGGACCTACACATAATTGTTTCTGTTTCTTCCAAAGTTTATACTTGTAACCCAGTTTATTTTTAAGTCATATTTCAGACTTTGAAGCCATGCATGGTCTCTCCCAACCTAACATTTTCATCAGAAATCCATCTAGTGTGGTACTGAAAACTCTTTTAGTAAAAAATGAGAATAAAAATGTAGGTTATATTACAAAGTTGCAGTGAGGAATCCTGCAGGGTTTTGAAAAGGTACTTCCTAAAATATCTTCTGTGTTTTGGGTGAAACATGGATGGAATGAGATACTTATTAAACTTTTGTCATCTCTATGCTGTACTGTTGCAACAACCTGAATTCAGACAGTGCTAATCAAGGTGGAAATGGAGGAATCTATTTAGAAACATTGTGAAAATAGAATAGTCCCAATTTGGCCATAGGTTTATCAATGGAGGAAAGAGATAAGATGACTACTGCTTATTGCCTAGGAATGATAATGATGTCATTAATCTGGATACAGTGCATAGATGGACAGTACAGTTTGAGGAAAATTAAAAATTGAATTAGAAACATGTTGCATTAAAAATTCTGGACAATATTACTCAGCATGAAGTTTGAAAGTTAAAGAGGAGCTTTGGAGAACAGGTCTAGAAATGTAGATTTAACTCTTTAGCAGAGAAGTGATATGAGTCTTATGAGTAGACCCTTGAAAATGGTGTAAACCTCAGAGGTAAACCTATGAAAGAGGGTGAATCAGCAGGAAATCTGAGAATTTCAGAGAAATTTAGAAGAGCCAGGAGACTGAGGTATACCAGAGGCCAAAAGTGAGAAGTTTGTAGTCTGAAGAATTCATCAGTGGTTTCTTGCATACCCATAAAAAATATCCAACAAGCAAAGAGATGAAATCCTCCATCTAAGACAATGCCTGTTTTAGTAATGAGGCTCTTCCTTCCAAGAAGCAGTACCAAAAATTTAATTTTGTTATAGCTATTAATGCAAAAGTCATATTCCAAGGCAGAGTAAAGAGGATGTAATGGAGGAAATAAAGGTGTTGAGTCTAGACCACATTTTAAAACTTCCTCAGGGAGGGGAAGGAGAGCAATGGAATGGTAGCTGGTGGCTTAAAGGCATGAGGGGAGCAGGGTCAGGATCTTAGTTTGGGTGTTATTAGAAAGGCAACCCTGGAGAGAATAATGAGTTTGGTGGTAAAGTTTTAGAGTAGATAGATAAAAATAAAATTGAGAATGTGAAGTTGTAAGTAATTAAGAGTTTTTCTGTCTGTAATATAAGAAGGAAGGAGGGTAAGTATGGAGAAGTTTGTTTCAGGGAGAAGAGTAAGTCTATATTGAAGGAAATTGGGAATTAAGACATTCAGAGTGAGCGTAGAGTGACATTGCTACTTCTGCACTCATTTATGGGATAGAAAATAGTTGGAAATAAATCTTGCATCAAACAACAAATAGAAAAGCCCTCTCCCCCTCACCTACCAAATTATTACAAGATATTTGAGAAGAAACAAGAGGATGACTTTCTAGAAGGAAAAAAACTTAGGGAAAGAAGATCAGTATTTGCAGCTGTTTTTCTCTGGTGGATCTCTACCAATTTTTGGAAGATCTTCTGAAAAACAGCAATGCATTTGATAACCTCTTAGGGTTAGGGTGACCTCTAAAAGGTGACATGTATACCCAATGGAGTTTTATTCAGTCATTTAAAAAATGCCTTTATGTCATTTTCTGAAAAATGGATGGAAGGTAAGAACATTCTTTTAAGCAAAAAAAGCCAAATTCAGAAAGTCAGGGGACATCTGTTTTCTCTTTTATGTGGAAGCTGGAGAGAAAAAAAAATGATGTGAGTCTTATGAGCATGGATGGGAGACCAGTAAATTAAAGAAAGTGGCCAGGGGAAGGAAAAAGGGATAGTAAAGTGGAAATATTGTGGAACAAAATTGACCAAATTATAGTGTTATATTGCATGCATGTACAAGTATGTAACAGTCCCACTATATGTATAATTGTAATGCACCAAAGTAATAAATTTCTGGGAGGGGGAGAAGGATGCAGGTTGACTGTTTTCCACTCATTGATCTCTCTGGTTTCAGCTGGTGACAACTGAAGTAGCTCAGACAGGATGAACTCTGAGCTCAGCATTGGAGGCTCCCCTGGAACCAGTTATGAGCCATTCTGTCTACAGACTGAACCTCTGGCCCCTGAGTAACCCACAAGAGGCAGCTAAGGAAATAGAGTCTGTCCTGCAGCAGGAGAACTGAGGTACCAGTGGAGGGAGTGTGGAGGTGGAGGGCAGCTCTTAGATGAGGGGACTAATTCTTCTGGTGAACTGTTCACTGTTCTCCCATGTTATTTATTCTAGAATTAGGTTTGATTTCTTTTTGTCTTAATTCATTAATGTATTGTGCACAGCTGTTTCATCTTCTCCAGAAAATTGACCATCTCTTAATAATTCTTACTTTTAAAATTTTGTATCTTTAAACAGCAAGGAATATCAAACCAATTGTTCAGATTTTGTTCCACGCATGTTCTGGTGCTTATTTAAACCTCAGTTCTCAACTGTACATTTTTTTTTTTCTTGTTTTCTTACCCATTCTTTCCTCTTTGTGACTGAATTCATCATCAAAGAATTTCATTCTTTTATTGATCTTTCTACATAATAATGGTAATAACAATAAGCTTACTCTCTCCAGTTTTAAAATACAGAGCTGTTTGAGGACAGAAATGATTTCTACCTTATGTTTCTAGGTGTGTCCCCTGTGTTTGGTTCACCTGGTTTCGGCACTTCACCAGGTGACAGAAGGTCAAACAACAAGTTCACGCAAGAGAAGGAAAGGAGCATATTTGAAACCTACATGTCCAAGGAAGCTGTTTCAGAATGCTTGAAGAGAGGAGTGCATATCCAGGTGCTTAAAATTACTGGCAAGCTATTCCCTGAATGTGGTAAACTGAAGCAATCTCTTGATCTTTCAACTCTTTCCTGTGTGTGTTGCATGTTTGAGATGAACATCTAATTGGTGCAAGGCTTACTGCTTCTTAGACATTTCAGTGCATTTAGAAGTGATAAGTACCACAAGACAGTGGTAGGCAAAGTGCTCTGATTTGAGAGGAGGGAGCCCTTACTTCCAGTATTGTTGGCTAGGGAAGTTTTATTGGAAGGGATAAAGACAGGCCATGGGCAGACAGGTCATGGGCAGTTTGTGTAAATTCAGAGAGGATTTGAGTAAGCAAGAGAACTTTCCAAGTGGAGGTATTGGTACCAATGTGAGATACTAAGACAAAAGTGGGAAGTAGGGTGTGAATTTGTCAAATATTGAATTGATAAGTTTGCCTGAAGCACAAAAATGCTGACCACTTTGCTGAGTACTTATTTTGCCCTAGATTCCTTTCTATTTCTTCTGTGGATCCTCATTATCCATTTAGAAAAAATTCTTCCTGATGGATAAGACAAGTCTTCTGGCATCAAAAAAAAAAAAAAACCTGAACTCTTTGGTTTTAAAAGCTAGTTAAGAGTGATGATTCAAAGTTTAGTATTGAATAGTTACTAATAATAAGAGATTTGGAAATAGACACAACCTTCTGAATAAATTAAGGAAGAATAAAATAGTGTGGAATAGCTGGAGGTGTGTTTGTTTTTCCTGGGGTTCAACTTAGCCCCTCTTTCCTTGGTTTCTTGGAATGGGAAGATGACACTACCATCTTCCTAGCATTTAGATCTCTGAGCTGCCAACAGGTTCTTACAAGCTGCTTATGAAGTAGGTATATGTTTTGACATGTGAGTGACCTCCAAATAGCTTTCTTCATTCCAGGGAGGACCATGGGATCATGTCACTCTGTAAATTACAGAAGGCAGCAGGATGGTGATGGGTGACACTTGAGTTGTTCACTCTCTATTTCCTAGTGTCTCAATTTCTGGTGAAGCTATCATGAAGTCAGCTGCAATGATTCCTTGTCACTAACATTCTAGTTGTTGCTCAGGGAGTAGGGTGGGGTCAGGTTTGGCAGATCATAGGCCATAGTTTCCAACCCCTAGCTAGATTTGAAATTGAACAGAAAATCTGTTTGAAGAGATATCTGATAGTTTTGTAATTGGAAACTATAAAAATTGAGAGCAACTAAAATCCAACCCTTTTGCATGGTGATTTGGAAATGCCAAATTTAGCTAATTACAGAATTTCATGGTAATCACATTTTGTCTATTTATTTATTTATTTATTTATTTATTATTTTGATTCATTGTACATGAATGGAGCAGAACTATCATTTCTGTGGTTGTACACAAAGTAGATTCACACCATTTTTGTAATCATATATGCATATAGGGTGATTCCTTCCCCCCACCCGCTCCTCATCTTTTCTCCTTTTAGTGTTGAATCTTATCTGTATCCAGCATCTCATAGAAAAGTTTGATTGGTGACTTTCTAGACCCTTTGCTGTCACATTGTAGAAGAAAAATTAGCATTTGATTTCTTATCCTCTGAAAAGACATAACTACTTTCTGGATAAATGAAAGACTGAATTCCCCTAACATGTGTGTGTGGCTGTGGACTAGTGTTTCTGTTAAGTCAGTGGAAAGATTATGGAGTCTAACATTCTTCAACTAAGGGAGTGCTTTTGGTGCCAGGCCCTGGTGTGCTGACTGTGCCTTTATTTCTCTCTTTGACCTAGGGCAGTGATGGAGACATTTTGATCAATGGGGTTATTGCTTGTAATAGAGCCTTAAATGGGAATCTGGCAGTCGTGAAACTGTTTCCCAAGGAGCAGTGGAAGAAGGGTTAAATTTTCTTTTCTAATGATATTTTGCTTTGGGCCTTATGTATTCTGTGGAATACCAATGCTGCATCAGAAACCCAGGGAGTCACAAGCCTCTCAGGCCTCATGCCTATGAAAGAGGCTGTATAGTGGTCAGGACTTACTGGCAGCTGCTGTGAAGAAATGTAATAATTTATATTTTCTTCTTGCTCCCTCTCCAGTCCATCTTCCCTGTCAAATGCCTTGCATTGGTTTCTGGTATTGTTTTGCATAGAAGAAAATCTTGCAGGATCCAGTCAAACTTGACGCATGTTATTTCCCTACACCCTGTGCTGTAAGATATGGAAAGACAAAACCATAGAGATCTGCATTCTTCACACATTTATGCTTCCTGTACTGGAAAATCTGGGCAATACATGTCGGTTCTGTTAGGTCCAGTTTGGTGATTTGGCATCCCTTGGCAGAGAAAGATCAACTTTATGCATTTTTATGACAGGGATTTAGTAGCAGAAGAAAACATTTTTAATATGAGAATGTTTTGGGTTTCAGTATCCCATTAGTGTCAGTCATTTGAAAAGTAAGGGTGGTTTTAGTTTTGATTTGTTTTAAATAACAGTAAGAGTCAGACATTTGAATGATTCAGATTTTTTTTCTTTTTGAGTTGTCATGTGGAACTTGTGACTTGTATGTAATAGTCTGAATTTATCTTCATATCATTTATTTAATTTTGGCTTAGTTCATTGGCATTTAAGAATGTGGATTCTTCTCAGGAAGGGGAGATATACTGTAGTGATGAGAAGTGTGAGTTTTTAGGTGAGCTTCCTGGACTTGAATCTTATCTCTGTCATGCCTCTGTATAACCTCTTATGAATTATACAAGCTCTGTCTTAAATGTCACATCTATAAAATGGGAATAATCAAAATATCTACTCTGTAGCTTTTTCATGAGGATTAATTGAGGATACATGTAGAAAACAGAGGAATCCTTTTAAAAAATCTTAGAATGGCCAGATCTCAAGAAATATTAGATCTTATTATAAGCTAGTCCAGAAAAGATGTAATGTGTACCACAAGAGGAGCACCTTATAACAGCTTTTCTGAAGCATAAATTAAATTAATTTTTTAACCAATGGAGCTAAAGTAATTAATTATAGCTATGTGCCAGATACTCATAGGGATTTTACCAATAATCAGGTTAGGTATGGTTCTTGCTCTCATGGATCTTGCAGTTTAGTGGAGAGTGCAGGGAGAGAGAGACAGATACTAATGATACTGATGTAAATTTAATTATAATTTTAGTTAGTGTGAAGTTACATGCAGGGTTTTATATGGGAGTGGATTTTCCTAGTCCACCTCCTCACCCACTGACTCCCCCACTCACTGCCCAATGTAGTCCCCTTCCTTAATTCCTTGAAAGTACAGCTAAGGGTTGGCTCCAGGTCCTGGAAACACAGGTGGATTTGCTCACTACTTGTTTTCTGAAAAGCATCACCTTACCTAGTGTTGTCCAGGTACAACAAAAGAGGAGGAATTTAGGTCCTGTTTAAACCAAAGGATGCAGTCCTAGAGGTAATTTAGGGATAATAATGAGGATGTGCCAAATAAATAACAAAAGAAATAGTGACTTACATTGACTTAGGGGATGACAGTGGTAGACTAGAAAGATAGTAGTTAGTAGTTAGGGTGACTGCATTAGTCTATTTTCCTTTGTTGTAACTGAATATCACAGACTGAATAATTTTATAAAGAAAAAACATTTATTTTTTACAGTTCTAGAGGCAGGGAGCTTTGTGGTTGAGGGTCTGCTTGTAGTGAAGACTTCTTTCTTGGGTGGGGAAAGCTTTGTAGAGTCCCAAGGTGGCCCCTGGTGAGAGAACAAGTTTACTTACTTGGGTCATTCCCTCTTACTCTTTTTGTAGATCTACTAATGCAGTCACGTGGGTCCTATCTTCATTACTTCATCTAATTGCCTCCTGAGAACATCACCACCACATACCATTAACAGATGAAATTTGTGATTTTGTTTTAATATGAGTTTTAGAGGGGACAGACTCAGGCCACAGCAGTGCATCCAGAGCAGACCAGAGTATGAATTGAAGTGTTGATTGGTGGAACCGTCAGAAGGGAGAACATATTAGACTATCACTTGAGTTCTTCTGAAGTGGATAATGTAGCTAACAGAGCAAGGCTAATTTGCTCTTTCCTGCTTTTGACCCTGTGCAGAAGATGTCTGGAAAAAATGAACTTTAGTAAATAGATCTGTTGTATTATTTTCCTGTTCCTTACCTACCTTGTTGATAAGAACTGGAAGCATAGCCTTTTCTGATACTGTCAGGACTTCTGTCAGTTTGAGCAAGAAGCCTAAGAAGATAGGATAAGCAGCTGACCAAAGTTTGGAACTATGTTGCGTATGAAGGTGATTGTTGTTGAGATCTGGAAGGACAGTTTGGGACTTGGCTATTCTTGGTGCTGTTGCTTCCTGGACAGGAATTTATAAGTTCTTTAAGATTCAATGCAACAAAATTGTGAAGGTCTAATTTTATGACTTCCTAGGTCTCTGGACTAGGTATGCAGTTGAGAGTTTATAAAAATAGGTAGTATTCCCATAGTTGGTACATTCAGATTTCACAGAAGGCTTGTTCGTTTTCTGTTTTGAAGTTAATATCTAAAGGTGGAAGAAATTAAAGTTCAGATGAAGACTTTAAGGTAGAAGAGTGGACTGTAGTGGGGGTGGTCATACATCGGGATGATAAATTAGGAAACATGAACTCTGAAACCTGACACTTAAGATAGAAAGAAGGAGGGATATATTTTGAAATTAGAGCCAGTAGGAATTGAGGATGGTTTGGAGACTGAGGGAGAATGACCTGAATGCTGCCAAGAGGCAGAAGACCAAGAGATGGTGGACCACAAGACCCCAGCATTTTGCGAAGACACAGAGGACCTGTGTGAGATGGCCACCTGGAGCTCAACTGCCAGGTAAGAACTGCGCTTGCCACCTGGCACACACATGAGTAACAGTAGTGGGTGACCTGGTTTATTGGTTTACCTCCTTTCCAAAGGAGTAAAGTATTTTCTGCTCCAGTAGAAAATGTTTTTGCTAGAGGACTTAATTAAAGGAACTGTGGAGGGAACAAAAGAGGTGATTCTGTCAGTTTGGTGCTGGGGTGGGGTTTGAACCTCAAGAAGGTTGTCTGCTGTGGAGTTGCAGCTCCTGGGCTGAGGGTGAGAAATGCCAAGGTGCCACCCAAGTGCCTTTAATGGCATGAATAAGGTCAGAGGTGACCAGAAGAAATCTGGGGTCGCCCCATCCAGCTTACTTGCTTTGACTTTTTATCCCTCTGAGTGGGGTCCAGGGTACCAAGTGTCAGGACTGGTGGAGCTGCTAGGCTGTGTGTGTGTGTAGTCATGTGCACATGTGTGTGCAGAGTTCTGGGTGGGGTCCTCATTTGATTTCATATGGTGTTTCAAACATCACCTGCATCAACCTCCTAGAAGAGCCACTTGCTTGAATTACATTTAAGGAATCGAAGAGTAAATGTTGCTCTTAGAGTAACTCAGGTGAAGTTACTTAGTTGGGGTGTGCTTCATTGCTCTTCCCGCCAGTCTATACTCAAGCAGTGGTGGTTGCTGAATTGCTCCAGATTTCCTCTGTGGAACCCTCTTCAGGCACAGCCTCCTTACAGCAGGGCTAAATTCTGCTTGTATTAAAGGGTAGAAGCTTGGAGGGGAAAATTCACTGGAGCAGTAGATTTCACTTGTCTACTTGGCTGGGTGATGTTGGAATTGTAATCTTGACCTGTGCTTGTGCATGTGTGTGACTTCTTGCATGCAGTTTGGAAGTGAAGAGAAAGCAGGGGTTTGGTGTTGCATTCATATGGACAGATACCAAGAGTGCAAACCTTCATTTGAGTACAAGTGTTGTATTAACCTGTTGGAAATCTGTGAGGATATGTGCCTCCTACCCCACACCATGGATCATGTGTACAGTGTGAATGGATGGATCTCCTGGAGAGAAAAATGTATTCATCAGAGCAGTTGTGTTGTTAAGGACCCTGATTATTTCACTATGCATTTTGCACCATCCTTTTGTTTCAACCTTGAATTCTGAGTTCCAACAAGACAAATAACCTACACCCCAGTTTGTTTTTGCTTGTTTTCAGTCTGTTTTGCTTGTTTTTACTATTTGAAAAAATGGAAGTTATGGTTCATAATTATGTAGTCCAAATAATTATATATTGTGAGATCATTATATTCCACAAACCATTCATCACTATTTTCTGTGTTTAAAACATTGCCCATGGGTTTACTTTAGAGAGAGATCACGCAGGAGTATGTACTTTTTAGAAGGGAGAATGAGGAACCTAGAACAGATACCATATGAGTACTCTCTGTTTCAAATACCATGGGATAGATGCTGTGTTGTGTGCACTGTCTTGCAATGGAAGCCTTTATTTCAAGAAGCACATTGAAATGGATCATGACTTCCCCTTCAGTGTGTGTTCCAACACATGTGGTTCCCATCTAATGCTTCCAACCATAAATAGCTTGTCCTTACATTGCTTTACATGGTTTGCCTGAATTAGCTGAATATATAATTAGTGATTGTACTTTTTTGTTATTAGTGATTGTGGAGCTACAGGGCATATTGTTTTTGAGGGAGTTTCCATATAGAGATATAACTTTATCTTACATTACTAATTGAAAAATAATTATGTTGTAGATCTGATGTATATGGTTTCTGTAGGCTGGATGCTATGAGATTGAACAGACCATGAAACTTGTCATGGTGCAATTCTGTTGTTTTTTTTTTTTTTTTCAGTAATTGTGGATGATAATTCAAATGGATTGGATAGGTATAGTGGGTTCTGGGATGAAAAGTAGATTTGAAAAGTCTCTGGCATGGAAAATTACTTTGAGGCAAAAGTGTAAATTGGGAACAGGAATGTGTGAAATTGTTTAAGATTTAGAGAAAATAGACCAGTTATAATAATTTGTATTAAGTCCACATTAAAAATTATTTAGAAAACTGTGCTTTAAATTTTATAGGAATGTATGCATATTAATTACCCTCTTTTTTCCTGGGGAGGAGGAATAATAAAATATCACTTTATTTCTTAAGATTATTTAAGGCTGCATAAACATTCTTTTTTATTTTTTTTGTTTCTTTTTTCTTTGTTTTAATTAGTTTTACATGACAGTAGAATGCACTTCGATATGTCATAACATAAATGGAGTATAATGTCTCATTCTTCTGTACATGATGTAGAATCACGCTGGTTGGGTATTTTTTTAATTTATTTTTATCTTTTTAAATTTAATTTTATTGTAAACAAATGGGATACATGTTGATTCTCTGTACTTGGAGTAAAGGCATATCATTTGTGTAATCATACATTTACATAGGGTAATGATGTTTGATTCATTCTTTTATTTTTCCCTTCCCCCCACCTCTCCCACCCCTCTTTTCTCTCTATACAGTCCCTCCTTCCTCCATTCTTGACCCCTCCACCCCATTATGTGTCATCATCTGCTTATCAGCGAGATCATTCTTCCTTTGGTTTTTTGAGATTGACTTATCTCACTTAGCATGATATTCTCCAATTTCATCCATTTGCCTGCAAATGCCATAATTTTATTATTGTTTATGGCTGAGTAATATTCCATTGTTTATATATACCACAGTTTCTTTATCCATTCATCAATTGAAGGACATCTAGGTTGGTTCCACAATCTGGCTATTGTGAATTGAGCAGGTATGAATATTGATGTGGCTGCATCTTTGTAGTATTTTGCTTTTAAGTCATTTGGGTATAGGCCAAGGGGTGGGATAGCTGGGTCAAATGGTGGTTCCATTCCAAATTTTCCAAGGAATCTCCATATTGCTTTCCAGATTGTCTGCACCAGTTCGCAGTTCCACTAGCAGTGTATGTGTGTGACTGTACCTTTTATCCCACATCCTTGTCAACTCTTGTTGGTTTTTGTGTTCTTGATAATTGCCCTTCTGCCTGGAATGAGATGAAATCTTAATTTTGATTAGCATTTCTCTAATTGCTAGATGTTGAACCCTTTTTCATATATGTGTTGATTTGTATGTCTTCTGTGAAGTGTCTCTTCATATCCTTAGCTCCTTTACTGATTAGGTTATTCTCTGTTTTGGTGTTCGGTTCTTCATATATCCTGTAGATGAGTGCTCTATCTGATGTGTGTGTGATAAAAATTTTCTCCCATTCTCTAAGTACTCTCTTCACATCGTTTCCTTTGCTGAGAAAAAGATTTTAGGTTGATATTTTCATGAAAATAAATGTTTAAACTTCCTCAAATAGTAAAAAAATGGCAAACCCATCTTTATACTCCTGTACTTACTCATTCTGAGTGGGAAGGTGTAATGGAATAAGACAAGAGCATTCCCCAGTTTGTTGGTCGTCTGTCATTGTTGAGCTGTCTGGCATGTAAAGAGGTTCTAGCAGGATCTTTGTCAGGGAATAATAGTCCCCATATACTTTGGTTCTCAGCTAAGCAATGCCTCTTGCAACTGGTCTGAGAACACATCTGATGATAGAAAGAAGGTTGAAGATAATTTGAAATATCATGTCTTTGGGTATGAAGGGAATACAGAAAATTTTCTTCTCATTATCAGAACAAGAGTTGCAGAGATATGACAGTACAGAAGATAATGTGGGCCTCCCATAGGCATTACATTCTCAGAATTATAAGATGTTCCTATTTTCTGTGCATTGGCAAGTCAGCATCCCTTCTGAGAAGGGTTTGATGGATGTGGTCATGAAAGAGAGAGTCACAGCACACAGCATTCATGAGGCACACAGGGCTCACCTCCTAATACTATAATGTCTGCTCTGCCTGGATTTGTCTTCCACAGCTGTGTTTTACCATCTGCAGATAATAAATAATAGTGGGAATAGGTGGTAGGCTATACCATGGGCAGAGAAAAGATGGAAACCAACTTGCTTCTATATTAGTTCCCCTCATTCTGATATCAGCTTACTTTAGTCCCATCATCACCAATCCAGAGGCATCTGAGAATCATTCTGGTATTTCAGGATGATTCTTAGTCCACATCGGGCATCAGATTTTCTAAAATCCAGTTTCATTAAAATGAGCCATCTGAGTCCTTGTTTTAAATCTCTGTCACTCTTCATTCTGTTTCTGATGTTCTTGGTTGTGAGCACTTTTTAACATTCTTGATACATTTCTGGTGGGACTTCAGGAAGGAACACACATAGATTCACACCCTCTCATCCAGCATAATAATCAGTTACCCCAAGTGCAGCTTTCCGGAATCCTCAAGGTCCTTGAAGAAGTAGGTCAACTATGATGGCATGACTAAAATCCAGGACCACAGAGGCAGAGTGAGAAGGTGTCATGGGGCCAAGTTTCTGTTGTGAACACTCAGGCTAAGATAGAAAATGTAACTTTGTTAAAAAAAATCCTCAAAGAACAAGTTTCTGATATTTTAGTATCCATTGGAGAGTTACAACAGCCTGACTGGGGTCTAGAAAGGTTTTCATCAAAAAGAGAAGATTGTATTTAAGAGTGCAGCGTGTGGTTTTCATTGTGTTTATACTGACATTAATTGAGCTTCTGGGGCTAAAAACATAAATTCAAACTTCTGCAAGTCAGGGAAAGGGAGATTTCAGCAGTTTCTTAGTGCTGAATTGATAGAGTCCTGGCAGTCGCACACTTTTAAGTCTTAAACAGTCATAGCACAAGACTATGGAAAGACTGGGGAAAGGAAAATATGTTAGAAATTAAAAATGATATTGATGTTTAAATACCAGCTATTTTATTTTTTTATAAATCATGCCTTTGTAAATATGCTACTTCTAGTAATCATAATCATCACAAAAGAAAGGCCATTTTACGAACTTTTGTAAGATTCTGGAATTGCTTGGAATTTAGCAGCAGTGTTTACTTTACATGGGCAATAAATCAAAGTCTCACGTTGTAACTCTAACCATATCACTAAGCTGCAGAACACAAAAGTAAATCCCTATGAAATATAGAATAGTACACTAAAAGGACTTAATTAATGAAGAAAAAAGTAAAAAGGCAAGAAAGGAGAAATAAATTCACAATGAAATGGAAGAAATATAGGTACAAATTCAACATCAGTAATTCCCTCGTAACAAAAATACTTCTTGAGGAAATTCACATGGATTGATATGCTAGATTGATATGATATGCTAGATTGATATGCTTGAAAAAAAATGCAAAGAAGCTAAACATAAGCATTATTGAAGAATTATATAAGGGAAGATTAGCCAACATAGAGCTGCTGCAGCTATATTGGTAGTATCCCAAACAATTAAAAGGAAAGAAATTTCACTACAGAAAAGTGGGACATTTGTGCAAAAACACATTGTCCCATAAGTTATATGCTTAAAATATGTAGGTTACAAAAGAGCAAAAGATGCAGGAAGCATTTGGGATGAACTTTGAAAGACAGGTATGTTTTGTAGGTTTCTATAAAGAGAATGAAGCATTTGAGGAGAGAAGAGTGTATTGCAGGGTATTGGGATAGAAGAGTGGCCATGTGTTTGGTTGAATTGGGTGTGAATATGAATAGCAGATGACAATTGTGTTTATACTGAATTGTGCAGTATTTTTGATGTCTAGCTTTAACACAAGCCTTTTCTGTGTCTTTTTAGCTACTTTGTGTATCTGAGAAAGTGTCTTTTAAAATTTTTATTTCATTATTTAATACAGTCTTCCACATAACTATTTCACAGTTTTATTGATTGATAACATTTTCTTGCTCTAATACCCTTGGTTACATTATTAGTACTTGTGATTGTATTGTTCATTGTATGAAAATTTTAAATCCTTATTCATACAATTTCTTCCAAAGAAGTCAGCATACTTAATAGTGATTGATTTATCGATCATCTCAGCAGTTAACTCACCAAACACAGAAAGTATCCTACGTTCTCAGGCATCTAGAACCCAGCTTCAACTTAAGGGTCATTGTGTGGCCTTACTATTTTGATGAAAGGAACACTCAGATGTTGGAGTGGTGGGCATATTCTGTTTCTAGCCAATAGGAAGGAATAAGTGTAGCAGTGTCCTTGAACTCACAGCTGCATACCATGTGCGGAATTGCCTCTCATGCTCTTAAGTAAACTAATATTTGTATCTCAGGGGAATTGAGAATTGAGGTTTGGCAATGGTATTGTAGTAAGTTTTGAAATCACGTATTGAGAAGCTTCCAACTAGTGAGCTTGGCTGCTTTCTTGCTTGATTTGTCTCTTCCTTCCTCCTTTTCTTTTTTTTTTCCCCTTGATTATCTCAAAAGTTCCATGACAAAGTTCAGAAATTCCTTTTTTCTTGCTTGTATTAATCTGTTATGGAAGCAATTTCTTTTTAAGTCATAGAAATTTTCAATACTAAAATTCCTGATTGATTCTTTTTTGTTATGTTTAATCACTGTTGAATTTCTCATTGATACAATTTGTTATTTCATTGTATTATTTACCTGTATTTTCTTTCATCTTTCTGAGTTTCTTTAGGAACTTTATTTTGAATTCATTTTCAGGGATCTTAAAAATTTCCTGCAGTTTGGGATCTATTTAAGGAGAATTTCTGTATGTTTATTGAGTTGTCATGCTTCCTTTTTTCATGCTTACATGTTGATGTGTGCACATATTGTTTAGAAGTTACCACTTCTAGTTTTACAAAGCAACTTTTGTAGAAAATACTTCTTCAGTTAAATCGGATATAAAATATCAGTGGTATAGTGCTTTGGTTTTGGGTGTAGGTAAACTCAAAAGGGCAGCCTCCATGTGATTTCTTCATCTGTAACCTGTATCACCAGTATCTATGAGTACCATCTAAGTGGTGCAGACTTCAGCAATTCATGAAGTTACATGTAAATCTTTGCAGGAAACATGAGCTTAAAAGGCCCTACAGATCTGAAAACCAATGATTCTGTAGCTTGTGACAATGGCATCTAGTGTCCCACTGCTGCCAGATGTGGAACAGACCTTACCCAAGTCCCAAAAGACAAATACAAGTGATGGTAGGGCATTGGGAGATAAGAACTGAAGTCCCAAGGCTGTATTCTAGGATAGAACTTCTTTAGGCTTCATAGAGCAGTCATGGGTCACAACAGGCATGTGGCATCCATAACTCTAGTCCTAGATCTTTAGGAAACTTTTTCCATCCTTTCTGTTTTCCATCCTGTGATGTATGCAGAGGTCCAAGGTTTCTGGAAGTATCTGGGTGTTGTGTCCTGGTCCCTAAGGTAGAATGGCGACTAGCTGTTTTAGCATCTTTGATTCTAGGAGTTGATAAGTGACCAAGATGACCTTCTTTTGACTAAAGTTCTCACTCAGAATCAAATCAGTTCCCCATTGGATTCAAACCTATGAGCAATTTGGAATTCTTCAGTAGTTAGGACTTACAGCTCCTATGGGGATTGATGCATTTTTCTGGTTTACCCTTTCCTGGAAATGTGGAAACCCCTTCTCCTCAGCCCTGGGTAGCTTGTATTTGCAGTGTGCTTTGTTCCTTTCTGAGTTTCATTGTTGTTTAGGGTTTCCATCAGTTTTTTCCCAATTTCCAGACTTCTCCCTTGGTTACTTTGCTCAAAATGCATTCTTTAGCACCCTGTTTGTTTTCTGTGGCAGATTATTATAAGCACCTCTATTAAGCCTCCCCCTTCCTCTGCTTTAAAAAATACAATTAAATTTTTGCTCTGAATCATTACTAGGAAATTTGATTTTTAATACACATGGAAAGAGATATTATTATGTAAGATACTTGATATTTCAAACTTTCTGATATCCCAGACATCAGTTTTATCCTAGAGGAAGCATGCTTTCTGCTTTTCACTTACTTCTACTGCCTGTTTATTGAGAGATATTTGTAATTTTCCCAGTTACTCTGTCAGTCCCTGTGACTATGACTCAGGTTCCAAATTGACTCAGTTATACAAATCTTCCCAGTCCTACTTCCCACTTCTTGCAAGCAATCCAGGTTTTAGAATATATATTATCCTTTCTTGTTTCTAAACTTATTTCTTGTGGACTATTATAGAGATAAATATTAATACCAATACCTATTTTAGTAATTTAAAAACAACTTTATTCAGTGAATTTTGAAAATCATTCAAATTTTTGGAAAGTAAAAAGTAACAAACATTACTCCTGATGGGGAAAATGTTTTTCAGATATGCTCATGAAATACATGTGTTGCATAAACTACCGTATGTTTTAAATTAATGATAAGTTTATCAGTCCTATTTTATTAAATATTTGTGTTTTATGTGTTTCCGTTAATTTTGTACATTCCAGATATTTTTTGTTACTGAGAATGAATTTAGCAGTTACATAATGAGAAATAATAAATATAATGGATTATAAAAATTATAGCTGTTTATGTATACATGTGCTAATACATAATCTTTTTGTTGTGTGTAATAAAAATTCAAGTAATTTTTCATTATTAAGAAAAGCATACATCTCCATTCATTTAAGCAATTCACTGATAATTTTCATCAGTCTTAATGAGCCATTGAAGACTACATACCTTTGTACATCAATTTAGAGTGTAATTTAAGTATAAAATCAATTCCCTAAACTTTTTGCTTTGCTTACATTAATAAAAATGGTGAAGAGGTGGGCCTCCACAACCCAAATCTTCAGCACTGCTGCCTCCTCTTCTATCAGAGCCAGAGCTGCTGGTCTACCAAGTCAAGACTACAGCATGCAGGACCATATCCCAGTGTCTTATGATAAGGATGAAATACACCCCAACAGTGATATGATCAGCCTCTTCCTCTGGCAACACCAAGCCCAGATGGAGCACATGGATCAGTTCCAGAAGAAGGAAGAGCTGGTCAGGGGTTACTATGAATGCAAGAACAAGGTGGCTGAAGGAGCTGGAGGTGGCCAAAGGTGGCCAGGCAGACCTGGCACTACTGCAGGTTGAGAAGCAGAGCTGGGAGAAGAAACTGGAGATGTGCTAGAAGGAAAAGAGCACATTCTGGAAATTGGACACACTCAGTAAAGATGGCTTCAGCAAAATCATGGTCAATACCAAGCCTGAGAAGGCAGAGGATGATTCTGAGGAAGTGAGGGATCAGAAACCCAAAACTTTTGTGGAGAAGTAGAAAAAGACCAGCGCTTTGGCTTGCTCTGCAGCTGGGATGATAGCCAGAAGTACCTTGTCAATATCCACTTGGTGTGTGAGTAGACAGCCAGTTATTTGGTTATCTGGTGCGTTGACCTAGAGGAGAAATGTGCACTCATGGAGCATGTGGCCCACCAGACAATTGTTATGCATTTCATCCTGAAGCTAACCAAGAGTCTGCAGGTGGATTCTCTTGCCTGCCTCACACTGCTCAGACTCAGATTAGGATAGCTAACCCACCTGTGCATGGAGGGAGGGATTTAATGATGAGCTGGAGGCCTGCAAAGAGCATGTTCAGGGCTGAACCAAGCTGCACATCAAGAAGGCCACAAAGGGGTATGAGACAGAGGAGTGCAAGAAGCAGCTGAGCCCTGGTTATCTGGACTCTGTCCGGGTCTATGAGTTCTTCCATGAGGAACTTTAAAAGTGCTTTGATGTAAGCAATAGTAACAAAAACGGCATGGTATTGGTACCAAAATAGAAAGGTAGATCAATGGTACAGAATAGAGGACACGGACACAAACCCAAATAAATACAATTTTCTCATACTAGACAAAGGGGCCAAAAATATGCAATGGAGAAAAAATAGCCTCTTCAACAAATGGTGCTGGGAGAATTGGAAATCCATATGCAACAGAATGAAACTAAACCCATATCTCTCACCATGCACGAAACTAAACTCAAAATGGATTAAGGACCTCAGAATCAGACCAGAGACCCTGCAGATTATAGAAGAAAAAGTAGGTCCAGATCTTCAACATGTCGGCTTAGGACCAGACTTCCTTAACAGGACTCCCATAGCACAAGAAATAAAAGCTAGAATCAACCACTGGGATAGATTCAAACTAAAAAGCTTTCTCTCAGCAAAGGAAACTATCAGCAATGTGAAGAAAGAGCCTACAGAGTGGGAGAATATCTTTGCCAATCATATTTCGGATAGAGCACTAATCTCCAGAATCTATAAAGAACTCAAAAAACTCTACTCCAAGAATTCAAATAATCCAGTCGACAAATGGGCTAAGGAAATGAATAGACACTTCACAGAAGATCTACAAGCAATCAACAAACATATGGAAAAATGTTCAACATCTCTAGTAATAAGAGAAATGCAAATCAAAACCACCCTAAGATTCCATCTCACCCCAATTAGAATGGCAATTATCAAGAATACGAGCAACAACAGGTGTTGGTGAGGATGTGGGGAGAAAGGTACACTCATACATTGCTGGTGGGGCTGCAAATTAGTGCAGCCACTCTGGAAAGTAGTGTGGAGATTCCTTAGAAAACTTGGAATGGACCCTCCATTTGACCCAGCTATCCCACTCCTTGGCCTATACCCAAAGGACTTAAAATCAGCATACTACAGAGATACAGCCACATCAGTGTTCATAGCTGCTCAATTCACAATAGCCAGACTGTGGAACCAACCTAGATGCCCTTCAGTTGATGAGTGGATAAAGAAACTGTGGTATATATATACAGTGGAATATTACTCAGCCATAAAGAATGATAAAATTATGGCATTTGCAGGCAAATGGATGAAATTGGAGAATATCATGCTAAGTGAGATAAGCCAATCTCAAAAAGCCAAAGGACGAATGATATCGCTAATAAGTGGATGATGACACATAATGGGGGGAGGGAAGGGTTAGTGTTAGCGTTAGAGTTAGGGTTGGGGGGGGCAAGTATGGAGGAAGGAAGGACTGTATAGAGGGAAAAGAGGGGTGGGAGGGGTGGGGGGAAGGGAAAAAATAACAGAATGAATCAAACAACATTGTTCTATGTAAAATTATGATTACACAAATGGTATGCCTTTACGCTATGTACAAACAGAGAAACAACATGTATCCCATTTGTTTACAATAAAACTAAAAAAAAAGAAAAAAGAAAAAGAAAAGAAAAAAAAAAAAAGTGCTTTGACGTGAAGGATGTGCACATGCTCCAAGATGCCATCAGTAAGATGGAATCCACTGATGTGAAGTACCACATACAGTGTTGCATCAAGTCTGATCTCTGGGTTCCCAACTCCAAGTAAGGCCAAAGAGGGGAAGGAGGCAGCCCCTGGGACCTATTGCTGGAAGCCATCTCCAAGCCAGATGATGAGAAAGATGTCAGCACATGACACCCCAGGCACCACCACCACCCACCCGTTTGGCTGTAGGCCTATGTGCTCCCCTTTACAGAAAATAAAAATAGAAACCATCTCTCTAGCCCCTAGCTTCCTCCAATTTGCTGCTACCCCCAGTCTCAGCCCTGCCTTTCTCTTCCATTGCTTTATTCCCCAGTGCTCATCCAAGTCTGTGCTTTAAGTCAGGGGGCTTTACTGCCTACAGCCCCTCCAACCCATCAGCATTATGCCAAAGGCACAGGGGTCCTGGGAGAGACAGAGGTTGCAGACCTGCCCTCCATTGGGCAGAGGGTTCCCAGTCAAGAAGCTGGTCGCTGTGGGTCTATCAAGTCTTCTATTTGGTAAACAGCAATGATCCTCCAATAAAGGATTTCAGATGCATGCTCTCTCTATATATTTGTATATATAGTCTATTCAACAAAAGGAATAAGTATTAAATGTCAGAATATGATTTTATTTTTACATATAATCAAAATGTAGCAAAATACTCATATGCTTCCTAGTTTTTGTAAGTATAGTATCATATAACAAACTAAAAAATCCAGCACTTATTTCTGAGATTTCAGGAGATAGCAAGATCGAGGTACCAGCAGTTTCCATGATTGGTGAAATGTCTATTTCTGGTAGATATTTCCTTTCAGTGTTTTCTCATGTGTTATGAAGGGAAAACAAAAGAAGCTCCCTTGAGCCTCATTTATTTTGTTATTAATATTTCATACTTGCCTAAATATATTTTAACTAATATGTGAAAATATAAAATTGTACATATTAATGAGTAATTGTGTGAAATTTTATTATATGTATACGTTGTGTAATATGTAAATTGGTTTAAATATATTAACCTTCTCAAACACAAATCAATTATTTATGGTTCAGCCATTCAAAATTCTTTCTTCTACCTTCATAAAAGCAGTAGTACTTTACCTTTTTATCCACTACTTTCTATTGCACTAACATGCCATAGAACCTCATAACTTCTTACTTCTGACTATCTTCCTTTCCTCCTCCTCCTCTATCTCTCCAGCCTCTGGTAATCGCCATTGTACCCTCAACTTCTATGGGCTCAGCTATTTTAGATTCCACATATTAGTGATACCATGCAGCACTTTTTCTGTGCTGAGTTTATTTCACTATCATAATCTCTAGTTACACACATTGTCACAAGTGACAGGATTTTATTCTTTTATCTGAATAACAGTATGTCATTGTGTGTGTGTGTGTATATATATATATATACATACACACATACATACCACATTTTCTTTATCTGTTCATCTGTTGTTGGCCACTTAGGAAGTTTTCACTTCTTGGTAATTGTGAATAGTGCTGAAGTGGATATGGGAGTAGAGATGTCTAATCAATATATTGATTTCATTTCCTTTGGATACATACCCAGTAGTGGGATTTCTTGATTACATGGTAGTTGTATTTTAAATTTTTTGAGAAATATCCAATTTTTTTTCCAAAATGAGTGCACTGACTTACATTTCCAGGTTTTTCTTTTTCTTCAGATTTTCACTAGTAATTTGTTTATTTCCTTCTTTCCTTCCTTCCTTCCTTTCTTGTTGAGGTTTATTTGATAATTGCTGTTCTTCCTGAAGTGAGTAGATATCTCATTGTCATTCTGATTGAATTTTCCTGATGATTAGTGATATTGAGAAATTTATCTTGTACTTGTTTTCTATTTTATGACTCGGAGAAGTGCTCAGTTATGGTACCCATTTTTAATCAAGTTATTGTTTTTGACTGTTGAGATTTTGGAGTTTCTGATACATTCTGCTTATTAACCCATTGCTAGATGTGTAGATTGTAAATATTTTCTCCCATTCTCTAGGTTCCCTCTTCACTCTGTTGATTGTTTCCTTTTCTTTACACAAATGAAAATATGTTTATGAATACTCTTAAAATATTGAATCTTTTTAGTATTTCTTTACTCCCTTTATCTTTTTTAAACCTGGTTACAGTTCAACCATCTCTTTTCCTCCAAGTACTTCATTCACTTTCCAAATAAGTAGTTATTTAGTAAATTTTAAGTATGAGAGTAAATAATCTACCCAAATGTTTTATAACATTCACTTTATGAGCAAATATGTATTGTACTCTTGCCAAATATTAGATGCTATTCTCAGGAGCAGAGAATCAAATATCAATATTATTTTTCAAAATAATAACAGTGGACAATATAGGCACATTAATTGATGCATATCATTTGCTGCTATGATTGTGTTGATAATCAGAAGTAATTGCTGGGAATTAAAAGAGAGGCACAGCACCCTAATTTGGCATGTGTGTGCTTGCAAGTCTTACTGTAAGAGGTGAAATAAAAGCCAAATCTTATGTCCTTAAATAGATGAATAGATAAAGAAACTGTGGTATATATACACAATGGAATATTAGTCATAAAGAAGAATAAAATCATGGCATTAGTTGGTAAATGGATGGAGTTGGAGAAAATAATGCTAAGAGATATAAGCCAATCCCAAAAATAGCAAAGGCCAAATGTTTTCTCTGATAAGTGGATGCTGATACGTAACAGGGTGGGGAGTGTGAACGTAAGTGAAGAATGGAAGAACTTTGGATTGTGTACAGAAAAATGGGGTGGGGAGAGGACAGAGGGAAGGAAAAATGATGGAATGAGAAACATTATTACCCTTTGTACATCTGTGATTACAGATGCTGTGTCTCTACATCCTGTGTGACCACAGAAATGAAAAGTTGTACTCCAATTGTGTACAATGAATCAAAATGTATTCTGCTATCATGTATAACTAAATAGAACAAACAATAAAAAATATAAAACAAATTTAAAAAGCCAAGTCTTACAAAATCTTAATTAGAACTCTCAAATTACAAAGAAATTATGAACAACAATATTGTTTGATACCACCTTTTTGAAACTGAGTCATGATCAAAATGTCTGTTTCTATCTTACCGGAGCTCATGGAGGGTTCCTGCCACTGACCATAAATAATATGGCAGCTTCTATGATATGCCATTTAGAACATGCAACTACATGAAGCACTTTGGCAAATTATGAAGTACCTCTTTGCTTTTTTTACCTTAAAATAGGAATGATGATATTATCTACTTCAGTGTCTTTGTGGGAAGTAAATGAGATAATACATTTAATATATTTAGAAAACTGCTAAGCATCCTGTTCTCAAATATAGTATTATGGTAGCTTTTAAATGATACCTCCAAAATTATCAAAAATATCCATCTCAAATTCTATATTAAAGTATTTCTCAGTTGATAACTTATAGACACAACCTTTGGAGAGTTTCAGTTTCCATGTCTTTGACAAATTATTTATCTGGTCCTAATCCATTCTATTGGAAGAATGCTTGAATGCTTAAGGAAACTGTTTATGAACTGACTATGAGAGAAAAAAAACACAAATTATATCTTCTTCAAAAGTGTTCTAAAATGAAAGTAATTGAATATTAATAGTTCTTATAAAAACAAAGTATCTGTTAGAAGAGCATAAAAATTTGATAATTATTAAAAGATAAGGTAATTATAACTGAATGCAATCTTCTGAGTCATAGGACTGATAAATATGCATTTCAATACATTAGAACAGGATATTGGTTGGATAAACAATTTTGTATTGATACAAAGACCAGGAAAGATTCTGTGAACTTTTAGAATGATTTATTTTCTGGAAAATATTCAGAGAAGTCAGTTCTAGCCTTCTGAAGGTGAGTCTGTTCTAGAGTTTTCCCCATGATAAAAACATGTCTTAGAGCCTGAGAGCCAAGACTCAGGTACCTCCCAAAAATGTAGCATGGTGGAAATCTTACTCTAACTTCTTAGCCAGAATATGGAGACCTGGACCCATCCTCAAAATCGTAGCCCAGATATTCAATAAAGAAAACAAATGACACAGAAGAAAAGCCATTGCTCTTCACAGCTAACATTGAAGTAAACACAATGAATGAATGGAAGCTAAGTGGGTTAAAATTAGAAAGTTTATTTATTTGCTATTGCATTTTTAGAAAGAAAATCTATTCCACTTTACATACTAACAATAAGCAGAAAGAGGTATTGTTAAATGATTATTTATACCTTGGAAACAGCTTATGTGGGAAACATTATTAAATGCTATCAAAATACACTAAAATAAATAAATATTTATAGAAATATGTTTGCATTTAAGAAGATAATATTTTAAATTTGTTTCTAATTCATCCTTAAGCACATTTAATTTCAATAAAAAGACTAACAAGTTTACAAGATAATTTTTTTCAAGTATCAATAAACTTATTCAAAAACTTATTTGAATACCAAAATTTAATAACAGGGTACACATTTCTGAAAAGCTAACCATGTGGGAAAATTATCCTTTCTGCTATCAAGGCTTATTATAAAGCTGTATCAAATAAGAAATATGCCTTTGGAATAGGTTTATATAAATAGACAAGTGGAATATAGGTCAGAAACAGAACTTGTAAGTATAGAGTTGTCAAGAACAAATTAATAAAGAGAAATTTATTTAAAATTGTTGAAACGCTTATATAAAGAGATGACTTAAAAACAAAGCTTTTTATAGAATCCACAAAAATACATTATGGAAGACATAATGGATAGATCTAAAAATTAAAAAATATATAAAAAATACTTTTGATTAGAGAATTTACTACCATCCAGAACCTTTTACATTGGGCTACCTAGCTAATAGAATGTCCCTTTTAGTAATTTAGTATTGTGTTTGAGCTGGTCGCAGACCTGAAATTGACAGAAAAGCCTGGCAATAAAAGGCCAAATGTTTGGATGCTTATAATCATAGGAATTCTTATTGTTCTTTTCCTAAAGCATATCAAATATTTCATTACAGAATTTTAAATTTAAATTGCTTGTAATGAAAACTAATGTGTTTTTCATTTTTGAATCCAATCATTTATTAGTTTCATATGGGCGTTATTAATAGTAAAGTTCCATGGAAAGACTAACACCATTAACCCCAAGACCCAGAACAAATTTACCTTGAAAACCAGTGTTATGGTTTGGAACTGGAATGTCCTCCCCTCCTGTGTTAGGCAATGCAGCAATGCTCAGAGGTGAAAAGATGAGTTTATGAGGGTTTGACATAATTGGTGGATTATTCTACTGATGGATTAATTATAAGGGCATGGCTGGAAGAAATAAATGACTGGGGAGGTAGCCTTGGGTACTACATCTGTCCCTGCCCCCTTTCTGTCTCTCTCTGCTTTCCATGAGTCAAGCAATTTTCAAGAACAATGCCCTTCCACCATGATGTTTTTCCATATCTTGGGCTCAAAGAATTAGAACTGGCCAACCATGGATTGAGTCCTGTGAAACAGTGAGCCAAAATAAATTTTTCTTACTTTCTGTAGTTCTTGTCAGGTTTTTGGTTAAAAAAAAAAAAAAAAAACTGACTACTATAACCATTCTAGACCTCCTAGATGCATTCAATTGTGTGATATTTTGAAGAATGTACTTTAAAAATAAACTACCTTCCTAGTAAAATGTTCACCTTATGTCATACCAATACATTAAATTTAATCTATTAGCTATCATAAATTAACATTTCAGTTGTCATTGATTTCAATATATTTTTACAAGTTGTTTAACTTATTTAAAACTGACATGATTAATCTATTTTAAGATCATAATGAAAACAATTATTGCAAGAAGGAATTATTTCTTATTGAATGAATTTCTTTTTGTGAGCATTATTTCCACAAAATTTGCATAATCTGAATGTATTACTAAACAAATT
Source organism: Sciurus vulgaris (assembly GCF_902686455.1). Taxonomy (NCBI): domain Eukaryota; kingdom Metazoa; phylum Chordata; class Mammalia; order Rodentia; family Sciuridae; genus Sciurus; species Sciurus vulgaris. The sequence goes on along the minus strand of NW_027632915.1, from coordinate 1,119,304 downwards.
GTGGATGTAACATTGACTTTGCATTTATCTTTTATTTTTAAGTGTTCCACAGATTAAATATTGCATATTTTTATCATTACCAGCATTATTCATACACTTCTTTAGTAAATTGCATGTTATATATATATATATATATATATATATATATATAAAAGACTATGAAATATGTAAATCTAGGACATGATGTACACCTTAATTTTCTGAAATTTAACTCAGGAAGTGTATTGTGAAGCAGATATTGAATAAAGGAAAACAAAATATTAAAGTAGAAATACTTATAGTAAAATACTGAGCAATATTAACTAAATTTGTAAAAATAAATTTGCTTCAAAAGTGGCAACTTATAACATTTTAAAACATTACGATCAAAAGATAACTATACCAATGTGTGGTGGCCTGTAACCCCAGAAGCTTGGAGAATGAGGCAGGAGGATCTCAAGTTCAAATCCAGACTCAGCAATGACTATTTGCTAAGCAACTCAGAAAGACCCTGTCTCTAAATAAAATATAAAATTGGGCTTGGGATGTGGCTCAGTGGTTGAGTGCCCCTGAATCCAATTTCTGGTATACCCCCCAAAAAGATATCTATAACTGTACACTATAGTCATAATTTGCCCTAGTCTTACAATTCCAATGAATTTATGAATAAATTCCAACATAATAACAAATGGGATTAATGAATACATATAATAGAAATAAATAAGCACCAACTTTATATGGAAAATTCTTCTAGGATCTGAAGATATTAAATTGCATACACTGAAAAGGAAACAGGACATTTATATTTGGAAATGGTAGTCAGAAAACAATAGCTTGGAGAAGTTAAGTGAAGTTAACACCTAAAGGCTGAAACACTCCACCTGTGTACTGTGAGGAAAACCTTCTGGGCAAAAGGAGAGGCAGGATCGTAGTGAAGAGTAACTAGGAATAAGACAATCACTGAGAAGTGGTGCCTAGCTTGGAATGCTGTAAATTGAAGTTATTACACTACACTTTATATTTATCTTCATTATGTATTCATTAAAGAACACATTACTCCTGCAGTTACATTTACGTAAAAGGGAAGGAACAAAAGAAGGAAGATAGGAAAGGTGTGAGGGAGGGAGGGAGGGAAGGAAGGAAGGAAGGAAGGAAGGAAGGAAGGAGAGAAGAGAGATATTAAAGCAAAGAGGGAAGGAGCTGCTGCTTCCTGAATGTGCTTTCCTAATTATGGCCCAGGACATTGAATAATTAATCCTACAATGGTAATTTACTTGGTGGAATATGTAACACTGTTTTTTTTTCCCCCCAAGGAAAAGTGAAAGTGAATTGAAATGAAAATACAAGTGTGCTTGTTTTCTCAAAAGAGGGATTTTTTGGTTCCATTTGAGTTTTTATTTTAAATTTACCTTTTAACTTAATTTTTATTTTAAATTTACCTTTTAATTTTTTACAGACTGAATTTTGATTCATTGTACACAAATGGGGTACATCATTTCGTTTCTATCCATTTGAGTTTTAAACTCCACCGTGTGCTTGTAGCTTCAACAGAGGAACTTTCAAAGCTCAGAGCTGGATATAGAAATGCTGCTGATTGTGTTATGGGAAACGACAGATTTTAAAGAAATGGGCATCATTTTTAAAAGGTTAAATTAGATGTATTTTTTAACTGACATATAAAAATATAAAAATTGTGCATCTCAGTATGTACACATTTTGTGATATTTCAATAAGTTTAAACATACCAATCTCCTCAAACATTTGTCAATTTTGTGGTAAAAACATTCATAATATTTTCCTCTTCTTCATTTATATAGTACATAGTTGTTGTCTTTGTCCCTCTACTATATAACACACGTAGCTTCTTACTTCTAAGTGTAACTTTAGAACTTAAAGGCAGAGCCCTAGAACAAAGAAATATGTCCAGACCTTCTACACACTCGTTTCACTAGGAATCATTGTTTAAACACAGCCCACAAAAAAATCCAACTTGCCTAATTATAAGTACTAACAGAAAGTAAGGAAAACACAAAAATGCTTAAATGAAAAGGTCTCAGACCTTCCTTCAGAAGAACAAAAATTATTGATAAATATAAAAGGAGGACTGGGGATACAGCTCAGTTGGTAGAGTGTGGGCCTAACATGTGCAAGGACCTGTATTCAATCCCCAGCACCACAGAAAATTAAAATAAAAATGAATAAGATGATAAAACAGGTGATATTGTAATAGAAGAAAAATAAAACTCCTAATAAAATATATCAACTCAGAAAATATCACAGGTGTATACACACATGAGTTCAAACAGATATTCTCCTCACACTCAGGACCCTATAGTTTTTACTTCACATCATTTGTAGTCTGTCTTTTAACATTTTACTTCCACAGAAGCATAAAGTGCATATGCGTTCAAGATCTCACTAAAACTAGTAGAAGGCAAACTGAAACCACCTAAAATGTCATTTACAGCAATAGCATGTTGTACATTAAGTAATTTTAGAAATGAGAAAAATATTTTGATGAGAATAAGTGTGAACAGAGAATATAAATGATATAGGCTGTGAGAATTTGGAAAATAATATGACTAAAAATAGGGAAGAGATGAAGAAAAGTTGAAAAGAACAAGCATGCTAATTTTCATTTTTATAAAACCTAGAATTCCAAGATGTTATTTAAATGGGTAAATCAATCCACTTATGTTAAATGTACTTGTTTTACATAAGAAATATTATGGAATATATAATGCTGTGGATAAAAAAATGAGAATTACAGAAAATGGAGAAAAGGAGAATACAAACTTATTTTATTCCAATTTACTGTAGAAAATTAATTAATAGTGTGTAAAGAAGGATGAGAGTAAGATATTACATAAAGCACATTGCATGATGTATTTGTCCAAAGAAACAACTGGAAGATTTTCTACTATGAAAGTTATTGTACAATGTATTATGATGAATACATTTAGTATTTGCGTAGGGAACTTTTGTGTTAGTCATTAAGCTTCCTTCAAGTTTTATGTTAGTATACTGTTTGCAAAACTACAAGTTGTACTACATTATATCTAGGGAAAATTGTGGGACCTGAAAAATAATAAGTGTGCATAATGAAAATTGTGTTGTGTTTTGACTTTAGCTACCCTAAATATAAATACAACACAAAGATTTTGACAAGACCACCTCTTCTGCAGTTCAGGAATTCATGCCAGTTTTTGGTGGTTATCACTTAAGAAGCATCTATATTCAGTAGATAATTGACTCTCATTGGATTAAACCAGGTAGATATTAAACTCATAAAAATGTTTACTTTTTGTTTGCTTTTGTCACTATTGCAGCCTCATTCCACCTATCACTTCCCTTTTACAAGTTTGATCAGGGATATTTTCCATTTCCACTTCATAATGTCAGCTAGAATACATTTGCTTAAGTTTTCCTCATGTTTGATAAGGTCTGTGTTCACTCACTTGACTGGGCTATTTCTGCATTTCCACTGCTTATTATTTTACCATCCATTACACTCTGTTTCCTCCCTCCCTCTCACTCTGCTCTTCATTTCCCTTTGTACAGATGACATTACTCCTATTTTCAGCTATTATCTATTAATTATGTTCTGTTCCTTCTGTGTGTAAATCTCCTCTGCCATGCTTATTTTGTGCCTTGAGCAGGTACCAAATTACGTTGGTAACATCTGCCAAATTTATTATTCTAGTCCACATTCCCAGGAGACCAAGGTTTTGGGGATGAGAAAGGGACTCTTTGCTGAATTTAAGCAAACATAAAAAAACCCTAAAATTTCAGTATAATAATTAAATAATGTGGTATAAATTTTAAAAAATGTTGAGTTTAATTTATTTGAAAAGCCCTTCAGTTATTAAGATTCAATAAAAGATGAAGTCAGTAGAAATTGGAAATTTCTCTTTCAGAAACAAGTCAATTGATAAAATATATAAAACAACAATTTTCAAGACACAGAACATTGAGAAATGATGGGTAGTAGTTCCTAAAATGTGGGAAATAACTCTTTTCAAAACATAAGTTTGCCCCAGTTTAATGCTCTGAAGAATTTCCAGATCATGCTTCAAGGAGTGGAAAGCCAGGCAGCCCTATGGGCACCCCTATAAGTGGAAATAGTTGCTATGAGTCTAAGTGGATCTAGCTGGTCAGATTCACAGGGCAGAGGACCAGCAGGGTGAGGCTGAAGAGAGAAAGATCTTTCATAATCTTCAGAGCACCCCACATATGTATACATATGTATTTAGGGCTAATAAGCTAATATAGTTAAGGAAATTAGCTGGAAATATGTATAGAATCACTGGAAGTATCAGAGGTATTGATGTCCAGGGGTCACACAGGGCCAGAAATTTTTATTCCTAAAGCATAGAAAAATGTGAAAAGAGTTTCAAATGGGTTAATAATTAAAAAGTGTTAGGAGTCAGTCAAGATATCACTTCTTAAAAAACAAAACACTGAAAGTTTGTCATAAAACTTCAAGAAGAATTCAAAATTGTGTGTGTGTATGTGTGTGTGTGTGTGTGTAAGGCAAACAAAGATTGAAAAACCTAAGCTCAAGTTGATTTTGAATGTTCTTTTTAAGATCCTTTGTTTTCAGTAACTAATTTTAAACATGTGGGTTTTTTGACGGTGACCCTAGTCATGTGATTTCTGGATATATAACTACTTAAGAACAGTGTTTTTTGTTGTTGTTTGAACAGGAAATAGTGATTGTACTATAATAAGTTCTCACTTGCCAAGTGCCATATACACTTGGATGAAGATAGGGAAAAACCTGTATCTGACGGAGTTGTATGAATTCACCACAATGGATTTTTAAAATAATAATTTTAAAGAAGATGACAAACAAAACTTACCAATTAAAGAGACAAAAGCTGTCTATTCAGAAAACAATGGAATGTTATAGATATAAATTACCTAAATAAATGGTTTAATTCTATACATTCAGATATTAGAATAATTAATACTGTGAAGCTTTTATTTTCCTTCAAATTTATATATTAACAAAATACTATCATCATCATAATAATAGCCTATTTCTCAGTGGAAATAATAAAGTTGACAGAGTCAGACAGATTCATTATCAGTTTGAATTACAAAGTTGAGGGATCTAAGGGAAAGTTTAATATAAAACAGAAGTATTAAATTTGTGTATGTTGAAAGTGTAATTTAATTTGGTACTTCCATTACTTTGAGTTTATTTGTGTTAACTAGTCATGTTATTTATAATACTTAATATATGAGGTGTTGGAGTACTACTTTGATAATAGTCTTTCATACTATTAGTAATCCTGTTAATAATAGAAAATGTTACTTATCAATTTAGCTGAGTTTCTATAAGTGAGGTAGATTTTGCTGCATGTATTGAACTTAGACTTAAGTATGTTGATAGTAAGTAAAAGAGAAAAATGGACATTTAAGGATATTTCATATTTTCTCATCTTTAAAACTTCAACTAAGTGATTCTTTAAGACCTGATATTTTAAAAAGCTTAGTAAGACCTGATTTGATGGACTAGGCTTCCCATTCTCTAATGCTTTAGGTAAGGGTATTGTTTATTTAAAGCTTATTAAATGATATCTCATGTTATTTATTCCTATCCTGGAATGTCAGTCCACATACACTATCCACAGGAAGTGTGGTGAACTTTAAATACAGAGATTACACTGGAGGAAATGAGAAAGCCATCATTCTTAGCTTCACCCCATACTGTTATCAAAGGTTACAAAGAGGTGATTTTATTTTTCCCACATTTTTTAGCTCTTTCTCCCTTCTTTATTTCTGACTCTTTTTCCTTTTCACCTTTGATAATATCCATACAATTCTGCTTTTTTATATATTTTGTGAAGGAACTGGCTGAGTTATTTTAAATGATTTACCATCTTCATGTTGTGAAAGAGGCCTTTAAATAACTTGTGATGAATAAATCATTGTATGCCATATTACATTTTTTGTTCTCTGGAATGTGATTGAGGTGAATTTGTGAGTAAATAGTACAAAATTTGCCCAGAGAATTTGAACACAGTTTCAGGTTAGTGTAAATTAAATCATTAAATAACAATAATTGTAATGAAAATGCTAACAGACTTTCTGATAAACAGTAATACATACAGTTATACTCAGTTATTCCTGATATTCATGTATTTATTTATCAGCAACTTGTTTCCATAACAGCACTAACATATCAGATGACTGATAGATGCTTGAACATGAAGGGGAAATATGAAAATTGTGCATATTATTTAAACATCAGTTTATGACTTACGAGAAAATATTTGAACTAAAACTGACAAAATAATATACTCCAATTTATTGCTCTCTTAAAATTTGGCTAGAAAAATAAAAAGTAGCTGTATAACCTAGAATCTTTATAAATAAGATTAATACATAATTGTTAACAGTTATCACTATGTTTACATGTTCTTCATGATCTCTAATATACTTAATGGCTTGGCATGTTGATAAAATAAGTAAATCAAACAGAAGTCTGAAAAAACTATTTGATTTGTTCTCTTTAACCTGTTTTGATACTTTACATGAAGGCAGTGAATTTTAGTGGATTGAATAAAGTTTCAAGGTATTGCAAATCTATTTTTATATCCACTAGTGTATAGTGTTATTTAATAAACCTAAATTTTACTTTTTTTTATTGGTACAAAGAAGAAGTAACAGTAAACACAAAATTTTCCTATAAGAAGGAAATAATAGAATGAATATAAATTGATCTCTTTTTCCTTAGTTTTCTGAAAATACACTTCTCTACACCTATTCTCACTTTCTGTTCCAGCACCATTTTTCTGCATCTTTTCATTTTTTATTTATGAGAGGCAATGCTTGGTTCTCTGGTTTGCTAAATCTTTTCACTTAGGAAGTTTCATGTACTGCCTCTAGGATAAAGAAATATTTTTAGACTTGTTCAGACTTTCAAATTCTTGTGGAAAGTATCTGGGTAATGAATGGCACTTTGCCTGGAATACCTTATCATTACCTCAATAATCTGGGTTATTACTGAGTTAACTTAAAAATTCATGTCCACACAGAATTCTGCATATATGTGTTTATAGGAACTCTCTAAATGATCAGAAGATGGAAGCAACATCATGATATTATAGCGATATAGATAATTGTTTGAAACATATGTATGTGAATATATACATATGCCCACTCACATATGTATAACTGTGAGTTTATTTGCATGAATAAACTCCCATGCAAGATAATCTGAAATTTATGTAGATTCTCTACCTTAAAGGAGAAGAAACCTAATCTGCTTCCCTTTAAGAATGTACTGTGAATGCAGACCTTCCTTTTGAATAGTACAGTACATGAGGTAGAAAAAGTAATTTAAAGAGAATAATACTTAATACTACTTTTGGCCAGATAATCAAGGTTAACATCGAGATGGCTCCCTGGCTCTTTATCTGCATAGCCAGCCTACTTGGCCCAATGAGAAGCAGCAGAGGGGCTGTGGAGCAGCAGTGCCTGGGTTGGTTGAAGTCTGGGCAATAAACCCTACCTGTAGTTGTTTGGAGCCTGCCAGGCACGTTTCACCAGTCTGAGATGCTTCCAATCAAGGCATACCAATCTACCACCCTTCAGTGGCCAGGTCTGGTAACAGTATGGCCACCTGCTGCAGAAGCCCATTACAGGCAGATCTGCAGTCTGGAACCTGTGAGCATAAAGCATTTGAAATCCTCAGTCTCCCATTTCCTCATCTGTGGCAAGAAAATGAATTTGGGGTGGACCTGAAAGGTAGTTGAGACCGAAGAGTTGACCAATGGCATTACTTTTTCAAACCCTAATTAGCTAAGTTTGGACCAATAACAGTGATCCAAGTGCTATATATACTAGACTAGCACCCTCAGACAAAGAAAACCTGCCATCTCCTTACTTCTTACACAACAGTTTTGTCCTGTTTCTCTTCTCCATTAAATCCTACTTTTATACTCTTGGCCTGTGTATACTGTTCTTCAAATACATGGCACAAGAACATGGAAAGAAAAAATTTATGGCCAGATACTGGGATCCACTGTAACACTTCTCCTTGGCAGAGGCCTGCAACCTTACACAGACCACACCCTCCAGCAGAAATGGAGACAACTTCAAAACTCTGGTTTCACCTTTTGGTGACCACGAAAGGACTCTTTGAAAGGCTGATTGAAATAGGCCAACAAAACTATTGCTTTTTTTTCTGGAATTTTATACGCCTATTAGAAACCTCTATCAAAAATACTGGGCACCTGTCAGTCAGTTAAGAGTGGATAGTATGTTGAAGGTGTAAAGGCAAGGGTGACAGGGTTATTGGTGGAGGCCCGCTCAATCCCCTTCATTGCATTCCTGATGGGAGGAATGTTGGTCAAGCTCTATTACAACTTTTATCCATGCAGCAGGAGCAAGTTCAACAGATTTGTTCAAGCACCTGATTTTTATTTTCACTTTCAGACTGATTTAGCCCTATGGTACAGGTTGTCCTCACCCAGTGTATCTTGAATTCTGAAACAAAGTCTTAGTCTGATGTGAGGTCTTTGGGAAAGAGGAAACCCACTAATCCCCAGAATGTGAGCTAGGCATTGTGTTTCTCTCTCTCCCCGCCTCTTTCCCTTCCTCCTTCCCTCCATCCCCATCTCCATGTGTACTAGACCCAATCTTCTTGTACCGCTCATAACCCTAATGTTTCAATAAGACCCATAAGTAAGGTTATTGGAAATTTTCAAGACTTTGAGTGCCTTTTACTACCCAAAGCTCCATGTTTTCTCTGGTAAGCTCCCATTCATGAGGAAGATTGTATTCCCTAGGTTTCCAAACCTTGTAGTTTTTCCATGGAAAAAGTTTCATTTTTTTTTGTACCAGAGAATGATACCTAAGTTTTAAATTGACCCACTCACAAAGCTACATTTTAATCACTAAGAAAGATGAGACAAATTATTATTGTGGGATATTTTATAAAATATCAAAACATTATTGCATAAAACTACCAAGGTCATCAAAAACAAAGGTCTTGGAAATTATCTTGCCAAGAGGGACTTGGAAAGATAATTACCTAAACATCATATGTAGTACCCTGGATGGGATATTAGAACAGAAAAAGGACATTAGGTAAAAACTGAATTATTTTGAAAAATAATGAAATTTAGTTTATGATATTATGAAAAAGTACACTTTCTGAAATTGGTAGGATTAAAAGATAATGTTAACAAAATCAAACAATAAAGGAATAATATTCTGTTTGGAATATCATGATATTCAGAGATAATACATTCTAGAAATTTCATTATATTTCTAGTGGCAATTCAGGAAAAAACAAAATGTAAATGGAGAAATATATCATTAAAGATAATAGATGAGTATCACCACAGAAAATCTAAAGTCTTAAGGTACAACAAGGTCCCCAACCCAATGTTAAAAAAAAAAAGATCTACAACATACACAATTTATTAAAATTTCAGAAAACCGTAAGTCAAAGTAAAGATCACATAATTTAAGGTACATTTATTTCGTATTCAAATACTATTTCTTTATAGAAAGATATTATTTAAAATAAGGAAAAAGTAAAGAGCATTCCTAAAGGAATGTTTTGCTGATATCAGGCATCTTTTTTTTTTTTTAATTTGTTCTATTTAGGGATGTGAAGCATCTTATTACTAGAGACAAGGTAACAGCAATTTCAAAATTCTCGTGATAAAACAATAACAAAATACAAAAATAAGAGAATTTGGGTTGTGGCTATAGCTCAGTGGTAGAGTGCTTGCCTAGCATTGGTGAGGCACTGGGTATGATCCTCAGAATCACATAAAAATAAGTAAAAATTAAGGTTCAGTTCTTTTAAAAAAAGAATTTTATTAACTTAATCTATAAACAGTGTGCTATAAACTATAAAATGTAAGTTTGAGGAACTAAAAGTTAAATTATAAAAAGTTTAGTTGACATTTTTTTAAATGCTTGTAGTGCTAAATGTCCATGAGACAACTGAAATGTGTTTATAACTTCTCAGAAAAAATAGTTTACTTGGTTCAGGATTAAGGCAAAGATTCACATTCTTCTGAGTACAAAGGTTAGGGATAGTTGAATTTCTTTTTGTCAGTATCCCAAGTATGCAGTGTTTTGCTGCTGCAGCTCTCTGGGGAGGGCTGTTAGTTGAGTGCACAGCGTGGGTCTAGGACCTTGATTTCAGCCTGTTACATCCCTTGTGGCTTTTAAAATTAAATCCCAAATTTACCTGCATCTATAGCTGCCTGTAAGATAAAAAGGCTTCAGTATTCATTCCTTATTGTTTATGGGTTAGACTTGGTAGGCCTTATTTTTGCTTTATGATGTGGAAGGATTGTTTCCCTAACCTCTTACTCATATTACCAGAAATTAAAAGTGTACACTAATATAGAAAACTGATTTCAAACTTTAAATATGCAAAAGTATTAAGAAGATTACAGATGCGTATATCTGACACATTCACACCTCCCCTACTTTATCTTCTTCTACCTTTGGTCCATTATAATATTTATATTCTCTGATTTGAGGACTGAGCAATGTATGAGTGTGCCTTTCTCCCCACATCCATGCCAACACTTATTATTACTTCGGTTTTTGATAACAGAAATTTAATCTAATTTGAGTTAGATGATATTTTAAGGTACTTTTGATTTGTATTTCTCTAATTACTGAAGATGATGAGAACTTTTTCATGTATTTGTTGATCACCTGTATATTTTCTTCTGTGAAGTGTCTTCCCAGTTCCTTAGCCCATCTATTGGTTGGGTTCTTTGTAATTTTGGTGCAAAGTAAAAGTTCTTTGTAAATTATGGGAATTAATGCTTCATCTGAAGTGCATGTGGAAAAGATTTTCTCCCACTCTAGGCTCTCTTTTAGCATTACTGATTTTTCCAATTGCTGAGGAAAAGCTTTTTAGTTTGAATCTATTATTGATTCTTGCATTTATTTCTTGCGCTATGGGGGTCTTGTTAGAGAAGTGTGGTCCTAATCCATTGTGATGGAGATTCAGACCTACTTTTTCTTCTATTTGGTGAAGGGTCTCGAGCCTAATTCCTAGATCCTTGATACATTTTGAGTTGAGTTTTGTACAGGGAGAGAGATAGGGGTTTAATTTTATTTTACTGTACATGGACTTCCAGTTTTGCCAGCACCATTGGTTGAAGAAGCTATATTTTCTCCATTGTAAAGTTTTGGCACCTTTGTGTAGTATGAGATAACTGTATTTATGTGGGTATGTCTCTGTGTCTTCTGTTCTGTACCATTGGTCTACATGTCTGTTTTGGTGCCAATACCATGCTGCTTTTGTTATTGTTGCCCTGTGGTAGAGTTTAAGGTCGGGTAATGTGATACCTCCTGCATCACTCTTCCTGTTCAAGATTGCTTTGGCTACTCTAGGTCTTTTATTCTTCCAGATAAATTTTATGATTGCTTTCTCTAATTCTATGAGGAATGTCATTGGGATTCTAATTGGAATTGACTTAAATCTATATAGCTCCTTTGAAAGTATGACCATTTTGACAATATTAATTCTGCCTATTGAAAACATGGGAGAACTTTCCATCTTCTAAGATTTTCTTTATTATTCTGTACTTTTATTTTAGAGGTGTTTCACCTTTTTGTAAGATTGATTCCCAAGTGTTTTTTTGAGGCTATTGATAATGGGATAGTTTTTGTAATTTCTCATTCTATTCATAGAATAGAATTGCTCTAGATTTATATGTGTTGCTTTTATATCCTGCTACTTTGTTTACTTCATTTATTTGTTCTAGAAGTTTTATGGTGGATTTTTTTTAACCTTCTAAGTATAGAATCATGTCATCAGCAAAAAGTGATATTTTGAGTTCTTCTTTTCCTACTCATATCCCTTGAATTTCTTTGGTCTAATTGCTGTGGCTTGTGTTTCAAGAACAATGTTGAATAGAAGTAGTGAAAGAGGGCAGCCCTCTCTTGTTCCAGTTTTTAGGGGGAATTTAGAAGGTTGTTTCCTTGCACTAGTGTGACTCTTGGAATTCTGGTCATATGATAAAACGAAGAAAACATATCCTATATTCCCCTTCCTTATGATAACTGGTTTGGAGTGAAGCACTGTATAGGGGATAAGGGCTCCTCTTCCTGACCACCAGTGGACAGAGCGACATGAGCCCAGGGTTGCTACTCTCTGGTGAAGTTCACTAGGTGCTGGGAGAAAATGAAGAGCTACTTGTCCAGTCCATCACCACTGGACCTTTCCCAGAAGCATTTCCCACTAAACCTGTCTCACTTCCCATCTACAGGTGTCCTTTTTGGTCTCTCAGCAATAATTATCTTGTCTTAGCATAACTTGACTGTGGAAAATAAAGTGTGAATGCCCACCACAACCAAGTGGGTTTTTACCCAGAGGTGCAAGGTCGACATGACCTATGCCAATCTACAAAGGTAATTCACCACCTAAGTCGTATTAAGGACTAGAATCATATGATCAACTCAGTAGATGCATAAAAGGCCCCTGATGAAATCCAGTGCCCATTCCTGTTACAAACACTCAAGAAAGCAGGGATAGAAGCAATTGACCTCAACATTATAAGGGCTTAATACAGTAAAACCAAAGCCAATGTCCTGCTGAACAGAGAAAAACTGAAGATATTTATTCTAAATTCAGGAAAAGAGAAGAATATCCTCTCTCACTCCACCTCTTCAAAATTGTCCTTGAAACTTGAACCAAACAATGATGAAAAAGACAAAAGTAATGCATATGACTAGGAAAAAAAGAAGTCACACTGTGTGCTGAACACATGATCCTAATTCTGGAAGACCCAAAGTACTCCACAAGGACATTTCCAGGGATTGTAGATATATTGAGCAAATAAGCAGGATTCAAGAGCAATAGCTTCCTATACTCCATAGCAGTTTTGACAAGAAAAATATCATGAAAACGCTACCTTTTACATAACCTAGATACCAAAAAATCTTTGGGATTAATCTAGCAAAGTAGGAGAAGGACTTTATGTTGAAAACCACAGAACATTAAGAAAGAAATTTCGCACACTCTGCTCACTAATTTTAGTTGGTGTCCCCTGTGTCCATGTGTTTGTTTTCCTATTGGGTCTCCCACTGAAGAGTACAAATACAAACATGTCTACCTGATTGGGTCCCCTGCTTGTGTCAATGAGTGCTTTTGTCAGCCAGGAAATTGACTTTGTTAGAAGACACTCTTCTTGCTCCTTTGTTCTGTTCCTGCCCACGACCTTCTCGCTCACATTTTGCCCTGATTGCCTGAGCCCCTCTATATCTCTCTCAAGACCTTAGAAATGGAAAGACTTCCCATGTTCCTGGATAGGAAGAATCAATATTGTCAAAATGTTACCAAAAGAGTTGCATACATTTAATGCAATTTCCATCAAAAATCAGATATATTCTTCATAGAACTAGGAAAAACATTCATTTGAAAAAAATAAAAGACCCAGGAGAGCTAAAACAATCTTGAGCAAGAATGATGGAGACATCACATTACCTGATCTCAAATTATACTATAGAACTATAATAACAGAAACAACATGGTATGGGCATCAAAATAGACATGCTAATCAATGAAACAATAGAAGATAATGCACAGAAACAAATGTCATCTGATACTTCCCAAAGGTGTCAAAAATTTATGATGAAGAAAAGATGGTTATTTTAACAATTGGTGCTGGGAAAACTGTATGTCCACACACAGAAAAATGAAAGTAGATCCATGTCTCTCACTCTTCACAAAAGTCAAATCAAAGTGGATCAAAGAATTAGGAGGCCAGAAAATTTTGCAGCTGCTAGAAGAAAACAGGGTCAGTATTCCAATTTACTGATGCAGTAAATTGATGATTTCCTTAACAAGACCTGAAAACTGCAAGAAATACACCGAAGAATCAGCAAGTGGGACAGCATTAAATTAGAAACCTGCAGAGCAAAAAAAAAAAAAAAAAAAAAAAGATAAAGAGCATGAAAAGGGAACCTAGAGATTGTGAAAAAATCTTTGCAAACTACTACTTAGACAGGGGATTAACATGCAGAATATATAAAGAACTAAAGTAACTTAACACCCCAAATCAAGAAACCCAATCAACTAATAGGCAAAAGTACTAAACAGACATCTCCCAAACTCATTCTATGAAGCCAATATCACACTGATACCTAAACCAGACAGAGACTCATCGAGGAAAGAAAATTTCAGACCAATATCCTTAATGAACATCGACGCAAAAATTCTCAACAAAATTTTAGCAAATCGCGTACAAAAACATATTAAAAAGATAGTGCACCATGATCAAGTGGGTTTCATCCCAGGGATGCAAGGTTGGTTCAACATCAGGAAATCAATAAACGTAATTCACCATATTAATAGACTTAAAGTCAAGAATCACATGATTATTTCAATAGATGCAGAAAAAGCATTTGATAAAATACAGCACCCCTTCATGCTCAAAACACTAGAAAAAATAGGGATAGTGGGAACATTCCTTAACATTGTAAAGGCCCTTTATGCTAAGCCCATGGCTAATATCATTCTAAATGGTGAAAAACTGAAAGCATTCCCCCTAAAAACTGGAACAAGGCAGGGATGCCCTCTTTCACCACTTCTATTCAACATCGTTCTTGAGACTCTGGCCAGAGCAATTAGACAAACCAAAGAAATTAAAGGGATACGAATTGGAAAAGAAGAACTCAAACTATCCCTGTTCGCTGATGACATGATTATATATTTAGAGGAACCAGGAAATTCCACCAGAAAACTCTTAGAACTCATAAGTGATTTCAGTAAAGTAGCAGGTTACAAGATCAATGCCCATAAATCCAACGCATTTTTATACATAAGTGATGAATCTTCAGAAAAAGAAATTAGGAAAACTACCCCATTCACAATAGCCTTGAAAAAAATAAAATACTTGGGAATCAATCTCACAAAAGAGGTGAAAGACCTCTACAATGAGAACTATACAACACTAAAGAAAGAAATTAAAGAACACCTTAGAAGATGGAAAGATCTTCCATGTTCTTGGATAGGAAGAATTAATATTGTCAAAATGGCCATACTACCTAAAGTGCTATACAAATTCAATGCAATTCCAATTAAAATCCCAATTGTGTACCTTACAGAAATAGAGCAAGCAATTATGAAATTTATCTGGAAGAATAAGAAACCCAGAATAGCTAAAGCAATTCTTAGCAGGAAGAGTGAAACAGGGGGTATTGCAATACCAGATCTTCAACTCTACTACAAAGCAATAGTAACCAAAACGGCATGGTATTGGTACCAAAATAGAAAGGTAGATCAATGGTACAGAATAGAGGACACGGACACAAACCCAAATAAATACAATTTTCTCATACTAGACAAAGGGGCCAAAAATATGCAATGGAGAAAAGATAGCCTCTTCAACAAATGGTGCTGGGAGAATTGGAAATCCATATGCAACAGAATGAAACTAAACCCATATCTCTCACCATGCACGAAACTAAACTCAAAATGGATTAAGGACCTCGGAATCAGACCAGAGACCCTGCAGATTATAGAAGAAAAAGTAGGTCCAAATCTTCACCTTGTGGGTCTAGGACCAGACTTCCTTAACAGGACTCCCATAGCACAAGAAATAAAAGCTAGAATCAACCACTGGGATAGATTCAAACTAAAAAGCTTTCTCTCAGCAAAGGAAACTATCAGCAATGCGAAGAAAGAGCCTACAGAGTGGGAGAATATCTTTGCCAATCATACTTCAGATAGAGCACTAATCTCCAGAATCTATAAAGAACTCAAAAAACTCTACTCCAAGAATTCAAATAGTCCAGTCAACAAATGGGCTAAGGAAATGAATAGACACTTCACAGAAGAAGATCTACAAGCAATCAACAAACATATGGAAAAATGTTCAACATCTCTAGTAATAAGAGAAATGCAAATCAAAACCACCCTAAGATTCCATCTCACCCCCAATTAGAATGGCGATTATCAAGAATACGAGCAACAACAGGTGTTGGCGAGGATGTGGGGAGAAAGGTACACTCATACATTGCTGGTGGGGCTGCAAATTAGTGCAGCCACTATGGAAAGCAGTGTGGAGATTTCTTAGAAAACTTGGAATGGAACCACCATTTGACCCAGCTATCCCACTCCTTGGCCTATACCCAAAGGACTTAAAATCTGCATACTACAGAAATACAGCCACATCAATGTTCATAGCTGCTCAATTCACAATAGCCAGACTGTGGAACCAACCTAGATGTCCTTCAATTGATGAGTGGATAAAGAAACTGTGGTATATATATACAATGGAATATTACTCAGCCATAAAGAATGATAAAATTATGACATTTGCAGGCAAATGGATGAAATTGGAGAATATCATGCTAAGTGAGATAGGCCGATCTCAAAAAGCCAAAGGGCGAATGATATCGCTGATAAGTGGAGGATGACACATAATGGGGGGGAGGGAAGGGTTAGAGTTAGGGTTAGGGAGGGGGGCAAGTATGGAGGAAGGAACTATTGTATAGAGGGTAAAGAAGGGTGGGAGGGGTGGGGGGAAGGGAAAAAATAACAGAATGAATCAAACAACATTGCTCTATGTAAATTTATGATTACACAAATGGTATGCCTTTACGCCATGTACAAACAGAGAAACAACATGTATCCCATTTGTTTACAATAAAAAAAAAAAAAACCAGCACAATGGCTAACAAATATATTTATTTGTTATATATATATATATATATTTTAAAAATTTGACATCCCTAGCACTCAGGAAAACCAAAATTGCACTGACATTTTATCTCAGTATTTTAATAATCATAAGTACAAATAAAAATAAATGACAGGATTTGGGGAAAAAGTTTACTCATATATTGTTGGTGGCACCACAAGTTATTGTGACAACTCTGCAAACAGTATGGTGATTCCTCAGAAAGTAGGCATGGAACCACCATGTGAAATAGCTACTCCACTCCTAGGTATTCATCCAGAAGAACAAAAATCAGCACATCGCGATGATCCAGTGACATCAGTGTTCACAGCAGTGCTACTCATAATACCCAAGATTTCTTTCAGTCAACTTTTTTGCCATTAAAACCAAATTTGCTTTAGTCAGTTTCTTCACTGCTGTGACCAACAGACCTGACAAGAATAATGTTTTTGTGTATGGGGGATTGAACCCAGGGCAATTAAGCCAGTGGGCCACATTCTTAGCCCTTTTATTTAATTTTTAATTTTGGTGAAACAAAGCCTCACTAAGCTGTTTCAGGTTGACTTTGAACTTACGATTCTCCTGCCTCAGACTCCCAAACTGCTAGAATTAAAGATATGCAACACTAAGTCTGGTAGACAAGAACAATTTTAAGGAGGAAGTGTTCACTTGGCAGCTCACAATTTCAGAGGTCTCAGTCACAGATAGCCAACTCCATTCCTTGAAGCCTAAGGTGAGACAGAACATCATGGCTGAAGTGAGTGGCAGAGGAAAGCAGCTGGGGACATGGCATGAGAAAGAAGAGAAATTTCCTGCACCAAAGTAAAATACATACCCCAAAGGCACACCCCCCAATGACCACAACCTATCTGACCAGCTACCTCCAAGATGGTTAAGGCTCTCATAATAGAATCATTTCACCTCTAAAACTTTTTGCATAGCCACACAAATAAACTTTTTGGAGACATCTCATATGTAAACCATAAGGGAGGAAAGTATATTTGGCTGGGAGGTTCAGAGGTTTCAGTCATGGAAGACCATCTTCATAGCTCTGGGCTGGAAGTGAGGCAGCACTTCATGTGGAAGTTTGTGGAGGAGGAAAGCACCTTAGGACATGGCACCAGAAAGCAGAGAGCTTTCTCTTAAGGGACAAAATACATACCCCAAATGCACGTGCCCAGTGACCCACCTTCTGCCTCCACACCCTTCCTAGTTGTAGTTACCACCCAGTTAATCCATTCAAGTGGATTAATGCACTGATTAGGTTAAAGCTGTCATAACCCAATCACTTCATCTGAGCGTTCTTGCTTTGTCTCACATATGACCTTTTGTCAACACCTCATGTCGAAACCGCACCAATATGTAACCAGTCCAGGTGCCAATCAATAGATGAATGGGTTAAGAAACTATGGAAAATATGCATAATGGAGATTTGCTCAGTCATAAAAAAGAATGAAGTTTTGGCACTTGCCAGTCAAATGATGTAGTTCAGCACATCATGCTAAATGAGATATGCCAGAATCAGAAACTCAGGGGTTGAAATTTTTTTCATATGCTGAAACACAGACACAGTGAGGAGGAGAAAGGAAAGGTTAGATAGATAACATGAAGGTATAGGGAGGCTCAACAGAAAGAAGTTGAAGGGGAGGGAGGAGGGATGAAATGCAGAATGCGTTTAAAAATACTCCACTATGTGTTTGTATAAATACACCCTGGTGGATTCCATCGTTATATATAGCTATCAATCACAAATTTAAATACATGTAAATAAGTGGAGGGTAAACCAGGAGTGTAGAAGGGCAATAGTAGTAGGCAGGTGGGAAAGAATGGGGGCACTAGAAATGGGAACAGAAAGATGAAAAGAATGCCAGTGTTTTATATCCTGTTGCTTTGTTGTATCTTTTAAAGTAAGAGTTCAGAATTTTTTCAAGATTGTTTTGAATGCTTGAAGTCCCTTATCACTATAAAAATAAAATTTAAGGATCAGAATATAATTTTCTTCAAAATATATTTGGAATTTTGATAGTGTTTTCACATACTGTAATTGCCCTACTAGTTCTAGCAGGTAAGGTAGGGATATGTTATTACTCTCCCAGTGAATGCCAGAAATCACATATAGTACTTAACCTGGTATGTTATGGCTTTCCTACACATAAATGCCTAGGATAATTTTTAATTTTTAAATTAGGAATAGTAAGAAATTAACATGCAATAGTATTAGAAAAAGAAAAATTAAGTACTGTTAGAACATTTATTTAAATTTTGTGCATTGTTTATTTCTATAATTTTCCATTTGATGTATTCTGACTCTCATTAACTATAAGTAACTGAACTGACAGAAAGCTAAATCATTGGTAATGTGTGATTCCTGGACAAGATATGGAAACCTGTAAATAGAGATAGTTTGTTTCCTTCCTATATAATGTGAATGTTTTCTATTGAAATTTATCTTTCGTGTCTAATTGCCTTGACGAGAACTCAAAAACATGGCAGTTTGTGGCCAACTTCAATGCTAACTTCATCTCCTTCCTTCCACATGAAGGATTTCTCTCCCACGGCTGTGCCAGGCTTGGTGACATAGGTATTGTGTAAAATTGCCTTTATCTCTCTTTATAATTTTAGTTTTTAAATAAAACATTTTCATTTATTTTTAAACCTTCCACATAGTAATAATCTATTTTAATTTTTATTCTCAAATATACAAAGAATGATATAAACAATGATAAAATACATTGGCACAATAATCAGCAGTCCAAAATACTAATCATGACAAATAGAATAACAACAAAAACAGGAATTAGGGAATTGGTAAGTTGAAGAAATGCAAGTAAATTCAATGTTCTTATAACATTTCAAATAAATAATTTTATAATAATATAGTTAAAATAACAAAATAAAAATAAACACATTTATATTGTATGTGAACACTTAAAATATGGAATATAACATGAAAATGGAGATAAATGACAATTTTTGCCATTTTGTGGAAATTGTGAGAGCAAGAATTGTGTTTGTTTCCAATCTTCATCACCTTTTACTGAGACTTAGCATTTATATCTATGCTTATGCCAGAAATTCTGATTTTAGGTTTATGGTTGTTTTACATTTTTGTAGTCATAAACCATATGAGTTGCCTGCCTTAGAATAAGATATTCATTATTCTACAAGCACAGGTCATTATGCACTAGAATCTTGGGAGCAATCAGGGCCATATTTCTTTGTGCAGTCTCCAGTAAAGAATTTGTCTCCTCACTTCTTCCACCCCTAGAAGTTCCCTTCATTCTGCAGCATAGGATCACTTCCAGCTTCAGTGACAGCAAGGTAAAACCATTCTCCCACAGACATGTCCTTCTCTGAGGAAAATTTTAGTCTTCAGTTTTTTTGAATGTTGATGTAATTGAATTGTGACCACCAGCCAAGTAGAGAATTATGTTAACAGTTTCTGAGGAGCTGGCAAAGGAGAACTTCATAGGTCATTCAGAAGCCTGCTACAGTGCCATGGATGTCCAAATTACCTGTATACACTCTTGAGTTCATGCTCAAGAAAGTTCATGTTGGTTCTAAGATAATCATTAACGATTCATGGTCATAAACCTATAAACCTCATTGTAGTATTTCTAAATAAAATACATACCTATACAAATCAAGATATTCAATTATTTACCTTACATCCAAATGATCCCATACATCATAAAAAACCCACAAAACAGCAATTCATAAAGATATGTCATTGATCCTTCCTAGAGAATAGTTCTATTATTTTCCCCCTTAAAACTTATAATGAGGTACTTTCCATAGAATCTTGCACAGAGAAGTTTTGACATCTTTGTTCCTCAGGCTGTATATTATAGGGTTCAAAGATGGAGGCATAACAGAATAGAGAACAGACACCAGAAAGTCCACAGGATGTGGGGATTCAGGCACTGGCTTCAAATAGGCAGTAACACCAGTCACAAAATACATGGTCACCACCATGAGATGAAGCATGCAGGTGGAGAAGGCTCTTGACCTCCCTTGTGATGATGGCATTCTTGTGACGGTTTTAAAAATGTACCCATATGAAAATCCATTGACACAATGCAGAAAAGTGCATATATGACTCCAGTGACCACGCTCACATCAATGGTGACGTGCAACTTTGAACAAGAAATTTTCAGCAGAGACGGGACCTCACAGAAAAATTGTGGGAGTTTTCTGGAGCCACAGAAAGGTAGAGAGAAAGTTCCTGCACAGTGTAAGACCCCAAATAAACCCCCAAGGAACCAGGAGACAGCTACCATCTGCACACAGACCCCCTGTTCATGATGATATCATAGTTCAGAGGGTGGCAGATGGCTACATAGCGGTCATAGGACATGGCTGTAAGGTTGAAAAGCTCAGCTCCAGCAAACTGAATTACCAGCAGGACCTGTGAGACACATCCTGGGAAAGAGATGGTGCTTCTGTGGCACAAGGAGTTCAGAATGAAGTTTGGGACAGTGACTGAGACAAGCAAACATCAAGGAGGGACAAGTTCCTCAGGAAGAAGTACATGGGGGTGTGGAGACACTGGTCCATGGTGACCAGGATGATGATGAGAAGGTTCCCCACCAGTGCCACCAGGTAAATCAGCAAGAACAGGAAGCCCTGTGCAACCTGGAGCTCCTTGGTCTCAGAGAATGCCATGAGGTGGGACTCCATCCCCACCGTGTGGTTGGCCATGGCCACCATGCTGTGGACCTGCTGCAGGGAAAAGGATGGTGGACACATGTCAGGTTCATGCTGAGCCATTCTCTTGACCAGGGATGTGTGCTCAGTTCTGTCATGTGATAACACATACTCTCCTAACACACACTAGGTTCAATGACCATCCCAGGGTGCCACTCCCAATATAATCATGTAGGTGTATCATTATAATGAAGAAATGATAATGGTGATAGATGGTAAGTTAGAGAAGCACAAGGAATATGGGGAGAATGTTCACCATTATTATCCCACAGGATGTTTCTTTATGCACCCAAACACAAAATCCTCTCTCTCTCAGACTGTATTTCCACTGATTTACAAAAAATGGCACAGATAAATATAGCTGTATTAAGTAGAACCAGAGGAGTGCTGAGCATCACAAGGTAGAAATTTATCCTTCAATGTAAATGGGTCATTTAGTGTTTGAGAAAGAAGCATATGTAGAAAATATTTTATGTAGGCAATACAGAATAACTTTAATTGACTTTGAGTAAAAATAATGCATTTTGTAGTAAATTAGATATTTAGCTATAGATCTTTAGAAAATAAAGCAATTGCTTTCTACAGAAAATGATACTTTGCTTATTATTGCCATTGGCTTCTGTCAGACTTGTCAGACTTTTTCCATCTTCTGAGTTAGAGAGTTATTAAGGCCATTTCTAGGTAAGACAGCAGAACCCTCCTACTTCCTAGATTTCAAGGATGGTCTGTGTGTGAAGTTTAGGGAATTGCTTTTGCAGTCCAAACAGATTATATCAAGGCAGTGTATGACATTTACTCCTCTGAGGACCCCATCAAGTTGACATTTCTGAGGGTTGGACTTTGAAATTTTGCAGTCACAATGACTGAACTGCATGAGCCTGCAAAAGCTGACCAGGCTGCAGTAGAGAGAGAGCCATTGTACCTGTACTGACTGCCAACCAGACACTCCTTGGCTGTGCTCTGGGTTATTTCCTCTCCTGGAAATAAAGCCTTAGATTTTTAAATCTCCCAAGTAATCCTCTTCTTAAAGGACCTACTTTTCTATTACTTCTTCCAGTCGTTTATGTGTGATATGTGTTAAAAACCTAAGAAATAAGTGCACTTGAGAAGAATTAAAGGCAAATGTGGAGGGTACTGTATAAGAGAAAGCCTTTATAAAATAACACTGTAACTAATATTTGCTAACTTAGAGATTTTCTGGTTCTCTTCATCTCTAGTTCTAATTGTAAAATAAGGAATTGAAATTCTGTGATTGTCAAGAAACTTGCTTTTCTAAAATAGGTTTATTGCTCCATTTACATAAATTTTAATCAAATTCAAAAGCTCAGACTTGATCATTACATATTGTATGCATGTATCAGAAGTATTGGAATATCATATTGCAGCCCATAAATATGAACTATAACATCCAAATCAAATTTTTCAATCTTAAAGGGAGCACTTCAAAGGAAATTTAGATTTTGCCTAGATCAGCTCCTTTCTTGAAAACATACCTGGTTATGTATATATATTGTTCATGGAATACGTCTCTTCCCCCAATAATTTCCCTACCATCTCCTGAAGCCCCAGTGTTCAGACTTACCTAGAAAAATCAGAACATTGAAGTTTTCTCTTAAGAATTTTCAACCATCTCTTGTGTGAGGAAGAAGCTCACTATCTCAATATCCTTTTCTTTTCAGTGAGTCTGAAATAGTTTTCACTGTGCTGCAAACCATGCTTTGGGAAAAGGCAGGATTGAAGGAGGAGTAGAGTGCAGTTCTAACAGGTTCATGGCTGGTCCTTATGGACACTTCTTGGCCTGGAATGACAGCAGTGTACAGCCTGGCTCTGAGCCCTGGGCCTAACAGCTTGCTCTGTGCTCTGCCTCTTCCTGGAGTGCATTCTGAGAAGTTCCACCACTGGGAACTGGGAAACACTCCCAAAGCACTGGGGTTGTGCTCCACTGCAGTCAGAGGGATGTATTTCCTCTCTGATGTGGGAGCTCGAGCATATGTTTGAAGGGGCAAAAAATTAGGTTTTAGTGATTTTTGCTTCTTGTCCATATAATGTTTCCTCTGGTGGTTGGAAAATTTGCAATGGGATCTAAAATGTATCTCAAAATAAGGCATGAATACAGTAGCACAAAGAATCTCAGTTCTACTTCCATGATACAAAATTCACTCAGAAGTGCAAGAATGATACTTACAACAATAATAAGAATTATAACTAAAATTTCATTTACTCTATTGAAAATCTAAAACAGCATAAATCCCTGAAATGAATAGCACAAATCTAGAGTAGAATAATTGGCAATAATGGAATTAATTTCAAGAGTTAAATGAAAAATTTAACATAATGCTATGAAAAGCCGAATCCTAATTCAAGTGAGAGGTAGGAAAGTAGTCTCTGGGAGAGGGAAATGTATGTTAAATATTTAAGGAAGGAGTCCCTGGCTTATGTTAATATTAATAGCCATTATGATCCAGTTCTCAATTTACCTCTTCTTCCATCATTTTCATCTCATGTGACTTTTGCCTGCAACCTATATTGGGTGTGTTACACCTACAGTGTGATAATTGTGAAAATTCTATGGTCTGAAGAATAAAAGTAGGGAATCCCAGAAATAACTTTCCTAAGTGAACAAAAAATCCTCTTCATACATAATCACATGACATTTGACACTGTTTCCTTCCTGTATCTATAGCCTTCTCTACTTGATGAAATATTTGGTGTTTGGAGTTCTTGAGACAATTTATTACCTTTCCATTCCAATTTTTCTCCAGGTCAGTTGGACATCATGGCTGTAAACTCGTGTGGAGTGGCTAAGTTCTAAGAATGGTAGGTCCCAAAACTGTCATTCATAGAAGTTGAGACAGGAGGTCAGGATTCCATGGAAATCCCTTATACTGTGGATGGTCCCCATCATCCTAAGTACTCCTTAAGTCCATGATTGCCATCCCAAAAGTTATACCATTAAGTGAAGCAAGGTAGAAAATTTAACTCTCAAAACACAGAACTTACAGTTAGATGCCATTAAAGGAAAGGCACAAGAAAAGGCCCAGTGAAGGCAAAAAGTTCAAAAGAGGAGACATTTTAGGGAGATTCATGTTGTTATCATCCACTGTTATAAGAGTTCGTCCAGAGGGAGGGAAATAGTCTTAAGATAGACATTTGCAGAGAGTTTCAAATTGGCCAAACAAAATGTCAAAAAGTTATACCTTGCAGAGTGATGTGATTCATAAGTTCTTCTACTCTCTTATTTCCTAACTAGATTTATCTCTTTAATGAACAGGGCAAAGAACATTTCCTCCACCCACCCAACATGACATAGTAACTGGGAAAATGTCCTATGAACTTTCTAATGTTTTCCCTTTGTTACACAATTTTTTTTTTTTTTTTTGCAGATTTTAGTCATTTTTAGATAGAGCTTGCTCTAGAGTTCAAATCATCTGCTTGGTTGAGAGAAGAAAATGTGTTCACTGAGTTTCTAAGAAATCCATGCCAGCAAGATGTATCTGTGTCAATGGAATAAGCAGAAAGAAGTGAATTTAGAGGAGGAAAATCATGTTAATCTCTTCTGACTTGAGACCCACTTCACCTGAAAAATTAGTCCACAATGATTAATTTCATCCACAAGAATAGTTGAACTTAACTTGTCCCATTTTATCATAAATATAGATTCAACTCTCTTTTTATATGCAGGTAAATTTACATTACTGTGTTGCTCTGTTTCATATACTTTTTGGTAAAATGAACATAAAAGAGTCCCCTGCCATGGGTGGTCTCTGTGGATCCCTGGTGTTCTTGTGTCCCAAGAGGGCATTCTCTTTATATCATCATCCCATAGGCCTGTTGTAGTTTTCACATGAGATCCTTCTTTGTCTCCTTAACTGCTCAGGAGGAAATGAAATGCCTGCTAATGGAGAACAAACCTGGGCTCTATGATAGTAATAACCACAAAGAAAACCAAACACTTACAGAACAGCAATCAATTTAAAACCACAACTACAACACTAGTGACTATGGGAAATGTGGGCAGTAAAATATCATAATAAATGAAAAAGTTAAAAAATACTAAAAATAAAATTAATAAAGTCTGAAAATGTGACATGAGAAAAATGGAAATTTTATTAGTACATAATAAAGAATGAAAATAAGATTAAAGAAAAAATCAATAAAAAAGAACAAAATGAAAATAATGGTGGAATAGATAAAGGAAAAGTACAAAGGAAAAAGAGTCAGTTCCTCCTAGCTGAGAGGTCTGCTTGGATGCATGACTTTCCAAGTGTGTGGACACTGGTTCCAGAGGCCCTGAGCCTGCACATGTGGTGGGGTGGTCAATGTCTGAGCCACAGTGAACCTTTCTGAACTGGCTTAGGCATAGCACAAGCCACAACAGAGGCCCATGTCCACCTCTGCAGACCTCAATCTATGATGTCCTGGGAAGTGTCTTGGCCACAGGAAGGCCGTCTTCCCAGCTGAGCAATGGCATATGTGGCCCTGTGATATGGGCCTATTTCAGCTCCAGAGACTTCAGTGTGTGCTGCTGGGGGTGGGGTGCCTATCTAAGCCAAGGAATGCTCATCTCACAAGCTCAACTCCAGCACTAGGTGGGCCTCACAGGATGGGTGTATGCTTAGCATCAAAGACTTCACTCTGTGCACCTGGGGAATGTGGCAAATTTCCAAGCCCTGTAGTACACACAGGTTGTCTCTTGTTGTAAGCAGGGACAAACAAAGAAGTAGACTCTGTTCTGGAGTTGGAGGACAGGAACTGAGCAGTCTGTGACCCTGTCCCAGCACTTTCAGAACTGACTCCTCACCATACCACCCATAATGGTCTCTCTTCTTGTCAAAGAGGACAGTTTTACCTACACTGTGTCCTTCACTCACCAATGCAGCCTGTATTCTGCTTCCCAAACAGTTCTGCAGGCTCATTTCATTTTCCCTACCACAGTGTCTATGTGGCTTCTCCCACCTGGTCAAGATGCCAGTGTGTCCACAGGGAGCTCAAAGTTCCATTGCTGCAAGTTTTCTGCTCCCCAAAGCAGTCTAGTTCCTAATGATAAAACCTCTCTCAATAGGGCTTCTGGGTATAGAACTCTGGGAGTTTGCTAGCAGTGTTTTTATTTATTTTCTAAAGCTGGCTTGCTTTGAAGAAGACAACATGAAAAATCCCCAAATTGAATGCAAAGCTTCCATGGACCATGGATTTCGCTTGCAGCTAGGAATATGGTCTCAAGCTACTATTGGGACTAAATGCAATCTCCAGTCTACATTATGCTTAAGTATCTGGTTCCCCTGAATTGTACTTTAATAAGAGTCTGCTGAAATGACCTCTAACTACAAGACAAAAATGAAAAAGGAAAGAAATTCCTTATGTTTACTCTCTTTCATAGATAGTGAGATACTATCTTATCTATTATTCTACTTTTATTCTAAGATTTAATAAGAAATCTAAATACTTTGATGATGATATAAACAGAAAAGTTTACATTGCAGATTACATGAAGGCTTCACTACGTGAAAGAACTGGCACAAGTGCATGCCATATCTCAGGGGTTACATTTTACTTCTCTTCTCCCTTTCACCCTTTATTCTATAGGAACTAGAACTCAGACTGCTTAAATTAAGCAACTAAAAGTCAGTGGAAGAGACAGATAAAGCTTCACTACCACTTAGGAGCTGATATTTTTTTCATCGAATGCACTGATCATTTGTACCTTCTTGGGCTTCATTGTAATAACAAAACAATCACTTTTTTGTACATCTGATCTTGGCAGAATTTGGTGAATTTAACATTTTCGGAAATCCAATATGTAAACATGTAAAAATAATTGTACATGCTATGGAATGGCTCCAGAAACATCCATTTATAAAAGATTTTCCATAGCTATGTACTATTAGAATATGGTAGAAAATTTAAGAGGTGGATCTTAGGTGGAAGGATTGATGTCATTGGAGATGTTCCTCTGCAGAGAATGTCAGGACCTTGGTCTCTTTCTGTCTCTCTTTACTATGGGCCATACAGTTAATGGGCTACATCCCATGATCTTACCATGATGTGCTGCTCCATTTAAGGCACTAATGCAATGAGAGCAGCAGAGAATGGACTGAGACCTCAGAATCTGTGGGCAAACAAGTCTTTTTTCTTTAAATTTGATTATCTCAAGTATTTTGTTACAGTAAGGGAAAGTTGACTCATTTAACAATACACAACCCAATGGGATGATTTATTAAAGGCATTCAAGACCAGTTTGATATTTCAATATAAATTAATGAGTCTGAATATAAACAGGCTAAAATCATAAGATCATATAACAAAAGCAGGAAAACATTTGACAAAATAATAAAGCATTCATGATTTTAAAAATCTCTGAAAACTCTGAAAGTAAAATTCAATCACTATCCTATACAAAAAACATAATTAATGTTAGTAAATGATATTTTCTATCTAATACTAAGGGAAAAGAAAAAATTTCCACTTTCACCATTTCCATATATTATACCAAAAGTTCTAGAAAATGCAATAAGACAAGAAAGAAGTGATATGTATGTGAGGAAAGAAATAAAATGAATTTTTTTAAGTAATACTCCATATTTGTTTAATGTGTAAAAATGCATTCTACTGTCATGTATCACTAGAACAAATAAAAATAGAAGAAAAAACCTAAATTTTTTACAGTGAATAATTTCCAATGCATAAATTCTCAAATGATCATAAAACAACAACAAAAAAAAAACCTCTTGGAAAAATGAGTTATAATGAAGAATCACAGCAAGTTTCAGGATTCAAGATTAATATACAAATGTCACTTGTCTTCTGATATGTCAGTAATGAAAATTAAAATATTAAATTAGAAACATAATTTCATTTATATTGTCTCCAAAAATTTATAGGTATGAATTTAACAAAAGAATTATAACACCTATTTAAATTTTCAATGGAAAAATCTAAGAAGAACTAAGTAAATGGAGAATTCATTAAGGAAATTCATAAATAGAAAGATTCAATGTTGTTAAGATACCAGTATTTTCCAACTGGATCTACATAGTCAACACAGTATCAATCAAAATGACAGGAAGTCAGTTGGTATCATGTTGTATTTCATTTTCCTCTCTAAGTATTCTGTAATTTCTCTTGTGAATTTTTTCTTTGCGTGTTTCTCTTACCTTTTAAAACTTTTCACCTTAATGCTTACAGTCTCTAGTGTGTGTTAATAGGATTGGTGAGGATGTTGAGGAAAAGGTACACTTATACATTGCTGGTGGGACTGCAGATTGGGGCAGTCACTCTGGAAAGCAGTGTGGAAGTTCCTCAGAAAACTTGGAATGGATCCACCTTTGACCCAGCTATCCCACTCCTTGACCTACACCTGAAGGACTTAAAATCAACATATTTCATTTACACAGTCACGTTGACATTTATAGCAACTCAATTCACAATAGCTAGGTTGTGGAACTAACCTACGTGCTCTTCAATAGATGAATGGATAGAGAAACTGTGATACACACACACACACACACACACACACAATAAAATGATGGCATTTGCAGGTAAATGGATGGAGTTGGAGAATAGCTTGCTAAGTGAAATAAGCCAATCCCAACAAATTACCTAGTATACGTTTTCCTTTCAGTATATATACATCTGACTGATAGGTACATGCATGGCATTCACCACATCATTAATTATCAGGGACATGGAAAATGAACGCTACAAATGGATACCAACACACATCAGAATCACTTTATTCAAAATAGGAGTAATACCAAGTGTTTGTGAGAATGTGGAACAATTACATCCCCATACACTACTGGTTGGTATGTAAAGTACCATGTTATATTAGACCATGTGAAAGATAGTATGACTTGAAAAGTAATCTGGTAATTTTTCAAAGAGTTAGACATAGAGTTACCATAGGACTTCCTAATTCTACTCCTAGTTATATACCAAAAGTAAATGAAAACACATTTTTACACAAAAATCTGTACACATTTTCATAAAAATAGATAATGAGCCCAGAGCAAAGGTACATTAATTGATAGAAAAATAACAAAACATACTGTATCCATATGGTAGAATATTGTAGAATAATATGATAATTGAAGTTTTACACCTGCAACACTGACAGACTTTGAGAAGAAGCTAAGTAAAATAGACCAGCCCTGTAATACTAATAACCTTGTTTATAAGAGTGATCTGGAGTGTTCAAATCTGTGGAGATGAGAAGTGGATCAGTTTGCATAAATTGGTGGTGTAGGATGGAGTTTGACTGGGAATAATGAAGAATTGGGGGTAATAAAGATGTAAAATCATTTCAATTATTGCTGCACTATGGGTATACTAAATATACTAAAAAACATTGAATTTTATACTTTAAATGGGTAATTTTTTGGCATGGGTAATACATGTCAGTAAAACTGCTATGCCCCATAGAGAAGGGGTCAGAATTCTACTGGAGGTTTCCTTCCTCTAGCCGGCATGTGACATTATGTGCTTAGTGACAACTGTAAGATCCCCTGGCACTTGATAGCTACCCCTTCATCCACATTGAGCACTGCCAGGCACAATTCCTCACAGGAAAATGTGCTACTTAGCTCTCATGTGACCTCTGATGTCCCTGTTCAATTGTGTGGCCTCTGAACCAGGGTGCCCACAAAGCTACATTCTCAGTTCCCAGCTGCTCATCTGAAGCAATGGAATATTACTCAGCCATGAAGAGGAATATAATCATGGAACTTGCAGGTAAATGGAAGAAGTTGGAGATTATCATGCTAAGTGAGATAAGCCAATTCCCAAAAACCAAAGGTGGAATGATATCTCTGTTAATCAGGTCATGACACATAAGGGGGGGTAGGAAGGAGGCAAAAACCGAGGAAGGATAGATTATATGGAGGAAAAAAAGGGGTGGGAGTGTTGGAGGGAAGGAAAAATAACAGAATGAGACAAACATTATTACCCTATGTACATGTATGATTACACCAATGGTGCAACTCTACTTCATGTACTACCAGAGAAACAAGTTATACCCCAATTGTTTACAATGAAGCAAAATAAATAAAATATAAAAAAGAAGTCATTTCAAATTGAATTTATTTATTTTTTTAAATAATTGTGATTCACTTAGCATGATACTCAACTTCATCCATTTGCCTGTAAATGCCATAATTTTATTATTCTTTATGGCTAAGTAATATTCCACTGTGCATATATTCGGCAGTTTCTTTATCCATTCATCACTTGAAGGGTGTCTAGGTTGGTTCCACTATGTAACTATTGTGAATTGAGCAGCTGTGAACATTGATGTGGCTGCATCAATATGGTATGCGGACTTTAAATCCTTTGGGTATAGGTCAAGGAGTGGGGTAGTTGGGTCAAATAGTTGTCCCATTCCAAGTTTTCTAAGGAATCTCACACTGCTTTCCAGAGTGGCTGCACTAATTTGCAACCTCACCAGCATTGTATGAGTATACATTTTCCCCACATCCTCACCAATACCTATTGTTGCTTGTATTCTTGATAATCGCCATTCTAACTGTGGTGAGATGGAATCTTAAGGTAGTATTGATTGCATTTCTCTTATTACTAAAGATGGTGAACATTTTTTCATATGTTTGTTAATTGCTTGTAGATCTTCATCTGTGAAGTGTCTGTTCATATCCTTAGCCTATTTGTTGATTGGGTTATTTGTATTCTTTGTGTAGAGTTTTTTGAGTTCTTTATAGATTCTGGAAATTAGCGCTCTATCTGAAGTATGAGTGGCAAAGATTTTCTCCCACTCTGTAGACTCTCTCTTTGCATTGCTGATAGTTTCCTTTGCTGAGAGAAAGCTACTTAGTTTGAATGTGTCTCAGTTATTGATTCTTGCTTTTATTTCTTGTGCTATGGGAGTCCTGTTAAGTAGGTCTGATACTAAGCCAACAAGTTGAAGATTTGGACCTACTTTTTCTTCTTAAGATGCAGGGTCTCTGGTCTGATTCTGAGGTCCTTGATCCATTGTGAGTTGAGTTTTGTGCATGGTGAGAGATGGGGGTTTTGTTTCATTCTGTTGCATATGGATCACCAGTTTTCCCAGCACCATTTCTTGAAGAGGCTGTGTTTTCTCCATTGCATATTTTTGGCACCTTTGTCTAGTATGAGAAAATTGTATTTATTTGGGTTTGCGTCCGTGTTCTCTGTTCTGTACCATTGATATACCTATTTTGGTGCCAATACCATGCCGTTTTTGTTACTATTGCTTTGTAGTATAGTTGAAGGACTGGTATTGAAATACCCCCTGCTTCACTATTCCTGCTAAGGATTGCTTTAGCGATACTGGGTTTCTTATTCTTCCAGAATAATTTCATGATTCCTTGCTCTATTTCTGTAAGGTACGTCTCTGGGATTTTATTTGGAATTGCATTGAATCTGTATAGCACTTTTGGTAGTATGGCCATTTTGACAATATTACTTCTGCCTATCCAAGAAGATGGGAGATTTTTCCATCTTCTAAGGTGTTCTTTAATTTCTTTCTTTATTGTTCTGTAGTTCTCATTGTAGAGGTCTTTTACCTCTTTTGTTAGACTGATGCCCAAGTATTTTATTTTTTCAAGGCTATTGTGAATGGGGTAGTTTTTGTAACTTCTCTTTCTGAAGATTCATCACTTATGTATAAAAATGCATTGGATTTATTAGCATTAATCTTATCCTGCTACTTTACTGAATTCACTTATGAGTTCTAAAAGTTTTCTGGTGGAATTTCCGGGTTCCTCTGAATATATAATCATGTCATCAGCAAGTAGGGATAATTTGATTTCTTCTTTTCCTATTCGTATCCCTTTAATTTCCTTGGTCTGTCTAATTATTCTGGGTAGAGTTTCGTGGACAATGTTGAATAGAAGTGGCGAAAGAGGACATCCCTGCCTTGTTCCAGGTTTTAGGGGGAATGCTTTCAGTTTTTCACCATTTAGAATGTTATTGGCCATGGGCTTAGCGTAGATGGCCTTTACAATGTTAAGGAATGTTCCCACTATTCCTACTTTTTCCAGTGTTTTGAGCATGAAGGGATGCTGTATTTTACCAAATGCTCTCTCTCTGCATCTATTGCAATAATCATGTGATTCTTGACTTTAAGTCTGTTGATATAGTGAATTACATTTACTGATTTCCAGATGTTGAACCAACTTTGCATCCCTGGGATAAAAACCACTTGATCGTGGTGCACTATCATTTTAATATATTTTTGTATGCGATTTGCTGAGATTTTGTTGATAATTTTTGCAACAATGTTTATTAAGGATATTGGTCTGAAATTTTCTTTCCTCAATGTGTCTCTGTCTGGTTTGGGTATCAGGGTGATAATGGCTTCATAGAATGAGTTTGGGAAGGTTCCCTCCTCTTCTGTTTCATGAAATACTTTGAGAAGTATTGGAATGAGCTCTTCTTTAAAGGTTTTGTAGAACACGACTGAGAACCCATCTGGTCCTGGACTTTTCTTTGTTGGTAGGCTTTTGATGACTTCTTCTATTTCATTACTTGAAATTGATCTATTAAAATTGTGTATGTCCTCCTGGTTCAGTTTAGGTAATTCATATGTCTCTAGAAACCTTTTGATATCTTTGAGAATTTCTATTTTGTTGGAGTATAGATTTTCAAAATAGCTTCTAATTATGTTTTGTATTTCAATCGTCTGTTGTGATATTTCCTTGTACATTCTGAATTGTAGTAATTTGGGTTTTCTCTCTTCTTCTCGTTGTTAGTGTGGCTAAGGGTTTATCAATTTTGTTTATTTTTTCAAAGAACCAACTATTTATTTTGTCAATTTTTTTGATTGTTACTTTTGTTTCAATTTCATTGACTTCAGCTCTGATTTTAATTGTTTCCTCTCTTCTACTATTTTTCATTTTGCTCTGTTCTTTTTCTAGGACTTTGAGCCATAGTGTTAGTTCTTTTATTTGTTGATTTTTTGTTCTTTTATTTAATGCACTCCAAGAAATAAATTTTCTTCTAAGAAATGCTTTCATACTGTCCCAGAGATTTTGATATGTTGTTTCTTTGTTCTCATTTACCTCTAAGAATTTTTTAAATTTCCTTCCTGATATCTTCTGTTATCCATTCATCATACAATAGCATATTGTTTAATCTCCAGGTGTTGGAGTAGTTTCTGTTTTTTACTGTCATTTACTTCTAATTTCAATCCATTATGATCTGATAGAATACAAGGTAGTATCTCTGTCTTCTTGTATTTTCTAACAGTACCTTTGTGGCATAAAATATGGTCTATTTTAGAGAAGGATCCATGTGCTGCGGAGAAGAAAGTGTATTCGCTCTTTGTTGGATGGTATGTTTTATAAATGTCCATTAAGTCTTAATTATTGATTGTGTTTTTGAGATCTATGGTTTCTTTTTCCATTTTTGTTTGGAGGATCTGTCCAGTGGTGAGAGAGGTGTGTTCAAATCACCTAGTATTATTGTGTTGTTGTCTATTTGATTTCTGGCATTGAGAAGGATTTGTTTGACATATATGGATGAGCCACAGTTGAGGGCATAGATATTTATGATTGTTATGTCTTGGTGATTTATGCTTCCCTTAAGCAGTATGAAATGTCCTTTTTTATCCCTTCTGACTAACTTTGGCTTGAAGTCCACATTATCTGATATGAGGGTGAATACTCCAGCTTTTTGCTCTGTCCAAATGCATGGTATGTTTTTTCCCATCCTTTCACCTTTAGTCTATGGGAATCTCTTTCTATGAGTTGAGTCTCTTGCACGCAGCAAATTTTTGGATCTTTCTTTCTAATCCAATGTGCCAGTCTATGTCTTTTGATTGATGAGTTCAGGCCATTAACATTCAGGGTTATCATTGTGATATGATTTGTATTCCCAGTCATTTGACTCATTTTTGTTTTTTGACATGATTTGGTTTCTCCTTTATTTGGTTGTTCCTATAGGGTAGTTACTCCCTTTGCTGATTTACATCGTTGTTTTTCATCTCTTCCTCATGGAATATTTTGCAGAGAATGTTCTGTAATCCTGGCTTTCTTTTTGTAAATTCTTTTAGCTTTTGTTTATCATCGAAGGATTTTATTTCATTGTCAAATCTGATGGTAAGTTTTTCTGGGTATAAGAGTCTTGGTTGGCATCCATTTTCTTTTAGAGCTTGAAAAATGTTGTTCCAGGCCCTTTTAGCATTTAGTGTCTAGATTGAAAAATCTGCTGATATTCTTATTGGTTTCCCCCTGAATGTAATTGGATTCTTTTCTCTCGCAGCCTTTAAAATTCTGTCTTTATTTTGTATGTTACATATTTTCATTATAATGCGCCTTGGTGTGGGTCTATTGTAATTTTGTGTATTTGGAGTCCTATACGCCTCTTGTATTTAATTTTCCATTTCATTCTTCAGGTTTGGGAAATTTTCTGATATTATTTCATTGAATAGATTGTTCATTCCTTTGGTTTGTGTCTCTCAGCCTTCCTCAATACCGATAATTCTTAAATTTGGCCTTTTCATGATATCCCATAGTTCTTGTAGATTCGTGATTTCTTACCATCTTCTCTGTTTGATCAACTTTGTTTTCAAGGTTAAATATTTTGTCTTCAATATCTGATGTCTTTCTTCCAGGTGTTCAATCTTATTGGTTATGCTTTCTATGGAGTTTTTAACTTGGTTTAATTTTTCCTTCATTTCAAGTATTTCTGTTTGGTTTTTTTTTTTTTTTTTTTCAATATCTCTAACCCTTTTTTGAAATGATCTTTTGTTTCCTGTAATTGCTCTTTTAACTGTGGATTGGTATGATCATTCAATGCCTGCATTTGCTCTTTCATCTCCTCCTTCATTGCCTGCATTTGCTCTTTCATCTCCTCATTTGCTTCCCTGGTCGTTTTGATGATGTATGTTCTGAACTCCCTTTCTGACATTTCTTCTGCCATGCTGTCATTGGATATTATTGCTATACCATCTAGGTTTGTTTGGGACATTTTCTTCCCTTGTTTTCTCATATTGTTCAGGTATCTACCCCTCTAGTGGTGAAACTCTGGGATATTGCACATTTCCTTTATTGACTAATATTGTCTCTGTAGATTTCCAATAACTCATCTCTTAGCCTTCAGTAGCCTGAAGTCTTGGAGGAACTTGATAATGCAGTGTTCCACTAGGAAGTTGGCCTTCTACGGGTGGTGTCCTTCAGATGGGGTATATTCCCTGGTGGCTCTGAGTTGGTCCTGAGTCTCTCAATACCTCCTCTCCTTGGCTCCTGGGTCTTCTCAAAGGACTTCTAGCCTCCTGTAGTTGTCTCAGGAAGGGAGTTGCCCTTCCAATGATGATGGCCACACCCTCAGGAGTAATTCAAAATGCCTGCACCAGCCTATAAAGAAGCCTCTGGCTAGCTCCGTGATTGGGACAAACCTCGACGTAGTGGTCAGGTGGGGTTGTTCAGTGGTGGCGTCTGTCTTTGGCCTGGTGGTTGGGCAGGTTGGCTACCCCCAACCCAGCTCTGCAAGGCAGGTGGTTTGGGTGCCTGCCTGCTACCTCCAGGATGCAAGCGGCCTGACTCACCCATCAGCTCGCTGTAGGACTATGACCAACCAGTGATGGCACCGACCTAGGTGCAGGGGTCAGGCGGGGTCGCTCCCTGAGTTCTCTTGTTCTTGAATTGACTGTGTGATCCTTCTAGAAAAGAGTCCAGTCTGTCGATTTTCAAGTGTATGATTTTGATCTCATTCCTACTCTTATTTTCTTACTAAAGACAGTAAGTACTTTTAATATTTGGTTCTATTCTTTCCTTGTACTCTTCACATTGTTAACTATCCTTTTCTCATAATCAATTTTGTCAAAGCTTTGTTCTTTGTTAGTCTCTTCAAACAATAAGTCTCAGGATTGCTGAATCTATTTATTATTAGATTAACTTTTTATCTCACATTTAGTTTTCCTTCCTTTCTGTTCTCTTGGTTTGCTCTGCTGTCTTTTGGAGTGAGAAGCCTCACTCCTCACTTTTCACTCTCTACAGTAACAGGCATCTCTCGGCTGTGTGTTCCCATGTACTACCTCAAATGCCTCCCACAGGCCTTTTTAAGTTGTGTTTTTAATGCCCAACATTTCAAAATTTTTTCCAGTTTCTACTATTTATTTCTTAACATTTAGTGATATGTAGGTTCTTTTGGGGGCAATGTAGAGGATCTCTGCCTTTATTGCCAAATTTTTAAAAATTTCTTTGCAATCAAACATGCAGTTGGAAATTTTTTGAAATATGATTTGTGGGTTGCTATATGACCGCCTTTCATAAGTGTACTATGTGTTCTTGTCAAGAATATATATTACTTAACAGTCAGGTGTATTGGATCAAGCTTATTTTCTTTATTTTTTATTCTTATTTCTTTATTCTTTAAAAAAAAAAAAAAAACTCCTAAGCATTTTTATTGATTTTCCATCAAAATGAATTACCCTGTACAATAATGTGCAGGGAGAAAGCTAACCTTAAAATAGACATTAAAGCCTCATCTTTATTCTTATTCATATCTTTTCCTACTTGATCTGTTAGTTGCTGACAGAGACATACTAAAATTTCCTATCATACTCAAGGATTAGACACTTTCCTTCTAAATTTTGTTAAATGTTTTTTTAAGATTCTGCTGTTATGAGCAGGGAGGTTCGTGGTGGATAGAATTTCCTATTGAATTTTTCCTTTTGTTATTCTGTAATCACTAGAATTATCAATAATAATGTTTTAATTCCAAAATATTTTAGTCTGAATATTTAAATCTAAATAATTTAATATTTGGCTACATTTGTTTTTAAGTGGCTTGTGTATTTGTGGTGTATTTCTTCCCCAGGCTTTGCTACTATGCTTTTGTGTCATGGATCTCTTGAAACAGCACACAACTAATTAGGAGCAAAACGTCTCATTTGAGCATCTCAGTCTTCTAATTTCAAGATTAATTGATGTTTATAGCAGCATAATTCACAGGAGCCAAGCTATGAAGCCTGCCAAGGTACCCTTCAACAGAAGAAAGGATAAGAAAATATGGTATATTTACACAATGGGATAATACTCAGCCACAAAGAAGAATGAAATCATGGCATTTGCTGGTAAATGGATGGAACTGGAGATTTACATGCTGAGTGAAATAAGCCAGACTCTGAAAGGCAAAGGTCCGATGTTCTCTCTGGTATGAAAAAGTAGTCCAAAGTGAAAGAAAGAAAGGGAAAAAGAGAAAGAGAAAGAAGAAAAAAAGTAGTGTGTGTGTGTGTGTGTGTGTGTGTGTGTGTGTGTGTGTGAATTCCATCAAAATAGAAGAAAGATCAGTGGAGTGGAGGAAGGGGATTGAGGAGGCGGGAGGAGGGACAGGATAAGGGCAGAACTGTGAAATGAATCGGATCTAACTTCCCTGTGTACATATATGAATACACCAGAGCGAATCTCACCATCTTGTTCATCCACATGACACAATTAAAAAGAAACTGTAAGTAAATATCAGAAAGATCAGTGGAATAGAGAGAAAGGAATGAGGGAGGGAGAAGGGGAGGGAGAGGGGAAATAGTGGGGACTGAATTAGAGCAGATTACATTCCATGCTTTCACAATTATGTCAAAGTGAATATCCAATAAAAATTTCATTTGTCTTATAATTACTTATATATTTGAATTTATTTGTCCTGTTACATCTTGTACTTCCATTTTGATACACTTTTTCTTTATTTCCTTTCTGCATTTTTTTTTCTTTTGAATTGGCTATTTTAATAGGAACACATGTGTGGCATTTAGTACATTCTTCCTCTTGTGTAACGGCTGCCTCCGTCTAGTTCTGAGACATTTTCACCTTCTCCACTGGGCCTTGCCAGTCCATCCCTCCTCCTGACCTCAGCTCCTGGCAGCCAGCCCTCTGTGATGCTTCACATAAATGGAATTGTATAATGTAATACATGACCTTGTGTGTCTGGCTTCTTTCCCTTAGCATAATGTGTTTGAAGTTCATTCACATTGTAGCAAATAATTATTTCATTCTCTTTTGTGACAGAAATAGTATTCCATTGTATGGATATATGACATTTTGTTTATCCACTCATGTATTGATAGACATGGGTTGTTCCATCTTCTGGCTATCACAAATCATGCTGCCATGAATATCTCTGTGTGTGTATTTATGAGTCCCAATTTTTAAACCTTTGGGACTAGACACCTAGCAGTACAAAAGCAGTTAGATGGTAATGGTAAATTTTTTATAAATTCTTTTTAATTAGAGCATTATAGTTATACATAACAGTTGGGTTCATTATTTTGAGGGAGCTACTGGGGATTGAACTGAGGGACCCACATCCCCAGCCCTATTTTGTATTTTATTAAGAGACAGGGTCTCATTGAGTTGTTTTAGGATCTCAGCATTGCTGAGGCTTGCTTTGAACTTTTGATCCTCCTGCCTCAGCCTCTGGAACTGCTGGGATTACAGGCATGCAACACCCTGCCCGGCAAGTTGAGTTCATTTTGACAAAATCAAACAAGCATGGGGTTTGATTTACTACATTTCAGTCCCTGGTGCTTACACTTTCCCTTCCATCCTCCCTCCACCTCTTCTCCTTCTTTGACTACTGATCTTCCTTCTACTCATTTGTTTATTTATTTATTTTTGGGTGGTATTGGGTATTGAACTGAGGGACACTTAGCCACTGAGCCACATCCTCAGTTCTATTCTGTATTTTATTTAGAGAGAGGGTCTCCTGAGTTGCTTAGAACTTTGCTTTTGCTGAGCTGGCTTTGAACTCATAATCTACCTACCTCAGCTTTTGGAGCTGCTGGTATCACAGGCTTGTGCCTATTTATTAATTTTTTATTAGTGCTTGATACACATACATAAAGGTGGAATTCACTGTGGCATATTTTATGTGCACAGTGAGTGATTTTGTTAAATTCCTTCTGCATTTCCTTCCCTTTCCAGTCCCTCCTCTCTTCCTCTTGGTCTCCTTCCTCTACTCCACTGACCTTTCCTATATCTTTATGTTATCCAATCTCCTCCTCTCCCTCCTTTTTCCTTTGCTTTGGTTCCACAGATGAGAGAAAATATTTGACCTTTGATTTTCTGAGTGTGACTTATTTCACTTAGCATGATATTCTCCAGTTCCATCCACTTACCATCAAATGTCATTATTTCATTCTTCTTTATGACTGAGTAAAACTCTATTGTGTATATTTACCACATTTTCTTAATCCATTCATCCACTGATGGGCAGCTGGGCTGCTTCCATAATTTGGCTATTGTGAATTGTGCTATTATAAACATTGAAGTGACTGTCTTATTGTGGTAGGCTGATTTTAGTTCTTTTGGATGTATGCTGAGGAGTGGGATAGCTGGATCATATGGTAGTTCCATTCCTAGTTTTGTTGAGGATTCTCCATACTGCTTTCCAGAGGGTTACACTAATTTGCAGTTTTCCCAACAATGTGAGTGTACCTTTCCTCCCATATTACCACCAGTATCTATTATTGTTTTTGTTTGTTTGTTTTTAGGGTACTGGGGATTGAACTCAGGGACATTCAGCTATGGAGGCCCCTCCCCAGCCCTAAGTCCTTTCTGATTACTCAATGATTGATAGAACCCTGTCATTTAATAAAATGTGAGCTACATAAAATAGCTGTGAAGAGAAGCTTCTTTAAGTCTGGAGTCTCTACTTTATAAGCAGTGGTCTCTATTCACCTATAAAAAGCATTTCAAACTTGGTCACTTGTGCCTGTGGTCCCCACACTGTCATTAATCTGGCATTCTGCCCTTCACTTTGCCTTGCTTTGTTCAGAACTTTTATACCCTGAATTACACCCAAAGCATTTTATCCAAAAAAAGGCACATTTTAACAGTTAGAAGTGCACCAGAAAGGAGAAAGTCTGGGTAGAGTCCTTGCTTAAATAAACATGTTTTAAGATATGGAAAATCTATTCCAAACCATTCACTAAAATTTAAATGAAGGAATAGATTACATTTTAAATGGAAGGGAAAAAATACCTGGGTTTATTCAAGGTTGAAATGAGTCTGTTTGGCAACTTTTAAAATAACATAAAATTAATTCAGGCGCCCTTTCAATGATTGCAGTTACACATAAGAAGCATTGAATTGAAAGATGAAAGGGCATTGTTTGTGTTCAAACTTACCATAAACTATATATTCCCTTCACTTTCATCTCAGCAGATTTCAAACTCCCCTTTCCAAGGTGTGTGAGCACATATATATATACAAACACACTTGTGACCTTCAAATTTCAGGACTTGTATCTCCTGATTTCCTGCATCATTATATGTTAAAAAACTCAAAGTGGTCTCTTCAAGTATATATTTCTGTTAACTGACTTTAATGAATTTTGGTTGTTTTCAAAATCTGCAATCTGATCATTGTGCCAACCCTGTATTGTAGAGAAGTCCTACCATGGGATTCCAGCTGGCTCCTGCAAACAGAGACACTACACACAGGATTTAACTGTATTTACTCAGGAAGAGGAGGGGAGCTACATCCCACCTGCCAATCTGACAAGCAAGTATTTATATATAAATATATACATATATACATACATATATATATATATAGAGAGAGAGAGTGTGATAATATGTTATTTATGTAATATTATGTAACATATTTGTGTGTATGTATGTGTATATAGAGGCTGAAGACTCTCACACACCATTTGAATCCTATGCAGTGGAGCACATGCCAGCCAACCAAACCACGAAGTCCTCCATGAGCACCAATCTTGGCTCCATGAGGCTGCCTTACCTACCAGAGCACATGAGCATAAAGAAGGACTTTTGCTTCAGGGTGTGCAGGACCCTTGAGGCTCCTGATTTCAGGAAGCTTTGCGTCCCCCTCTCTTCCGCACCCGCCACCTAGTGCATGCTGCCCAGAGGCCACCTGGCCTGGCCACATGGAGCACATTCTCCCCCACCTGAGGGGCGGCCCAGAGTGCAGGTCCTTATTCTCTGGCAGATTTCCTGGCTCCAGCATCACACCTGGTCGCCCCGGCCCTCACACCTCCTGCTGGATTACCCTTGCTGGCTTTCCATGCCCCCTACCAGGCAGAAGACCCAAGCCAAAAAAACACATGGGAGGTAGGCAGCCAAGGCACCAGCAGGGCAACTGGGTATGCCCAGAATCCAGTCAGGTTTGGGCTTCCAACAGGCAGCTCCTGCATTACAGGGGTGCTGGGAATGCTGGGGTGGGGGCAGGGCATGAGGACAGGTAGGAAGACTAGGAGAAAGGGGAGGAGTAGCGGGCCAGCAGTAGGCAGGACCAAGAACACCAGGCAGAGGAGTTGTTCTTGGGGCTGGACAGGCCCTCCTACTTGGAGGGTCTTTTGTTGCCTTTAGGGAAAGAGAGTACAAAGTGAAGGGGTCACAAATAGGTGGAGAGTGAGTGTTTGTATGTGGGGCGTGGGATGGGAAGGCATGACCAGAAAGGGCCAGGGCATGAAGGGGAACCAGGGCTGTCGGGCAGGCGGCCCTTCCCAGCATAAGTGCTGCCATTTAGGCCTGTGCCACAGCCATTGCCCAGAGCCTGAGTAGGACACTGGGCACAGTGGCTGCCAGAGGATCTCTCTTGGAGCCAGGGGTGCACACCACCCGTGGGACACCCACGGGACAATTCTATGCCATCATATATCCAGTGCTCCTTGTTAGTTCCCACAGGTAGCAGATCTTCTGGGAACACTGGGTGATGAATTGAAGCATGGCCCCGGGCAGGGACTTGAGATCCTACAGACAACAGCTACCTGAAGTCAGCCAAGAGGCAGGAGACAAAGAGATGGTGGACCAGACGACCCCAGCATTTTGGGGAGGTAGAGAGTACTGCCATGGGAAGGCCACCTGGAGCTCAACTGGCAGGTAAGGACTGCACTGCCACCCAGTGCTCAGCAAAGCCAGGGGCAGTAGTGGATGGATGACATGGTGTCGTTGTTTATCCCCTTGCTACAGAGGAAAATGATTTCTGTGCTAGTAGGACATATTTATGTTCGAGAGGTTAAAAGGAGGGGATTGTGGCTGGAACCAAAGGGGTTGTTCTGTGTACTTGTGTTTGGGGTGGGGCTTAAATCTGCAGAAGGCGATGAGGTACAGAGGGAGTTGCGGCTCCCAGACTGTGGTTGGGAAATTCCTGCATGCCGTGCTAGTGCCTATAATGGGATGTGAATAAGGGGAGAGATGGCCAGGAGAGAGCTGAGGTCACCCCACCCAACCTTACTTTGTTTGATTTCTGTCCCTCTGATGAGGGATCCAAGGCATGAGGTCTGCCTGGGCTGATAGACTCTGTGTGTGTGTGTACCTGTACCTGTGTGAGCCCATCCACCTTTGCATGGGAGTTCCTGGTGGGGCCCTCGTTTGATTTCATAGGGTATTTATGACAGCAACTGAGCCAACGTTCTCTAGGGGCCCCTTGCTTGAATTACACAATGTATTCAAGAAATAAATGTTGGTCTTGGAATAAAGCAGGTGCAAGTTCTTAGGGGGTGTGTTCTTTATACATCCAGTCAGTCCTAGCTCAGCAGTGCTTGCTGAATTGTAATGGGTCTCCTTTCTGGAACCCTCTTCTGGCACAACCTCCTAAGAGAATGGCTGACTTGTGTTTGGTTTTAATGTTAGAGGCTTGGAGGTTGAAAACTGAAGCAGTAGATTCTGCTTATCTTCCTGGGTAGGTGTGTGTTGGGTTTGATCTTGATCTGCCTGCCCATGCATTTGTGCCACTCTTCTTTCATGCATATTGAAAGTGAAGAGAAATATGGGGTTTCTGTTTTGCATCCGTATGGACAGATATCAAGCACGCAATCCTTTTTTTGTGTTCAAGTGTCATATGATCCTGTTGAAAATCTGTGTGGATACGTGCCTCCATCCCACTCAGTGGTTCTTGTTTGCTGTGTTAGTGGACATATCCCATTGGTAGAAACATAAATTCATCAGAGCAATTGTGTTGTTAAGTCCTTGGTTCATTTCTCTGCCTGCTTATCAGAGATCTTTCATTTCTGAGTTCTGTGAAGACAACCTACTCCCTGCTTTATTTTAGCCTTTCTTCAGGGTCAGTATTTGAAAAAAAATGTTATCATGGTTTATAATTATGTAATCCAAATAGTTATATGTTGTGAGATCATTATATTTCATGAACCATCCTCAGTAATTCGTGTCTTTGAACCATTGCACATGTATTTGCTTCAAAGAGAGGTTGTGCATGAGATGTACTTTTCAGAAGGGGGGATGTGGTGCACCCATTTGTAATGGAAGCCAATATTGCAGGATGCATGGATCATGCTTTTCCCTCCAGTGTGCATTCCAACACATGTGGTTCCCATCCCATTCTTCTGAAACTATATAGCTCTTCCTTTGTTTTCTTTACATGATTTGCCCCAATTAGCTGAATGTATAACTAGTGATTGTTCTTTTTTATAATTAGTGTTTGTGGAGCTATAAGGCATACTATTATTGAAATAATTTCTATATGCAGATACAACTTTATCTTACTCATTGAAAAATAATCATGTCATATGTCTGAGTTAGATGGTTTATGTAGTCTGGATACTATGAGCTTCTGTATAACACAAGAATAGGTAAATAGTGATGAGTAAATTCTGTTTTTTTCAGTATTGATTGATAATAATTCAAACGGTTTTGACATTTGTAAGAGATTTTGTGATGAAAATATATTTAAATAATTTTTGGTATGGAAAATTAATGTAAGGG
This sequence comes from Sciurus vulgaris, assembly GCF_902686455.1. Taxonomy (NCBI): domain Eukaryota; kingdom Metazoa; phylum Chordata; class Mammalia; order Rodentia; family Sciuridae; genus Sciurus; species Sciurus vulgaris. Next base: position 1,075,282 of record NW_027632915.1, on the reverse strand, counting down.
AAACGTTTTCTGGGGAACAGGAACTTGTGGAATTGGTATCATTTAAAGAAAAAGAATTGCTGTAATAAGAGTAGTTTTGTATTAAGCCCACATTAAAATTTATTTAGAAAATGTTTTAAAGTTTAGAAAAATATATGAGTATGCATTATCGTCTTTCTTCCTGGGGCAGGGGAATACCAAAATTTTAGTTTATTCCTTAAGATTATTTATGAGTACCATTAGAATTCTTTAGATTGTTACTTTCCTTTTTCTTCCTTATTAATAATAATGATTATTGTATTACAGAAATCTTATTATTTAAAGCTAGAGTGAACTTCTTTTAATCTTACTTTTGCTTTTAATTGCAGTCACCCTGATGAAATTGAACATTGTAAAACAATGTGATATTATCAGAACTAGAATTTTATATCCATCCTAATAAGCACAAAATTAAAGGAGATGATTAAAATAAAAGTAAATTTTCTTATGTGTTTGTACATTAATATTAATTTTCCAGTTTTTTACCTAGAATATCTTGTCATTTCTTGAGCTAACATGGATTTCTTCCCAAATAATACTGTTAATTTTGGTGCATTTACTAGCTCACTCCTAAATTGCCTAGACATATTTAGTGTAACTTTTGAGAGTCTTTCTTGTTTGTAGTGCAGGAAGTTTATGTGGAAAGTGTTTATGGAGTAATGCCACTTCACATGAGAGATGAATGTACCGTATATCATTTGGAAGATGGGGACTTTGCTTGGTCTGCAGAGATGTATTTATCCCTCAGTTACAGAGTCTGGTTTTATATCATCACATTGAATATCCTCCAAATGTTGTTTGAAAGGATGCATGAGTAATTGGAATATGTTTTCTTTTACATAGTGTGTTTGTGAATTTAAATTAGACTTTCCTTATGGAAGAAGATTTAATAAGGCATATATGGCTCCAATAAAAATGTAACTGTAATTTATTTTAAACATTAATCAGCATAGTAAAGTAGCCTGATAATGGTTGCATATTCCTCAATGTATTATTTAACACAACTTTGCTGATGCAAGATACTGAGGACACTTATTCCCCTATCTCATGTGTATATATAGGAAACTGGCTTCCACTGAGCTTGCAATGAGGGCAGTGAGCAGGGGCGTCTAGCTTTCCATTCTTCACTTTACTGTGTGCTTCCTAAAGTAGGAAGGGTCTGCTAACCAGACTGCCCCTCCAAGAGTAAAGAAGATGCTGTGTTGCAAAGCAGAGGAGATGTCCCTGTTCTGCTGCCTGATTCAAGGAAAAGGAAGGTGAACACCTTTCTTGGTAGAATTTCAGGCATGGCAGAGATATCCTGTGAGAACCTGGAAAGGAGGCAATGCCAGGGATAAATTTATTGTTACATTGTGGTTCCCTTTCTCTCCATGCTACTCACCCTTTTTACTGAGCCTCAAAAATAGACTCATCCAAATTTTGATCCCAGCTTTCTCAAAGGTCAAAGACTTCAAGCAGAAAAAAATATTAATATTTTTGCTGAAGGTATAATTCTCAGATACAATTCAGGGTGAAAGTCCTTTGGCCTCCTGTTTTTCTTTTCTTTGAAGTGGCACTTCATGAGAACCTTTTGTAATTTATTTTGAGAGAGAGAAGGGATTATTTTCCTATTGTGGAATCACCATAGGAAAATAATGCAAACTCTTCTTTGACACAGTGATGAGAAAAATGGAAAATATGGAACACATGGACTTTATAACCACAGTGACTTTCAGACCCTAACTGGAAAATTCTCAAGATGGCTCCAGAGAAGCAGCTGTAAGAAGCATTTTATGAAGGGACATTCAGCATTAGGAGAGGCAAATTGATTGGTTTCCTTCAGCATTTATTCTGTCTACAAAGTTGCAAGCTTTGCAATTAGATAAAAACCCTACCAGACTCCCTTTTGTCTTAGGGCCTTGAGGCAGCAGATTTCTTTTAGTATTAATGTCCATTCCATTTCCAAAACTCAGGGTTCCTTAAATCCGAGACTGGAAAAGTCTTTAAGAACTAAAAGCATCTTTGCCTTCACATTGATTACCCCTCTTTTTCCTACTGCTTCAACTTTTTTTCCCTCGTCAACTTTCACTCTCTGCCAATCATCAGCAGATTCTCTCTGTCCTGGAGAGTTAAATCCTCGCTATGAGCAAATGCCATGTGCAAGCACTTTCAAAAGGCAAAGATGTATAGTTTTTCTCTAATCACATTCCTCCTTAAGTGGAACAGTGGTCTTGTGTAACCTCCAGTCATTCCTCAGCTGGACCCAGAGTCCAGCAAACCCAGAAATAATCACAGCAAAAACAATTGATTCATGTATTAAAATTCTATACTATCGTTTTCAAGTAACATTTAAGGGAAGTTATTTGGGTGTACATATGCTTAAAATTCTTGAATAATCCATCTCTGATGGGTCTTGAACAGACATAGATGTAATTCCCTCAGCATTTTTATAAATATTTATAAAACATCCTTGGGGTATATTTTTAAAAACCATCCATGTATTATTTTCCTGACAGAGCTGCCCAACCACAAGGAAACCCAGGACCAGATTCTGCCTTGCTTTTGAACTTTTGTCTTAAGGGAGCCGAAGCTTGAACAGTCCAACTGTGCCATGGATAGGCTGCAGGACTGTGGTGTGTGGCCCCAGGAGATGAGGTAGACAAGCAGAGAGAGAATCCACTGCCAGATACAAATACACACCCAAAACCAGGCCCCAATTCCCACCTACTCCAGCCACACCCCAAAACTTCAGTTACCACTCAGTTAATCCCTATCAAGGGATTAATTCACTGATTGGTTTAAGACTCTTAAAACCCAATAATTTCTCCTCTGAACCTTCCTGCATTGTCTTACACATAAGGTTTTGGGGGACACCTCACATCCAAACCATAACAGTCAGTGATGTTGACAGCATGTGTTTCTGACTTGCGCTTCATCTGACTGAAGGGCACATGTGTGTGAATATCATGCACCAGTACAGGTTTCTAGCAAATGGCTCATGAACTGCTGATGTGCACACTTTTGCCTAATTTAAAGCATCAGCAGTCAGACCTCAAGGACACTTCACATGTCTTCTGACACTTGATTTGCATGGCTCTAATGCTCTAGGAGCATTACCAGTCCCTACAGCAGCCTTTGACACTCTCCACAGACAGTCATTGTGCTTTTTACATCCTGTGCAACACGCTGAAACTTCTCAGGTCTCCTCTTCATTTTAAAATCATAGTTATCTTTCTGGAGCTTATGCATTTGTTTTCCAGAATTAGGTTGGCTTATTTCTTTTGTCACTTTTTTCAAAACAGCTCATTTTTCTGCTTATAAAATTAATGACTGTTCATGAAAATCACATATATAAAAGTTATTTAATATAGTACCTACTATTCTGAAACTTATACACACATGTACTCATACATGCAATTTCAAGATGGGTGGCAGTGAATAAATGCACCTTCTCTGTGTGAGAATCTTGAGGAGCTGGCATTGTTTCGCCAAATCCTCCTGCTTCCTTCAGCCTGCACATCCCCCCTGTCAACCACTCCTTGTTTCCACCTCTGTAGACAAGCAGTGCAGTCACCCCAGAAAGTGATGGCATCCACCTTCATTGCCTTGTGTCAGCTTTGCATCACGTGGCCCTGACCCATCAATTCTTAAGAACCTGGCTTCTAGTTCTGCTCTAGATTTCTTACCACCAACCTGCCTTACTAGTGACCTTACTGTTCCTCCCCAACAGGGCTCTGAGCTTCTGCTTTCTTGAGTTCTTGCTGGAGCACAGCTGACCCCCACTGCTCAAATTCATAGCTGACATGGATGTACCATAGTCCAGCTGTCTGCTGTAATCACATGACCCTGGATCTCTGCCTCTGCTTGACTCACGGCTTCCAGAACCTGCTCCAAGAGCAGATCTTCTCCATAGACATGTTGCTCAAATCTCACATCCTCTGCCTATATCTCTGACTGGTTTATGACTCTGACACAAACTAAACATTTTTACTGAAATTAGAAATGAGATGGAAACAAGCCTCTAAGGCGGTGTGTTAGCTTTTTATGAATGTTGTAACATATTACCACACGTGTGGGTGTTTACAACAGTAGAGCTTAATTCTCACACTGCTTTCGAGGCCAGAAGTCTGAGACCATGGTGCCAGTACAGTCATGCTCCCTGCAAAGGGTCTGGGGGAGGATTCTCCCTGGCTTGTTCTGTGTTTAGTGTCTTTAGGTGACCTTGTCTTTTGGAGGTGTCACTTCAATCTCTGCCACATCTTCACAAGATCTTCCCTAAGTGTCCCTGCGTCCTCTCCTCATTTTGTGAAGAACTTGGTCATTGGCTTTCAGGTGCACCCCAACCCAAGAGGACTTCCTCTTGAGATCCTTAACCAACTACACCTTCAAAGGTCCTGTTTCCACGTGAGGTCAGTTCTAAGGTTCTAAATGGACACAATTTTTGGGGAAACCATCCAACCCAGTACAGACAGAAATTCATATTTTCACACCCACAACCTGAACAGAATTTACAGAGAACAAGGGGAAATTGAGGGCACATCCTCAAAAAGATTTGAGTGCCATGTGCTTTTAAAGTAAATCCAGCATCCCATCCCAACCACAGAATGATTTGGACAATCATTCCCTAAGACCATTATGCGAAACTGGTCTGTGTGACATTTTGGTTTCAAGATCTGGGTAGGTATTGAGACTGAGCAAATGCATTCACCTCCACTGTGTCCCAGCACCTCTAAAATGACAGTCAAGCAAAAGCCAGAGCGGATACAGCTGGAAGCATTCACAGAAGTGTGGAAAGTGGAAGGTGGATGATGAGGAACCACCAACCGAAGACTCCAAATGCTGTCATCAGGCACAAGCAGCCAAAGACACAGGAAGCAAGTGAAGCCTCACCAAAAGGACATAGAAAGGTCCAGGAAGCAAGGATGGGCTGTGGGTGGGTCAGAAACATGAGGATTGGATAAAAGTCTACACAAGAAACAGAGTCCCAATCACCTTCCTCACACTACACCACCAGATGAACACCAAGGCCCCTGAGGTGTAGAAGATTGGAATCCAACATCCTGCCAGTTGAATCAAAAAGGCCCTGGACACAGGGACCAAAATCACTAAGTAATGCAGGTCCTTAGGGAAACAGGGAAACTGAATGAAAATCTGCATATCAAATATGGAGTCATTCCCATCCTCCTTCCTGCCTAACTAAAAATACTGAGAAAGACCTTTGAACTACCCCACCCAAACCTGAATTCCTCTCTTGGGGAACACCTTCCCAAGTGAAAATCCCACATGTGAATAGTATATTTTTTGTTGCATCCACAGTAAAACCTTTGGAGCCCTATATGACTATCCTTTGATGAAATTTACCTCTTTTTTTTTTTTTTTTATCACAGTGCTTGTAATCAAGCAATCTTTTATTTTATTTAATAATGGCCCCAAAGGACAATAGTGGTGCTGGCAATATATTACAATATATTGTTATAATTATTCTATTTTATTATTGATCTTTGTTAATCTCTTACTTTACGTAACAAATTACATTTTATCACAGGTACGTAAGTATAGGAAAATAATATATATGGTTTGGTACTATCTTGGGTTTCAGGTACCCAATGAGGGACTGGGAACATATTATCTAAAATTAGAGTAACAAGTGACACATATATAATTGTTTCCATCAGCAAGATCAGAGATTACTGTGTAGTATGGTATTCTTTATTTGGAAAATGTATGTAGAATGATTAAGAAATATCTTATTTTTTCTCCCTCATAGTAATGAAGGTTCCACTAAAGTACTTTCTATATAAGTTTAATCTTCAAAAATAAGTCACTATTAAGACTACTGAGAAATAAAATTATTTGAAATTTTTCAAAAAGAGCCCTTCTTAGCAATTTTATTTTTTTTCCATTTTTTTATTAAAAATCAAATTTACATAGGGCAATGTTGTTTGATACATTGTTATTTTTTCCCTTCCCCCCACCTCTCCCATCCCTCTTATCACTCTATACAGTCCTTCCTCCATTCTTATCACCCTCCTTATCCCTAACCCTAAACCTAACCCTAACCCTAACGCTAACCCCTCCTACTCCCCATTATATGTCCTTATCTGCTTATCAGCGAGATCATTCGTCCTTTAGATTTTGAGATTGGTTTATCTCACTTAGTATGATATCCTCCAATTTCATCCATTTGCCTGCAAATGCCATAATTTTATCATTCTTCATGGCAGAGTAATATTCCATTGTTTATATATGCCACAGTTTCTTTATCCATTCATCAACTGAAGGGCATCTAGGTTGGACCAAAATCTGGCTATGGTGAATTGAGCAGCTATGAACATTGATGTGGCTGTATCTCTGTAATATGCTGATTTTAAGTGCTTTGGGTATAGGCCAAGGAGTGGGATAGCTGGGTCAAATGGTGGTTCCATTCCAAGCTTTCTGAGAAATCTCCATACTGCTTTCCAGAGTGGCTGCACTAATTTGCAACCCCACCAGCAATGTATGAGTGTACCTTTTTCCCCACATCCTTGCCAACACTTATTGTTGTTTGTGTACTTGATAATCGCCATTCTAATTGGGGTGAGATAAAATCTTAGGGTAGTTTTGATTTGCATTTCTCTTATTACTAGAGATGTTGAACATTTTTTCATATATCTGTTGATTGCTTGTACATCTTCTTCTGTGAAGTGTCTGTTCATTTCATAGGCCAATTGTTGATTGGATTATTTTTATTCTTGGTGTAGAGTTATTTGAGTTCTTTATAGATTCTGGAAATTAGCGCTCTATCTGAAGTATGAGTGGCAAAGATATTCTCCCACTCTGTAGGCTCTCTCTTCACATTACTGATAGTTTCCTTTGCTGAGAGAAAGCTTTTTAGTTTGAATCTATCCCAGTTGTTTATTCTTGCTTTTATATCTTGGGCTATGGGAGTCCTGTTAAGGAAATCTGCTCCTAAGCCAACAAGTTGAAGGTTTGGACCTAATTTTTCTTCTATAAGATGCAGGGTCTCTGGTCTGATTTCAAGGTCCTTGATCCATTTTGAGTTGAGTTTTGTGCAGGGTGAGAGATAGGGATTTATTTGCATTCTGTTGGATATGGTTTTCCAGTTTTCCCAGCACCATTTGTTGAAGAGGCTATTTTTTCTCTGTTGCATATTGTTGGCTCCTTTGTTTACTATGAGAAAATTGTATTTATTTGGGTTTGTGTCCATGTCCTCTATTCTGTACCATTGATCTACCTATTTTGGTACCAATACCATGCTGTTTTCATTACTATTGCTTTATAATAGAGTTGAAAATCTGGTATTGTTATACCCCCTGCTTCACTCTTTCTACTGAGGATTGCTTTAACTATTCTGGGTTTCTTATTCTTCCAGATGAATTCCATAATTGCTTGCTCTATTTCTGTAAGGTACATCATTGGGATTTTAATTGGAATTGCATTGAATCAGTATAGCACTTTTGGTAGCATGGCCATTTTGACAATATTAATTCATCCTACCCATAAACATGGGAGATCTTTCCATCTTCTAAGGTTTTCTTTAATTTCTTTCATTAGTGTTCTGCAGTTCTCATTTTAGAGGTCTTTCACCTCTTTTGTGAGATTGATTCCCAAGTATTTTTTTTTTTCAATGCTATTTTGAATGGGATAGTTTTCCTAATTTCTCTTTCTGAAGATTCATCACTTATGTATAAAAATGCATTGGATTTATGAGCATTGATCTTGTAACCTCCTACTTTACTGAATTCACTTATGAGTTCTAAGAGTTTTCTGGTGGAATTTCCAGGTTCCTCTAAATATATAATCATGTCATCAGCGAACAGGGATAGTTTGAGTTCTTCTTTTCCAATTCGTATTCCTTTAATTTCTTTGGTTTGTCTAATTGCTCTGGCTAGTCTCAAGCACGATGTTGAATAGAAGTGGTGAAAGAGGGCATCAATGCCTTGTTCCAGTTTTTGGGGGGAATGCTTTCAGTTTTTCACCATTTAGAATGAAAATGGCCATGGGCTTAGCGTAGATGGCCTTTACAATGTTAAGAAATGCTCCCACTACCCCGATTTTTTCTAGCGTTTTGAGCATGAAGGGATGCTGTATTTTATCAAATGCTTTTTCTGCATCTATTGAAATAATCATGTGATTCTTAACTTTTAGTCTGTTGATGTGGTGAATGACATTTATTGATTTCCGGATGTTGAACCAACCTTGAGCATCCCTGGGATAAAACCCACTTGATACTGGTGCACTATCGTTTTAATATATTTTTTATGCGATTAGCTAAAATTTTGTTGAGAATTTTTGTGTCGATGTTCATTAAGGATTATTGGTCTGAAATTTTTTTTCCTCGAAGTGTCTCTGTCTGGTTTAGGTATCAGTGTGATATTGGCTTCATAGAATGAGTTTGGGAGGGTTCCCTCCTCTTCTATTTTATGGAATACTTTGAGAAGTATTGGAATGAGCTCTTCTTTAAAGGTTTTGTAGAACTCGGGTGAGAACCCATCTGGTCCCGGACTTTTCTTTGTTGGTAGGCTTTTGATGACCTCTTCTATTTCATTGCTTGAAAATGATTTATTTAAGTTGTGTATGTCCTCCTCGTTCAGTTTAGGTAATTCATATGTCTCTAGAAACTTGTTGATGTTTTGGAGGTTTTCTGTTTTGTTGGAATATATGTTTTCAAAATAGCTTCTAATTATGTTTTGTATTTCACTGGTGTCTGTTGTGATATTTCCTTTTTCATTCCAAATTTTAGTAATTTGCATTTTCTCCTCTTTCTCTTTGTTAGTGTGGCTAAGGGTTTATCAATTTTGTTTATTTTTTCAAAGCACCAACTATTTATTTCATTAATTTTTCCGATTGTTTCTTTTGTTTCAATTTCGTTGATTTCGGCTCTGATTTTAACTATTTCCTGTCTTCTACTACTTTTAGTGTTGGTCTGCTCTTCTTTTTCTATGGCTTTGAGCTGTAGTGTTAAGTCGTTTATTTGTTGATTTCTGCTTCTTTTTTTGAATGCCCCCCATGAAATAAATCTTCCTCTAAGTACTGCTTTCATAGTGTCCCAGAGATTTTGATATGATTTGTCTTTGTTCTCGTTTACTTCTAAGAATTTTTTAATTTCCGATGTCTTCTGTTATCCATTCATCGTATAATAGTGTATTATTTAATCTCCAAGTATTGGATTAGTTTCTGTTTTTATTCTGTCATTTCTAATTTCAATCCATTATGATCTGATAAAGTACAAGGTAGTATCTGTATCTTCTTTTTTTTGCTAACAGTAGCTTTGTGGCATAATATATGGTCTATTTTAGAGAAGGATCCATGTGCAGCTGAGAAGAAAGTATATTCGTTCTTTGTTGGATGGTATATTCTATATAAGTCGGTTAAGTCTAAATGGTTGATTGTGTTAATGAGATCTATGGTTTCTTTATTCAATTTTTGTTTGGATGATCTATCCAGCAGTGAGAGAGGTGTATTAAAATCGCCTAGTATTATTGTGTTGTGGTCTATTGATTTCTGGAATTGAGAAGGATTTGTTTGACGTACATGGATGAGCCAATGTTCGGGGCATAGATATTTATGATTGTTATGTCTTACTGATTTATGCTTCCCTTAAGCAGTATGTAATGTCCTTCTTTATCCCTTCTGACTAGTTTTGGCTTGAAGTCCACATTATCTGAAATGAGGATAGATACTCCAGCTTTTTTGCTGAGGCCATGTGCATGGTATGTTTTTTCCCATCCTTTCACCTTTAGTCTGTGGTATCTCTTTCTATGAGATGAGTCTCTTGCAGGCAGCATATTGTTGGATTTTTCTTTTTAATCCAATCTGCCAGTCTATGTCTTTTGATTGATGAGTTCAGGCCATTAACATTCAGGGTTATTATTGTGATATGATTTGTATTCCCAGTCATTTGACTCATTTTTGTTTTTTGACATGATTTGGTTTCTCCTTTATTTGGCTATTCCTTTAGGCTAGTTTCTCCCGTTGCTGATTTGCATCATTGTTTTTCATCTCTTCCTCATGGAATATTTTGCTGAGAATGTTCTGTAATGTTGTGCTTTCTTTTTGTAAATTCCTTTAGCTTTTGTTTATCATGGAAGGATCTTATCTCATCCTCAAATCTGAAAGTAAGTTTTGCTAGGTATAAGATTCTTGGTTGGCATCCGTTTTCTTTCAGGGCTTGGTATATGTTGTTCCAGGTCCTTCTAGCTTTTAGGGTCTGGATTGAAAAATCTGCTGATATTCTTATGGGTTTCCCCCTGAATGTAATCTGATTCTTTTCTCTTGCGGCCTTTAAAATTCTTTATTTTGTATGTTAGGTATTTTCATAATAATGTGCCTTGGTGTGGGTCTGTTGTAATTTTTTATATTTGGAGTCCTATAAGCCTCTTGTACTTGTTTTTCCATTTCATTCTTCAGATTTGGGAAATTTTCTGATATTATTTCATTGAATAGATTATTCATTCCTTTGGGTTTTTTTCTCTAAGCCTTCCTCAATCCCAATAATTCTTAAATTTGGCCTCTTCATGATATCCCATAATTCTTGTAGCTTCTGTTCATGATTTCGTACCATCTTTTCTGTTCAGTCAACCTTGTTTTCAAGATTAAATATTTTTTCTTCAATATCTGGGGTTCTGTCTTCCAGGTGTTCTATCCTATTGGTTATGCTTTCTATGGAGTTTTTAACTTGGTTTATTGTTTCCTTCATTTCAAGGATTTCTGTTTGTTTGTTTTTTCAATATCTCTAACTCTTTTTTGGAATGCTCTTTTGCTTCCTGTATTGCTCTTTTAACTGTTGATTGGTGCGATCATTTAATGCCTGCCTTTGCTCTTTCATCTCCTTTTTGCTTCCCTGATTGTTTTAATTATGCACATTCTGAACTCCCTTTCTGACATTTCTTCTTCTGTGCCATCATTGGGTTTTATTGATATAGTATCTAGGTTTGTTTGGGACATTTTCTTCCCTTGTTTTCTCATATTGTTCAGATGTCAGTGGGACTCTGTGATATTGCAGATTTCCTCTATTGGCTTATAGTGTCCCTGTAGATTTCCAGTGTATCACCTACCAGCCTTCAGTAGCCTGATGTCTTGGAGTAACTTGGTAATGCAGTGCTTCTGAAGAACGCTGCCCCTAGCCCGCTACTGGTTCCAGGGAGTGAAACCTGGAGAGGTCTCTGGCTGCCCTACCGTGGTCCCAGAGGCTGCTTGCGGGTCAGAGGTCTCCGCTGGCTTAGGGACTTGTGGCTGGCTCTGCGTAGAACGGCTCTCACTGGGCGGTCTGCTCCGAGAATCTAGCCTAGAAAGGAGCTTCCCACTGGAGGGAGACGGGCTGCTTGGGGAAGTCCCTGGCAGCCCTGTCCTGGTCTCTGAAGCAACCTGCGGGCGGGCCGGAGCTGGCCGCACACTGGTTCTGTGCAGAAAGGCTCTCACTGGGGGGCCTGCTCCGCGAAGCTAGAGAACCTGAGCAATTTGATTTTAAATGTATTTGATCTATATATCTTATGCATAAAATTCTTAGACAACCATTAAAACAAAAAAAGTCAGTGACAAAGTGTTCATATAACTATATTGCAGACCTCAGGAAATAGACATTCAGAAAAGATTCCAAGGCTACACAGCAACAGCCTCTGATAAAACCCAACGAATCTTAAAATTGCAATTAGAATTCAAATGGATCAAAATATTAGTTTATAACTGAGCCAAGATTAGGAAAGTCTTCTACTGTTGGTATTTCCATGTTTTGAGTTTTTCAATCAAATAAACAGTTCGATAAACCACTAGGATTTTATTCTATAAACCAACTTGGATAAGAAGCCAAACTGACTGGCTGGTGCCAGAACATGAAGGTACAAGTAAGAAATGGAACAAAATGGTGGTACATGGAAACCCATTCTCATATTTGAAAAGTCAGTGAAATCATTCTTTTTAGGAATGCTTTTTCCAATATTTACCATGTCCTCCACCAATTCTATTTGATCTCTCTTTAGATCATTGTAATTTCTAATATGCTTCTTTGGCACTGCGAGATAATGATGAGGTGCTGCTGGTTTTACATCTTTGAAGCACACAAGGTCTTCATTCTCACAGGGCAGGAGTTCGGTGCCAGTCTCCTGCTGCCTAGCAATCCGACAGAACAAGCAGTTGCTGTCATGGTCCCGGGACTCCGGGACTCTGCAGCGACCTTGGAGGTTTTCTCTGAGTTAATGTCAGAGGCCGAAGGTCCATCGCCAATCACCTTCTCCTCCGCCATGATTCCTGTCCCTGAAGCCAAGAACCCTGGCTTCTCCAAGAATACTGTGCTGGTGTGGGCCCGCCTCCTGCACCTCCTCGGTTTAACCTCGAGGCATCGCCACTCGACTGGCTTTGGGCCAGGCAAATGGGACACAGGTGCCGATCCAGACTAACAGAAGCAAAATTCACCTCTTGATGAGCCCTGTTCATCCCCGCTGAAGGTCCCTGCAGCTATTTGTGTCTCCCTCTTGGATATAAACAGGTAACCAAGGAAGACTTGAGATTTTAAGGAAATCTACAATAAAAGACGGCATGAAAGGTAACAAGAGAAAACAGAAAATGCAGACAATTCAGGGAACATAGCAGAATTATGTAAAAAGTAAATGCTTCTGAAAGATAAGGAAAAATGAAGAGTCATAAAACAAAATAAGGTCTTTAGAAACAAATTTAATATTTTGAAAGAAAAACACAAAGTGCTTGCAAAATTTAAAAGCAGAAACTAAGGTATTAGTCAAAGCTCTCACCATGATCGGCTGGGGATAATGGTGAAACAAGTAGGGAACTTTGGTCAATATGGCTACATTGGGCAGGCAAAGTGAGATCAAGCACTTCTTTCAGGTACTGACATGAGCTCCAGAATTAAACAGAAGAATTAGGCAGGGACAATAGATCTGTACAACTAAGCATTCTTGGTCAGATAGTGGTCTGGATACTAATATCAGTTCTGGTCTGAGAAGGGTTTCCAGAGAAGCCTTATCACTTGAGGGACAACCTCCATTTGCTGCCCAGGATGCTTATCTAGCAGACCTGTGATCCTGAAAGGGGAAATCCAACCACCAGGATGTGATTGCTCCTGCTTAGGGGTCCAGCCTCAATGTAGGATAATCTTCCTGAGGCTTTACTGTTCCTTGATGGGGCAGGGCATGACCAAAAACTTGAATGTGCCACTCCAGGCATCAATCAGGATGATGACATAGAAGCAGGAATCTTTAAAAACCTTAGTTATTCTTGTCTTGGTGCCCTCAGTCTTTAAGGGGATAAGATAGGCTAGATAAAGTTAGGGCTCCTAACCTTATACTGCCAATTTTTAGATGAGCACTACTTAAATGATTAGTGTGCCTACATGCAGAGCTGAGTGGGAATCTGAAGAATGATGCAAAATGAAGACAGAGAAGCCAGAATCTATCCTGCTTCTAACCACTGGGCATCTCCAGGTCAAATGAAATGTCACTGCTTTTACCACAGGCAGCTTCTAATTCTCTGATGTTCTGACTATACTTGGTACTATTTCCGTATTTATTTTAATTTGATTAATAAATATCACATTTTTTTAAAAATTCAGAAAAATTTTGCTATGATTTTAGTATTTTTTCACATATTTAGAGATCAGTCCTCTCCACCCCCGTGAAGTTTTGTCTTAGCTTCAATTCTATTTTATCCAAGCTGGATTCTGTATTGTCTCCAAACACTGGAGTGAAAACATGGTAGAATTATGAGCTGTGTAAAGATTCGTAATTGGTGTTCTTAAACTCCAAGTTTATGCCTTCAGTCTTCAGGTTTTCCTCCTTCATTGTGTTAGGAAATATTCTCAGAGAAACTGAGAATTAACATTTTTTATTTCTTAGGAATGTAAAATTTCTATGCACCTTCTATTTCACAATTTCTGTGAGTCCAAGAGTAATTTTCACAAGGGTTTGACATTAAAGGTAATATAATTCTTCATGCACTCTGTAACCCTGAGAGCTAAAAACCACCATATAGAGTTTGTCCCTCTTCAGAAAACAATGTGTTTTCCTATATTTTTAAAAATTTTTTAATCTAAAATTTTTGAATTTTATTTGTTCTAATTAGTTGTATATGACAGTAGAATGCATTTGTACATTTTGGTAGATCACACAAAAATGGAGTGTAATCTTTTATTTTTCTGATTATACATATTGTAGGATCACTTTGGTCATGCAGTTATACATGTACATGAAGTAATAATGTCTGCTTAGTAAAATAAGTAATGTGCTTTCTTACTGGAAAAAATGTTACATAAATTAAAATTTTTCTATAAAATTCAGTTATATTTAAACTTATCTATCCCTGTTGATGTAAAAATTTACCAGAAAGCACCCTTGTAAAGGAAATCAATTTTCTGATGATAATGCAACTCTTTTTCAAACAAACTGATCTTCCCTCTGTGTCTCTGTGTCCTTTCCTCATCTCATGCAGACACTTGGCATTAGTTTTCAGGTGCACCCTGATCCAGGATAACTTGATCTTGAGATTCTTAACCACCTACATCTTCAGAGTTCCTAGTTCCATATGAGATCAGTTCTAAGGTTCTACGTAGACACAAATTTGGGGAGGATATCTTTCAACCCACTGCAGACAAGAATATATATTTTCACACCTACAATCTGAACAGAATTTAGAGTATAAGGGGAAATTAAGGGCACATGTAAACAGGTGTGAAGGTCATGTAAAATTCTGTCATTTGTGGTAGCAGTCCTGGAACTGGAGGCAACAATGTTAAGTGAAGTGAGATAGGCACAGAAAGGGAAATACCACCTGATCTTTCATTTGTGGATTATGAAAAGTCAATTGCAAAGAATAACAGAACATAATAGTGCTCACTGGAGCCTGGGAAGGGAAAAGGGGAGAAGAGTTGGAAAGAAGTTAGGGAAAGGGACAACATAACATTTAGAAAGGACTAACTAATACTGGCTTCTATTGCACAGTAGGATAATTATTACTTATATCAGTCTCAGATGTATTTCACAATAACTCAAAGAACACAAAATTCCTGAAACAGACGTGATTGATGTTTTAGGAGACAAAAGTGCTATGACCTTGAACGGATTATTACATGTTGGAATCCTTTCCATTTTTTAACTATATTTTGATAGCAGAAAAATTTTAACTATAATCAAGTCCAATTCACCATTTCTTTCTTTATTGTTTATGTCCTTTGCATAAAC
This sequence comes from Sciurus vulgaris, assembly GCF_902686455.1. Classification (NCBI taxonomy): domain Eukaryota; kingdom Metazoa; phylum Chordata; class Mammalia; order Rodentia; family Sciuridae; genus Sciurus; species Sciurus vulgaris. Next base: position 1,060,097 of record NW_027632915.1, on the reverse strand, counting down.
CAACATCACAAAGAAGTCTTTTTATGCTTCAAAGAGTCTTAACTCCTGAATTTAAGTGGGCAATCCATTTTGAGTTAATTCTCATGTTGCCATGAAGTGTCCATCATAGTTCATCTTTTGTGTGTCCATCTCCTCCTGTGCTGGCACCATTGGTTGAGCAGATGGCCTTCTCCCCACTAAGCCACCTCTGCAGTGCTGTACATGGAAGACACTTGCCTTGGTCTACTCTGAATCCACAGCAGTGACTGCTGTTTTCCACCCTTACTTGGTGTGTGCTGTGGTCTTAACACTCTCTGACATAGTTAAATCCACAACATGTTATTATTAAGCACTCGGTTTTTGAAGAGCTTTAAAAATTACCATAATAAGGTCTGGGGTTGTAGCTCAGTGGTAGAGTGCTTGCCGCGCACGTGTGAGGCACTGGGTTGGAACCTCAGCACCACATATAATAAATAAATAAATAAAGGTATTGTGTCCATTTACAACTAAAAAAAACCCTTCCACTGTTATCCACATACTGAAGGTCTCCAGTAGCCCCATTCCTCATTTTCTCATGTGGTTTCATGTTTCCATTGGCATCATTTCTTCTTCGTAATGTTTCCATTAATATTTTTAGTGCAGATCAACTGGCACTGAATTCTCTCAGTTTTTGTTTGATCAAGAAAAATTTTAAGAAGAAACACCTTTATGTTGCCTTATTTGCAAAATATATTTTTGTTTAAATGAGAATGTGACATTAAGTTTTTAATTCCATTGCTTCAAAAATAGTCTGCCATTCTCCTGCCTTATGTAGATGCTGACAAGAAATGTGCTCCTCTGATATAGTGAATAATGTTCTACTTTCAAATATTGCACTTGCTCTCTTTGCCATCATATTAATATGATGTGTGATAATTACACATCACCAGGCTTATTAAACAAAATTGAAAGGGAAAAGAAGAACCTTTAATGAGCAAGCCAGGCATGCAACTGGAAGCAGGCTAGAGAGACTCAAAGAACTCCCAGCAATCGAATTTTGAAAGTACAGAGTATATAAAGGTAAAAACCACAAAAACCACAAGGGCAATTGAGTTATAGGTAGGACAGAAAAGACCTTGTTGAGACATATTTTTATTACATGAGAGAATTGTTTTGATTTCACATTTCAGAGTCATTTTTGTTATACATCAGAGTCATAGGGACACAGGAAGGTCCTACTGTACTGTCAATATAGATATAGATGTCAGGAGGCAGAAAAGAAAACATTACAAGCAAGCATACAATGAAGTCAAGTCAGAACAAAATGTCATTACTTAGGTTCTTTTACATTTCACTGTGTCGTTGGCTTTTTTGAGAATATTGACACCACCAGCTCCTCTGCCGTGAAACTTCTGACCAGACTGTGGTTCACAGGCAAGTGATGCCATCTTTGTTTCTCTGCATGCATGTCTGATTCTATAGCTGCTTTCAGATAGTCTCTTTATTACTGGTGTTTAGAAATATGATTGCAAACCCTTGATGTAATCTTTTTTCATTTTCTTCTGCTTGAAATTCTTGGTTCTATAGATTTATCAGTTAAACTTCATTTGAGAAATTTCTGACCATTTATTTCTTCAAATATTTTCCCTCTCCCATACTGATCTTCTCTGAGGTTCCAATTCTATATGACCACTTCGTGTAGCCACCACTGTCCTGTTCAATTCTTTTACAGTCTCTTCTCTCTTTGTTTAATGTTGGATAATTTCCATGGGTCCACTATTTCTTATACAGTGTGTAATTTTTGAATATTTCTTCATTTTCCAGTTTTGCACTTATTCTTATCTGGGGGCCATTTGGGATTATTAGAAAGCTTTTTTTTTTTTTTTTAATCATGTTCACATTTTCCTTTATAACCATGGGCATATTATTCACAGTAGCTCCTTAACATCTTTAACTGCTAATGCCATCATTTCAAATTATTGCTATTTTTCCAGTTTTGAGATCATGTTTTTCTGTTTATTTGCATATTCAATAGATGTGGATACATTTCAGGGATTATGAGTTTGGTGTTGGTTGAGTGTTACAATTTTTATAAGCTTTTATAAGGAGGTACACTTCATTTATTTAATTTTATTTAGCTCCATGTTCTTTTTTATGGGCTTGTTTTTAAGCCTCATTTTGAAGGGCTCACATCAGCCTTTAGTCTATAAAGACTAGTTCTCAACACGTTTAGTGCTAAGTGTTGTAAGAACTCCAAGTGGCTGCATTTCGAGGGTTAGAGGCTCTCTCTCCTATGGTTTCTGTTTTCAAAATAGCTCACAAGCAGAGCCCCACATGAGCAGGGATCCCTATAAAGAGTGGGCAGAGGGTTTTAGGGTCAAGATTTTCTACCATTCTGGTCTTACAGTTTGGTTCTACCCCCATCACAACTCGAGGATACTGCCCTTCGGGACACAGACATCGAGCACCTCAGGCAGTGTCTGTCTCTGATCCCTGCTGTGATATTCTGATCCCATGTTCAATACTCTCAGGACCCACTCAGGCTTTGGCTTCAAATCTGCTCTCATTTTGGTGCCTCTGTTTCATTTCTCTCTTGCAATCTCAACAGTACTTTTGTGCTTGATATTGACCAGAGACCACACAGTATTAGCCTGTTTTGACCTGTGTATTTCAGAAGTTCAGGGAAGGACACTTCTTGTCCATTCCCTCTCCCACAGGATGAAGTCCCCATGACACCACCTACAGAAGATAGTCCAGGGGCTCATGAGGAGGTGCCTCATGTTTTAGACAGCTTTTTCACTACTGTGACTAAAAGACTTGACAAGAACATAGAAGAGGAAAAGTTTATTTGACACACAGTTTCAGAGGTCTCAGTCTGTAGATGGGTGATTTCATTCCTCGTGATCCAAGATGAGGCAGAATTTTATGTCAGAAGGGTGCAGAGCAGGAAAGTGGCTCAGGACAGAGCAACAGGAAGCAGAGAGAGAAACTTCTCTCACCATGACAAAATGCAAACCCCAAAGGCACATCCCCAGGGACTCACCTCCTCCAATCACACCCTGCCTGCCACCCAGTTAACACCTATCAGAAGATTAATGCACAGATTAAGTTAAGGCTCTCATAATCCCATCATTTCACCTCTATGCTTTCTTACACTGTCTCACACATGAGTTTTGAAGGGACAATTCACATCTAAATCATAATATTCCATGGTTAGTGGAAGGGCCACTGATCAAAGAATTTGGATCTGTATGTGAGCCCTCATGTGCATCAATTGAAAAGTGCCTTGTTTTCCTCAGTGTACAAAATAAATGCTGTGTCTGCTCATAGTACAGGCTATAAGTTCTGTGTCAGAAAAAAAAAATACACAGGAAACTCAAAAGTTTCATGTCTGTTAATCATTACTTACCTGAAGATGCCCTCTTGAGGCTTCCCCGTTCCTCATTTTAATTATACAAATCGATAAAGCAGAAAGGAATGTATAGAGGGAAAAGAGGGGTGGGAGGGGAGGGGGGAAGGGGAAAAAATAACAAAATGAATCAAACAACATTGCCCTATGTAAATTTATGATTTTTAAATAAAATTAAAAATCAAAAAAAAATTAAAAAAAATAAAAAGTCAGAAAAAATAATAAAGCAGTAGCAGACTAAACACAGAAAATAAAACACTTTCCTCAATGTAACCCTCTGTCTTCCTTGTAATTAGCAAAACCTTCTGTTTTTAAGAGATTTTAGGCATTTTTTCAGATGCCATTCTTCATAGTAAAGTGTTGGGTATTACACTGTCTTCTGTAGTTTTGTTTTCCTTTTAGCGATTCTGTGAGTATCTGTTCTGGGGTGCCCTGTCACAGCACTTTGGAAGTGACAAAAGAAATATAGACACCTTCCCCATAAGGAATGGTTTCCGTTCTCAAACTCATCTCATCCAAAAAAAAAAGAAAGAAAGAAAAGAAAAAAACATAACATAATTTAGCACTTAAATAATCTACTTCCAAAAGAGACAATTCTTGCCAAACTTTGTCCCAATGAAACCAGTTGAGTTAGAGATATTTACTTGGCTTTCTACTTCAGACTGTCAAAATTTCTAGTCTTCCGTGTACAGCTCTGGCAGGGAGAAGGCAGGATTGGACATGTCCTGCATGTATACCCTCAGTCCTTCCTCCACAGTTTCCAAGAATCTATTTTTTTTCCTTTCCACTTGCAGAATCAGCTTGGGCACACTGGACAAAGTCCTGTCTTCTCCTAAGTTGAATAATACCTAACTTGGCTCCAGGTGGCTATATTCTCACAAAGAATGACTTTGATAAGTTCCAAAAATTCTACACAGTCTGAAATAGGTCCCATCTTAATTTTGTTATGCTGGTGAAAACTAGTTTCTGAAAATCTTCTAGAAAATAGCCTGACTAAATGTGGAAGTTAACAGTGATGATATTTCAGATAGACAAGACAGCTGGCTCTTTCCTAAGCCCTGAGCAGTCACCCCCTACATCCTCACCTCCAGGTTTAGTGGACTGGCTTCTGCTGACTGCCAACAGCAGAGCCCCAGACTGAACCAAAGCTCCAGTCCCCTGACCAAGGGGCCTTCAAGGGACCATCCTCCCTCCACACACCTACCACCTCCCCTCATTCTCTCTATTACAAACCGTGTTCCTCAGCCATGCTGTAGTTTCTTCCCAGGGCCATGAATAGACAACCCCTTCAGGGACATCTCCAGGTGCTGATTCCTCAAAGCAGCCCTGGATTAGACTGGGCTGGCAGCCACTTCCAGGGCAACAGCTCAGGAACAGTGGGTCTACCCCACACTACAGCCACATTTAGTCCCACCTCTAGTTGTTTGGTGATGAATTTTTTATTGTAAAAAGAAATGGGTCCACAACTTAACAAAAAGGAATTGAAACCATTAGGGAGAAATGTTGTTTTTGTTTTGGGAAAGGCACCCAAACCTTCATGTTGTCCTCTTCCTGATTCTTTTGTCTTCTCTCCTTTCACAAGAACGTTCTTCATTTTGCCTAAAATGTGCAGCTACTTACTGTCATCTCTGTCCTTTAGGAAGTGCTTGGTCCCCACCTTTGATGGTGAGCAGTCTGCTATTCCCATCCCCTGGGCATTGTTAAGCCCCAGCTGTGTCACAGCATGGTTTCTCCTCCATCATGCCCCAGAGTTGCCCAGAGGACACTATGATGCCTCACCTGCTCCTGCACACCTGAAAACACTCAATACAGGCTGGCTTGCAACCAGCAGCTGGTTAATTTAGGATTCTAAATTCTTGCTTTCTGCATAATTTAGATTATGATTTGAAACTTGAGAGGAGTATCTTTCTATAAGATTGCCTCTGCAAGAGTGAATCCAGAGCCGCACTTCAATTCAGGTACTGTGAAGCTGCTGCTTCTTGCTGAATCACCTTTATCTAAGTCAATTTAGATATTTGGGAACAGTCACTCCATCTAGTCTGACAAGTGGCCTCCACTCTGGAAGGCAAGCAGATATGGGTGAATGAGAAGAGGAGAAAGGACAGTGAGAAGAGCTTAGCTTGGGCACTCTTTAGTGAATTTGGCCATGCCTTGGCATCAGCTTACTAAAATGTCTCTAAATGCCTGCCGTGCTGGACCTTATCTGTCCAGCCATTTCCCATGGGGCCTCAGCTGTTGGAAGGGGTTTTTCCGCCTTCCTCCCTGCATGTGTAATGATTGTTCACTCTGCCCCAGGACAGATCCTCCCATGTTGGTTCCACAGGCATCCAGAACCCAATCACACAGGCTTGCATGTCATGTCTAATCAGATGCTGATGTTGTCTGACCCAGCTAACTACTGGGAGGGGGCAGGAGGACATGGGTTAGGGTCAGTGTGCTCCTGCAGCTGAGGTCACCAGAAGGCTCTCCTCCCTGTCCCCATCTGCCCTGAGGTGCTCCTGCCAGGTGCCCGAGCCCCAGTGCTACATGCCTCCAATGTCCATGGGTGGGAGATGGATTCACAGCCTCACCACAGAAGGGACCCTGTTCTCCTCACCCAGGTCCACTTCCCTCCACCTGTAACTGCTGGCCCTGGAGTCACCACCACTCAGTCCATCCCTGTGAGAAAGCCAAGGGTCTCCTCAGTGATGCTGTCCCATATTCCCCAGACTGGGAGGTCTCAAGGGACAGAGAGTTCTGGACCACACACAAGTGGGAGCAGGTTCTCCCCCATGTGTTCACTCCTCACTGTCAGAAAAAACTGCTTCAATTTCCCCAGAGATGCACAGACCTCACATGGAGAAGTCTCATGCTATCTGGAGTCTCCCACGGTTTCATAGGTAGAAGACAAGCTGCCAAGCCAGTTTCCAGGCTGGTGTCATCTGTGCCAATCCCCCCGTGGCCCAGATTCCCCACACTATCTGCATTCATCTTCAAAAGTCATAAAAAGTGAACATGAAAATACATATAAATGAAGTTTTTCTACCTAAAAGCCACCAAACTTGACTCTCATCATTGTTTCCAAAAAGAAAACAGAAAGAAGAAAGAAGAAAAAAAAAAAACCCGAAGAGCTGCAAGGCCTTGGCAACCCCTGTGTCTGATCATCTCAAGTGTGAGAGACCAAGTGAGTGACCTTATTGAGCACTGCATGTCCACGCTCTCCATGATTCACCAGTGAAGTGAAGCACCCCACCCTTCCTGGAGGGCTCCCTGCTGATGAGGACGACACTGTCCCAGTTGTGAGGGAAGTCTTCCTTCCTAAGAGCTGTACTCTCTCTCACATACATTGGAGGAGACCCCACCATCATCTGAGGGCAGGAAGTGGCCTTGCTCCACAGGTGAATGGAACTACCCAGACCTACAATGGAGAAAACAAACTGCTTCTTCCCATTACACCTCCACAGTGCATCTCTGTGTGCACTTGCTGACCACTTAAAGGCCCTCAAGAGTAGGTGCCAAAAATCAGAGCCTTTCCTTTCTGGACATGAGTTTTGAAGTACCCTTCTACTCTTCAAATTCTGAATGTTTTGTACTTTTTAACTGTATAACAGTCCAACTACCACAAGAAGATTTTGATCAACTATTTCTTCTTGAAATATTATTTACACTTAACCTAATAATAGTGAACTTACATTTCTATCTGGCCAGAAATCTTTCTAAGGAATACATATATATATATATATATAATATTCAAGGAGTCATCAAACTGTTCCTGTAAGATAGGTATTACTACTGTACCCATTTTACAGATGGAAAGCTGAGGCAGAGACATTAGTTAGTGTCCCAGGCCACAGCAATGGCAGAGGTGGAGCTAGAACCCAGGCTGTCCCCTCCTGTTCACGTCCACTAATCTTTATTCCTACTTTCAATTATGAGCTTCCTTCACTATTTACCAGGTTATTCTGATTATTTTCAGAATTTAAATTCTTAAGAGGCAGTGGGGCACACCTATAATCCCAGATGGAAGCTGAGGCAGGAAGATTGTGAGTTCAAAACTAGTCTCAGCAACTCAGTGAGGCCTTAAGCAACTTAGGGAGACCTGTCTCTAAATAAAATATAAAAAAGGGCTGGGGATATGGCTCAGTGGTTAAGTGCCCCGGTACCCACCCCCCAAAATGGGCAAGGACACATTTTGAAAAATTTAAAAAACAATATGCAAATACAATATCTTACTTTCATATTTATAGTCAGTGACTTCATTTTCATTTTTTCTCCTCTAATATTTATATGGTGAATGATCAGTTAAATCATTTTTAAAAGAAATATATGAATATAACAATAGGGATATTTCAGAATGTGTGGTCATAATCTTAAACTATTAAAATGTGAACTATCCCAAAGAACTGAATTCATTTCAAAGGCAAAATAGTGTAGGAAATGACTCTAGGCAGCTTCCAGCCAGGCCATGGCCTGGTGGTCAATCCCAGGGCCTGTTTTCCTAACTACTGTGAGCTTGCTGAGGGCAGAGAGCTGGAATCCTTAGCTTGGCTTCTGTGTCAACCCAGCATCTCCGGCATTGGTAGGAGCTGGTGACTGACCGCTCTGCTGTTGCTGGCTCATTCCAGCTGAGGGGAGAGCTTTCCAGCACTCACACAGCAGCGGAGCCCCCCTTCAGATGAAACTTGGGGCATTTTCTCCATCTCTACTGCTCCAGGCACTTTGCTGCCATGAGCTAGTTTTCCAGTTTCTTCCAATTTACTCAGGGTGAAAAGGTCACTCGGAAGCAGTCCCACACATGGACTTCATGATCAGTGGGGCTGACCTTGCCTCAAGCAATCGGCTTCCTCTCTACATTGCTCTTTTCTTAATACCACCTCAGTTTCTCTTCCCGTCTTCAACCCACCCAAGTACATTTCCCAGTTTCTGCCACAGCCATCCCTCATGAAGTCAGAGCTTCTCAAGGGGCGCTGGGCTGATGAAAGGCCAAGCCTGACCACTGCTCACCTCATGAGTCCTCAAGTGCTCTGAGGCTCCCTCAGTCACTTTGCACACAGGCCTGTTCCCTAGACTGTACCTGGGTGTCAGGAGTGATGCTGTTCTTCCCCTTTGTCCCCTCTGCCTTCAATATGGCTATGATCTCAGGAGTCTGACCACCCTGAAATTTTGCCCCCTCCCCATCTTTAGGGAACATACTGATCCTCCAGTCCTGGAACTCCAGCCGCCCTGCTGACCTGCACCCTCTAGGAACTGGTGCTTGCATCAGATACATCCCAACCCCAGACCTTTGGGTGGCTGTTCTTGCACTGTGTGGACTGCATCTGGGCTCTCCCATGAGGGCACTGAACCAAAGTCCAAACCTAGGGCTGGGGTTGTAGCTCAGTGGTAGAGCACTGACCTAGCACGTGTGAGGTACTGGGTTGATCCTCAGCACCACATATAAAATAAAAATATAAAATAAAGGTATTGTGTTCATCTACAACTAAAAGTAATTTTAAAAAGAAAAAAAAAAAGTCCAGATCTAGAAGATGCTCATGTCTTCTCAATAAGTTGTTCCCTGAGCTTTCTTTAGCTACTATGTCAACTTCATAAGTTCAGGAATATATCAATTACATAAAACCAGCAATTTTTAAGGTTTCTCATTTTTATTAAATTCATATTTGCTAAGAATGTACTTAGTTTTTCTTTTTCTTTTGTCTTCACCTCCAGTCCCCTGATGTGAGAAGCCAACACTCAATGTGCCCACTGTCACCATGCTCATCACAGATGCCCCTTTGCTTTAGCATTTCATTCTTTATTGAGTTTTCAGTTCTCATGTAAAACCAGTCTGTGCCATCTTTCAACACCCCATGTCAGGATCTGTAGAGCAATCAGCAGGATGTCCACATAGGCCTCCAGAGTAATTCATGTAAAACAGCACCTACCCTCCAGGTGGGCTCCGCTCACCTCCACACACAAAGTGAACATTTCTCAGCCATGTTCTTCAGCCTGATTGTCTGCAAGGAAAAGGACCAAGTGAGGTGGAATCAAAGAATCCATCAGTTTCTCACCCAATGACATCAAATTTACATTTTCCCAAGTAAAATTAAGTACTGTGTCTACTAAATTAGAAAATGCCTATCAAGAAAAACTCAAATTATCTTCTCTCTGACCCATGTAAGTTCTTTGGAGAACTGTCTTAAGACAGTTGTGCTATCACAGCTGATCCCATAGGGCTAGGCACACTTGCTGGACTGCTCTAGACAGAGTAGCTGTCTGTCACTGAAGTTTCAGGAGAAGGAGGCATGGTCTGTGTGCCATGATCCTAGTAGAGATGCCACTCACACCACCTGACTTGATGGTCCTTGGGCACAGTCCTCCCAGTCCTGAATGGCACATGTTTCTCTTCTGCACCCTTCTCATCCTCCCAGATGAGACCACCGGACCTAGCTTAGCCATGAAGTGCATCAGCACGTGAGGGCCCTTGATGCTGATCTCCTGGGGGCTGAAACAGCAGACCAAGGAAAGAGAGTCCCCTGACCCCAAAGGCCTGGAGAACCTCACATCCCATCCCAGACCTGATGACCTCGAGAGAGATCTCGGACTGAATTGACCTACTGCCAGTGCACTTGTTCACTTCAACACTGTGAACTGGTGGGTGCAGAAGCAGGACTGGGAAAGGAGGAGGCAAAGCAGGAGAAGAGACCTTGTGAGGCAAGAGTGAGACCTCACAGGACAGAGGGGTTTAGAAGAGATGATACCTGATGGTCATCACTGACATGATGCTGTGGAGGAACAGGCTAGGCGATGTCCAGGGACTAGTGGGATGTCTTCTTCAGCTCCACCTGTCACCAGCTCCTTCCCCACAGCTCACAATCCCACCCATCTCTCTACCTACCAGGACCACCTGGTCAAAACTCCCGATGGCAATATATGGGCATCAAGAAGTTAAACTCTATGAAATTTCACCTGTAAGTTGAGAGAGAGAGAAAAAGAGAGAGAGACAGAGAGAGAGAGAGAGAGGAAAAAGGAGGAGTAGGAGGGGGAAGAGAAAGAGGGAGGGAGGAAGGAAGGAAGAAAGGAAGGAAGGGGGAAAAGGGAGGGAAGGAGGGAGGAGAGAAAGTCAAGAAAGGAGGCTATGAATACTTTATAATTACTCTTTATATAAAAGGAAAATACCAATGATTGCTTGAACATATTTGTAGCACAGGCAGACAGGCAGACTAATTTTTTTTTAAAATGCTGATTCGTTGTACACAAATGGGGTATGAGTTTAATTTCTCTGGTTGTACAGGAGTGGAGTCACACTGTTTGTAGTGTGGCCACTCTGGAAAGCGGTGTGGAGATTCCTTAGAAAACGTGGAATGGAACCACCCTTTGACCCAGCTATCCTACTCCTTGTCCTATACCCAAAGGACTTTAAATCAGCATACTACAGTGGCACAGTCACCTCAATGCCTATAGCAGCTCAATTCACAATAACTAGATTGTGGAACCAACCCAGACTAATTTTTTTATCAGTTGATATTTGAAATGCTAAGTGAAGACAATGAAGCTGTTTCCATCACGTGATTCATTCAGCAAAGTGGGAAAAGGCGAGATGTTTAACTTCTGATGTAGAAACTTAGTACTTTTGACTTATTTAATCAAGAGTTTAAAGTGTGTGGTATCTTATAATCAATGAATTGAGTTTGTGTGTGTGTGGTGCTGGGAATTGAACCCAGGGCCTTGTAATTGTGAATCAAACACTCTACCAACTGAGCGATACCCCAGCCCATGAATTGAGTTTTAATCAGAAAGTAATAGGTTTTATCGCCCCTTTTATGATTTAAAAGAATTAGAATCAAGTCTTCAAACGCAAGCATTCATTTAAAAACAAAGTGAGAGGCAGGGTGGCTTTGCTGAGGTCACAATGTGCTAGGACTCCTCACTGGGTCTTCTTGCCTCCTCAGCCTGGGCGCCCACACTGGTGGTGCTCAGCCGGCTCCTGCGCTGTGAGGGCGCCTCTCTGGGGATGACTGAGGCCAGAGAAGGCTGCTCTGCTTTGGAAGAAGTGTGCAGAGAGCACGGGCGGAAGCTGGGGCTGCACACAGAGCGGCACTCTTTAGGGCCAGCGTGGAATCCAGGTTAGCCTTGGTGTGGTGAGCAGTGCGTGCTGGCAGTTGATCGCTTCCTCTCTGGGCTTGATGGGAGGCTGAATCAAGGGCGTGGACTGCCCTTTCTCTCTTCGTGGAATCCTTGGCCATGATAGCAGATGCATTTTTGTTGAGGTATTTTGAGGATGAATGTTTTCAAGTCATTTTGAAATTTCTAAACACTACATACATGGGATGCATCCTGCTTTCAACCTGGAGTTTACCTCTGTGGCTTGGATTCATCACAGGAGCATTTGCCTTCAATCTTGTGTTAACTAGAAATCAAGTAAAAACATGAGGAGACTGGTTTACTGCAAAGTGGTTCTGGCCACTTCACTGATGTGGGTCCTTGTTGATGTCTTCTTTCTACTATACTTCAGGGAACATAACAAGTGTGATGACAAGAAGGAGAGGTCCCTGTTGCCTGCACTGAGGGCTGTTATTTCAAGAAACCAGGAAGACCCAGGAGAAATGGGAGAGGCTGTGCTGATTCCTAAGGATGACCAGGAGAAAATGAAAGAGCTGTTCAAAATCAATCAGTTTAACCTCATAGTCTGTGATTTAACTGCCCTTAATAGAAGTCTGCCAGATGTAAGATGGAAGGATGCAAGACAAAAGTCTACCCTGAAGAACTTCCAGACACAAGGTAGTCATTGTGCTTCATCATGAAGCTTGGAGCACTCCCCTTAGAACTGTTTAGTGCTGTAAATCACTCCCCACACTACCTGCTCTCTGAGGTATCTTGGTAGATGATGCCAGTGAAAGCAATTGTCTCAAGTTGTTATTAGAGAGTTATGTGAAAAATTTAGAAGTAACAGTAAAAATTATCATGAGAGAAGAGCACTCGGGATTAATAGGAGCCCATCTTCTAGGAGCAGCTGCTTCAAAAGGGCAGGTCGTGACTTTTCTGGATGCACACTGTGAATGTGCTTTAGGGTGGCTGGAGCCCTTGCTGGCAAGAATCAAGGAAGATAGGAAGAGTCCTATGCCACATCATTGATGCAATGAGCGATAAGGCTTTGAATACATGGCTGGGTCAGATATGACTACAGGGGTTTTAACTGGAAATTAAATTTCTGCTGGTATCTTGTTCCCCAAAGAGAAATGGATAGGAGGAAAGGAGACAGAACATTACCTGTCATGACCCCTACTAGGGCTGGTGACCTATTTTCTGTTGATAGAATTGAACCAATACAAAGTCAATAGTAGAAAGAATGCTACCAATGAAAACTTTTACTAAATTTCAGAAAATGTTTGTCTTTTCATTATAAAAGAGTGTAGGTGGAAGGGGTGGTTGCATGTAGTCAAAATGATGAACACTTTATATAAGAGCTTTTATAGTAAAAGTGATAGGAATTTATGATTCAGAAATGGATATCTGGGGTGGAGAGAATCTTGAATTGTCTTTTAGGATTTGGCAATGTAGATACTCTACATAAAGAAGATTAAAATTATGGCATTTACAGGTAAGTAGATGGAATTGGAGAATATCATGCTAAGTGAAATAAGCCAATTCTACAAAACCAAAGGCTGAATGTTTTCCCTGATAAGTGGATGATGATACATAATGGGGGTTGGCAGTGGGGGTTCAGAGAAGAATGGAGGAACTTTGGATTATGTAGAGGGAAATGAGATGGGGAGGAGGTGGGGATATGAAAGATAGTGGAATGAGACAGACATCAGTGCCCTATGTACATGTATGATTACACAAATGGTATGAATCTACATCATGTACAACCTTAGAAATGAAATGATGTACCCCATTTGTGTACAATGAATCAAAATACAATCTGTAAACATAAAGAATAAAAAAACTTCACTGCTATGCCATCATATCTAACATTTTCATCACTAGGGAAATGAAAATATACATTCATTAAACTTTTATTTTAATCGAACTGCTAGATATCAATCACTACAAGTTATGACCCAAGGAACAGAGTCATAAGTAGGGAAGCTTTACAGGCTCTTCATATTAGCACACTTTGTATTCAAAATACATAAGCAGTAGACAAAAAGGAAGAAAAATCGGTCAGTGAGATTCTTACTAATAAGTTACTGTATTTAACATTATTTTAAGTGCCCATTAAGTTGCTTCACACTAGTGTTTTATTCATAATAAATGTATTAAGCAGTTCAAAATAATTGGGGGCTGGGAGTGGGGCAGAGGATGGAAGCCATGTCTTCTGGACTAGAAGATTCCATTTTTCTGGCCCTCATCTTTACTATAACGGCTCTTATATAAAGTGTTCATCATTTTGGCTACATGCAACTTCCCCCTCCACCTACACTCTTAAATGAAGAGACAAATATTTTCTGAAGGTTAGTAAAAGCTTGAATGGTTTTCATCAGTAGCATTCTTCCTACTATTACCTTTGTATTGGTTCAATTCTAGAGAAGGAATCTACAAACTGGAGCATTTCAGATTTACTCCTAAAAACGTAGACATCTACACTTGGAGGTCTCTGGGAATTCCTGAATTTTCTAAAATCGTAAGCAAAAGTTTGAATGTCAGGGCATTTCTTATGAGGATAGACTCTGTAGTTGACAACAAATTTAGAAAGGCAGATCTGACCCACCATAGGCCGTGAATCACTACCTTAAATTGATCATGGCCTTTCAGATCAGCTGAGGCCTGACAACAACTCCATTTCCCATTTCTTACTCTTTCACTTCATTTTCTTCTTGTCCTGACTAAAATGCCCCTGTACTACATTGTTCCTTAAAATTTAAAAGTTTAAACTCTTAAAAATCCTTTTTTTTTTTTTTTTTGGTGGGGGGTGCATTGTAATTATAATAGTGAGACTCACTATGTGATATTTGCACATGAACATTACATGATTAGATAAATCTCCTCATTCCCCTGTGTGTCCCCTTTCCCACTCCACTCTCCTGAACCACTTACCCTACTGTACTGATCTCCCTTCTACTATTGCTATCATTATTATTTGAATTAGGACATCATAATTGCATGTATAAGCCAGATTCACTGTGGTATAGTCATACATGGATGTAGCACACCTTGATAGACTTCATTCCTCAGCACTTCCCCATTTTTCCTCTACCCCCTTGATCTTCCTTTACTCTATTAGTCTCCCTTCTATTTTCATGAGATCTCCTTTTTTAAGTTCCTTTTTATTTTCTCCCTCTTTATTTCTTTAGCATCCACTTAGAAGACATTTGATGCTTGACTTTCTGAGTCTGGCTTATTTCACTTGGCACGATGTTCTCCAGGTCCATCCATTTACCAGCAAATGACATAATTTCATTCTTCTTTATACCTGAGTAAATCCCCACTCTCTTTATGTATCACATTTTCTTTATTCATTCTTCTATTGACAGACAGCTTGTCTGATTCTGTAACTTGCCTGTTGTTACTTGCACTACTGTGGACATTGATAAACATGTATCACCATAGTTTGATGATTTTAGTTCTCCAGGTTAAATATTGAACAGTGGGATAGCTAGGTAATATGGAGGTTCCTAGTCATTTGAGGAAACTCCATCCAGCTTTCCAAGGTGGTCATACTAATTTGCAGTCCCACCAACAATGTATAAGTTTCCATTTTCTCCAAGTCCTTGCCAAAAATGACTGAGATTTGTGTTCTTTATGATTGCCATTCTAATTGGAGAGAGATGCAATTTCAGCATAGCTGTGATATGCATTTTCCTGATCACTAAGGACGTTTAAATGTTGTCATATATTTGTTGACTATTTGCATTTCTTCTTTTGAGAAATGTCTGTTTAGATCATTTGCCAATTTATTGATTGGGATATTTGAGAGTATTTTTTGGTTTGTTTTAAAGTTTTTGGGTTCCTTATATAATTTGGATATTAATGCCCTTTCAGAGGAGTAACTGAAAAATATTCTTTTATATATCTCCTACTTTTTGATTTGTTAATCAAAAGGTATATGTCAGCTAGTAAATGGTTGATGATAAATTTTTTAAAAATATAATAACTTTATTTAAACTAAATTCGAAATATTTCAGTATCACTTTAAATGATTGAAAGCTTATTATTGTCCCAGTGAAGGTACAAGAAAATCTAAACCTGCACGAATTTCATACTAGGGAAGAATTTTCAGACTATTCAGATGGTTTGGATACATATTATTATAGTGCCTAACAAATAAAAAAACATAAAATATTATAAAACAACCCAAACCAGAAGGCAATGAAAACATTCAATTTTTCTTTCAAACATATTTGCCCATAGTATAGAAAATTAAAACCATGATTGAATTTACAAAGCATTCCTTATGTCAAAAAACCCTCTTCCATGTTCTTTCTCATTTGAGCTAAGGCAACTCCAACCTTCTAGATGCTCAGGTGAGAAATCTAAGATTACTTTTGGCTTCTCTCTTTCTCATTTTTCTATTATCAAATTCATTTGATGCTACCTTTGACATACAACCAGAAACCAATGTTTTCCAACCAGGTTCACTGTGGGTCACTGATTCCAAACTTTTTTTATTTGCAAAGCTTATAATTTGGTTCCCCACTTTTGCCACTTCTTGCCTCAGTCTTTCCTCAAAGTGATTCTGACATAGTTATTCTGCTAAATATCCATGATTGTGTCACTTCCTTGCAGCCAGTCTTCCAATGATTTTTCATTTCTCCTCAGAGGTCTTCAAGGTACTCATGACATCAGCCCTCTCCACAGACCCTTGCATCCTTCCTGACACATGAACACACGCCCCCTCTCACACACACACACTCATCTGACTGTTTCTCATTTCTTACATCTGACTTTTAGCTTCCTCTAACCGGTTACCAAGCAAGTTTCTGCATTAGTGTAGTGTTCCCTCTGGGGGACAGAGTTCTTACTCTCTTTAGATCTCTGTTCAAATATGACCTCATCAGTAAGGCAAACTGTGGTCCTGCTGCCCACTCTATCCCTGTACCTCTAACAAGGTATTTAGTTCCTCTCTTTTGTCTGTCCTTCCACCTCTCCCAGTCCCCCACTCCCATCATACACCCTAGAGTATGTTTTTGTTTGCTTTTTTATTTTTGTTTTTCCTTGTTTGTTTTTGGCTGCACTTGGGGATAAAGTCCAGGGCTTCACCCATGTTGGGTAAGTGCTATTAATAAGCTACACCCCCAGCCCAGTAAGTTCATTTTAAAGGTAGTGTATTTGTCAGTTTTGGTCACTGGGTATCCTCATTATTTGGGATAGTTCTTAGCACATAGTAAGCACTCTTTAAGAATTTCTTGAACTAATGAACTGAAAGGTGTGTGCTAAAGTGGCTAAGTGCTACTGTGTAAATTTTTTTGTATGTTCAATTTTAAAGTGCAGTAATATATTTATACAAGATTTGCATAATTTTGTCTCCAAATGATAATTTTCTTCCTAATATCCTGCATATTAACATATGGAATACATGTTGTTCTCTGCAATAAAATATCCTGCCTTGTAGAAATTAAATATGACATTTTATATAAATACTGCTATATTATATAAATTGCTTCATTTAGCTAAAATAATTTTAATTTTAATTTGCTGGATGTGTTCAACAAACCCCTGAAGGTCTTAAGATTTTCAATTTTACAGGGAGGATATTACATTTTCTCAGAATTCTTATGTATTTTCATGATCTAATAATAGCTATTACTAAATTTATTTTGTAAGTGCAAGTTTATGAAGAAAAACAATTACAGAAAACTTAAAAACTTTACAAATTATCTGTCCTTAGATTCTGTGTTTCTAGATAATAAGACTGAGACTCAAAGAGGTAACAGTTTGAGTACGAAACAGATTGAAACTGTTACCTAACAGTTAATGGTTAAAATGTGTTTAATCTTCCTGATGTTTTAACTCTACAGAAGGGTTTTTTCCAGTCCATTGACATCAGGTAAAACTGTTTTCTTACCTTGAATAGGGAAGTGCATGTGTACTTTAAATATACTAATACCCATTATCTTGTATGGAAACTTCCAATTGCATTAGTAAGACATAGAAAATACATAAAGCTATATTAGTGAAATTACAAAAGGGACTTGATTACAAATGGCCATATTTGAAGACCAGTAAGAATCAATAAATTTGCAGATAATGAAAAATTTTCAAACAGTTGGTCTATAGTTTTCACGACACCAAAGTAAAGTTCACAGATCTTCTACTCTCATTTTCAGTGTTGCAAGGGATCCTGTACACTCCACACACACTTTATCATCATCTTAATAATGCAAAATGGGAATGACCATATATTCACAATTCCTAATTCTTTAAACTGCTTTGATTCACAAAAGTGTGTTTTAATATTTCTTCTAGTTATTATAAAATACTATAGTCTCTTCTGAGGTTTTGATATATATGAGACTGTGTGTGTGTGTGTGTGTGTGTATACATATATATATGTATATATATATATATGTAATAATACATATACATATTTATTTCCAACATTAACCAATATTTCAGTTTGGAAACCAATATTCATAGAGTCTTAGAGCACTACTTGAAGGACACATGGTCCATACAACCTCTATTCCATCATTATCTATATCTTTTATCTTATTCAAAGATCAAGAAAGAGAAATACCTATTTGGATTTGAGGGGTGCTTTTGTGTTTACTTTGAATGCTATTTTTACTAATTTTGGCATGATGGCCTCAATTTCCATAGAGAAACATATAAGAAGCCAATAAACACCTAAAGCTTATGTTTATTATTGGGATGATGTTTCGGGTGTTGTCTGATGTACTCCAATTTTCTTCTTTTATGGTGACTCAAGGGAGTAATTTCCCTTCAAACCTCTGTGATCCTTTCCTGAGAAAATGGTTTGTTCTTTTCTTGAGGATATATTTTATTTGCTCTTCAATCTATAACAAGTATACAAGACCTTATGATATCCTTCAACTCATTATCTTTTACCATGAATTTCTTTCTGTTTTTAGTCCCATAACATACTGTAGTTATTTCTGTAGGTCACATTTTATCTTTTTTTTTTTTTTTTTGACATGCAGGTAAAAAGTATAAAGCATTATCACTTTATACTGTCAGAATAAATAAACCAGATACCTTACTGAGCACACTAGTGGGTGAGGCTCCCATAATTAAAACTCAAATTAGACTCTAAAATATAGCCTGGATTCTACTTCTCTCTAGGAAGGTAGAAAGAGAGTCTGTATGATGCTGATGATAACAACCACAGGAACAAAAACTCAAAGCTGGGTGTGCTGCAAAATCACAACATATGTTGAAACCATCAGAAGCTAGACTGCAGGTCAACCCAGAAACCTGAAGTTTATGGAGAGGCAGGATTACAGAGTGGAAAACCTAAGACAAAGCATGGGGGAAAAGAGTGGATGCCCTATGTTTAGGTAGAAAGAAAGCAGTTACATTTTAGTAAATTGCTATTGTCTCTCTCTTTGCTAGCATGATAAAAAATCCTGGGAACAAAAAAGAAATTCACCCTCACTCAGTCTCTTCCTTTGATCCTTTGGTGGGCACTCATGAGAACAGAAGCAGATCTGTGATCCAGAGAGTCTCCTGTAATGATTAACCAACCTTGTCAGAAAGGCATGAAGCCCACCCTCCCCTGCTCTTCTCCTATATACAGCAAACAACTTAAGCCTCAAAAATAGAAAAGATAATTTTGTCATAGTTTATGGGAGATGAAAGAAAAATCACTTTAAACATACAAAAGGAACAGGAAATTCTGTGACCAAAGATCAACTGCTTTTATGGGTTTAGCATCATCAGAGAGGTCAAAGCAGAAAACTGTCTCCCCAAATGACCAGTCATCAAAACCTGGCAGTTTGTTTGCCCTTGGGAAGAGGGAAAGAAATGAGTCTCATCTTTAAGGAGAATTAAAGATGAGAATTCATAATTACAGGGAATTATGAAATCTGTGGATGGGCCAGGATTAAAAAGAATCCCCTGTCTTCTAATAAAACACCAACAGACTTAAAACAAAAGCTGAACAATCTAAAACTCAACTCTTTTCACATCCATCATAGATAAGAGGTCACAGGACAAACCATGGTCCTGAACAGGGGAGGGGGGCTGCAGAGGGGAGTGGGGCAGGTGAATAGAGAGAGGCATGTTTCCCAGGACAGAAACTTATGAGGAGGAACCAACTGCCTGTACCCCTGGAAACTATCAAAATGTGATTCATTAATGGCTGGAGGCTTGGGATGGAGGAGTTTTTGAATTGAGGTCTGTATGAGCAATAAAGGTAGATCTCAACAGATGAATGGATGATCAAACTGGCATAGCCATTCAATGGATTATTAATGGTCATAAAAAAACATGAACTATCAAGCCATCAAAAGTTATGAAGAGAAATCCTTAATGAATATTTCTCAGAAAACCAAATGTGAAAAGGCTCCATACTCTATTATTACAAATATGTGACATTCTAAAGAAGGCAAAACCATGCAGACAGTAAAAATATCAATGGTTTCCAGAATTTTGAGAAGGGAGACAATAGGAAGGGAGATAGGAAGACCCTATGGATTACTAGGCTGTGCAACACCGCTTGACACTATCATGATGGGTTTCTTATCACACATTTGTCAAAATCCCAGAAAGTACCACAAAAGAGTGCATTAAGTACCATTATTCTTTCATCAGTTTTAACAGATGTTTCACAGTAATCATAATAATAGAGGAGACTATATATGCATTGCGCATGAGAGAGAGAGTGAAAGAGAGACATGTAGCCAATTCTTAATGCTTTATAATCTTTCTTGAAATTTAAAACTGCTCTAAAAATAGTCTATTCCAAAGGGGAAAAAATGGTCATAAAGTCACAACAGTCTATTCTTGGATTCAGGACAAGATAATAGAGATTCCTTCCTTCACATTGGGAAGATAAAAAACAAAGTTAGAATATACACATTGAGAAAACCCTCTGAACTCCCCAACCCTCACTGTAATTGCAAGGTATAGCTAGAAAACATGAAGCTTTTGGTGAGACAAAGATAGACAAGAGTACACACATGCACACACACACACACACACACACACACACACATATTTACTGCTGTTTTTACAGAAGCAAGGTATGCTCATTTCCTCATACAAAATCCTATAGACGTCATTCTCCTATACATATGGCATCTAGAAGGAAGGCAAAGAAAGGAGGAAGGGAGGGAGGGAGGAAGGGACAGAAGAAGGGAGGAAGGAATGACGGAACAGAAGAAGGAGTAGGGAAGGGAAGGAGGAATCATCCCCTTGTTAACAGACAAAACAGAACCATCAGATTTAAAGATCACTTTCAGGGAAAACAATTTTAAATTGATGACTAATTTATCAAAAACTTCTAGTGAAAGATTGGAAAACATCACTAAAAATGATAATTTAAAATTTCAGCAACAAATGAAAGTTTCAAAAATAATCTAATGGAAATGTTAGAAACAAAATACAGCATTAGAGATGAATTCTTTTTCATAACCTTATCTGTAGATTCAAGTTAAGAAAAAAATGTAAGTGAACTTGAAAACAGAACAAGAAAACTTAACCTAAATGTAAGCACAGAAAGAAAAATTAGGACTTAAAAGAATTCAGAAGTGGTAGACAATTCAAAATATCCCCTACCATTGAGAATATCAGAGGAGAGAAGGTACAGAAGCAAAATGGTTGAGAATTAAAAAAAAAAAAGGAAGAAAAATGAAATCACCAATCTCAGAATTTCAGAGAACCCAAAGGGGAGAAAATTCTCCTAAGGAGAGAAAATTCTTATATGCATAGTATTCAAAGAGTAATAAGGCAGAGATGAAGGGAAATGCTTGAAGAGAGCTGGAGAAAGAAGACACACTCTACACAGAAAGACCAAGAACAGAGCACAACTCTAGTTAGAAAATATGCATAATAAAAAATCCCCTAGATTCAGGATAAGTATCTTTCAAAATGAAGGTGAAATAATATTCCCTAAAACAGAATATCTATTCCTGAAGAGCTGAACTAAATGGAATGTTAAAGGAATTTCTTTAGTCAGAAGGATAAACTATTGGACTTACACTTAGATCTACATAAAGAACTGAATAGGTTCACACAAATTTTAAAGTACCTATTTTCTCATTTTAATTTGCTTATAAGATGATTAATCTTTAGTAAAAACTAAGTAAAACTAAAGTTTTTATATTTTACATAAGATAGTATAATAATTTTGAAGGTGTATGATTAGAAACTAAAACTTTATATTGTTAGCCTTGGGACATCACATAAAAATTTAGAGGAGGAAATATTAAATCATGGACAATGTTTCATTAATTCAAAATCAAGCAGAAAAGGAGAATAACTAGAATAGATAAAAACAAAACAAAAACCTAGCAAAGTAATAGATTTAAATATAATTCTATTAATATTCTTATTAAGTATAAATGCTGTAAACATATCCATCAAATGACAGATTTTTATGCTTAGAAATGCAAAAACAAATAATATGTAATTATTAGAAATTTTATTTAAATATTTGAACATAATTGTTAATGTCTTTAAAAATGCACTATGTAAAAAGTACATAATGTTAATGCTAATCAAAATTAAGCTGGAGGGACTAGACTTCAGAACAGGGAATATAGCAGAAATAAAAAGAAATATATATCATGAAAAATAGACACATTCCCTAAAAAACGTAATAATTGCAAATGTGTGTCACATAACACATACAAATCATGTGAATGCAAAACATAATAAAATTGGAAAGTTCAGTAGACATATCCATAATTAAAGTTGGGGATTTTAACACTGTTAGTCACTTTTCCATTACCATAACAAATACCTGTGTTGACCAACTTAAAAGGGGAAAGCACTTTTATTTTGCCTCACAATTTTGGAAGTTTCAGTCTGTGACTGGTTGGTTCATTGATTTTGGTCTTGCATTAAGGCAGAACCTCATGGTGGGAGTAAATAGTGGAGAAAAACTGCTTGGCTTATGGGAACCAGAAAGAGAAGAGGAAGAGAGAAGAAAAGACTAAGGTCTCAATATTTCCTTCAAAAGCATCCCCCTGAGATCTAATTTCTTCCCTCAAAGAAAGAACCACTCAACTATGGAATGAAAGCTCCATAATTTTGAGTTAAAAAAAATCTTTCTTTCTCGAAGTTGTTTTTCTCAGGTATTTTATCACAGCATGAAAAGTCAACTAACATACATTTTCAGTTAGCCATGGTCAAACATGATCTGAAAGTACATAGTGATTCTTGTCGTGAGTCTTCGAAGAGAGAGAGACCATATATTAGTCAGCTTTTTCACCACTGTGACCAAAAGACCTGACCAAAACACTTTTAAAAGAGGAAAATTATATTTGATGCTCAGTTTCAGAGGTCTCAGTCAACAGATGGCCAGCTCCATTTCTCTATGCCCAAAGTGAGACAGAAGATGGTGGCATAAACACTTCGAGGAGGAAAGCAGTTCAGAAGATAACAATCAGGAAACAGAGAGGTCTCCCCTCACCATGGACAAAATATAAAACCTGAAATCATACCCCCAGTGACCCACCTCCCCCACACCTATCTACAACCCAGTTGATCCCTATCAGGAGATGAATGCACTGATCAGGACAAGAATCTCATCTCTCAATTATTTTACCTCTAAACTTTCTTGCATTGTTTCACACATGAACTTTTGGGGGATACTTCATATCTAAACCATAACAGACCACATTCACCTAGCTTTTAGGGCTGAATGTTGTTTAAATTATTCTGTTTTACTTTTGGCTAGTGTTATTAATCTCTTACTGTATTGAATACATAAACTTTACCATAGGTATAGGTATAGGAAAAATGTAACATATACAAGGTGCAGCATCGTCTGTAGTTTTAAACATCCACTGCACATTCCCCAAGAAAAAGAATAGACTACTGTAAGATGTGAATTGATTGTTGTGGTAGTTACTGTGTTATATTCATTTGCCAACATTCCAGGTACTGTGCACTAAAAAGGTTGAATTCATGAAAAGGGGGAAATTATGCAAAGTCTGACTATATGCAAATCATACCTCACTAAAAAAAAGGATAAAATTTCTTTCAATCTTTTATGCCATGGAACAGGCTAAGGCTTTTGTATCACGGAAGAAAAAAATATATCACTTTGTCAGAAATCCATGAGAGAGGGTTTACCTCTCTCTATCATTAAGTGTATGAACAATTAGAGACAGAAAGGTTAGCAGTCTCACCTGTTCCTTCTGTAAATCCTGATTTTTAAAAATTTTACCATAAGGTGCAATGTTGTTTATGGATAAAAATCAGTTCTATTCTAAGGAAATGCTGAGTGTTTCTTTGCTCAGTAGAACCAACTGAGCAAGATAACTTTAAACTTGATTTTTTCCCTGGATTTAAATGATGCAAAAACATTATGCAATGTAAAGTGTTTCCAAAACACTGGAAGGAGGTGTTACTATTTCAAAGTTATACTTTGAATGTAAATGTACATATACACTCAGGGTACATTTATGCAGAAATTAGCTTTACTCTTAAAAGTGCCATGACAAGAAATATCTCTGCATCTAAAATTCAGTCTTGAATTTTGAGCATAAATTCCTAAAATTGGGTTGCTCTAGTAGTATGTAATTTTGGTGTGTTTCCAAACGTTCATGTGCTGTATCATTAGTATGGCAGTTTTGAGGGGTGGTGGGACTTTTAAGACATGGATGTTAGTAGGAGCCCTGTCTTCTGAAGGAATTCATGTAGTTTTCACAGAAAACTAGTTAGTTCCTATAAGAAGATTTTTTTTTTAAAAAGTGAACTTCACCCCTGAATCTTTCCAACTTCTTTTCTCATCATGTGCTCTCTCCTTTCTTTCCCATGTACTTTCAACATTATGTCATCTGCCATACTGTATTGCATTGAGGCCTCCCAAAGGCTGAAAAAAAAGGAGCTGTCCTATCTTGGATCTTCTGCCTCCAAAATGTGAGCTAAATAAATCTCTTACTTTATAACATACCAAACCTCAGGTATTTTGTTAGAGCAAAAAAATTAGAGGTTATCAGGTCAATGTAAAAAAATGTTGTAGGGTATTAATACATATTGATTGGAAAAAATAGTTTTAAGTTGTATATTTAGGTTTTAACCACCAATGTGTAAATACTTACATCTACTACCTTACCATAATTTACTATATTTGAGATGGCAGAGCAGAGAAGTTTACTTTCCAAATTGCTCTGTGATGTGGACCGGGAAAACAAACAAACAACTTTTCATTGTGGTAGGTAACAAAAGAAACCTTACTGCAATTTAATACTACACTCTCAGAACACCTAGGGACTCAGAAAATTGGATCGAATAAATTTAAAAAGGAAGAAAAAATCCCCTGCTGGTGCCAGCAGCCCCTTATGCAGATCCATCACAGGCAAATTGGACAGGGAGACTAAGAAAACCACTTTTCAGGTGGTACTATGGAGTGTCTTGAAATGGAGAAATCAGTGATCAAAGACATTCTCAAACTGATTCAGTGAGAGAGCCAAAATATATTCTTGTATGGGAAAGACACTGTGCCTCTCTTGGTCACCCACACAGAGCCAAGAAAGCCACTGTTATTTCCAGCTATACTATGGAAGCCAGAGAGTGTGCATCAACACCCTGGTGCCCAGACCTGTGTAATTACAGCTGATTCCTAAAACCTGATCTGGCAGAGGCTCACCAAATGACCCATGTGTGACTAGAAAACCAGGTGAAATTTAGGCATGAAGAATGTGGTATCCAGGGGAATTCAGGACATCATACCCTAGAGATCCAGGGTGCCTTTTACCCTTTGAGTCTGATGGTTCACAGAACCAGCTGGGGAGGAAAAGGAATTGATTGGGTCAGGGGAGTGAACATTCACTTCAATCCTTTTGTACCTGAGCCCAGCAGGGTGAAAGACTGACTCTGCTGAAGAAGCAGAACCCAGGGAAGACTCCAGGGGTCTGGACTCCTGGTGTGGATCAGAAGCAGCTGGGCTCCAGAGCATGCTGATTTAAAATCTTCAGAACAAACGTCATTCAACAAATCTAGACACAAACACTGTCTGTAGGATCTTTACCTCTGGGAACTCCTCTCACAGAACTTGAGAGCAACCCCTTACTGTGAATAGAGAAGACAACAACATCCAACCTGCCCCACCTCATACTAACAAGAAGGGGAGCTGAAAATGGGCTACTCCACTAGCTCCACAAGAAGAAGAAGGACTTGGACAGCCACTGACTACTACTCTTGTGTGTAATACATACCTCAAGAAAAAATGGAAAATTTCCAGGGACACTGTAAATTCATAGGTTAGAAGCTCTGCCACCTCAGATTCATACAGATAAAGGGGTAGACATACAAAGATTATGAAAAAGTAAAGAAACAAATCATCCCAAACAAACCAAATTACCTCATTAACAGAGTAAAATGATATCACAGTGGAAGAAAGGTCAGAGAGTTTAGAAAATTCATAGTTAAGTAGTGAATTCAGAGAGAAAATCCAAGAAGTGAAAAATCACTTCAATAAGGAGATAGAAATCCTGCACAATCTTTTTAATGAAATAATATTAGAAAATATTCCAAAGATTAAAAATGGGAAATCAAACACCAGAGGTTCACAGGACTCCAAATATACAAAATTACAACAAACCTTCACAAATGCACATGTATTATGAAAATACCCAACATACAAAGTAAGGATAAAATTTTTAAGACTGCTGGAGGGAAATGACAGGTCATATTTGGAGGGAGGCCAATTCTGATCTCAGCTGATTTTTCAACACAGACCCTTAAAACTAGGAGGTCTTGTAATAATATAAATCAACCTCTGAAAACTATACCCAGCAAAATTAAGCTTCAAAACTGATGATGAAATAAAACATATCAAAATCTCTGGGGCACAATGAAGATGGTTCTAAGAGAAAAGTTCATAGTATTGAGACCATTCATTGAAAGAAAAAAAAGTCACCAAATAAATAACCTGACATTACTTCTCAAAGCCTTAGAAAAAGAAGAACAAATCAACACCAAAAGTAGAAGAAAGGAAATATTTAAAATCAGAGTGGAAATAAAATTGAAATGAACAAAAAAATTTTTTTTTAAAAATTCACCATATGAAAAAGGTGTTTCTTTCAAAAATAAATAAAATTGATAAACCTTTAGCCAAGCTAATTAAGAGAAAGAAAAAACTCAAATTACTAAAATTTGCAATGAAAAAGTAAATCTCATGACAGACTACTGAAGTACAGATGATAATCAGAAACTATTTTGAAAACTTATACTCAATAAAACAGAACATTTTAAAGATATTGACAAATTTCTAGACACATATGACCTACAAATTTAACTGGGGGACATAGAAAATTTAAACAGATAAATTTCAGGCAATGACTTTAAAGACACCTTCAGAAGACTACCAACAAAGAAAAACTCAGGACCAGATGGATTCTCAGCCTAGTTCTACTAGACTTTCAAAGAAGAGCTAACACCAATCCTCCTCAAATTATTCCATTGTTGTGGTTTACATATGGTGTCCCCAAAACGCTCACATGGGAAACAATGCAAGAAGGTTTGGAGGAGAAAAGATTGGGTTATAACTTTAACATAATCAATGCATTAATCCCTGATGGGTTTAACTAAGTGGTACCTGGAGGAAGCAGTTCATTGGGGGCATGACTATGGGGTATCCATTTTTTTATGTAGAGAGTGGAGTCTCTGTGCCTCTGATCCTATGTGAACTGCTTCCCTTTGCCACACTCTTCTGCCATGATGCTTAGCCTCACCTCTCCTCCAACAATATTCTTTATAGAAACAGAAAAAGCAGACATGAAATTCATTTGGAAAAAAAAAAAAAAAGATGCCCAGAATAGCAAAAGCAATCCTTACTGAGAAAAGTGAAACAGAAAGCATCATAATACCAGAAGTTAACTTATACTGCAGAGCTATAGTAGCAAAAACAGCATGTTATTTGCTTTTAAAAAAGTAGACATGAAGACCAATGGAACAGAATAGAAAACACAGAGACAAAGTCACATAAATTTGGTTATCTCACACTAGACAAAGGCATCATAAAAGTACATAGGAGTAAAGATAGCCTCTTCAACAAATGGTGCTGGGGAACTGGAAATCCACATGTAGCAGAATGAAATTGGGGCCCTATCTCTCATCCTATACAAAACTCAGCTCAAAGTTGATAAAAGACCTATGCATTAGAACAGTGACCCTGAATCTAGTATAAGAAAATGTAGGCCCAACACTAAATCATGTGGGTTTACAAACCAACTTTCACAGCAAGACTTCTAATGCACAAGAAACACAATGAAAAATCAATAAATGGGATTATATCAAACTAAAAACTTCTTTACAGCAAAGGATACTATCAAGAGAGCCTACAGAATGGGATAAAATCTTTGCCACCTACCCCACAGCTATAGCATTAATTTCTAGGATATAAAGAACTCAAAAAGTTAACACCAAAAATGCAATTGCCCAAACAATAATTAGGCAAAGGAACTAAACAGACCATTCACAAAAATAGAAATATAAATGGTCAACAAATAAATGAAAAAACTGTGCAACATCTTTAGCAATTGTAGAAATGCAAAATGAGAATACAGTGAGATTTCATCTCCAGTCAGAATGGCAACACTCAAGAATACAGGCAACAATAAATGTTGGTGAGGATGTGGGGAGAAAGATTCTCATACATCACTGGTGGGACTGCAAGTTAGAGTAACCACTCTAGAAAACAGTATGGAGAGTCCTCAGAAAATGTGCAATGGAACCACTATTTGACCCAGTTATCTCACTCCTTGGTATATATCCACAGGACTTAAAATCAGCATACCACAGTGACTCAACCTTATCAATGTTTATAGCAGCTCAGTTCATAATAACTAAGATATGGAACCAGCCTAGGAGCCTTTCAACAGATGAATGGATAAAGAAAATGTGGTATTTATACTCAGCTGGCTATTACTCAGTTATAACTAACTGAGACTTTATGATATTTGAAAGTAAATGGATGGATCTAGAGACTCTTACGCTAAGCGAAACAAGCCAATCCCAAAACACTAAAGGTCAAATGTTCTCTCTTATATGTGAATGCTAACACACAACAAGGGGGAGAAGGGGAAAAATAAAGGTTTGGTAGATTATGAAAACGGAAATGAAAGGAAGGGAGGAGTACAGGGACAGGAAAGACAGAGGAATGATTCTGACATAATTTTCCTTTATACATATATGAATATACCACATTGAATCTCCACATCATATACAACCACAAATCTGGCATCACAACTAGAATAAGAGGCACTCCATGTTTGTATAAATGGTCAAAATGTACTCTAATGTCAAGTGAAACTAAGAAAAAAAACCAAATGAAGTAATAAAATAATTTAATTTTTTAAAATTAAATTTAATAACCCAAAGATACATTAAATTATTATTTTATGCCCATTTTACTATATGTTTAAACAGTTTCATAGTTTCTCACCTGCAACATGCTGTTTTAACCCTTTTTTAATATCAAACTATGGTCACATTTCTTACTAAATTGAGTTTTACATATGGGATATTGAGATGTCATGTTATAAATTTTAACAAATTGTTATCTTGAGAGAAATACTTGGTATATACCTTTTTCTATGTTCTCCTTTTTTCTTACATAGAATTTATAATTATTATAAGTAACTATAGGCTTGTAACTGCAGAATATTAATGAATGTAAAATCCATAAGACACAGAGGCATAAAGATTGCTAATATTTTGTACATCCATAATTATATGTACCTACATCTTTTGACATGTTATAAAACTGGAAATATAGTACTGTACTTTTATATAATTCTTCTCATGAAAGGTCTAATTTATTATTGATTTCTATACTGGTATTTAATAACTGTTGTATACTAAAAAATCTGGGAATATATCATTATTTTACCAATTCCATTTTCTTGAAAGAATAATAGTTTGCATTAGTATTTTACCTGAGGTATGTTGGTAGATATATCTTTTGTATTCTTTCCTTGACTTATCTTTAGTCATTTTAATAGATGAAATTTTATACTAAAGAATATATAATTTATTAAATTTAATTATTTGGAGAATAAAACTATTTTTGCTTTAAGGAAATTGCAATGTACCCACACCCCTTTGATATATCTTACCTAATGGTTATTATATGTGCATATATCTACACACAAACACATATATTCATATATGTCTACACACATTTATATTCATATGCAGATACATGTACATGTGCAGATGCATATGTAAATGTGCACAGTTGCACATGTGCACATACAGATTTAAATATGCACACAAATATAAAAACATACACACACATATGTAAAGCAATACCAATTAGGTAAAAACATTTCATAGTTAATTGTTTAAAATATTACATTATTACAGTTGTGATCACATATTTTTTATATTTCTGTTGTCTTATTTGATGTTTATGAATTACATATTTCATAGCCTCTATCCATTTTCCTTTGTCAGAATTACATGTATTTAATGAATTCTAATACTTCTTAGTCTAGTGAAGATAACCCTTTTCTATGTTCCATTTATTTTCCCATGATTATTTGTAATTTTATAGTTTTATACATCAAAATGTTATTTTATTTCTTTAGTTGAAGGTTTTTAAAGTTATTTTCTGGGGGGCCTGGCAGGCGCCAAGGAGGAAGAGCGAACCCGGACCTCACCTCTCAGCCAAGGGATGACGACTTCAGGCGCTCTGTTCCCAAGCCTGGTGCCAGGCTCTCGGGGGTCCTCCGAGTATTTGGTGGCGTTTCGGGCAGGGAAAATGTCATGGAAAGGCACTACCGCAACTCCAGATCAATGGAAAGGGCTCATGTACACCCGGCAGACCGACGACTCTCTCATTCACTTCTGCTACAATGGTAGGACATCAGGGACCACGGAAGACGACTTGATTATCTTCCCCAATGACTGTGAGCTCAAGCGCGTGCCTCAGTGCCCCAGCGGGAGGGTCTACGTGCTCAAGTTCAAGGCTGGGTCCAAGCAGCTCTTCTGGATGCAGGAGCCCAAGACCGACCAGGATGAGGAGCACTGCCGGAAAGTCGAGAGTACCTGAACATCCACCCCCCCATGCCTGGGGCCCTGGGGGTGAGTGGGGGTGGAGGCCACGAGCTGTTGGCGCTGGGTGGTGAGGGCAGCCTGCAGAGCCTGCTGGGGAACCTGAGTCACAACCAGCTCATGCAGCTCAGTGGACCAGCGGGCCTTGGAGGACTGGGTGGCCTTGGGGCTCTGACTGGGCCAGGTCTGGCCAGCTTGCTGGGGAGCAGTGGGCCTTCTGCCAGCAGCTCTTAGTCCAGCTCCTGGAGCCAGTGGGCAGCGGTCACCCCATCCTCCACCACCTCTTCTGCCTGTGCCACCCCAGCTCCCTCTGCCCCAGCAGGCACCTCGGCAACCAGCCCAAGTCCTGTGCCCAGTTCAGGTAATGGAACCAGTGCAGCAGCCAGCCCGACCCAGCCCATCCAGCTGAGCGACCTCCAGCTCATTCTGGCCACCATGAATGTGCAGGCCGGGCCAGGAGGCAGCCTGCAGGTGGACCTCGCCAGCTTGCTGACGCCAGGTATCATGGTGCCCAACCTCGCCAATGCCGACGTCCAGCAGTGCCTGCTGCCCTACCTGCCCTTCGGGGAGTCACTGCCCCAGACTGCAGAGGAGATCCAGAGCACACTGACCTGCCCCAGTTCCAACAGGCCCTGGGCATGTTCAGCACGGCCTTGGACTCTCGTCAGCTGGGGCCCTTCATGTGCCAGTTTGGCCTTCCTGCAGAGGCTGTGGAGGCCACCAACAAGGGAGATGTGGAAGCGTTTGCCAAAGCCATGCAGAACAACGCCAGACCCGAGCAGAAGGAGGGTGATGCTAAAGACAAGAAGGACGATGAGGAGGACATGAGTCTGAACTGAGGCAGGCATGGCCGTGGGCCGCCTGCTCCTGTGGTGGCGCTCCCACCTGCTCCTTTCTTCAGACCTCCTGATAAATAAATGTCCTTTCTTTAAAAAAAAAAAAAAGTTTATTTTCTGAAGTTTAATTTAATAAATACATTTTTTTCTTCATTTTTGTTCTTTTATTATTTCATAATCACAGGTATGTGTTTAATGAATTAGGAATTTTATTTAAAAACAATGCAAACCTAATTGGTGTGTGACACTCACCAATATTGTATCATACGAGTGCAGTGTGACAGGCTGTCACATATTAAACATACCAGTGTGTGCGACCAGCATTGACGTCAAGAGAAAACTTCAGTTCAATCCCTGGAAGATCCCTCAGTTACCTTCCCAGTCATCTCTCACCCCCTCACTCCACAGTACTAACCATTAACCACACGATTAACATAACAAGATTCCCACTTGTTTTAATAGAGGAAATCATACAGTATGCTTGAGACAGGATTTCTTTATATTTTTTGCCCAGTATTATGTTTGAAAATCATACACAACCAAGTTGATTTGAGTTTTGATTGTTCATTGTTTGGGGCAATTAAAAAACATTGTTGCTTGAATATACTGGGATATACTGTATGATGAACACAGGGAATTCCATCAAAATTATAACCTAAGAATGAAATTCCTGCAATACAGAGTATACTATATTCAACTTTATTAGATACCATCAAGCCATTTTCCCAAGCAATTATGTCAAGTCATGCCCACTTCAAAAGCTTATAGTAGACAATTTCTGTTGTCCTCCTTAGTTGCTGATAAGTGTATGATTTGTTTGATTAATTTTCATGCTGCTGTGCTTCAGAGCTAACACCTTATATTTTCAATATGTACTTTCCAGTTCAATAGTGAAGTAAAATATCCTCACATATAAACATTAAACACTAAGACCTTTTTTTACCCTTTTTCTTTTTTCTTTCTTTTTTCCCCCTATTGGGCTAATTTTTTAAAAAACTGATTTGTAGTAGTAATTTATATATTCATAAGTTTTGGATACTATTACTTTTTTACTATATATATATTAAAATATCTTCATTTTATCCTATAATAGAGGACATACAATGGTTTTGAAGGAACAGGTGACCACTTACAATCTGCGTGGTGCAAGTCAACTCAGAGGAAGCATGAAGACCAGAGAGTTTACGTAACTAATTTGCACTCTCTTCCAAGTAATTCTTAAATCCACAAAATTCTGGTATATTTACAGAAACATTCTAGATCATGAGGCACATCCTATGAAACTTTTGGGTTCAAATCCTACTCATTGTCCTTCTGCTATATAATGCCATGTTTTATTTACCACAAGATCAGAAGTCGACATTGCCTCAGGTGTTCTTATGAGGAGTCAAGTGAGCTGCTGTTCCCATTTTCCTCCCTAGATGGCTTTTGCTAAATATAACTTCTTAATTTCAATGAAGCCCATTTTTTTTTAGAAAAAAAAAAATGTCATTATCAACTGATTTTGGATCCCCAAATTTAGGAAAACACTCTTTAATATTTTCTTTGAAAGCTGTGTTTTTTCACCATTTGGCTTTTGTACCACAATCCAACTAGAATTGATTTTTGTTTATGTGGTGAGCCAAGAGGTAAAGTTCATTTATTGAGATTCGAAGAATTCAACATTTATTGACAAGACCATTCTCTTCTGCTTATTGTAACTACAGAGGTGGTGGTGGCATAATTAATTACAGCATATGAATGTTCTACATGCTCTATTCTTTTAAACCAAAGTGAATTTATTCTAACTGCTGTATCTTAGTAGCACAACCTGATAACCATTAGCGAAAACTCTTTGTTTTCCATTTCCAAGTTTCCTTCACTATTTTTACCCAATTGAGTTCACATATTCATTTTAGAATACACACACACACACACACACACACACACACAC
Organism: Sciurus vulgaris; assembly: GCF_902686455.1. Classification (NCBI taxonomy): domain Eukaryota; kingdom Metazoa; phylum Chordata; class Mammalia; order Rodentia; family Sciuridae; genus Sciurus; species Sciurus vulgaris. The sequence continues at coordinate 1,026,871 of NW_027632915.1, read as the reverse complement.
ACACACATTTATTTTTGAAGGAGGACTGTGCTGAACATTTAGTTTAAGGTTAATGGGATAAAATTGATGTCTTAACAATACTGAGTTCCCCAAACTGAAGCTGGTATATATTTGTCTTTGACCATTTCTTAACTGTATTATTATTTTTTTTTTTTCCTTTTTGGGGAATTTTCACATATTTTATCAGATAAACTCTTAGCTATTTGATCTATTTTATACTAATTGAATTGTGTTATAATTTAAATTTTGTTTTTATTTATTGTGGATAGAGTATTGAAATAAGGTTTTCATATATTGTCCTTGAATTCTATCATCTAGCTAACTTCCCATGTTGATTCTATTATATATACCTATGTATAACTGAGTCTTGTCTGCAGCCCAGTTGTGCCAGGACAGTGGGGTAGGTTGCAGACAGGCCAAAGTAAGTCCCTGGATACATCATGGGAGACATATGATTTATGGGGGAAAAACTTCCAAGAGATAAAAGGCTGCACCTAGAAGAGTTCAATGGCAACAGGCTGGCAGGGAGCTCCATCTTGGATTCAGGAGCAGATGCTCTTTCCTGTGGCTCCTGGTGAACAAATCCAGCAACGGTGCACCAACTCTCCCTCACTCCTCTCTGGGAGGCCTCTACCACGTGGCAATGTCCCAGCTCTCTCGGACATTGCTGTGGTACTTCCTCAACCCACCATGCTTCTCTACTCAAGGACTCTGCCCTGGGCCAGCAATCACACCTGCACCTCATCCCTTGCCAGCACAGAACTGCTGTGATGTGTCCCCATTTTCCCCACTATATTAACACCCCCCAGTCTGGTTGCATCTGAAGACCTCTGTGTACCTGGATGATGACACTACCCAGGAAGTCTCCACCATGACAGGCCCAGGGTGAAGTCCTGGGCTCTGGGGCAGCCAGTTACCTTGCCCTGGCTCATGCACACACCTCCACTCTCCATGTTCCCCAACCCACTCCTGGCTTTCTCTGGTCACTCACTCTCTTTGATGCAGCTCTCTCTGTAAACACCTCCCCTCAACCAAACTTCCAAATGTGTTCTCATGAAGGTTCTTGACTCCCTTCCCCTTGGAACCCACCTTCTGCTCCGCATTCACCCCCAAGGCTTGACCAGCCCAGCCCTGTCCCTGGTATGCTGAGGGCAGTGCAGAGCTCGCTGGATCCCTGCCTCCAAGTGGACACTTCCTAAGTCCTTGGATTGTTAACAGCACATGAAACCATTCACATTTTGTCATAAAGAGACCCAGCACAGCAAAGGGAGGCTGAGAAAACAAGTTGCCAGAAGAAAATGTGTCAGGACACACTTCATCCAGCTCACTTCAGAACTGGCAGAGAAGTGGAACTGCTACTGGGAGTCCTCAAAACTTTAACGTTCCATTTCTTGGAGTTTATGCAGAGTGCTTCACTCACTGCAATGTCCTTCTTTAGCTCAATACAATTTGGGGTTTTGTTTTTAATTTTGTACCTCATTGTTAGTCAATGGAAAATTATATATACATATACATATATATATATAAACTGCATATGTACAAATACATATATGCATATGTGCATGAGTATATGTAATTTCCTAATGGCATCATGACTACACACACGTGGCTCTTACTAGGATGAGTGGTGCTCCTGGTCCAGACATTTGCTGTGTTCATGATGACTCAGCAGCTCACTGAAGAAACAAGTTGTGCTCAAGGAAGAATGAACTGGCGTGCTGGAGAGAGAGCAAGAAGACAACTCAACTCATTAGTCCTTTCTCAACAGGCCTGAGTCCAACTCCCTGACACTCCTGGTGACATCCCAGAGTCACTACAAAGCTGGCTGGTCTCCAGTTGTCCTGTCCTGCACTCAGGAGACCTGAGGTACGAAAATCACACAGGATACTTTCCAGAGTACATCCAGGGAGCCATGAGCAATCTGGCTGATAAATGCACTTCCTAAAGTCAAACAAGGAGCAATCAAGCAACTGGCCTTAGCACATCCAGGAGATGGGACAATGAGGTTGTGCAATGAAAAATGCCATTAAATTGTTCTCTGAACAGTAGGATTGAATGAGACAACCTATATACATAAAAGTACAAAAATCTGATGTAATTTATGTTTATAATTAGGACTCTCTTACTTTTGCTCTCAAAAGCATTGACACATGACATTGGGGTGACACTTTTTAAGGATAACTGTGGTATTGTCAGCCAGACTCACAATCAGTCTTCATAATTTTTTTTAATTGAATACATTCATGATATGGAAATTGCTGGATCACCTACAGCAGCGAGAGGGCACATTTTCCCTTCTGTATAAGAGCAGTTACACCTTGGAAGTGTGTACATTTCCTCAGACTCAAGGCTTGGACAAGTATAAGCTGCTGAGCTGGAGTCCACTGATGGATTGCAGAAGCTTCCTGAACATGAGTCTCTGATCCAGTGCATAAGGAAAAAAGCTCCCTGCCTGGGTTGCCATCAGTGTCCTGAACTGGTTTCTGGAAACAATGCCTCTGTCAGGTGTCACTAGTCACCAGTCTGAGACCCAGACCTGGACTGCTCTCAGGGAGAGTTCAAGACCAGCAGGTGATAAGCAGAAAACACAAAGGGGACATGAGGGGGGCCTTCCCACGGGGGAGAATTAGGGAGCAGAGTGTCAGGGACAGGATGGGCAAGAGGAGGGGACTCTGGAAAGACAGAACTTTAAGACTATGGAGATACTGCACCTTTTTATCAAGAAGCACCTGCACTTATTGAGCACCTGCAGTTTACAAAGAGCTTTAGTGGGTGGCTAGCCCAGGTGTGGTCCACAGACCTGCACATCCGGGGTCAGAAATGCAGGGTCTCCATCACCACAAGCCAAAGCCTATCACCCTGGAAGCTGCATTTAGAAAGGTAATTTCTGAACAGGTTGAAGTTCAAGAAGTGTTTGAGGCATGACCACCTTTAGGCCTCACATAGACCAATGGGGAGGGACTAGGATTTGACAGGAGCTTCAGGCTCAGAGTGGCTCATCTGAGGCCTGAACAGTGTGACCTTGACTGAGCCCTTGCCCAGAAAATGCTCCCTGATCACCACCTGCACCCTGGACCCAGTGCTGGTCCTATCCCAGACCTCAGGCTTGTCACGTCTCCCCCACTTTCTCTGGGTATTTAAGACAACATGGCCACTTCCCCAAGATCTAAGTTGACCCAGCCATCAGCCACTGAGAGTGCTATCACCACAACCCTCCTTTTCCTGATCAGGAAGTTGAGGCTCCAAAGGGGAAAGCGATTCTCTACAAACTGAACCCAAGGAGCTTTTGAGTGGTGGACAAGACTGTGCTGCGTTCTCTGGATGTCCCCGACATGGAAACCTTGGGGAGGCTGCAGGGGGCCTTGCTTAGCATTGGGACCGCAGAGGCTCAGATCAGCATCCTTGGGGCAGAGGGCCTGCTGGGTGTGGGTGCTGGGGGGTGAGGCACCCTCCCTCTGTCCAGCTGAGTTAGTCCAGAGGCCAGAGAAGCAAGAGTGGCCACCAGAAGGCACCAGGGCCAAGGTTCACGGTGGCTGTGGGGACACACAGTGTCCAGTGGTGGAACAAGTCATCTGGAGGGTTAGTGAGCGTCTCTCCCTGAGAAGAGTTTGGCAACACCCTGGCAGGGCTTTTGGGGGTGTCCAAGCTTCAGAGAAAGAGGAAGACTGACAAAGCCTTAGGGCTGCAGGCCACTCCAAGCCCAGCCCAGCGCTCAGTACCTGGGAGACCCTGGCAGTCTCTAGCCTCCCTGGGCCTCAGTTTTCTCATTGCACAATGGGAACCATGATAATGACTTCGAAGTGCGCATTCCCAATGAGAAGAGGTGGGGCCAGCACTTGACCCAGGGCCCAGGATTGCTCCCAGCTGACCTTGTCTGTAAGGAGGGCGCCTGTCCCGGCTGCTCAGGAGACAGCATTAACCAGCGTGGAGCTGCAGGGTCAGGAAGTGACTCCCTTCCAGCTCTCCACCACCCTGCCTCATCAAGGAGAAGGGCTCCGCCTGCTGCCACCCCAACTTCAACACCCACCACTTTTCTCTTAAAAAACAAAAAATCAAAGGTGCACCCATCTTACGGAGATCGTGCAAAGCCTCTTACACATCCACAGGGAGAAGTGGGCTATTCCCAGCCCCTGGCTGCAACTGGCCATCCCAGCTGGTGCCTTAGCCAACATCCTCACTGCTGGCCCCCAAGAGTAGGTCTGCCTGTTCTTGAACTTCAGTTCAACAGTCATATGATACTTATTTGCTTTATTGAGATATAATTTGCACCCCACATAATGCATCGATTTAAAGTTCACTGACTTAGTATGTTTACAATGCTGGGAAAATGTCACCATGGTCAGTTTTAGAATATTTCATCACTTCCAAAACCAACCTTGAATTCTCCCTATCACCCCCAAAGCTCCCTGCCCTCTCCAGTCCCTGGCATCACAAATCTGCTTTCTATTTTTTTATTATTATTTAAAATTTTTTAAAAAATTTGTTCTAATTTATTGTACATGAGAATAGAATGCATTTCTACATTTTGACAGATCATACATAAATGGAGTGTAATCTCTCATTTTTCTGGTTATACATATTGTAGTATCACTTTAGTCATGCAGTCATATTTGTGTATGAGGTAATAATTACAAATCTGCATTCTGTCTTTACGGATTTACCTATTCTGAATGTTTCATGTATTTGAAATTATACCACATGTGTTCTTTTGTGTCTGGCTTATTTCACTTAGCATAATATTTTCACACTTCATCCACTGATGGATCTGTAGTCCTTCCTCACTGGGTGAATACATCACATTTTATTTACCTATTTATCCATGGGTGGACAAATGCACACCTTTGAGTTTGCTTCTTTTGCTTCCTGTTATGTCAGTGAAGTTCATCTTTGCTATACTGTGTTCAGAGTTCATTCTTTTTCATTGCTGTCTAATTTCCCTCAAATAAACATCTCTGATTATGACCCATCATCCTGGGCCTGGACATTTGGGTGGTTTCCACTTTGGCCTTCAGCACTGTTAGGAATAAAGCTGAAAGAATCATTTCATGGGGGTCATTGGCAACTTTGTTTCAGCTGGGTGCAGCCAGAATGTCCTGCAGGTGTGCTCGGTGTTTGTTTGCCTGACTCGTTTTGAACATATAGAGAGCAAATGTCAGGACGAGGCGCCTCAAACTCTGGTCAGAAGGTAACAACCTTCCATGGCTCTCACTGCATGGAGCTCCTCTCTGGTTTTCTCTTCATGACAAAGGGACATTGTGTGTGTAGTGCTGGTCCCAAGTGTTCTTTTAAAATAATGTGGCTTAAGAAAAAGAGCTTAAAGAAAATCTTCAGTAAATGACAAACTAGAGTCCCGGTAATGCTGGGGCAGAGCAGAAGTCTAGAAGGTCCCCAATGAATGAAGGTTGGCTGCCTTGGTGTGGAGTTTGGAGATAAGCCGTGGTGGCTGGGAAGACCTCCTGGCAGAAGAGCGAGACCCAGAAGGACACATGAGGACCAGAGGTGCGAGGGCGGAGTGAAGCAGAGGCCCCTGGGTGGGGCGGGGGCCATGGGCAGTCTTAATGTGGGGCAGGGCTGCCAGCATCCAGATGCAGGTCCCTCTCTTAAATTGGGCCTGACCTTGGGAGCACAGCACTACCTGACCCTCAGCCATCCGCCATAAGACACAGCCTTTGGAGGGCACAAGAAGCTTAGTAGGGTCCTCTCTGCAGAATCCCACCATCTAGACCTAAGTTTTTGTTTGGCAAGTCTTTGAACAAGTTTATCTCACAATTGGGAAGTGGAGTTTGCAGTGAGACCTCTTTCAATTGCCTACACCTGTCACCAACCTGGAGTTCCAGCAGTGGTGGGACCAGGCTCCAGAGGTCAATGCTGTGCTAGAGCTGGGTGTCCACTGTTCCCATGCACCCTCCCAAATGCCACAGTCCCCACCACTCCCTATTGCTTCCCCAAAACCGAAGGGGTGTGTCAGTCCCACTTACTACCGCTCTCTCACCACTTTTATTATTGCTGTCATTGGGCATATGAAAGTGACAGGCCTCTGGAGCAGCCACGTATCTCACAAAAGTGAGACACTCAAGAGAGCTAGTCCCGAGAATGGTCACTTGTCCTTGCTTGCAGCATCAGAGGTCCTCTCATCACCTGTCACTCTTGCAGGCACTGAGGCTGAAACTGGCCTTAGCGATGTGAAAAGCCCCGCCCAGGAGAAGGTCTGCCAGGGATGGTGGGTGGTGTGCAGGACCCTCAGGACAGATTCTGATGGCTGCCAGGTAGCCATGCACGCCAGAGCTGGCGTGAGAAACTGACCAAGCCAAGCAGTCCACCTTCAGCCTTCCATCACGCAAGGCTGCTGCCCTACGTCACTCACTGGCTGTGATCCTGAGCGAGTCCTCTCTCCACCCTGGGCCTCGGGTGCCCCACGTGGCTCCTCATGGGGACACACACAGCATTGCTTCAAATTCACACAATGCACATTCCAAATGCCATGCACTCAGCTGGACTCCAGGACCAGTCACTGATGACTGCTCTCCTTAGTTCCCGCTTGCCACCCCACACCCCATGGAGTTGTACCCAATGGCCACCAGGGTCCCTGTCTCCTCTGACAGCAGCTGGAGGTCATGCCAATAAGTAGTTCCTTAACTGAACAAATGAATGAGGCAGGTCTCTGCCCATGTGAAGCTCTGGGAGAGAACACTTAGACACTCCACATTCGAGCTGGATATCGTTTAAATCTCCAGGCTGCCACCTAGCTGTGTCCCCTCAGGACAGTGTTTTCAGAGCTCAGAGTTTAACTGCAGACACCACAGCTTCACCCAGGGCTGCTGGAAATCAGGGTCCTGCCCGCCTTGTTGCTTGCAGCTCATCACCCCTGACTGGCACACATCAGGGGATACAGCACTTCAGGGACAGGAGCAGACTCGTGGCAGGGCAAGACCATCAGTCACCTGTCTGCCTCCTTCTCTGCCCTCCACTGGGCCTTTCCCTGCCTCAGCCAGGATGATCCTGCACTACAAATCAAGGGTCTCTTCCAAGCCACCTGTGACTCCCAGATTCCTGCTCATGCATGTTAAAAGCTGAACTCCTCACTGGGTCCAAAAAGCCCTGGAGAACCTGAACCCACAATCGTTCCATCCTCCTCTCCCATCGTTCCCTTCCACCTTGCTGACCATGTTCCAGCCACATCAGCCTCATTGCTGTATCTCCAATGAGTACCTCCTGCCCCAGGACCTTAGCACATATTGCTGACTCTTCCTGGCTTGCTCATACCGGAGTCTTCACATGGTGAGTTCCTCTACCTGCTTCAAGTCTCTGCTCTCAGAGGTCGTATTTAAAATTTTCCCTTGTCTTGTACTCTCTGCTCTTGCTTTACTTTTCTTCACTAAATTTCTTACTGTGGATAGCATTCTTTGCAGCCACTGGCATATGAGTTTCTCTGATACTCCCCCACCCCACGGTGCTAATGTCACTCCAGGAGGGTAAAGGCTTTGGAGGAAAAAAGTGAACTAAACACGGGGTCTTGCCTTGTGCTTCCATTGTAAGCATTCGATGCCTGCATTGTTATTCTTGAGTCCCACTCTTGGGCCCGCTTTCTCATTTAGAACTTCTAAGTTCTGCTCCTGCTCTGCAGAGGCTATAAGAGGGAGCAGGTAGTTTTGGACCACTTGTCAGAAGAAACTGAGGCTCAGGGATGTGACATGACTTTCTAGATCACACAGTGCCCCTTAACTCTCTGCCAAAATTGTGCCCTCTTCCCCCCAACACAGGGCTTTTGCCAAGCTGTTCCCCTTCCTGGGACCCCTTTACACTGCCCTATGAACTATTGGCCATAATTGGATCTTGAATGCTCCCCAAGGCCCATGTGTTGAAGGCTTGGTCTCTAGGCTATAAGGAGGTGGGACCTCATGGAAGGAAGTTAGGTCATTGGGAGTGTGCCCTTGAAGGGGATAGTGGGAGTCTCCCCGAACAACCTCCTGCTTCCTGACTTTGCTCCTGCATTCTTTCCCCACCATGTAGGGCTGCCTCACCACAGGCCCAAAGCAACAGAGTCATGGGCGGCAACCTCTGAAACCGTGAGCCAAAATAAACCTTTCCTCTCCTTAAGTGGCTTGTCAGATGGTTTTTCACAGTAATGAAAAGCTGACTACCACACTGATCTTCTTTCAGACTTCTTTTCAACATCACCTGCCTGCAGGTACCACCTCTCCCCTGAGTCTAGGGCACATTTGCTTTTTGGAAATTCTCAGCACTCCTGGAACTGTCCATCAGAATTTACAGTGTAAAAATGGGTGGATTAAAGGGCCTCTGCGGGATGCAAATGTAAGCCACCCTAGGAAGGCAGGTGCTCCCCAGATAAGATGGGGGAAGAAAAGAAAACCAATGCAGGTGCATTGATGAGCAGGGACTCAGTCCTGCGGGGGTGCTTTGGAGGCTGTGAATGGCACTCTGAGGGGCAGGAAGCTGGGACGTTCCTCCACAATCTCACAGGCCATTGGTTACAAATTGTTCCAGAGCATGAGCTTCCTGGCACTTCCAGTCTACCTTGTGTGGACATTGGAAAGCCTGCAGCCCAGAGAAGCAGATGTTGAAGGTAGGATGCCATCAACACATTTGAGAAGTGCCTCTGAATGGTCTAGAGTGGGACAAGAGATGTGTGTGGTGACCAAGCATCTCCTGCAGTTTCTTGTTGTAGCTGCAACTTGTAGATTTATAAACTGTCAATTCACAACACTCCACTTGGTACCCTGAGCCTCGAAAGTCCAGGAAGCCCAAGACCTGTGTTCTGTCCTCTGGATCAGAAACCATAGTTATGGAGTCCAGACTGAAACACCAGGACAGCCCAGTGAGGCAGGCACATTTCATAGATGAGATGTAGAAGCACAGAGAGGTGAAGTGATTTATCTATGGTCAAATAGCTAGTAATGAAGTACATGATAGTGCTGAAATTTAAACCCAGGGCCTGCACCCTAAGCTCACTCCTCTGCAAATCATAGCTGGTCACATGACAATTACCCTTCCTTCATGTGAGGACAGTCTCTACATCCATCCTGATCATCCCCATTTTATAGGTGGGAAAACTGAGGCCCAGGAGGGATGTGATCAGAGAGCACATGGGAGCCAGATCCTGAGGTGGAGACTCAGGCCAGCTGCCTGCCAGGGAGTCAGCCTCAGTCACTGCCCCTCACTAGCCCCCTGGAGGCCAGCCAGCAGAAACAAGTTCAGAAAATATGGATCACTGCCATTTATCGGGCAATGCTGTGGCCGTACTGTGTAGCCTCCATGCAGTCTGCCTGTGAGGTCTGACTACACCCACGTCACGACAGGGTGCCAGTGTTGCTCCCCCTAGCATGCAGCAGAGTCAGGATTCAAATCCAGGATAGTTGGCCTCCAGGACTGAATCCACCTCTACCCCAAAGCAGGAATTCCTTTTAGGACATGAGCTTGGTGGCCTCTGGTCTCTGGGGCTCCCCACCTTGCACACAAGTCAGTCCCCTGTGGGCAGCTCCAGCTGTGTCCTGTCTCTTCCCAGAGGAGTGTCCAGACATCAGACATGGGCCCTGCTCTGCTGAGCAGTGTCAGAGCCAGCACCTGGCTCAGTGTCAGGCCCAGCCTGTGTGGTTGGCATGACACCCCCAAAACAGGGAGCAGACATTCTTCCCAGTGTCTTTGAATCTACAGCAGCAGCAGCAGCCGGCCTGCTTTACAGGCTCCAGCTGGAAGCCACTACAAGGCTCATCCCCCACTCTAAAATGCACCCCATCATTTGTGAAGAGTAACTTGGGGGAATGTTGTCACTTCTCTGCTGACGTGACTCTCAGTGTTGATTCTGAAAGATGTTTTCACTCCCTAGAGTGACCCTCCCACACCCACCTCAGTCCTCCAGCTCCAGGGGTGCAGATGGGGAAATGGAGGCTTGGCTGCTGCCCACCCAGTCCCGTCATGGCTCAGTGGATTGAGTGACAGCTGATGGGCAGGGAGGGCTGGGCCTGGGTCCCGAGTTCTCTGGTACCAACTCAGGCTTGGTCAAGGCGAGGGGTGCAGGCATCTTTCTCTCCACTGGTTTCTTTCTGGGTGAGGAGGTTGCAGGGCCTCCCCAGAGCTGCCTCCAGTGGGTCTGAATTGGGGCCTCCGGATCCCTACTTCACATGCAGCATAAAAACTCCAAAAGCAGCAGCAGCATTGGCAGATTAGCTCCTCATGTGACAAAAAGATTTATTCATAAGATTCCTCTCCTCCCCCCACTCCTCTTTTTTTCTTCCTTCCTTGACTGAGAACATATTAACCAGAAATTAAGGCTGAGTGGGGACAGAGGTGGGTGTGATGGGGTCAGTGAGAGGAGGCTGTGGAGGGAGGTGTCCAGGCTGCCAGGGGTCATGGGGACAGGGAAGGGAAGGGTCTGGGGCTGTTGCGGAGGAGGGAGAGGGAGGCAAGAGGGAGGAGGGAAGCCAGGTGAGAAGTGGGGAGAGATGGAGGACAGAGCAGGTGGGAGCCAGGGAGAGGGAGAGAGGCCAGGAGAGGCAGGAGGAGAGAAGTTGGAAGGAAAAATACCTGAGTTTAAAAAAACAAACCACTAGGAGTGAGGAAGGAGGGCAGACAGAGTGAGAAGAGTGAGCAAGTGTGGGAAAGTCTGCCCCGTGCAGGCAGGTCCCAGGGATGGGCCACCTGGTTGCACACCCCACCCCAGGTGCTGTGCCCTGTGCAGCCAGCCAGTGGGTGGTGCAGAGTGGAGCTTCCACACACCCTGGCCAGACACAGGTCAGGGCTGCCCAGCTGGTCCTGCTTGGTGTCTCCCCTTTGTCATTCCATGCATCTACATACATTTATATAAACATCTATGAAGCATAAAGATTTATGTATAACCCTATGTCTCTCTCCTCTCTCTCTCTGAAATTGGAGAATATCATGTTAAGTGAGATAAGCCAATCTCAAAAATCCAAAAGAGGAATGATCTCACTGATAAGCGGATGATGACACTTAATGGGGGGTGGGAGTGGGACAAGAATGGAGGAAGGAGGGACTGTATAGAGGGAAAAGAGAGGTGGGAGGGGTGGGGAAAGGAAAAAATGGAATGAATCAAACATCATTACTCTATGTAAATATATGAATATGCAAATGGCATGCTGTTACTCCATGTACAAACAGAAACAACATGTATCCCATTTGTTTACAATAAAAACAAATTAAAAAAAATAAAGTAACAATGGGAGGTAGGTATTTGGGAAATATTCTAATAAAGTATCATAAGATAACCCCACAGTTCAGGATATCAGAACCTAATTTCCAGACACTGGGGCCTTGAGCCTGTCTCTCTTGCTAGGTCCACTCCATTCAACCTAACAGAGTGTTATCTTCACCTTCAATAAGTGTACTCCATTGGTTCCTTCATGTGTCTCACTCAGTTCTTTGTTTGGGACACCAAGTGAAGCCAGAATTGGGGACAGGAAGTGTAGAAATAGGGGATCGGGTCAAATTGAGGAAATGGAGGCCATGAAGCTACCTGCCTCTGGAAGTTGGAGACTGCCCCTGGGAGAATGGAATGTCAAGGATCTCCGGAGCCCATTGATTACCAAGTTTACCTGCCCTTATCAAGGACTGCAAGCATGGAGCTGCTAATTAATGCCCCCTGGGCCCTTACCTGCCTGAATCCCTTTGGCCCTCCGCCTGCCCCATCTGCTTCTCACTTTTTACATCTCACCTGCAAAACCAGGCCTAGTTACTAGGCAGGAAGGAGAGATAAGGGGGGAAAGAACTGGAGAACAAAAGAGACCTTAACCTATAAAAGATGTAGGGTGGCTCACTTCTTGGGACTTTAGAACATCAGTCATGACCCCCTTCTCTCTTCCAGGAGAGGTCTGTATTATTACTACTTTTAAATAAAACCTGCTTAATATGCTTGCCTTGGTGTGCTTCTCTAGTGTTCAAACTTCAGCATCAGAGGGAGCAGAACTCGTTGCCGGTAAACGGTGGTATGGCAAGGACCTAGATTTGACTGGACATGCCAATGGTAATGGCCTGACTGCTGCAAGAAAGATTGGAGCTAGAGAAAGCCTGCAAGGAAGGAGCTCTCTCTCCATGGAGAGAGGCCTCTGCTGTGCCGGCCGAGCTCTCAGGGTCTGTGCGAAGGTAGTGACTGGGGCGGAGATGCGGGGAGCTGGGAGATTTAGGGGTCAGAGGAAAGGCTCTGTCATGGGCATAGGAACGAAGGTTGAGTCGTGGGCCATCTTCCCTCTGGGACTGTGTCCATGAGTCCCTCTCCTTCTTAGGAGGGCACCATGCAAAGCTGTTTGACCCTATCTTAACTGGATCACATCTGCACAGGTTTTCCAAAGAAGATACTGGGGGCTAGGACTCCAGCAAATACTTGGGGGCACACAGTTTAACCCACTGCAACATCCAGGATGGTAGTTTGCCATGGCTGTCGGTGCTGGTATTTTCCCTGGATGCCCCTTCATCCTCTGGACTATGCCATGTCCCAGCATGCTGGTTTCATATTTCAAAAACCTTGTGAAGGGCCCGGAATTGATGGAAGCGTGCTGATTGCAAAGCTCACTGTGTTCTTTACCACTGAAGACATTTTCATTTACCTTTTCCCTAAGGAATTATGGGAAAAGATCATAATTATCTTAAACACAGTCTCCCAAGATGATAGCCATAGGGTTCTATTATGAATTTCGTGTGTGTGAGAAGGGTTTTGGAAGAAGGCTTCCTTTGGTCCAAGTCCCAGCCTTCTGGAAGAATCCACATATCTAAGTCTTGACAAATTTGTGACTGGTTCGTCCATTGAAGAATAAGCCATGGGCAAATGGGCTTCTGTAATGACACAGTCCCATGGCAAATATGGGGCCCTCAAGGCAGAAGGACTCTGAGTTGTGAAGTCCTGTGGTGAGCTCAAATTGTTGTGAATCCTTGTCTATTACTTTGTGTGCATGTGTCACCTTACCAAAAACAATCAGCCTGAAAAATTTCCCAATTCATTTTCCTAAATCCTTGGAAAACATTGGAGAAATTATTGTAATTTTCCTGTGTTATAAACATATGTGTTTAATATGTTTATATACTCAGAATATGGCTTTCAAGTTCAAGCATAGAATTACATGGCTTTCGTGACTTGGCCTGCCCCACTTACTGTGGTCTGTGTTGCTATCTGGGTGATACCAATGGGCTTTTGACTTTCCCACTACCAAGTGCACAGACTAGAGGGCAGCTTGCAGAGACACGTCTGCCTCCCATTCCCACTGACTGTGATGTGGCAGACTCCTCATCGTCCTGAGATCGCTACTGAAGGAGTTAAAATTTAAGTGCCCACAATTAAAGCACAGAATCTGTAGTCTAGCAAATGAACTTAGGAAAAGAAACAAAGAGGGACAGGCTTGAGGCCTGAACATACCTTAACAAGCCTAAAATAAGACTGCCAAAACATCAAAATCTAACTGGCCATGGAGGATAAACAATCTCCACAAGGCCGTGGACCATCTGGTGTCACCCACTTTCCCCCTTCTTCCCTTTTCTTTAAGGTTAACTTGACCGCCTGCTAACCAAAATAAACTGCCCTACCACATTGCTGGAATGTCAATTTGCACGTACTACTTGCTGATGTAATCAATGTAGTCATGTGCCCGCTTATGTTTGAATCAGCCAATTATGTGTACCCATGCCAAACTCCCTAACTTTTCCTATATAAACCCCTGACTTCTGAGCCTCGTGGTCAACTCCTCTATCTCCTGCGTGAGATACGTGTTGGCCCGGAGCTCCGTTATTAAAGTGCCTCGTGCTTTTGCATCAAGCCGGTCTCTCGTGCTTCCTAGAGCGCGCCATCCTGAGACTCGAGTAAGGGTCTTCCTTTTGGGGGGTCCTACACTACCAGGTGGCATTTGGGCTCCTTGGCCTTCCAAGCAAACCTCTGAGTCCTGTGAAATTCCAACATCTTGAACATCACCCCTATTTCAGCCCTAGAAACAGGCAGCTTAATCTCAGGTTCTTAAATGCCCCCGACCCTGTAACTAGACCCACAGAACTGCTCTGCTCATGGAGATTCCCCTGTCTCAGCCAGCTTGCCCTCATCCTTTGAGAGATGAACAGCTTGTTCCTATAGGAATGGATGTGTGCACTGGAAATTTTCCCTTTTCCCTCTGCCCCATGGTGCCCTTGCTCTGTGCCCAGGAGGCTGGACTTCAGGGGCTGCTTCAGGGTCTCTTGCCCTCTGGTTTTTTTCAAGCAGGAAATCAGCAGGAGCTGGGTTTCAGGTATTGTGTCTTCCACCAGGGGGTCCTCCTTGCCTCTTCTGGTATTCAGGTCTCCCTCCTTGCCCTCGACCCTGCAGCTTAGGGTGTCTTTGGTAAAGTCTCCTGGCTGTTGCCAGCCCTGTGGTGCATAACTAGACTATGCTGCTTTCTTTTAAGGTCATCCATACCTTTTGCAAGGAATCAAATATTAAAGTTCCCTTAGTTACCTCCACTTAATGTGCTGTCTTTTCTTACTGGGATACTTGTACTCTGTGTTGTCTTTGAATATGTTGCTGGAAGACACGAGCTGCTACTGTCATTTGTAAGGAATGTGGCAGGTTGATATTAAAGTAGCAGGCTGAGCAGGAAACTTCCCTTTCCATGTCAGGCGAGTTGCTTCAGCCTATCTTCATAGTAACATCACCCTCACTTGCCTTCGCCCCTCTCCTGAGCAAGAGCAAAACCAGCTATTGGTGCGATCCAGCTGGGAATGCTCATGTAGGGAGCATGATGCACACGTGTGTACATGCATGTGCACATGCGCACACACGTCTGAGCGTTATCTTACGTCCTTCCCGTACTTCCCCTCTGAATGGATTCTCTGGCCCTGGGTTGCCTTTCCTAGATGAATGATCATACTGTGCATTCAGTGGGATGGACAGCTGAGTGGCAGAAGGCCGGTGTGTGAGGCCCAGCCTCTGCCCCACCCAGAGTCTTCCTGGCTGGGGGCATACCTTTCCCACCACCCTGGTTCTGGTAGCTGCCATTACACCACAGTCACATCTGGCTTCCCTTTCTGCCTTTCCAGACAGGAGTGGGGAATATAAAGGAGTTTACAGAAGGCTATAACATAACCCTTTCATTGAACACGCCCTGGGGAATTCCTTAGCATGTATTTCTGGGTTTGGGTGGGTTTCTGTCCCAGACTTTGCCTGGATACACAAGATTCGCATTGAAGAAATTCATTAAAGGAAACCACCTGCTGCTACCAAGCCGTGGTGGGAATGATGGAGCAATGTTCCAGTTGATTGACAGGTAAGGAAGGGCCGATCATCAATTAAAATAAAAAGGAAGCACGTGAGGAGAAGAGAAAGAAGAAAAGGCCAGGAGACCTGGTTATGTGGGCAAACAAACCCTTCAGCGACTCTGTCTGCAGGCAGTCTAGAAGCATTGTCCTCAGGTGCATTCCACCCTCACATGGAAAAGAGCCACAGAGCACGGCCACGTGGAGATGGCCACTGACTCGGAGCAGAGACTTGTCTTCATTCCACACGAGCCATAAAATAGTCTTTGTTTCCCTTTGCTCTCAGATCAACTTACAGAGGGTTGGGGAGGGACTGAATAACTCAGTCACTTTGGCTGGAAGGTTTAGGGGTAAATTCTTTCTTCACAGTCAATTTCCTTTTTTCTAAAAAATCTGTTTCTACAAAAGATATTGTCCTGATTTATTCAATAAAAATGGGGTTTAACAATAATTTAAAACAGATTATAATTGTACAATCAAATCCATAATTACTCACTCAACATGAGTTTGGTAGAGTCACATAGTGACTAAATAACCCCTTTATGGTTTAAGTCGTTGTATGTGACACATGCATTTTTTAAAGTCCTCTTTGAGCAAATCGTGACCATACCTGGTACCCGACTTCCTTTGGGCCACCCAGGATAATGGGATTTAAAGCAAATAAACGATTCATGAAAGATGAATGAAGGGGCTGGGAAACACTCCAAGTAAACAACTAACACGGAGAGATCATTTTATATGTTCTGGAACATTATATTACAGAGAAGTGTTTTCCACCCCCCACCATGTGTGTGCACACACGCTTACACTCACACACGGGTCCCTCCTTCTATAAATACAATCTTGCACATGCCTACATGAGGGAGAACCAATGAGGTTGCTCCTGTTGATCCTGCAGCAGGGCCCAAGTCTGGTTCCTCCTGTATGCTGTTCTTCTGCAGTTCCACTTGAAACTGCAGCACTCTAAACCAGTTTGGGAACTTCTAGAAAGTTCTACTCAGTTTTTCTCTATATACATGTACGACAGTCTACAGGTAGGTAGATCTAACTGTAATAGGAGGAATGTTAACTACGACAACAAACTTCAATAAAATACTGGGCTGGAGTCCTAAAAGGATTTCCAGTGGCTTCTAATTCTGAATAAAAGAAATTACAAAAAGCACTTCCTTTAAAAAAAATTAAATGTGTTCTAATTACTTATACATGACAGGAGAATGCATGTTGGCACATTTTACACAAATGGAGCACAACTTCTCATTCCTCTGGTTGTACATGGTGCTGAGACACACCTGTAATGTATGCATACATGTATAGAGGGTAATAGTGTCTGTCTAATTCCACTGTCCTTCCCATCCCCACAGACCCTCTCCTCATTTCCCTCTATACAATCCAAAGTTTCTTCATTCTTCCTACCCACCCTCTGCCACTATGGATCAGAAACTGCTTATCAGAGAAAACATTTGGCCTTTGGTTTTGGGGGACTGGCTTATTTCACTTAGTATGATATTCTCTAGTTCTATTTGTTTACCTGCAAATGCCATAATTCCATTCTTCTTTAAGGCTGAGTAATATTCCGTTGTGTATGTGTACCACATTTTCTTTATCCATTCATCTGTTGAAGGGCACCTATGCTGGTCCCTAGCTATTGTGAATTGAGCTCCTATAAAGATTGATGTGGCTGTGTCACTGCAGGATGCTAATCTTAGGTCCTTTGGGTATAAACCAAGGAATGGGATAGCTGGGTCAAATGGTGGTTCCATTCCAAGTTTTCTGAGGAATCTCCACACTGCTTTCCAATGCAGTTGCACCAATCTGCAGTCCCACCAGCAATGTATGAGTGAACGTTTTCCCCCACATCCTCGCCAACGCTTATTGTTGCTTGTATTCTTGATAATTGCCATTCTGACTGGAGCGAGATGGAATCTTAGGGTGATTTTGATGTGCATTTCTCTAATTGCTAGAGATGATGAGAAACCACCTCCTGCCCAGCACTGGTTGCTGGGCCTCAGCCTCTTTCCAGCCCAGACACTCACCTGCTCCACCAGGCACTGCGCTATCACACTGTCCTGGCTAATCCTGTCCTCACTAGCCACAGTTCATTATCACACAACTGAAATGCAAATTGACATGTGCTGGCAGAGTAATAAAGGCACTAGATTTTGAAGATTTCAAAGAGTATAAATATTGCATTTATAATTTTTATTTTGATTATATCATCCCTTTATAATAATATATGACTAAAATAAATTTTACATGTTGCTTTCTTTCATTTTTAAATGTAACCACTAGAAAATTTAAATCCCATGTGTACCTTGCATCTATGACTACCCTTATATTAGATTTATATTATATAAATTATATTATATAAATAGTCTATTTCTATTAGACTGTGCAGCTCTACCCCACAGGTCACCAAGTCAAAAGGCCACAGAGACCAGCTGGCAACACAGATGGTCCCTCTGGGATGTCTCTGGGCACTGGTGGTACTGTGAAGGGCTAAGGCATGTGCCCATCTGAAGAGGCAGAATCCTGGGCACCACCCCATCATGTGAGGCAGGATTGTGGTCATGCTGTCTCTTGGACCTCCTAAGTTTTTACAGAGACTTTGGAAATCTGGATTGAAGTGCATGTGGGGAGTATATGTTCATATGTGCACATGAATTTCCCAAACTTCTGTTAGAAACTTCTCCACAATTTTAAAAACTAAGGTAGCACAACAACACTGTTGAGGCCAAACACAACTTGTCCCAGCCAACCCTAGCCCTAGGATGGCAGCATGTGGGACACCCCATCTCTGTCAGGGCCGGACTATTGTGGTTTCCTCCTCCCCAGCCATGAGATCTTCAGGCAGGCTGTCTTGTTTTTGTTTTGGTACCAAGGATTGAACCCAGCGGTGCTTTACCACTGAACCACATCCCCAACCCTTTCTAAAAAATATACTTTATTTAGAGAGTAGGTCTTGCTGAGTCGCTTAGGGCTTCACTAAGTTGCTGAGACTGACTTTGAACTTTGAATCCTCCTGCCTCAGCCTCCTGAGCCGCTGGGATTACAGGTGTGTGCCACCGCGCCTAACCAGATAGGCTGGCTTGTATCTTTGCATACTGGTACCCCAACTGTGACATCTATAGACACCAAATAAAAAACATAGATAAATGAATGAACTGGTTTTGGAATCTTCTTCCTTGGATGTTCTTAGACAGGAAATGTTTTCCTCTCTTTCCATGGGCTGATCCATGGTCCTGGCTTAAAGAGAGAATGAAGAACCAGCTGCTTCACCTCCCAAGACTCTTCTCATTTGAGCTCATGCTGTGGCAAAACACCCATGCCTTACAGATGAAAAGAATCACAAAGGTCCCCTTCGTGCTCGCACTGAGGGTTTAAAAACATACATTGACACTGAAATGCTAGAACATGATTTTAAAATGAGGCCTGAATTTTACCCAAGAGCCATGGATTCTGGAGGGACATCCATCCGTGCTCTTCCTTCTCAAGCTCCGCCTGCCCAGGGGAGAGGACGGCACACCTGGGGCTGGGGGAAGGGATGATCATTGTCACAGTCCAAGAGGCCAGGCTGGGGCGGGGTCAGAAGTGTGCCGGCCCTTCAGCCAGGGCTTCTTCAGGACGTCAGGTAGGGTTGGACACTCTGCTGAAAGCCAGCAGTCTGAGTCATGGGGTAGGAGCTAGAAGGGGTGGAATCATGAAACCAGACCCCACATAGTCTCCCACTCTTTAATGGACCCAACATTTCAGGAACACTGGAGGCTTATTTTCTCCAAGCAGTTTTAACCTTGCAAGTTAAACTGCCCTTTCTGAGGTCTGCTGGACCATCACTTCACAAACTGTCCCAAATCCAAGGTGGTCACCCATTGCAAAGAAGAGGATCAGACTTAGCAGTGAGGGCACACCCTGGCCACAGGGACTGGTAGGCAGTGGAAGGAAAGACAGGCAACAGGGACAGGAGGCCTCCTGAGACCCACAGGGGTGTCTCCACTTGCATGTGTGACTTTGGGACTCACTTTCTGTCCTGATGCACGTCCCCCAGAGGCTCTCGTTCATCAAGGAAGTGACCAGGCAAGCTCTGGACCATCGGAGTCATTGGAGTGCTTCTGAAGGGGCAGTGACAGAGGACTCGGCCTGACAGAGCGGGCACATGGTGCCGTCGTGACGTCCTGGGTGTACCGTCCTGTGTCTCCTCCTTCTGGCCCTGGTGATGCTGTCCACAGTTCTTTCTCTGCACTGTCCCTGGTCCCGGCGGCCCTGTGCCCTTCCCTCTGCCCTCTGGAGTCTGTGATGCGGGCTCCGTGCAGACTGCTCTCGTTGGTGTCACTCCCCGAGCATCTCCTGCAGTGGACCTCGGCTTCCCAGGGTCCAGGGACAGTCCAGCAGCTGCCCCAGTCACAAGGGGAGAAAGGGCATGAGCAATTCCAAGAACCTGACTGCACTCCCACCCCAGGACCCTGCGTCCCTGGACCACTCCCCCTGCTCCCGAGCCCTGTGACAGGGGTTGGCCTCTGTCTGCAGGTGACACAGGAGCAGATGCTGCTGTGGACCTTCCTTCTCCAGCCAGCATGGCCAAGAAGTGTCACTTTGCCCCAAGCTGAGCTTGGCATCTTGCCCACATGCAGAGTTCCCCAAGTACCTCATGTGCGTGACGCCAGTGCCCTGCCTATCTAGGGGCTCAGCCTGGATGCGCCTGTCTGCAGGTGTGCTGTGCCTCCTCTCTCCTGCCGTGTGATCGGGAGCAGCTCTGGGGTCACCTCTTGTTCTCTGCATCCTCTACGGAGCTTTCTGCTCTCTTCCTCTCCCCCTTGCCTCTCAGTGGTCCCCGGGCTTACCCTCCTTCCTGCAGGATTCCTCCTTCCCCTCCATCTTGGGCTATTAAATGAGAGGACTTTGCTGAGGCCCAGAACCCACGCTCTGCCCCTGAAGCCAAACCCACTGAGGGCTCTCCTGTCCGAAGCTCACAGTTGGGACTCCTGCCCAGGAAGCGCCATGTCCTGTGCAAATTGAACCCTTAGGGCTGAGGGACATCAGAGGTCCGCTGAGACCTTGAGCTCCTCGTCCTGTGTTGCAGCTACTGACGTGGTGGGACGTGCCCCCGGGAGCCCCAGACTCCAGGCATGCACTGATGAATAGTCTGCAGATGCCTCTGGGGAGCTGCTGGCTGGCTACATGGAGGCACTCAACCCTGGCCTCTGTCTGCTGGGCACAAATCACCCTCAGATGGGCTCTGGCTCTCCTGCCTGGGGCACCAGGGCCTGGTCTCCTTGCTTCTTCCTCTTCAACCATTTGATTGGACATCTCTGTGACTGTGCCAAGCACCCTGTTGAGCCTGGAGGAAGGACATTCGCGTGGGGTAGAAAAACCCAGTTTCCCAGGCAAAGTGACAAGAAAGCCACAGGAGGTGTCAGCCCATTAGATAAAGAGACTCAGTAACCAAAGAGGCAGATGGGAACTACGTGTCCAAGTGCCGCACAGGAGGCCTGGGACCAATGACCCAGGTCTGGACACCTGGAGCAGGACACCCTGTCCTAGACACCAAAGGGAACACGGGGCTTTAAGTACTGGGGAAACCTGCAAGAGCTTCTGAGGTGGTGATTTGAAGAGAGAAACTTCAAAAGTGGAGGAGGCGAAGGGCGGAACCTGCCTCCCTAGGACGGACGGACTTACACCCTGTGCTGGGGACACCGTGCCCAGCCTCCGGAGGAGCCATGAAATGATTCTGGGTGGGAGGAAACATGATGGGTGGGGAAGCACCAACACTGCTGGGGAAGGCCACCATGTCCACAGGCCCACCCCATCCTCCCTGCACAGCATCATGAGGATGACACCTCACAACGCTGAGGTCACACAGGCCCTCTGAGGTAACACAGGCCTTTTGAGGTCATATCTCCAACAGTTGACACCCACCCTGTCCTGAGTGCTCAGGGAGGGATTCCTCCTGGCCAAGGTCACCAAGTAAAAGTCATGTCTACACTGGCTCAAGGGAAGGGACTCCTCTACACTGGGTCAGGGGCAGTGAATCTGTCTGTCCTAGCATAAGCAAGGGAATTGTCACTACCTGCTCAAAGCCCATGTGTCCCACCTATTGTGACTCCCGGCCCCTGCAGTGTCCCTATCTTCACTGCAGAGGGAGGCACAGAGATCCAGGCCTGGGAGACATGGTGACCTCTGGGCCCCTCCCTTAGCCTGAGGCTCCACCATCCTTCCATGCGCCTACATTTTGATCTTGGGAACAAAAAGCTCATGATCCAATTCATCTCAAAGCAATTTATTAGGAATCCAGTGAGAAAAATGGGGGAAATAAGGGAGGGGCAGACAGGACAGGCAGGGCAAGTGTCCCAGGCAGAAGGGTCTCTGAGGTCCTCGGCAGGTGGGGGCAGAGGAGAGTCGGGCATCCCTGGGCACCGTCTGGCTCAGCTCTCCACCTCCTGGGAGGCTGGCCATTCACGGTGTGGCCTGTTTCTCCTCCGTGGCGTCGGGGCCACTCTGGAGCTGGCCCACGGTAGGCAGCAACACAGTCCTCGGAGGCAGGCGCTGATGGTCCTCCTCACCCGCTTCCAGGCACTTGTGTGGCCTTGCCATGGGGCTGTGTCCTGGGAGAAGGCGCTGCTGCTCTCTGTCCTGGACCACGCGTACAAGATCGCGGAGGAGTCGGTCAGGGGGAGGTCAGAGTCCGACTGCAGGCAGCTGCCAAGAGTGGGGGCCCCGGCGGGCGGGCAGCGCAGAGGAACACCGGGCAGGCTGGCAGCTCTGATGCCCTGGTGGCCTGGCTCCTGGGCCTCCTGGGGCAGCAGACTCTCAGGGGGCCCAGGGAAGGTGCGCAGGGCAGGCTCGCTGACGCTCCTCTGGGGCAGCACCGGGACAGGGGACAGGTCCTTGGGGTGCGGGCGAGACCTCAGCCAGGGAGGCAGAGGCCGACCCTGGGACGCGAACCCTACCCCCTGGCCTTGCTGGTGCTTAAGGAGCAGGTAGGTGGCCATGGCCGCATCAAACTTCCTTTTGGCCAGGGACAGCCAGGTGTGGTAGGGGTCGAAGCCCAGGTCGAACAGAACGGTCAGGAGGGCGGGGTCCGGGTGCTGAGGCAGTGCCTGGCTGGGACGGTGGGGTGCACACGGCTTGCCCTGCCGCAGCCACGGGTGCTGCAGGATCTGCTGGACTGTGGGCCGCTTCTCGGGCTTGATGGTCAGGATCTGGCGGATGAGCCTCCGCGCCTGGGCGGGAACAGAGCTGGGCACGTGGAACCTGGCCTGCACGATGGCCATCAGCACGTCCTGCGCCGTGGGGGCCCTGAACGGGCGGCTGCCTGTCAACATGAAGTAGAGGAGGACACCCAGGCTCCAGACGTCGGCCGGGGGGCCCTCGTACTCCTGCCGCAGGACGATCTCTGGGGCCAGGTACGCCAGAGTTCCCCAGAAATTGTGGAGCTTCTGCCCGGGCCTGAACCTGGCGCCGAGGCCGAAGTCGATGAGCTTGATGCGGCCCGCGGCGTCCACCATGATGTTCTCGGGCTTGAGGTCTCGGTGCGCCACGCCCTGTTCGTGGCAGTAGGCCACGGCACACGCCACCTCCCTGAAGACTCTGCGGGCCTCCTCGTGCTGCATGCCCCCACACGGGATGCGCCGCAGCAGCTGCTCCCCCGCCGCCAGCTCCATCACCACGTACAGCTTCTCCCGGGTGGCCATCACCTGAAAAAGCCGCACCACACTGGGGTGCTCCAGCCTCTTCAGCACGTGCGGCTCCGACAGCACCGGGATGTTCTGCACCGACAGCCTCAGCACCTTCACCGCCACCTCTGCCCCCGTCAGGCGATGGCGGGCCAGGTGCACCTGGCCAAACTCACCCCGCCCGATGGCCCTCAGGACCTCGTACTGGTCCAGGAAGGGCTGCTCGTGGCAGGAGCCAGGCCCCTGCGACACTACACTAGACTCACTAGTCTCACTAAACACACCCATCCTCACCAGGAACACCCACTGAGGAGGCTAGCAGAACAAAAATAATAACAAGCCAAAACAACAAATCGAAATCAAAAACCAAAACCAGACAAAACAAAAACCCCAAATCAAAGAACCAAGATCCACACACCACAAGCACCGACCGCCAACCACCAAATGCGCTAACTAGCTGGGAGTCCGACAGGTCACCACCAAGAGCTTCCTTTACTTATGGATGAAAAGCCAGCCCCAGCCACCTGCTTATATACCTGACCGGAGACCTGTCCTCACAATGGCTCCTTGTGAGGTCAGAGCCAGAAACAGCCCTGCCCTCCTTGGGCTTGGCCACAGTGGCCATCTCCCTCTGGGGCCTTCAGAACGTTTCCCATTTTCAGAATCAGAAAAGGAAAGTGTCCCAGATGTGTTTTGCCTCACTTTGGTGTGGAGACCCATATTTCCTTGTGTAGAAATTAAAATGTACACACAGGTTCAATGGACTTGTCATTTCACGTCTCCAAATTTCTTGTGACTTTGGGCCTTGGGAAGACCTTCTCATTTCTACACTCAAGGTCCTCAATTCCTTTCTCTTCAGAGAATTGCAATCAAAATCATGGTAGACCCTCGTTCCCCTTGTGAGAGGACAGCAGTATCCCGTTCCCCAAGACGCTTTGGGGCACACTCTTCACACCTGTGTGATTGAAAGGGGCTGGGCAGCCTCATTGGTCCTCACCAGATTTCTCCTGAGAATCCCTGCAAAGGTATCAGCTTGTCCCTGGTTTTTCTGTAGTAACCCAAGTAAGTTTTACCTTTGTAAAATATTACACTTTCTAAATAACAGTAAAAACATAATTGAAAAATCCTACGTATTTCATGCCTGTATTGAAGTCCTCTAAAGTGCCCAGAGAAAAAGAAGTTGTGCAAAATAGAAAAGCAGCTCAGGATCATTCTTTGGAACAAGAGTTCAACCTCAGGAGCTTCAAGCTCAGAGCTTTGCCTTTTCTCAGCTTCTCCCAGGACAGCCATGGTTCTCTGTGGTCACTGGTCTTTGATGATGTGTTGGTTCCTCTTGGCCTAGACTCTTGTCCCTGTGCCCTTCTGTGTCACTGTGGTCACACTCCACCTCAAATTCATTTGCTACCTAGTTATCAGCTGTCTGATACAGTAACAGCTCAGCAACAGTCCTCCTACCCACCTGCTGCCTCACTAGGCCCGGCACAGACTAGGACCCAGGGATCATTGGGACAAGGCCTGACCCAGGATGCATGTAGGCAGAGGAGGAGAAACGAGTTGCAAAATGCAAGGAATCAGGAGCGACTCCTTAGGAAGTTCTTCCAACATCAGGTGTGAGAAGTGCAAGCAGAGGGTCCGTTCCTCATCAATGCCTATTCACAGTTGAAGTTCTTTCTTTACTAGGAATAAATTCCATAATCCCATTATTGGGAGTATAAGTGTGTTGGACAGCTTTGCCCTTCTTTGATGGGAAACATGCAAAATAGAATTTCTTAGAATGTCTTTGTTGGCAAGGCACCAATTTGTACAAGTCCAACAAAAAGTGAGCCTGTCTCTGAAGCCCCTCCTGAGGGAGCTTGGTTTAGAGGTTCTCATGCTCCGTAGCATCCGGAGGCCTGACACGACCTCGTCAGACACAGGTTGTAAAGTAAAGGAGAGGTTTCTAATTTCTAAGAAAGCATGGTAGCAACATAGCTGTGCCCAAGGGAAGACTGGAGTGTCTTTTGATTTTCTCTATAATGTAAAATTTTTGCCATCTGGAATGGAAATCGGATTTATGGTCAAAAAGTGGGGCAAGGATATTATTGCATCAGACAGCTAATTAATAAAAATAGTGTGATATTTTTCTAGCTCTTAGGACAATTTGTATTTAACAGCTTTTAAAAATGTGTACCCTTTTAAAATGTGACTTTTTTTTTCTCATTTTGATTTAATATTATCGCTTTTGTGTCTAATTTTCTTACTAAAAATATAATTTTCCTTCCTGAAAGTGGATTGCCCCTAACTTGGAGATGCAGGTCCTATAAAAGCAGATCCATCCTGACCCTTGAAAGAAGAGAATGTTATTTAAGAGAAATATGAAAAACATTGTTAGGTTTTCCTTCCTGTGACCAAAATACCCGACAAGAACAACCTAGAAGGGGAAAAATTTATTTTGGCTCATGGTTTCAGAAGTTCAGTACACAGTGGGCAGACGCCATTACTGTGGGCCCAAGTGAGGCAGAAGGCAAAACATCATGGTGGAAGGGTGTGGGGGAGGAGCTCTCTGTTCATGGCAGCCAGGAAGCAGAGAAAGAGGAAGAGTAAGGGGCTTCACCGAAGGTGCACCTTCCAGCGAACACCCCCTGGGACCCACCTTCTCCAGCCATGTCCCACCTTCCTACAGTGACCACCCAAGATTCCTTCTGAACTAGGATGAACTGATGAGGTTACAGGTCTCATAATCCAATCATTCTATCTTTGAATATTCCTGCGTCAAACAGGAGCTCCGGCGGGGGGGGGGGGGCACCTCATATCCCACCATAACATGTATTTTCTGACCAACAAGAGAGAAAAAAACAATAAGATAAAAACTCTTAACAACAAAATAACGTTGTGTTCTTTTTCCCACCATGAGGATGAAATCGTCATGAACCACTAATACAAATCCACTGCTGGCTCTGTGGTGACTGTCCATGTCAGGCATATAGTTTCCCTTCCAGCCCTGATCCAAACAATAATATCCTGGATCCACCCATTGAGCATGCATTTATTCATTCATGAATGCAAAGAGAAACTTTAAGACAGGTAACGTAAGACAGGTTTCCTGAACAAGGTCCAAACTTTCCCTCCACCCACCCACTATGCTCTTTATGTGAACTTGGTTTTGTCTTGCTAATGCTATACTGTGACTGTGATGTCATCTACTACTCCTCTGCTTCGGTCTTTGGCAACTCTCTAAACTTCCTTCTGGGCTTGGGAACCCTGTGCTGAGTCTGCCTTCACCCACCTTTACCACCTAGAGTCAAGATGCCAGAGTCATGCAGGGGGCTCTGCACCTCATAGAATCTCCTGGACTCCTGCCTTCTCCCCCATCCTCTGTATGTCCTGGATCCTGCTCACGATGAAGACTCCAAATGCTCCAGAAGTCTCATTGCTGCAGGACTTTTCCCTGCTTTGTGCCCAGTCTCTCCCCATTCTTCCTGTTCTGTTTAATGTGGATGTGCATTTTTGGTTTCAAATTCTACAGCCCTATCCCTTCTTTGTACTAGACCAGCTGCAAGATCCAGGCCAAGATCCACTCCCTGGAGACCCACTGCCAGGCAAAGGCATCTGGACAAGCTGAGAAAGCAGCCAAGATGGCCACGTGTAAGAACTTGCCCCTGATCATTTACTCTATAGGCCTCACTGACCTAATCTTGTCTAGGAACACTTGTGTGGGGATCAGGCATGAGAAAGTGGATCCTTTTATCTTTCTTTACTTTTTGATGATTTGTTTCTTGTTTTGTTTTTGGCCTTTCAGAATGAGAAGGTACAAATAGTTGGTGTATTAATGAAAACCTTCCAGATAGTTTACATTAAGCACTCTTAATTCAAACATTTTAATACAAAGAAAATTAAGCAGAAAACTATATTGTTAGCAAAATGTGAGCAGTTTTTCTAAGCACAGAATCTTGGTCATTGCCAAAATATTTCCAAGGGATTCCCAAGAATGAAGGTCAAATCAGCAGAGCTCCTAACATCACAAAATCTGCTTCCAAGGTCATGCCTATCAGACACCATTTCTGAGACACTACAGTGGAACTCTGGAGAAGCATTAAGAACAATACAATTCCAGCTCTAAGTGTCAAAATATTCAAATTCTCCACTCCAACTGGATTCCAACCAAGTGAGAACATGTTGAGAAACTAAGCTTCATCTTAATCAGATAGAGTTAAGCTGAGAAGTATGGAGTCGGATATAGCAGCTTCCTGGACAACAAAGGATCCCTGGACTTTCTCCACCCCTATGGTGGTGACCTTCACCTGGCATTGCCACATTCATAAATGATGCCTAAGGTCTACTACTTAAAGGATCACTGGCCCAGGGGACATGGCCAAGATGGTTTGGCTTCTATTATAGACCATACTGTAGCCCAGTTCTGCCCTGGATTCTGAGTCAGTGACCAACCAGCAGACCATAGCAGCATGGCTGTCCCCAAAGTCTTTGACTTTGAAAGTTGAATGATATTTCCTTAAAAGTCATCATCTGCTCCTGTTTCAATCAATTGTGGATCAATAATGCAGTAAAG